>NC_069142.1:2533317-3148972 GCF_943734755.1 Anopheles moucheti | reverse complement strand
GCTTCATCAGCCGAGCTGAAGATAGCATGATAGTACTTCACCCTCAAAACAAAATCTGCCCAATTCTCGGGCGTTACAGTGGGCAAAGTTTGGAATGAAGCCGTACTAGGGTCCAGCAGGTTGATAGTAGAAGAGCGGCACCGGTATTATTGCTAGATTGCTTGAAAAGATCACTTTATTCCATTCCGAATCACCATTTCCACCAAACAACAACCGGGTCTGTGTGTGTGTCTCAGTTCTTCTAGTCCTTCTTCACGCTCGCCTTGATCAGCGACAGGTTGTTCTTCTGGAAGCACTGGAAGCCCCGGTACGCCCAGTGGCACACGTTGCCGTCGGTGTTGGTGCCGGCACACTTGACGATCTCGGCGCGCACCTCGTCCACATCGCGACCGTGCGCGAGCTGCACCACCAGGTTGTCCACGACCGGGCCGTTCGTGTCGTCGAACAGCTGCATCTTGTTGAAGATGCACTTGATGTAGCACTGCGTGGTGTCATCCTCCGGGAAGTTCCACGATTTGTACTTCTCCACCAGCTCGTCCGACACGCTCAGCGACTTGACGCACTCGGCACGGTACTTCAGCAGATCGTCACGCGTCTGCACCACGAACTCAGCACTCACCTGGGACAGTGGTGAAAACAATAGGCGCGTTTGAGATCATCCCTGGATGGTGTTGGAAGATCCTCCAGGACCACCCCACTACTTACCATGGCACTCAGCGCCAGCACTGCTACCACAAACTTCAGCATCGTTGCGTTTTGCTGATAAGGGCGATGAAACGTTCGGCTACGAAGTGACGCTTTGCACACCTAACCTTCCGGGTATGGGCAAGAACGCGGACTGATGGTTACGCTCGGTCCGTCCGGCGGCTTTTATAAGGCCGCACACGCTGCCCCAAAGCAGCAAAGATCATCCAGACAATCAGCTTCGGGCACGGTTTGCGGAGGGATTGATTTGCTCCACTTATTTACTTGATAGCCCGCGACGATGCTACTACTGCTGCTGCTGGGGCTGTACATTGACCCTCATTGGTGGACGCTTTATCCACCGGCGCTCTGATTGCCTGCCTGGTGGAAACATTTCATTTGATTATGTCCCACTCCCAGCGCGCACGCGGTTGCTTTCAATTGATGATCCCCGACCAGTCCCCCCCGGGTCGTCACAGTTCGGCGTTCAGGAAGCGTCCACGGGCCTGCTGCTGATCAGCTGATCTGCTCCGATCATGCCAGCCGCACACACGTCTGATAATGAACCTGTTGACACCCGCCTGGCCGCTGATGGAACGCAAACGAAGCCCGTCACTTATCGGTTAGTTGGTGCGATAACAAGCATGGAGGAAAACGAAGGGAAGTGTACTGTCAACATGACCCCACCGGAGGGCAGATTATTTATTAACGCTGCAATTAATACACCGGGCGTGCGATGCAGCCGTGTACGGGACGTGTCAAAATAAGTCGTACTCCGTGCTCTGGATGCAGGCGAAGAACGCGTACGCCCGCAGACACCCGTCACCGGTTGCGTTGGGCTCTCGCAGGCATCGGTTCGTCTCGCTGCGAATATCTTCCGGGTCCTCGACGATCGCATTGCTGTACTGCATCTGGGCGTGGACATTCTCTTCGTGCAGTGTGTCGCGCTGCGCGATTTCTAGCAGTTCCGACTTGTGCAGTATACATCGTACGATGCACCAGCGGCTGTCGTCATCGTCCGTATGCAAGGATACCTGCCGCATGTAGTCGATCAGTGAACTGCCCCGCACTGCGTACTGCTTCACACACTCATCCTTATACCTAGACGCGTCCGCGAATGTTCGCACCAGGTACGCACCTTGCGTCTGAAAATATTGAAACAGGTTAGACATTGAAGATACCTCCCCCTTAACGGTACAGGTGATAGCCCTATATGTCCCCTTACCATTACAAACAACGACACGGATACCAATAGTGTTTTCATCGTTCGCACTTGTGCTGCTTCGCTACGGTAAAAGCGTTAAAGTATGCTCGTGGTAAGTCACTTCAGCCCACTGTCGGTGACTTATCAGGATTGGGTCCATTTTATATCTGCGTGAGAATATCGGTTAAATGTCGATCTGGCCGGGTCAGCCATCTTGCCCGGCGGAGGAACGAAATGAGCTCAAGGTCTTCCAATGCTGTACGGCGGAGAAGTCACTACCGGGCGCGACATAATCGACACAATCGTTTCCGGCTTGTTGGTAGAATTATCCGTTACGGAGCGCTAGATGGTGCGCGTCTTTGCGTTCGATTGCGTGTGCAGTGATGTCCAGAAGGTAATAAATTGCTACTCTGGTTAAGTTGACTGCATTCGGATGCTAGAATGAGTATGTCTTGTAACGTATCTGGGTAGCTGAAGTTGAACAATCCCGGAGCTCCAGATGTTCCAGTCCATATCAACATATCGGCAGAGCTCAACTAACGATCAAGACGATCATTTCCGAAAAAGTCATTTCAACTATCGTTATCAATAATGTTGTCTACTCTAAGTCTCAAAATCCTGACTTCACTTTTAGTTCCACAATCTCATAGCCCCTATGTGGCGGCTACGGCAAACTGGAAGAGGTTCTACCGTGCCAGCGGTCATCAAACAACGATTGTGACGCTTATCAACTTAACACAATCCTTACAATTGGCCGTTCGTCGTTTTGCAAGCCATCTGGCGAATAAATTCAATTAAACTTGGAACAAAATGCAAAACCTCAGCCGTACGCAAAATGCGCTCGGCTGGTCTTAACTTCGCTTTATCGGCATAGTGGCGCTCACATTACGCGGACTTCGGATCGTTCACGCGAAGTAACGCTGGTGGCGTACGATAAGCGGCACCCTCTATCGCATCGTCCGACGAACGCTGAAGGTCAGGTCAAACGAGATCTCGCGCGAAAGCAATCAGAATCCATAGCCGTTTACCATATTTTCCAGGACCACGAACTCTGGCGGGAATAGTTGCAAAGGGGGTGAAGAAAAACAAAGGTTATCAACTGCGCGTGAATGGGCTTGTCAATTTGAAGTAATGTGACTTGCGGGTAACGACCCCGGTGGAAATACAAATATACTGCAAAAGATAGATACCACCAGGAACTCTTGCAGTTGGATACAGGTAGGCTCACCTGCACCTGAATAATATTTATCACTAAAGATAAACTGGGGTTCTTGAAGTTAAGTCCAGATATCAACTGAGCTAACAGCAAGGCTCTGAGCTCTTCAAATTGTGTTCGGAGTCCGGAAATTGCAATTATAAAAATGGAGAATTACTCACTGTTATTTTATTACTGACCATGGTAAGCGACAATAGAAAACAGAGAGGTACTAGTGAGATTGAGGCTCACATTAGACTGAACACATCTATTTTAACGAAACGCATCGTTTCAGATAGATAACGAACAATGTACGAAAACACAAAATGTATACATTTTACATCAAATACTGCTAGCTGAAACCCACCGAATATCTTTATTTGGCATATCTGAGTAAGGCGCTCTAAAGAGGTCGTGGCTCTTAATGTAATAACACCTTAAAGGAGGTGAGATAGATGTTGTGAGTGTACGTGGCGGGAGGGTATTCGCTTTATTTGATTTCTTACTGGTTGATTGATGTCTAAGAGAAGTGGTTAGTGGAAATGGTTACAACAGTGGTTTTATTACTGGACAGCTGGTAGTACCGCTACCGATTTTTAACATCTACTAACATTAATACATTCTGCGCAGTGCAGAGGCGTTAATCTATCATCAAAGGGTTTTTTTTTGTTCTTCCGCTCTTTCGCGTCACGTTGCGTTCTCTACTAGGTACCTCACCTTCCTACTGGGCAACCTCGAGTGTGATGGTTTCAGCCGTGTCTTGTAGCGTCTGGCGCATCGCCTCCTCGATGTGTTCCTGCAGCGGACGGTCGTTGCTGAGCGTCGGATGCTTATAGCCCTCGAGGAAGTAGCACGTCAAACCCTTGGAGTCGGTGAACTCCTTCGGCATGTAGGACGCATCACGCGCATTTAGCTGAAAACCAAAGTCCGGATGTTTGACCAACCATTCGCGCGTTGTTGGGCTGATGTTGATCTTGCACGCCTCGCTGCCGGACTCGAACTTGTTCGCAATCGTGACATTATGCCCGAACAGACAGTACCGTGGCATCTTGCGTCCTACTACACCGGCCAGTACCGTGCCGGTATGGATACCGATGCGCATCTGCAAAAATATGAATTTCTCAATTCTTTTCAACTCAATTTTTTTTTAATGGGGAGGGAGACTAGACACTCACCTTGATGTGCTGACCGTCGTGCGTGTTGTAGAGCGTGCAGGTTTCGATCATTCGCAGCGCCATCCAGGCGACCTTGTGGGCGTCGTAAATGCTGGCCCGATGGAGTCCGCTCGCCACGCAGTACGCATCGCCGATCGTTTCCACCTTGTACACGTCGAAGAACCCGCACAGCTCGTCAAAGTGTTTATACAGATTCTCCAGCATGTTGATGACCATGAACGGAGTCGCCCGGGAGCAGATGCTCGTAAAGCCGACGATGTCGCTGAACAGCATCGTCACCTCCGGGTACGTCTTGGCATCGATCTGGGCACCGAGCCACAACCGTTCGGCAATTTCTGCCGGGAAGATCAACTGCAACAAGCTAACGTTTTTCTTCCGCTCCTTGATGACGGCCGCATTCGCCTCCTCGATAGAGCTCTTCAGCTTGTCCATACGGCGCCGCAACCCGTCCTGGGCACGCGCCTGCTCACCCACCAGTATAACCTCGCGCGTCGCATCGTGCAGCGGAATATCCGAAATGAACAGCCCGTTGCAGGTGAGACCCTCGAGCCCATCCAGAAACGGTGATCCGACGAAGAGGAGCGCGTTCGACTCCGGGCAGAACACCATCTGGCCCTTAATCTCGAGACCCTTGGCGAAGAAGTCGGGCCGTCCCGGTGGTGCCCGGAGCGAGATCATGAACGGGGTGTTGGTACGGCGAACTATTTCGCGAAAGTGCAGCTGCAGCCCGCGCGGTCTCTTGAAGCGAAACACGGTACTGGCGCACAGACCGGCCGTACTGGCCCCGACATGCCCTTTAAACAGCCGGCTAAAAGCCGACCCCATCTGCACCAACCGCAGCTGCTCGTCCATGATAAAGTGCCATGGGAACGCATCGCAGAAGAACTGATTGCTCACCTTCAGATCGCGTGCATCACCCGACACGATGTCAGCCGGACCACGCCGGTCGAACGTTTCGACCACCGGTTCGTCGACGCGGAGCAGATAGCGATAGCGGGGTGTATCACCCGGCAGCGGTTCCAGCTCAATCTCCGGCTCGCAGTTGAACAGGAGTCTGCTCAGGGCGCGCAGACAGCCGAGCAATAGCCAGGCCAGCACCGGTCGCTCGGAGGTGAAGATGAGCTCACCTTCACCGGCACACACAAATCCCGTGTCGGAGATGTCCTCCTCCTGCAGCTTCAGCACATCGTACACACCGTCCAGCGAACCGAGAAATTCTTGAAGATCCGAACCGAGACATTTGAACGCTCGCTCGATCACGCCCACGCACGCCGTCTGGATGAGTTCCTCGCCCAGGTGCACCAAGATCTCCGACACAGCCGACTCTGCAGGGGAGTAAAGCAGGTAAAGCATGTTCAGATTGGTTTATTTTCTATGTGAAGACACACGGAGACACACTCACCATCAATCTGCGTCAAATTGTCCTGAATATCCGCTAGGTAGTCGTAGTGCGGATAGATCGACAACTCGGAACGTTCGCTTTTCCTGGTGCGAGAAGCGTAGAGACATGAGAAGCATTGGCCATTATTACACAACAACAACAAAAACAACACCTCACACAAAACCCACACTTACAGTTTTGACAGACCAGGCCACCTGTTGCTGTACTTGCTGATCAGGGACATCAGTGCCTCGTGGACATTGTCAATCTTTAATAAACCGCATTGCAGAAGCGTTATTACTAAGTTCGTGGAGTTGCATCAGCAGGGGTATTGCATCAGCAGGTTAAGCTTACCGATGGAGCCGTCAGCAGCTGTATCGCGGCGTTCAGATGCGTGAGCGTCAGCGCATCGCCCGGTATCTCGCTGAGGTCCTCATCCAGGTTCCAATTGTGCGCCTCCGCGATTGAGGGTTGGCGCTGGAACTGTTCACTCGAAATGTGCTTTGCAAATGGGCAGGCCATGGTGAAGCTGAGGTGTGATAGCGGAAGGGCATAGAGCGGCAAAGTACTTTATAAGAATTGGGAAAACCTTGGTAACCAGGTCTATCTCCCTCGCTAAGATGCAGTAAGGGTTTTATGTATGTGGTTGTGTGTATGAATGTATACTATACTGTTGTGAAGCACGCAGTAATTCTGCGAAGGAAAATATTGATTTTCTGTGATACAATTCCCTGACAGCTTCACACAGTGACACAGTGACTGTATTCGTTCCTTTTCTAGTTGTTTTCATTTTTGTGTGATGTTGCAAAGATGTTAGGATTTACACTTTCTTAAGTGAGTCCTTGAATCTTAAAGTAAGTTCTTCAAGTAAAATATAACATCGTGCGAAATTACATAAAGAGCCGTAGAGTCGAATAAAGCACATAGACGAATACCTTGGATGTCTTTTCTTCTACACTCGACTTTGGAGCAATACGCGTGCGCTTGTACGATAATTTATCGTTCATTGCTGGAACCTCCTAAAACTAACCTTGATTTGATGGCTTTTTAAACCTGTGGCCTACAGTACGTGAGCAAAAGGACTCTGGGCCCTTTATCTATAACGCAAGAGACACTCTACACTCCAATCGGACGGATTCGGAACGTTTCTTTCGCTATTGTATGATTGATGTCATTGTTGCATGTTGATTGGGCAGTAAGTTCACCGCTGTACTCAGCACCACTAACCAGCTTACCTGCTTTATCAGCTTCGCGCGCTGCAACGAACACCAGCACCAGCTTGTACCAAGCACTTGGTCACATCTGGACCGACACACTCGAACCGTACACTGTTTATGTTTCGCGCGTCCGCGACTCCATCGCCAACACTTCGGGTGTACCGACGGAGTTATGCAACGCTTCTAGCGCGCCTGCCCAACCGCTAGACGAATCATTCCCGAAGCGCCAGTTCGTGTCCATGGGCAGGCACGCAGGCAAGGACATTCTGGATGAGCATTTTTTTATTCGGTTCCCTCATAGAGATCCGCGCCTCTTTTTTATTGTTTTGCAGCGGTTCAGTTTGTTCTCACACACTGTCTCATTCTCTATCCTCCGCTGGTGGCGATTAATAATTCAATTATGTTCCAATTCATGGCAGTTTCCAATGTGACGAGTGCACGCATGTTGGAATGAGTGATAATGATTAGACAACCAATGGAGAATGGAATTGGCCCATTAGGTGTGTCAATTTTGAAAATACCTTTTAATTATTATCACAAAAATATAACCGCTTTTGACCCAATCAGATAAAAAACAAAAACCGTACAGGCATTGTAAAATTTAGTAATAAAAGTCGAAAAGACGTTCCAGGTTTAAAGGGGATTTTTGTAGAAATTAACGATTTCGAAAGGCATGATCTTCTTCCAAGTACTGGGCGTCTCCATGGGGAAGAATATCTTATTATGGATATTACATTATTTTTTGCAAATAATGTTTAACAACACTTAATTTTGGTGCAACGTCATTATTAGCCATCTTAAAACATTTCTCAATATTTATAATATTTTTTTATACCACATTTATTTTTTTTAATATACCAAAGAACGTAAAATTTATCATACAAAAGACAATAAAATCCAATACTGCTAACTGTGCAAAACCAAATGCTTTAATTTCTTTCCAAAGCACACACAAGCGCTGTGTAGCAATAAGTATTAAACAAGTAATTAATTTTCTTGTTTTGTTCTTCTTTTAGCTTGCACGAATATCATATAATAATTTTTGTTAATAAACAAAAAAGGTAATAATAGACAACAAATGAACAAAATTATGAATGTGTAGGTTTTTGTTTATTGTTGGTGCAACTATGTGCTCACATTCGCTGTGTGTGTCTGCCAATGAGCTTATATTCTGTTGCTGTTCTGATGAATGGAAATTACAAAATCGCGTTTATCGTTCACATTATAAGACAATTTACAAGTGAGTTACTTCGTGAACGAACGACGCCATTCCGCTGATGCACTTTCTTACAGCGTCGTTGGGTTTATTTTCAATTTGGCTCTTTTCAATGTTCACCCCCGCCGTGTCATTTCGTCAGCCATATTACATGCGACATCTTACGGATGGGCTAAACACAGATTACTCCTGCTACAAATAAGGCTAGCGCTTGGCAAAATCCAACTCGACAAGTGGACGTTGTTCAACAAAACATTAAAACAAAACATGTCAATACGTCTGCCACTTGGCGGCTATGCCACAGATACAAATTAAATAATCAAACATTCACCACGATTTGTGATGCACCATAATCGTAATGGACAGTATCGTCTCCATAGCTATTGTTTGTTTATTAATTTCTGTTCCATTTACAACGTTTACGACGTCGGAGCTTTTTCTTGAATCGATTCAAACAGAACTAGCACGGACCCTTTATATATAATTGGTTTTTTTTTATTTAATTTGATAGTTCTGTCTGTCTTTTAATTTTATTCTTCTGGTACAATTTGTTTTCCCTATATGGCACCACTCCTTCAAATATGAAGTGGGATCGGTCTGTTCACATGGTAGCACAAGATCAAATTAATCACCTTATTGAGACAGGGTGATGTATGTGGCGGTGTCGTCCGTTCATTTACAAAATAGACCACTGCCCAACATTCGGCAGGGCCGTCGTAATTACATATAAATGACCTATGCAGGTATTAGATAAAAAACGCAACTCGTAATGCATAGCTTTCAAAACGAGATAAAACAACAACAAACAGTACATCGGCCGAAAACCCCCGGGAACGGAAGCTCTTTCACTGTTCGGAGAAGATAGTGTCTCCAAACTAATGGGAAATATACCATAGATTAAAAATCACCAATATCAATTCACAAAAAACAAAAAGAACTTCCTCTTCATCAAAATCCGCAAGTTGTTTTGTATATTCGGGAACTTCTTAATCATTGTATTGTAGCAACCCGGATGTATAGACCTTGTTATGTTAGTTGAGAACTGATGGCCGAGAGAACAGTAAAGAAGACTGTTGCATGTAGACCACCACACTAGTGAGACGTATTTATTTCAAGACACTACAATTATGTCTTCAATTCTTCCGACGTCTTTCCGAGCTACTCATTATTATCATGGTGCACGCATTTACAACCGTAGCGTGTATTTGCTTGCTATGAATTCATTATTCGTATTAACAATTATGTTTCTTCGTCTTCGCCACTATTATTATCTAGTTAATACACCATTTGCCGGGCCCCGGTAGGATTATCCTCCGTGAGGAACTGACCATCAGCTCAAGAGGTTCCAAATTAACGGAGATTAAACCCAACCTGACCCGAGAAACGGTGTAAAAGTTTAATGGTATGTGCTAGCTTGCACAGGGGAGAGGAGGGATGTCCTCTATAGGTCTTTAGGTCTGCAGGCGTCTATTTGACGGTGGGTAATGACTGCTGCTGCTGCTGTTGCGAAGGGCCACTTCCTTGCAGGCAATCCTTTTGAAAGATTGCAAACACAGCACTGCAATGTAAGAATAAACGATCTAGTGGTTAGAAGTCATCTTTATATGTTTAGCACTACAGTTTACTAACCGACAGTGAGCCACGACACACTCCTGGCTGCAATACTCATCCTCCCAGTCCGGGTTTTCGATCGCCAGATTGTTGCAACCCTGTCTAATGCACCGCTGTTCGGTAATCTCCGGTTTCAATGGCTCGAGTTTGGACGAACAAGAGCGCTGCGCCACCACTGGTAATGTCGACTGTAGCTGTTCATGATGCTGCTGCTGCTGCTGCTGCTGCTGGTGCTGCTGTGTCCCCATGAGATCGTCCACAACTGAAGTCTGTGAGGACATTGTACCACCCTGCATCTGCATGTGCTGCATTTGTTGCTGGTGCATCAACGGATCCTGCTGCTGTTGCTGATGATGCATCTGCTGGTCGTGATGCGGCTGGTGCATCTGTTGTTGTTGCTGATGGTGCAGCTGTTGCTCTTGATGCAACGGCTGATCCTGCTTGATGTGCTGCTTAAACTGTTGCTCCTGTAGCTGCTGCTGTTGCTGCTGGAACTGTTGTTGCTGTTGCATCTGCTGTAATTGCTGGTGGGGTATCTGAAACGAAACCGGGACAAAACGAAGCCATCAAGCAAGGAGGCATTTATCACGTAAATCGCCATGTTGACGCCAAGATTGCGCTGCAAATGGAGCAACATGTGAACGTGGGTGCGGGTGTATGACGGTATACAAGTGTTTTGGGTAATGGGTGAGCGATTAGAAGGAATTGTAACGCACGTTATGTTACGTAACGTACGTACGTAACGTAATGGCAGACTGCTGGAGAAATAATGCTTTACACCGTGTATACTAGGAAGTTTTTTTCTCACTAAAAACACAAAAAAACATAACGCACCGCCCTGTGGAAAGAAATTCATTATACTTGAAATTCTACAGCCATGAAACTACACCGCATTGAAAAACACAACGCAAAATCCACGTTGTAACCGTATGGTTGAAAGAGAGGGAGAAAACAAAATGAAGAAAATAACCAAACAGGAACAGCCGTACACTGTCCCAGTAAACGCCATTAAACAAACGCATGTATGTATTGTACACTATGTATTTCTTCAACATTAATCATGAAACAGATATAAAATTTTGCACTGAATCCGCACTAGAAAACAAATAGGATCGTACCGTTTACTAAGTAAAAAATGTAAATAGATTCATTTCGCTCTAGGGATGAATCCGTTGTCTGGGTGAGGGAGGAGGAAAGGATTCTCCCCTCCCGATCACTCCGCGCTCTCCCCCACACACTCTTCCCCGGGTCTCTAGCTATTCATTATTGTGTTCTGTGTCCCGACTTTCTTTTTTTATAGTTCAGGTGCCTAATTCATTTCTACATTTCTTTTCCCTTATGAAAATTTTTAGTTGACATTTCAAATTAACACACATTTCCTGGGGAATCACACTTCTTTCGTTTGTTTTTTTCCCTCTTCTTGTTGTGTTTTTATTCACGCTTGTTTGCTGTTGTTCTTTTGCTAGCAGAGGACCGAGAAGTAAGGAAATCAATAAAATGAATTTAGAAGAGAGGGGGGGAGTCGTCTTGAGTTTTCTGCGTTTTTTATTCCTCTGTTTGATTGTTTCGAGGAAAAATTGTTTTACACAGTATTGTGAAGTTAATCATTCTTTTTTTTTTGTCTTACTTATCTGGAGTATACCATTTAAAATGTGTATATTTTAGTATTAATGTGAGTGTGTTTGTTGGTATGTATTCGTGTGTTTGTTTGGTTCAATGAAAAAAAAAACTGTTCGGTGTGCTATGTAGTTATAATTATTAAAACAAAACCCACCAGGAGAACAAATTACGTCCGAGAAGTTAGAGAATGATGTACGTTTCATAAATCGCATTATCGTATGTGGATAATTTTGTGTAGTTTGGGGTTTGTTTGTTTTTTTGTTACACCGAAAATATAGATGTTTCATGTATCGTATGAGTGTGTGCGTGCGTATGTATGTGTGTGTGTGTATGTGTGTATTTATTATTATATACATGGACAATTCTGGTTTCAACTTAACCAAAGGAACATCATGGTGGAGGAGGGTGGACGGTAGAAAATGGGATTAAAGTTTCCATCGCTTCATACCACACTTCCTTGTCCGTGTCAACCTTTGCGGCCCTCCCCCACAAGCAAGTTCCTATTACCGTCATTTTCAATCGAGCCTAGTGTCTATTCGTACTGTTTACAATGCCTTTTACAAAGTCTTAACTATTTCTTCGATTGGTTACAATTTAGTCATTTTATATATATATAATAATTTTTGTATGTGTGTGAATGTTTGCTCAGTATGATTACACCAAAATATGCTCTCTTGTCTTTCTGGTTTAGTCTTCGCTCTACGCTTAACTATGTTACCACCTCATTTCCTCTATCAACACACTCTCTCTCTGTTTCTAAAGCATGAAATGCAAACACACACACACATACACATGCAATGCACACACGCGCATTGCCAAAAGTGCGCTGCCCTTATAGCGACTCTGTGCAACACAGTGTCGTTACTTTTGAAGCGAAACAGCGTAACATAGAGTTCGGACCACACTGCGTTATCTTCATCCAACTGATTTGCTCGAGCTGGTTTTTTTGTCTAACTTCTTACCTAACACTACACGCTCTCTTCTTAGGACACTGGTTGAAGCTGGTCGTAAGTCACTAAGTTTTTAATGCAGACCGCTTCTACGCGTCCGCTATCTATTGACATGCTAAAGTCAATAGCAAACATTACTAGGATTGGCTTCGTACCGAAGCTTTTGCCGAATGTTTACATCCCCGATCGAGGTCTGACTTCGTCGGTTTGTCAATCGAGAGATGCATCCTTTTTATTCTATACCTAATGTGGCTCTGTCTATGTATATTTACACCTTGTTTTATTTCAAATTAACAAGCAGCGCAAAAGTCTGCCCACTATCTAATTCTTCTTCATTATTATCATTATATATATATGTATATATATATAAAATAATATACATATATACATTATTTTATATGTATATATATATACGTATGTTTGTGATCGGTGTCAAATTAAAGTACACTTAATGTTATGTATAACCTTTTTTACCTATCCATTTCTTCCCTCCTTCCAGAAACTCGATCAAATATATCTAACTTAAAAAAGGATTATCATTTATAGAAAAAAACATTAAACTAAACAAACTACAAAATAACATATGTGTACGACAATAGTTTCAATGTACATTCATTATACATTTTGTGAATTTGTATGTGCTTTGCTGTATAGTTAATTTTAGTTTGGCTGTAATGCGATATTATCATTTATGTTATATTAGCGTGTATAAATGTATAACTCTTCCTAATCGTCGTTTGTTAAACTTCCTTTCGTTTGTTTGTTTCCTTCCTCCCTGCCTCCCTGTCTAATATTTTTCTTCCCTAGCAGATTCCTCATTTGGATGCGATTTTAACGGGAATATGTCGCAACTCTATGGGACGCTGTTCGGCTCCGAATATCAACGTGGGCAGCATCTGTGCCATATGTGCCCTAAAATATGTTGAAGCTTAATGGAAAGTGCTGCAATGGTAAGCAAAAGAATACTGGTTGCGTTATTTATCACCACACAGAGAACGAACGGCTATTGACAGGATTTTTTTATTGCTAGCCGAGGCAGTGGTAAGCAAAGAAGGTATTGATGGGTTTGAGAAATAATACGAAGCTTGTAAATAATTCGAAAGCTAAATCCATAAAGCAGAATAATTAAATTGAAAATAAAACTAGACGATCAAACAAAGCGGAAACAGAGAAGAAAAAATACAAACAGATAGTAAAATTTAAATCTGCAATAAAATCTTAGTAGCTTTGTTTATTTTGGGATCATTGTTTTACGTTAATAGGCAAAAAGAGAAAACTTTCGTGACATTCCAAACGCGGATTAATGGGTGAGGTTACATGGATGGTAGTGAAGAGATAGGACAAGTGTTTGTGTATGTCGATAGATGATTTGAATGTCACAACAAATGCATTATTGCATCATTAATAACAATCAAATAGACAAACGCAAATCTTCTGATTTAAAAGCCAAACACGACTCCTTTGTTCGAAAGGGATATCTCCGTGTAATTTATACATCATTTTTAAAACGTTGATATAATAATATATACTAAAAATTAGAAAAAAGAAACATTAAAACAACCAAAACACCAAAATGGAGCAGATGAAAAGCAATAAATACCAAACCAAGGCCAGTATTTTGCTGGGAGGAATGATGATGAAACACTAGACGCTACAGCCAGACCAGAAACTAACCTGCTGGTTCATGTAGTGTTGTTGACCGGCCATCGGCAAGTTCATCATCGATGGGTGCTGCTGTTGGGCCATGCTCATGTGCGGCTGTTGCTGCTGTTGATGCGATAGCATCTGCTGTTGCTGTTGCTGCTGTTGCGAATTCATCTGTATCATGGGTCCGTGAATGTGTGATGCGGTGTTTTGGTGTTGCTGCTGCTGCTGTCCAGGATGTAGATTCTGATGCGTATGCGACATTTGCATCATAGCCTGGTCGGGTAATGTAACGAAAAAAGAAGATTACTACCTTGATAAAATTCAATACTTCATAGCGAAGACATGAGATCGTCAGAGTGACGCAGGGTTTATAGTTGTTTGCGTTGGTTCAGTTGATTGACGATTCGATTTGTGGCGACCAAAGCGCCCTGGGAAGATATGTAAAATGTTAGCTAGGGCACAAAATGCGCCACCTAGGGACAATCATGCATATTAAACAAGAAGTTAGCGAGGTAGCCTATGCAGGATCGAACGAGTAAAATTAGATTCTTTGAGATGACGCCTGCTGTGAGATTCATACCAAATCACACACACAAATCGACAGATGGAGACGCGTCCATAAAATGGAATAAAAACGGTAGCATGTCCCTCCCAAAAGCCATCCATGGTACAGTTGGATGAGAGGTTCTCGGCCTTCTGGAAAGTGATCAAGGGGTAGGCCTAAGTCTGTACCACCCTTGGTCTGTTCCTCTGACCGGGCCACTTTGGCTGCTCCCAAAAACTCTTGCAGAGCAGCTCGCTAGTGCGCATTCTCTTGGTTCCAATATACGTCTTTGAGGCGACTGTTTCTGCCATATTGCTGGACAGGCAGTCTTCCGAACGGACCGCTATAAACCGGATAAAATCCGCATACAGGCAGTACCCGAGATACGCTATTATACGACCCGAGATTACCAGCTATGCGTGTTAGACCAGACCGATTCTGCCACACGATTTTTTCGTCTATCTGCCTAACAGGGGTCTGGCAGGGCGATTGGCAGATAGATGGTATCCGCTACTGTAAAAACGCAACGGAAAGAATCATCAATAAATTTCGTGTTATTTCTTTAAAATTCAAATATTCGAACGAGTAAATTATTTTCTAATAACGTATCACCGATTTTATATGAAAACAACTTTATAAGTAAACAAATCGCATCACTGACAAATAAACGACTGCCCTAAGCAAATCGAAATCATGCATGCTCGATTACGTATTTACGAATGATGTTTTATCAAAGTTTAAAGAGTAAATTACACCAAACTTTGACTAAGTTTGAGTAACAATGTAGAATGGACATAAAACAACAAACGCAACGACGACAAAGCCATTTCAACGGATATCAAGCCATCTGACGCGGTTTGTCCAGACACGATTGGATAGGCTGTGAGCCAACAATTATAGCAACGCCTGCTGTCAAACTGTCGTGTGAACTTGCTGTGAGCGTCACTGATGATTCAGCGACCGCACCGCCACAGAAAAGAGACCGGTTTGAGATGGTTGCTTGTTGAAATTGCTCTCTCATGCACGCATATGTGCCTAGAAAGGCGAAGGCCAAACAGATGGGAGAAAGGAAAGCCTAATAACCAATACTCCAGCCAGGGTATGCACCAATTGTCAAACTTCGTAAACTCTATAGAAATATAACCTTATTAATTTTTCAACACAAAGTCCCATAACATTACATTTCCGCTTTATGCCATAGACACGTAAACGAATGCATATTAACATGTAATCCGACAATGTTAACACACATTGGCTGCCAATTGCTACTGTTTCGGGATAGCATTTTGCCGAATGCGCACTCACCCGTAACGGCAAACCAGTGAAAGAATATTGCACTAGCCGGCCCGATTATTCACAACATTCGCACGAAACGTTACCGGCTTCACGGACGCTAAACGATACGCGTATAGAAGGAAGAAAAAAAACTCTCGAAACGCGGACACGAGAAGAACGACGATACAGGAAAACGCGCAACGCGTTCTTAGCGAGACGGCCACGACATTTCTGACAGAGTACGGTTTACGGCTCGTATTTGACAGAGCGCACCAACACCACTCGCTGTGTTTGGTATGTGTAGGAAAGGAATACTATTATCGTACGCACACTTCCAAATGCCGCCCATTTCACAATACTGTTACACGAGCAAACAGTGTGTACACGAACGCACACACTACGATACGTCGTTATATATTTCATTTGTAGCATATTTGCTCTCCCTCTCTTTTTCTATCTCTCTATCTCTGTTTCTCTTTTCTCATACTCCCTCTCTTTCTTAACCACGCGCCCATCGAAGGTCTTTTCTATATGGGATGGTAATTTTATATCATGTGCTCGAAAATTAAATGGAAACTCCATTTAAAGACAAACATACACACAAACAAGCGTTATATAGGCACGCGACGCAAGACCACTGGGAGGGGAGAATGTAGTTGTATTGGGAAGGTGAAGGCATCCACAAACAACATTTTCAATTTTACTTCCATTTTCAACCTTCAAGCATGCCTTTTCCTTCTACCATACACCCATCGTCCTCCAGCTCTTCATTCGCTCTCTCTATCTTTTCGTTCTCTCTTTCACACTTATGAGCTGCCTCTCTTTCCTGCATACAGTGTATGGCATTGCATTCAGGCTTATATCTATCAACCGCTACCCCCCTTGCTCTGTTTGCGATATAATGCCATTCCGGGATCTCTTCCATGCCATCAAAGAATGTATTTTGATTTATTTAATCTGCTGTTTTATTACTATTTGAATTCATTCGGTAATTCTAAAATATTACGTTTTTGATGGCATGTGGCAACTGCGTGCTGACTGGCTGGCAAGTGGTGAGTGTCAAGGCGTGGAGAGGTACACTGTTATACCTCGAAAGACAACCATAGTGTTCACTTCAGAGATGTTTTGTTTGTTTTTTACGGAAATGCGCTGTTCCACAATCGCACTGGATGTACAGAGGTTTTTTTTCCTACCAAACAAAAGTATCTCTTAACACCAAACACGGAAATAGGAAAAAAGAAGTACGGCAATGGACAGTTTCTTATCTGCTGTTTGAATTTTAGACAACTTTCCCCACCATTAAGCCGTAACGGCAGCAGTAAAGTGAGATAACACAAAAGGAAATGTGTTCCCGTTAAATACGAGAGTTGAACCGTGAACACAAGACTTGGGCAATCTTTGTTGACAAAATAGTATAACAAGCAGATGCAATGAACTGCTGCATAATGAATAATCCCAAATGAAAGATTTAGCATGTCTAAGGCATTTTTAGTGATGGAATGGAGTGAATGAATATGGAAATGTATTCATCCGGTTCATCAATTGTTGACAGCCAGCGATTGACGTTAAAAAAAACGAACAAAATCAATCAGCTGCGTGAAAGATAACAAATTCTGCTATCCTGTGGCAAAGACGAGGAATTTTGCTGTCGATTTTCGATCCAAAATTTAATTTCCTCTCTTATGGTGTGCTATACATAAAATTTAAGACAATTATTTTGAGAACAATCAGCAAAAAACTACACCTCGATCACTAATGCAAAGTTCCTGGACCGTTAAGTGATCAGGAAAGGAAATATCGTAATCCCATTTCGGGTGGATATTATTTATTCCTTTCATTGAGAAAAAACAACCATATACTGCATGTTTGCATAAGGAATCCTCCAAACCAAATGGTAGAAAAATATAAATAGATATCATCATCGTCGTCATTACGTTCATATCTGTTATTCAAATATTGACATACAGTGATGCGCAATAGTATAATAGCGAGAGCAATACGGGGCTTGGTGTGTGGGTTACTGAAATTACACACAAACACAAAAAGGAACACGCGCGAAAGATATCCTACACTATTAAATGTACAGGGACGAAGGATCGGGACAACGAAGCTGGAAGAAGGTTTGCCGTATTACAGGTGCACATGGTACAGCATCCTGTCCTCCACCCGCTAAACTTCTCCTCTCAAAAGCAGCCATGCATATATGAATGCATAAAATAATGTTTCATCTTCTATTCTCTTTAATGACGAGGTTCATTAAATTATTTACGATAAAAATGAGCGATTTCGCAAATGGATTCACTTTCATATCAACTATTCTAGCACATTGCAAGGGCGTGGAAGAGCAAGACAGAAGATAGAGACAAAATAACAAAGAGCTACAGCATGGGCTAGAGGGAAGAGAACAAACTACAGTTCTATTTCGATCGTGTATTCATACGTCATCCTCGCGTGACATTTGTGATGTTCGGGGCATTGGGTTTCTTAGCACAATTTAAAAAAAAGGAAGGAAAGCTAAACGAATAACACTTGATCGTATTAGCCGCAAAACCGAATGCCCAAAAAGTTTCAATATTTTCCCAAATTAATCACAAATTGGAGGTTATAGTTTTTTGATCAGTAAAGGGATCAAACATTCGATGACTAGACGGCGAATGAACTTTAAGGTTAAGGTCGTATTATATCGCATCACTAAATTAGATTTGGATACAGAACGATAAAACTCAAAACAATTTTACGGCCGGAATATGAAATATGCAAGTTTGGCTATCAGCAATGTCGCCATCATTAATTCATTTACATCTTTCTATAATCCATTTCTTTTCGATTTGAATTTTAATGCAGCCATTAAACTTTATCGTTCAGCAACAAAACATCACGGTCGCGGATACATACTGACGGAAAACTATTTCGTTTTCCCCTACTTTGATGGTCACTCTGCCATAACGAACGGTCCCTTACTGCTTCTGCCAGCGATCATTAATCATCTGCCAGCGGTGCCGTGACTTGGGGATACCTTCGGTCATTGTGTAACAACAAAAGTATGCGCAAATCTAACCAAACAGATACGCAATACATTGCCAAGAGAAGCAGCCTTAAATCTTCATTCGCTTCAATTGACGTTTTTTTGTGGGTATACCCACTTGCTTCAATCGGAGATAAGTTAGAAAACAAGTCCAATGATGAAATTTGGAACAGTTTTGATCAAGAACATACGAAAACTGAGAGTCACAGTCTACTTTTGATCTTGCTCGTACGTAGTACATGGTTCATTCAATAGATGGCGCTAGTCTCCATTTAGAATTCTAGTATCCATTCGGAACTAATAGAAACTATTCGAAACCCCCCGAAACAACTCGATAAAGTTCGTCGAGAGTTTTAAAATCAGTTCTACAGCTTTATGGCACTGTTTGCAAGTGTTTAAAAATAGCCGATATGAAAAAAACTCAGTTCCACTGCACACACGATCCTCGTAAGATAGAGGAAAACGAACTCATAGCTAAAAATACAGAATAAACCCGGAAGGATGAACGTTCGACTCCACTAAACGGAAAATCAATATACTCTACATACTTAATACATCGAAAGCAAGAAGCGCACTAAATCGAGGATAATAAACTAGAGCAAATGTTCTGGGAACCAGCGCATTCGTTGATGTTGAAAACACATGTTAACGCATGTTCCGGCGAAATCGTAAGCGGATAGAGTTCTTTTGCCCCCGAAGGAAGTTTTACAGCAGAAGAAATGAGCGTACCTGCTGGGATGGCTTATACGACGATGCGTACGACGGTGCATAGTTTGAGTGTTGTTGTTGTTGCTGCTGCTGCTGTTGCTGCTGTTGTTGCTGCTGTTGTTGCTGCTGCTGTTGCGCCTGTTGCAGTCCCTGCATGTGCTGAAGGTGACCGGGGGCTTGCGCAACGGCGGGTCCATTTTGAGGCGAGTGCTTCGAGTGGTTCACCAGATGATTGTTCTGCTGTTGCTGCTGCTGATGCGGATGCTGCTGATGGGGATGCTGCTGCGTGTGCTGTTGCGGCTGTAGTTGATGCTGTTGCTGGGGTGGCGGCTGCGGCTGCTGATGGTGATGCTGCTGCGGTTGCTGATTCTGTTGCAACGTTGCTTGTGGCGGTGGGGAATAGATTGATTGTTGTGGTGATTGTTGCTGTTCCCCTTCAGTACCCTGTACGGTTACAGACCAAATCGGTAAGTGAGTAAAGATGAAGACAAATGAAAGATGACGGCGGAGGGGAATGAGATACTTTACCTTTGACACTAAACTCGCTCGATACGCGGCGAGTGCTTTCAAGTAGTCCTTCTTAGCAGCTTCCGTTTTCTTCTTATACACCTGTAGACGAATGACAGAACATAGGAACGTGTCAGCGAATAAAACCTCATTACAGCACGCAATCGATCGTAAAACAACATACAATATATTTTTGTTGAAAATACACTAGGGGACTCTATTCGATTGTAAGATTGTGGAATTATGCGACTCCAAAAATACGCGGGAAAAATACGCCCAAAAGGACATGCAGAATAAAGCCATAAAAGGAAATTCAAAAAACCCAAAAAAGACACACACACACGCAGATGGCTAAATATGACCCAAAACGAAGAGAGCGAGGAATGGAAGTGAGTGGCAACGAAATGAAACTGAAACTCGCGCACACAAAATGATGAGGAAGTAAAAGAGTGATTCTCATCTTGAAAATTAAATTGAAAAACTTTGCAAATGTTTTCACTCCTCTACAGACATCCCGAACGAACCAACTCCATATACCCTGCTCAATGATACCATTCCCTCTCGCTTCCTCTCTCTTTCTATCACTCTCCCTCCTTCTCTCTCTCTCTCTGTTTATCTCTCTGTATCTCTACGTCTCTTTTTCTTGTTGTCTTAGTTTTGAGCTGCATACATAATGCTGCTATAAAGCTCCAGTATGCTCCACAAACTAAGTTGAATGAGCGAGATGCAGCTGAAAGGATGAAATGAAATACCTTTCAAAAGTTGGAGGAAAAGCAGCGCGCTGCATGGGAATGTACACTGTGACACTGTGTGTACACAGTACGCGAGGTAAAAGAGGGCCAATAGTCCGTGTTTCTCGGTGCAAACAGAGCGAAGTAGAATGATGCTACTACTACGATTTGTGTGTCTGTATGTATGTCTCGCTGTCCTCTGTGCTCTTGGCTGAGCTCCCTCCGACCCTTCCCATCTAGCATTCCAGGCAAGGATAAGAACAGATATCTGCTACTACTAACCACCCACAGGCCCATCACCCGGTAACATCCATCCCACCGTTGGATGGTAACTGGCAGTAAGGGTGGTACGAAAGGGAGGGAAAAGCAGAGAGAGACAGAGACATGTGTAATGGGTAGCCCGTGCCGCGCGCATGTCCCCATTCTACTACCGGAGTTGGAGAAACAGAAGAAGCAAACGCACCACACACCACCCCTACTCGCCACGGTTATACTCGAAAGCCGAGGTGTTCGTTTCGTTTTCGCTTGCGAACATGATGTAAGACTTTTTCCGACTAGCACACGAGGAGCCGGTTGTTTAAACGAAAATTTCACAATATAAAGCTCATCATAAAGAACCAACATACACACACACAGAGACACACAACTACGCAAGGACATTGGGGGCAGTTGGGTTTTGGGGGGGCCTTCAAGGATGAAGGACCTGAGGAGGAGGGAGAAATTCGTTATGTTATATAGAGCGATACGACATACGAGAAGAGCAAATAAAATTGCATACACCCTGCTATTACTGTGCAAGAAATCGGGGTGCCCAGAAAATGGCAAGAGGCAAGGAGTGCATTTTCGGGATATTTGTTATCTTTTTGTTGCTGTGCTGTACGTGTGCGTTTTAAACGTTACTTTTCTATTTGGCTTGTTGTTTTTTTTTTACCAACACCAAACCCATTCGTTTTCCTTGCAATGGGATTCCATTATTCATCTCGATTCAATAAAAGAACAAGCTCAGAACAAGGCCAATTTAACTGAAGCCAAACGGATATTTGTTAGTTTCGGTCCGTTATAGTTGAAGTTCGATCAATGCAGCATCAGTTATATATCTTTCAGAGCTGATGAGAGGTTTTTTAGTTGTGTTATATTTGTTATTGCTATTGCTATTGTTGATGTTATTGTTTAATTCCGAAACAAACAATCGTGGGGCAAAGTATATCCCAGCACTGGGTAATCGGATTCCAATTGTAGCACTGGCAATTCAAGACATTCTGGCTTCTTGTGGGCGAAAGCGAGACAGAAACACCACTTTCGGGGGCAAAGGATATTTTACGGAGAGAGGTGATTAGAAGAAGGGGATGCTGCTTGGCATGCTTCCTTCCAGCGCGTATCGCCTAATGAGAAGCTCTTGTGAAGCAGATTATTGCAAATTCAATTGAATTTCATTTCTTTGGAAAAAGGATTCGCTCACTGTGAGTGTGAGAGGCGATGTATCTTCAATCTTTTCCCCCCAGCCTTCCAATTTGGGAAGATATTCTTGAACGACGGGCTATGCCGGTATAGATCAATATTTGCTTGAAAACATCTACTCCCTAATAGAAGTGGTTGGAAATGAGAGAGACAGAGAGAGAAAGAGAGAGAGAGAGAGAGAGAGAGAGAGAGAGAGAGAGAGAGAGAGAGAGAGAGAGGGAACAGATTGACTGCTATAAAACGAGATAGAGCGTGTTAGTGTTCGGGTCCGCTATTGCAAACTATTATTGCCAAACAATGAGCAAGTTCGATGCGCCTCCATTTGGGGACCTTATGTTTGGTACATGGTTGCGTAAACAGTTTTGCAGTAATATACCTTCGGGGGAGCTGGAACTTCGCTTGTGCGTGCTTCATATGCAGGCCCCCCACTACACGGCCACTACGAATGGAGGAAAACATAAACCGTGAAAGTATGCTCCCGGAACAAAAAAAAACACAAAATGAATTCATTATTCGACTACTACTTGGCTGAAGGAGCCAAGAGTGATTCAGCTCAAACGGGAATACAGCAGAATAGAATGAAACTGATGATAATTTAACTTCTCTTTCTCACTCTGATTTCACCCGTAACAAACAAATCTGTAACAATTCAAATCGAATTTTAATGAGAGAACCATGTGAATAAACAAAAGTAAATGGAAAGAATAATGAAATTCTTTGCTATAACCCTATAAGTATTCATCTCTGTCTAGCGCAACAAAGAGTCACGTAGTAGACATTTATCCAATATCTCAATCACGTGAAATTATACATGAAGTTCCTGAATTACACTATTATAGCAGCATACACAGCGAATATGCATCAATGCTACATGAATGTTTTTGACAATGCATTGACTAATTGAATTTATAGCAACAAACACAGTCCAACGAAGCGAAACATAAGGTCCTCTAAGTAACCCCAAGAAGTAGCATGCATCGAAGGAGGATTGTTTATGGGACCATGTTTTCTAAACGCTTGTTTGACGCTGGCGGAAAGTTACAGAAGACAAATTTCGCATGTAAGGAAATGCAAACAAGAAGTCAGTCGCAAAACAATAGAACCTAACAACAAGATAGAAAATAAGCATTCTGCGTGTGTAAACAAAATTCTCTTAGAATGCGCTATAAAGAAGATTAGCTCTTATCTCAGCTATTATTATGGCAAAGGTTAAGGAGACTGAGTGAAATGAACGGAAACGAATAATACAGTGAATTTACAGTGTTTATGATGCACCCAATAAATGCAGTTCTCCAGATACGCATTTTTTGGAATTTCACAGTTGAGTTGGTTTCACAGTAGTATGGGATTTGACAGCTCAGTAGTTTATAGCAGCGCTTTTCTTATTTGCACAAATAAACAAATGTTCACAGTCCGCCAAAAAGTAACAATACAAAAAATACAACGGACTTCAAAGAAAAAGATGCTATTTATACAACCGAGCAGGATATAGTAACCGCTCAAACTGGAAACTTTTCGTAAAACACACGCAGCCATAAACCCTGATCACAAACGGCACATGGAGATTACAGGAGTGGATAATTTGGTGTTGTTAGTTGTTTTCTATCTTCGTTGCTTTCCTTTTCCTTCTTTTCTTCATAGATAATTTTGATGGTTTTCGAAAAAACGGAAAATGAGCACTAAGACGCGCGAACAGTGTCGGAGTAAAAAGAAAGTATACGTAAATTCGAACGCTTGATTGAGAGACCGGTACGGTACACACGGAAGCTGCAGTGCTGGTAGCAACCGGGCTGGGGCGAGACGATAGACAGGCAAACAACAAACAAAACAACAATAGGACACATAAACGTAATAGGCTGCGATGTATACGAGGGGGTTGATTAGAAATTTAAAAGCATATTTTTGTTGAGAGGTTCGCGTCTCGGTGGTATCTGGAAGAAAGGTGGTTTCGGTGAGGAATGAGTTGCGGCACACTTTCACCGCATGCGAGGTTAACTGTTGCCACACCGCTAACACTACACATATTGCTAGTTCCGATTGAATTTGGAGCTGCAGTTTGCCGGCTGCAAGCACGCGGTGCTTATATATTACTTACATTTTTATGCTCCGTCGCTAGCACGTCCCACATGGAGGCAACGATTTTGGAAACTTCCCCGAACGAGGCGTTCGGATTTTGGCCTTTTATAGCTGCCTGCGTGTCGCGGAAAAACAGTGCATAGGCAGAGACGGGTCTGAAAAACAACCGGAACAGATGTACAGGTTAGAGACTATGCAAAGTGGGCCAAAAGATGCAAAAAAACACACACACAAAACAGCTGCCCCAAAGCTAGAAAATGGGACAGAAATGGGACGGGCGAACAAAAAAAAACAGAAACAAATTGCACTACACCAAATAAAACTTACTTCTGCGGCTCGTTCGGATCCCTTTTTTTCTTCTTCTTCGTGACCTTGGGCTTCTTGGCGGCGGCTGCGGCGGCTGCGGCGGCTGCTGCCGCTGATGCCTTCATCCCGGCCGCACCGGCAAGCGCATCCTCACCGTACGACGGTTCAGACGAGGGACGCTTCAGGGAGTTTGCCTGGACCGAGGGAAAGGGACACAGATGAGAACATGAGCGAAAAAACACACACACATAAAAAAGCCGACCCGTCCGGGAAAGGTCGGGAAATTCGCAAACACCGTAGCGTGAAACCGATAAAGGTAGAGCAGAGGATGTAAAAAAAAGAACACAGTGCGCGCAAGAAAGAAAGAACAGAAAAAAAGAGCGATCAAAAATCGGTGCCCAAAAAGGGGGTAAAAGGGGGTGTGAATCCTTTTTTCCACCCTTCTTCTCCACCCCCGCGGGCGACCCAGACGCGCGCATCACACACACACCCTCGGGTGGGCAATTATTTATCAAGCGGTCCCTAGGACCCCCCCCCCAATACTCCCCACTAACCCCTCCTTCCACCCGCGCTTACCGGAATCGTGTCGTCGCTGTCGTCGCTGGTGGTGCCGTTTTCCGTACCCTGCCCAACACCGTTCTGGGGTGGCGAGCGCCCAATGAAGCTGAGCGCATTTCCGCCAACGAGCTGCTGCTGCTGGGGTGATAGCTGTTGCTGCTGCTGCGCGGGTGGTACCATCGAGGGGGACTGCTGGGGCGGCTGCATCACGTGCAGCGTGGGATTGTTGTTCGGACTAGCGTTCAGCTGATGGTAGGTTGGCTGGTTCGGTGACTGTAGCGTGTACGGGCTGTGTTTTGTTGGAGAAAGTGAAACGAAACGAGTGTGAAAAGGTGAAGAAATGAAACAACAACAATGAGCAACAACAACAACAAAAAACCGCCCGCAGGGCGCATCGGCGATCAGCTGGGCGTTCGCGCGTACTACTATAAACTCCATACGCTAACGTAACAGGTATAGGAGCTTCTTCTCCACGCGACACACGACGCGGCGGTGGTAGAAAAACCGCTGTTCTGCCTCGTGCTTTTTTTTCGGTCCGGTTTCATTTGTTCGGGTCGGTTATTTTATTTTTTTTGAGGGTTCAAACCGGCACGTTTTGTGTGTTTTGTTTTGCTTTGGAACAACACACCGCAGGCACCACCATGGGGGATGATGATGCCTACATGTAGGCGCGTTCTTTGACGCCTCGATAGCTGTAAAATGTATGTACACCGGGAGTCAAGGTCAAGTCCGAAGCGGTTTTTTTGCATCAAAATCAAGTGAAAGTGTTTTTTGTTTGCATTGCTTTATGAAGGGAACAAAACACGCCTGAATCCGTATATGATTGGTGGCAATATTTGGTGTAGAGAAATTCTGAATTGTGACGATGTCGCTGTGATAGTAATGGAACTACGTGATGTGGAAGCTGCCATCAACCATATTGGGCTCTAGCAAAACGGTTGAGGGATACACTGTAGCTCATCTAAATCAGAGTCGGCAATTGTATTAAATGCTGTATGACAGATAGACGACAAAATTGGAGATTTTTTGAGTTTAAAATTTCAGAATTCTCCAACTCTTTTCGAGGTGTACACTATACTGTATTCGGTAGAAGGGAAATTTCGTGCGTGAAATTTGCGTTATCGAATATTTTTCGAAAAGTTTAACAAACGAATGTACAAGAAGTTGTTATAATCTATTTATCCTCCTAGTTATCAGATCTCTCAGCGTTTTCAGAGATCACAGATCTCATGGAGTTTTCAGAGATTTCAAAATCCTTATAGATCTCAGAATCCTCAGAATTCCCAGAGATCTCAAAATCCTAATAGATCTCAGAGTCCTCAGAGTTTTCAGAGATTTCAGAATTCTCAGAGATCTCAGAATTCTTAAAAAGCTAAGAGTCCTCAGAAATCTCATAGTCCTTAGAGATCAGAATCTTTAGAGATCTCAGAATCCTTAGAGATCTCTAAATCCTCAATCATCCAGATTCCTCTGAGATCGCATACTCCTCTCAGAACGCAGAATACACAGAGATCTCCGAGTCCTCAGTGACCTCAGATTGCTAAGTGCCTGAGCCAAGATGTTAGATTCATGTCACAAGAAGTCATTCTTCTTTGTGGCACAAAAATCTTTGAAGTCTTGAGGAACCTTTTGTGGCAAACCTTGGCTTCCTACCCGTAGCTGGATAGCCCGTCCTGTACAAAGCAGAACTTGCCTTATAGGTCGTTAGGCCAAACCTTACCATACGCTGTCTAAGTTGTGTAATATTGACAGTTGGAGCGCACCGAGAATATAACTATATAATGCGCCTCATGCTATTGATGATGCACCTCCTTTGGCTTACCTGTGATGGTTCATATCCTGGTGCCATTGGCCGTAGCCGGACTGCTGCTGATCCTGCATCATTCCCACCATATGGCCGGACTGTTGTTGCGAACTGCTGTGCATTTGATACTGTTGCTGTTGTTGGTGCTGTTGCGGATGATGCTGCTGTTGTTGCTGGGGTTGCTGCTGTTGCGATTGCTGCAGGTGACTGTTCATCGACTGTATATCGAACTCATCATCGCCGAACGAAGGTGTGTGAAACGTCTGAAAGGAAGCATTAAGCGAAAAGACAAAAGGTTAATGAGGTGTGCATTAGATGTTTATGCAAATCGGCATTAGTTTGCTGTGTGTTGCATGAGCGGAACCGGAGGTAAACCAGCCAGCAGTAAACATGTCATCCCCGGGACGGACATTCCATTACGCCCTTTTTGTTTTGCCGAAGGTGACAACGTACATAAACAACAGATTTGGCGTACGGCAAAAAAAAGACTTTTCCATCAGTGCATTCCTGTCTCCTGGTGTTGCATTGCCTACCACCGCTCGCTCACCGTGAGTGCCACCTGTTGACGCAGGAAATGTGTATCGCCGCCTGGCACTATTCCAGCTGCGGTGTAACTGGCGTGGCGATAAATTACTTATTTATTTGTGTGTCTGCGTCCAACCGGCGTGGAGTTGACGCTTGGCGGTGAACGCACATCATAACTCATCCTTACCAACTAGATTGCTCGAGGCTTATGCAAATGTCATACGCTAAGCACGCACTTTTATTGCACCGCTCAATTGAAGGTTTCCAGCAAATTCTTGGAACACCGTAGTCTGCAAAATTGCAAATCTTAATACCTCTCACAGCGGCAATCGAATTTTAATCTTGTGCTAATTTTAATTGAATATAGCTATCAAACGGGTCAGCTACTTCAATGCCCTTTTACAGTCTTCCGCACAACTTGCAGCGGCAAGTACCACAGGAACCGACAGTGTTTAGGTGGTTCGCGAAAGGATACCGTGGGAATGGAAGGCACCAAAATCCCGCTTCACCGCTGAGAAACTTCCAACTGGCACGGCATGCACTTTTTCCTTGAGACGATGTCCTCCATTAAGCGTTGTGAAAAAAAAATAAAATGCGACCAGTAGTTTTTAATGATACACTTTGCGTCCACAATTCCACCCTTCACCCATTTGCACAGTGTGCGCTCCGTTTCTCGCCCGCGTCAATCGTTGTTTCGATTTTACGAGCGAAACTATACGAGCGACAAAACTTTTTACGACTTCAATCGACTTAGCTCTGTCCGGATTTCCTTTTGCCACCTTCGCCATCGCCCGGAATGACTGACCTTCGTACGAATACGCGGGCGCGCGCGCGCCTCCGACATGTCTTGAGTGTACCGTGAAGGAATTATGCTCGGGATAAGGATGGAAGAAAGGAAGAGAAGGTCACCCATTGTTCCAGCGATGGGCTAACTCCTTCGCTTCACACATATACACCCACAACGCACAAGAAAGCGAGACCGATGATAGTGCGCTGTAAAAGAAGCGTTTTAACTACGCAAATAAATACACGAGAACCTTCCTGTCTGTCATTCCCAACCAGCGTGGAGTCACCACGGATATAGAATGCGAAGGATATCACCAGTTGTACGCTCCGGTTTCCAGCGTTATGTTATTTCAGGAGCGTACTTTAGCTGGTTTTTACGACCCAAACAGCGGAGATGCAGTTTTGTGCGTTCAGCAAAATCCGGATGCACTCGCCGGACTCTGGAATACTAGACGAGCGACATTGCCAGCGCGGAAGTGTTGGATGCGTTCGCCCAACTTTTCGGACGATAACATGTCCCTCCCAAAGGGGAAGGCTCTCGAAATTTGATTGAGTTGCAAAGTCATTGCTTCGGAGTTCGTAACGTATAAATCACATAGCAAAGCGATTGGAACAGCCATCGGAGCAAATAGTTGCAAAAACGCTCGAAGAGTAATCGCAGAATAGTGGCGGTTTTATCGGTACATTTGTATGCAGTTCTTGGTCACGAATTCGCTACCGATCGCGGAAACGTAAGGAAACAGCGCCTCAGTTGAATAATAGCATCGGAACAATCAGTACATCAGATGTGCGAGTGTTGTCCAAAGACACCGAACGAAACGCACAAACCCACGACCCAACCGGCACCACAAGGGAGTTGCGTGGGTTTTGGGGCTGTTTTAAGTGTGTTGCGGGTGTCGCATACCATCGCAATCGGGCTGAAGTGGGTCATATCGCCCGAAACCGCGTGTGTTGCGGCCTTCCCGAGAAACGGAGACCCCGCCATCCCCCCAGAACGGGGCAACTGCTGCACTTGTTTAAATGTTCAGAAAAGATGCGCCCCATTCGTTGCTTGCTTAGAAATCGCGCACCGAAGATACATGAGGTTTATTTGTTTCGCCCGAAACAGGGCAGGGCAAGCTGAAAAAACGGGACAATAAAATCAAGGTTGCAAATGCTATCGGTAGAAGAAAAAAAATTATTAAACAAATAGATTAAGTTTCGATCGGTAACGCAAGGGTAACACGCGCGCATTAGCTGCGTTTGTTCTTTTCTCAACTAAACCATCATCGTTCCGCCTGTGCAGTGATAAGCTCGCATGCTTTTCTCAGCTTTCTAATTGCAAACAGCTGATGGTATTTGTTCGACGCTTCCGCTTCCAATCCCGAAAGATAAATAATGCAGGATAATATTAGGAAAACAATCAGCTGCAGATAGTACGAAACTAAACATACAGCCCACTTTTCCACCTAACGACGATTTGCGCACATTGCGTTCGACCCTGCTCAGTTTCCGTGTTTTACCACGGAATGCGCGTTTTATAAGCAACACGATTGCAAAATGCAAAATGGCGTTGATAAGCGTACGGTGGCGAGGGATGATAAAGTACGTGGCGGTCCGGGCGTAATACTGTTACGTCTATCATAAGGCTAAAACAGTAAACAATCGCTATTCACGGTGTTCGTAACGAATAAAAAAACCATTACGCGGCAAACACAAAAGGTATGCATAGCTTAACATTCTTACAATAGTGTAATATTATAGTGAACCTTTAAGAACTATTGCTTATAGCTGGAGCATTTCTCGCAAGTATCTTCAGTTACCATTCGATGAGAAATTCATCATTTAGATAGTAGAATTGTAATAGATAGTATTAACAACTAACGTAACGTAGTTGTTACATTACGTAAATAACGTATTAACGTAACTTTTAGTACAATATAGTACTAAAAACAAAAAGTTCATCTGCCGCACAGGTTCATCATTTGACAAATGTTTACTTGTGAGAGGGCACTATCACTATGATTGTTGGTTGTGTCAAACGTCTTTTTGAAGATTATCCAATGAAAAAATGCCATTCAAAATTAAATTATTCTGTAAAGAAATCAGTTTAGACCTGACCAGTAAAGCTTGTTCATACTTCTCGAAGAAGGAAAACGTATGCAAACGTTGTCAAACAACATTGAGAAACTCCTCTCTTTGACTCCTTTTGATCGTGTTGTGTATTTTAGTACAAGGAGTTAGCTCTGGACTAGTGTTGGGTAATTCAGATTCAGATCTCTATTTTAAGTGTAACATGAAGTTACGGTCACTAGAAGAAAATTCATTCCGATTGGGTATAAGCAATCTAGCTATAAGTATGCTAGCAGTGCTAATAATAACTTAATCTGTATGAAACTTCTTATTAAAGACGCGAGAATTATAAAAAACCCATCAAAATTATGTTTCTGAAGAAATTCATAAATCTATGAGCATTCATGAACCTATGAGGATTCATGAATCTCGAGAATTCATGATTCTTAATGATTCATGAATCTCAAGGATTCATGAATCTACGAGGATTCATGAATCTCTGAAGATTCATGAATCTCGAGGATACATAAATCTTGAGGATTCATTAAGCTTTTGATAATCAGAGCATGATTTGAATGACTCCTCTTTAAAGATTCATATGAATGACTCTTCGCAAAAGATTCATTAAGCTCAACACTATTGTGGACCTTTGTCTAAACAAAGAGTTATATCTCACACGACTTCATCTGAAGAATTTTAGTGTGCTAATCGAAGCAAGCTTTGCTTAAAGATTTGATTTACATGGAAACCATCAGTAGATATTACAATTTAAATATGCTTCAAACTATTCAGCTAGTATTGTACTAAAACCTGAAGAGGTCTTTTCTCATGGAAAGAGAGAGTTTTTAAGATGGCGTTCGTTACAACAAATCATTAAACTGCCATCATCATTACCATTTCGCACTGTTCACTCACTATTTAATTAAATGTACTAAAATGCGAACAGCGCATGAATGAACATTTTACAACAACATAATGAACTCTTCTGCACAGCAGCGGCGCTAATCGCAACTCCTTTCTACTGCATTGTAATTATAATGCAACCCATTTTAACAGTGGGTCAGCTTGTTAAAATGGCTAGCTATCACCACTTGCACAACCCGGTAACAGACAAAACGGTTAATCAAGCAAACGCACGGACGAAGAAAACTCGTCGGAACAAATAACTACTTCACTGTGTTATGCACAAACAAGTAAACGAACTCATTCGGGGTGTTTTTTTTCCCCCCATCCTCCCATCTGCCCCCTATCTGCCACCCATTGGGAAAAAGCTGGTAATGTGAACACATTTTTATGATTTCCCGGCAAGTATATTATGATTGTATCTTTATTTCTCCTCACTTTACCAAATTCTGTATGCTTCACTTTGCGCTCTTCCCCTGTTTGTGTGTGTGGTTTTTTTATGTGGAACGTGAATTCAAATAAATATTTATGCAACCCCTTTGCTAAACCTAGCCTTGAGGACCGCGTTGGGTGGTGGAAGAACCACCGAACAGGGAGAGGGAGGTGGTACAATATGTATGTGTTTGTTACACGAATTGCCAGAAAACAATAGTAGCCCATTGTGTCACGTCATTAGTTGCAACAAGCAAACAAACAATCCCGGTTCCAAAGTCCAACCATTTTCTACCAGTTTCCGCAAAGTTTTCTCTTCACATGAGAAAGAGACAGAGAGAAAGAGACCGTAGCAGATATGTGCAAACAGCAATGTTAATGAAGGGACTTTAAGAGAAATAGACACGTGTGTGTGTGTGTATGTCTGTGTGGGAGGGAGTGGGAGAGGGAAATAGTCGGAAACAAAGTGGGTAGTATGCGCACAAATATGCTGCATGTGCAGCATGAATAAATGCAATTCCTCCCACTCTTTCCCCCCTTCCCTCCTCCCACATACACACACACACACATATAGACATACCTGAAGAAAATGGGTAATACGGCGAAACTGGTGGAAAACTTACTAGTACAGTAGTGGTAGGGTGTAGAAGGGAAAGGTGGGGAGGGGAGGGGAGAGGAGGGGATGAGAATATCATTTTCCACTCGATTCCCTTTCCACCTCCACAGCACACGGTTTGGCCTTCTCTGCCGTCCGCCACAGCAGCAGCAGCAGCACAACAACAAGCCCGCAAAGCTCTTCGAATGAGGTCAATCATGTTTCGAGGAACCGATATATGTATGTGAATAACAAGAAACACAACCTAATGCCGTAACGGCGAAGAAGCTGGTGAATGTACGTTTTGGCGTTGCGTGGCCCAGTGCCGAGACATTCGCTGGTTTTCGAACCGTGCGGTGTATATACTTACAGGCATCATTTAGTACAGCAACATTTGAACGATAAGTGTTCATCTGTTCATCCGACGAACGTGGTCGAAATTGTACTAAAAATACTAATAGTGTTCTAATGGAGCCCGCTTTCAGCTTCACCAAGAGAATAAGGCTCCAAACACACACACACACACAAACGAGCCCGCGGTATCGTGGAACGAATCTCATCTGGATCGGCTCCGTCTCGACAGCATTGAGTTGATTATCCGTGGTAAAAATAAGTCTAGCAAGCCATCATACAGCGGTGCGGGCATGACCCAGCAGGTCGTTAAACCAAGAAGAAAAGGCACACACAGGTTTTATAGCGCTCCATCCTATATATACGGTCCAAATGGGTCAGAGCCAAAGGTTTGCGCTACGTTGTTCCATCTCATAGTGCACACCGCATGGTAAGGAAAAATCCTTATCGCAAATGATATTCTTTCAACTTGCATGCCGTAATGTCAATAAGTAACGCATGTCTAATGCACAGAATCGTACTAAAAACAAACAAACAAACAAAAGCATGCTCGGTGATCGTTCTATAGTGGCGGTGTATTATTTTAAAATTTTACCGGCTTTGATAGCATGCTTCATGGCGAACAGCGACTGCGAGCAGCGGACTACGCATGCGAAGGGAACAAGTAATAGAACGGATAACCGGTGATAAGACGGTGGATTCGTTCGATAAGACGGAAAGGAAAAACATACGGTCGGAGTTGTTATTAAGGAAATTCTACATGGAAAGTGCTTATCTTTGTTTGGGAGAAACAAATAAACACTGGCACGATAAGGGCATCGCACATGCTTAGACGTACGTAAGTACAGGCGAGGCTAGTGCTGCTGGGAAGGAATTCTAACAAGCGTCAACATAAACGAACACCGCATTTGGTTTGCCTTTTTTTCTAATTCTTCACCAGATGAAGGGTGGCAATTTTCATATCGCTATAGAAATATTTTAAAACAATTTGCTATGCGTTCCCGCTGGCCGTCTTAGTGATGGGAAAAAGTTGCATATTTTTTTCGAAGCGGAACGGAACGAACCAATCAGGTTCGTTGAACCTGCGTTGCGACATCCCTGGCGCGGTGACAGGCGACAGGATGAAACGATCGCAACGTTACGGGCAGGCAGAACGAATTGAAGACGCGAACAAGAAGGATATTAGTGAAAGCTAGGAAGTTAAGATGCAGTGGCGAAGAAGAGCGACAAAAGTAAGTAAAGAAAACGTAGTAAGGAAACAAAATTAACGATTGAAAGAGAACCTGTGAACAAAAACTAAAGGTTATAGAGAATCTCCCACAACAAAAGGGTTGGTTGAATTTGACAGATTCAGACTCAATCACTCAATCTCAATCTTTCTAACTTATTTTATGATCTGCCCCATTATTGGTTTAAAAAAATTTTACCAATTTTGCTGAAGATCGCACTCGTTTAGATTTTCTCATATCCATTTGTTTTATGTTGAACATGGGTTTTTTGTTGTTGTTGATGGTTTACACCATGTTTGGAATTTTTTATTTGCTTAGTGTTTTTGCTTTATCACAAGCATACTAAGAAGGATAGGATTTGGGAAGTGTTTTTCAATTTGATAAGATATCATCACACCAAAGCTGCGAGAGATTAGATTGCTGTAATTTAAATTTTTAATGACGCTTTTCGTAACCTTCGGCTCGCGTAGCCGCCACAGCGTCGACGATCGATTTAGGCTGGTGAAGAATGGGTTGTGTGGGTGCGAGAAAGAGAGATGTACTGGATGCGTTATCAGATTAAGGTGTACAGTGTGAAGATCCCAATAAACAGATGTAGCAGACCTGCTCTGTATTGATAATGTGAGCTTACAACACCAATTCGCTTGTTTATAATTGAAACTACAAACACTGTTACAGACACAGCACAAAAAAGACCGGTGCGCAATCGAAAAGCCGAAGTGTCTCGGGACGGGATTTGACCCCTGGTTCGGGTTGTTGTTCATATCATGCATTATCAACGGTTTCAACTATTCGTCCCGCTCGAGAAGACGATAGTACAGTAGTACTACCCTACGGCGGAAGCACCAACTTTAAACATATCCACTATCGCTATTTACAGACTGTTCACCGAACCTTGCACCAGGTGTACGCTCCGCTCCAGCGTTGGGTAAAGTTCTTTGAAGCGTGCAAATAAACAAATAAACGAGAACTCGCACAGGAAACTGAAGGCGATAAAAAAATATTGCATTATGTCGTCGACCTGCTTCTTGTTAATCTGTAGCAAAGATCTTACTCATTTCGTTTACTTTGCGGCGAAGCAAAGTAAGAACGAAACCCCACCAACGTGGACCAACCAAGATGTCCTCGTCTAGATCGTTGTATACCACGGCTGGGAATTGGGCATATGCCGTATGAAATGACTTCAGCAACAGTTTTGTTTTAAGATTGTAAAACTATAGTACGATTAAAAATTCAACGGGATATTCTATATATTCTGGAGGATACATGATTGCGATCATGTGCAAGGTATAATGGGTCTCAGATTGAGCCCGAATGTAAGAAATAACATCAATGAAGCAAGAGCTAAATCAACGTTCTAATTTTTGTTAGACGGACTCTATCAGACAGACCTGATGCCACGTATATCATGAGCAAGAGGAGTTGAATTTATTTTACCAAGTTGCTCGTAAACTTATCTACCGTATCTACCCCAATGTTGGGATTTCTGTCACACATTCGCTATCTTCTATGGATCACTTAAATACTTCCTTCAATCTGTCTAAACCATACACAATTTCCACAAAATCTCGCCCAAATTCATCAACTAATCGCTTTTCCAAGTTCCCATCAATTCGCGTGATCTGATCTGTTTTGTTCTGCAACTTTCTTATTACTCTTGCCTTCTCTTCTTCACCCCACTCAATTTCTACATCTCACACAGATTGTGAGCGTTTGCATTACTAATAAACTAATCTAGCTTAACATGGTTTCGTTTTGTAGGGAAATAAAATCTTCGCATGTTTTAGCTCCAAACTCGGTATCATCGTTACCCCACATCGACTTCGACTTCAATCGCAAGTTTAAATGCTGGATGCAATAGGTTCCGCGCGATAAGAATTGCCACCGCTCTAAAGCTGGAAGAAATCGTTGCACTCTCATTCGTGCAGGCCAGTGCACTGGCAATAGAAATGCATTGTCAGATGCACACTGCCGTCCCTATCTCGCACTGACCCACATAGGGATGCTGTGGTGGCGTGCGCAAGCTAACGCATAATAGAAAGCGACTAGACCTACGATAAGTGGGACAACTTACAAATGGACACACGAGCGGATGACCCGGAATAGGGAGTTGCCCATTTTGCCACATTGCGCGTGATAAAGCGATCGTCAAAATAAGAAGCAAACAAACGATTGTGCAACTACTGGCAGTTCGCATATGAACACCTCCAGAGAGAGACGAGTTCCTGTTTTTTTTTTAAATAATGCCGTCGAAGGAAATGCTGAGTGGTAATAAAATATATCATTACCAGGCATTAATATCTCGTTGTCAACCGATCAGCTTACATCTTTAAAGCTTTTCTCACCTTGGACAAACAAACAATTTGCGCCTGTGCTGATATATAATACGCTAATTCAGCGAGAAAAGTGTCAAAGGCTGTGCAGGCTGGACCGTTTTCCCACCGGCTATTAACTTCGTGAAACATGTCCTGTTTCAAAAAAAATGAACGGTGTGATACGACTAGTTATGCATAAGCTGACGATCTTTTACGATCGTTTCCCGAGTATACGTCCGCGTCTAACATTAGCAAAGCTCCGACCCGTAACACGTAAAATAGCGCGCAAATCAATATGATTGGTTGGTGAGTGCGGTGGATGCTGTCAACGATTGAGTAAGCAGCAATTGATATTTATCGAGATTTAATTATTTTAACATTTCCTGACTACGTCAGGGGTCGGGCTTAGTGTGACCTCACAACGTGACTTCAGCAAAACTGGCGTGTAAATTTTAAACAAATACAGCTGTCATTAAATGTCGCTAGCTGTGGGTATTCAAATATTTTGCCGTAAAGGCAGCCGTCAAGTTCATTGCATGACGAAGAGTTCATTATTCTAACAAGTTCCAAACAATAACAGAGAGTTCATCTTCCTTAGTACTATGTGTTCATTATTCTTACAAGTTCAGTACATGACAGAGTTCATCTTCCTTAGTACTGCGTGTTTATTGTTCCGACAAGTTCAAAACATCTGTTCATTCTGACAGAAAGCTCATACTTCTTGGTGTTATGTGTTAATTCTTTCCCTTTCACATTTTCCAATTAAATTATCCCGATCACTCTACGCCATTCAAATAATTCACTTGAATAAATCTTGAACAATTATTGATACTTTAACATTTATGTACTAAACTTTCCCGTAGGCATGACAAAGTTTATAATATTGTTACAGTATAATTCTTGGTTTGATTTGATTCTTGGTTGGTTGATTGGTTTGATTCTTTACAGAAGAAAATTGTATTAAAACCACAGTACGCATCTATGTTTGCCAGGTTTACGTTAGGTTACACTCCGTTCTCTTTTTTTTGCTTTGCACTCCGGAAGCAGGAATAGTGCGTGCATTGTGCTGCACATCGTAACCCACAAACCGAATCACCTTCCAAGCACAACCACCCAACCCCATCCACCCACTCTGATGTGGCATGGTTAAAACAATCGTACAACGCCTAGCCTCAAACCATAACGTAAGCACAACGCTGCTATTAGGCAATGGAATCACACAAACGCACAGCAGTAGACAATAACACAAAACAAAACAAGGTAGATGAGGGGGAAAAAATACCTATTTTTCGCGGGAGAATTATGTACCGCGAGTTGTTCAACGCGCTTGCTGTACGTAACAGCGCAACCGTAGATATAATTTCCTTTTAACCCTTTTTTGCATCCCTTTACTGTGAAGGAAAGGATAACATTATGCAACCTGTTGCAAAGCTTATAATTACACCCATATTTTAACACCTTTATTCGTCTACTTTTGCAACAACTTGCCATGTATGCCACGAAAAAAGTGAAATATTACAAACTTTCCGACCATTCTTTAAAATAAAATAAATTCGTTTAAAATATTTGACAAGAATACGATTAACTAGATCTGAAGCGTTTCGTGTACAATGGACTTAACCGTTGTCAAGCGTTCATTAGCTGTCAACAAATGAATGGGGGCCTATATTCTTTCATTCGACTGAAATGTTTGTTCTAGATAAGTTTCGATATCTAGCAGGTCTTGTGAGAAGTTAGCATGGCTACCACTGGACCATCAATCTTTCCCAATATTACACGCCTGGATAGCATACCAAGGCATAGCAAACTGGATTCACTTTACTAGATTTTACAAAGTTGTAATTCTATTGCGCAGTTGCACAATATATTTTTTTTCTGAACTACACACTGAAACCTTATTAATTCAACCCTTTGTCTCCCTTTCATCCGCTTCCTTCACTTAAACGCGCCACGAGTGAAATATTCTGTACACGAAGATTACGTTCTTTGGCATTTTGCATGAACGTAGTTTTCTTTGGTATTCTAATCATCCCACGCCTAATCTCGTCACCTCCTCCCATCAGCGCCAACCCGCCCCCCACCCAGGCTACCTTTCACAGTCTATGGTGGGAGGGAGAAAGCAAACATCTTGCACAACGCAACGAGTGCGAGTGCTAGGCAACGGCGAAAGAAGTGTGAGCGAAAGAGCAACAAATTGCACCAACACAACGCGGAAGCGGAGAAAATCAACCAAAGCGGAAACGCGTACGGTTTGGAAGGAAATGGTTGTAACAAACAAATTAAACCGCTCGCTTCCGAGTTGCAATTTTAAATAGAAATAAATACAGCAGCGGCAGCAGCGGAAACACCGGTAACGGTGGAAGAATGCGAATGCGAGTGCAATGTGTGCAAGAAGCGAACGAACGCCACAATGTCATGTAACATATATTTATAAGAAGGTAATAATATATTTGCAAAAACTCGTTAATAAAGAGCCCATCAATCACCAACGGGAACAAAACGAAACAAACACACGCAGCACACAACAGTGCGCCCAACATTGCTGCCCATGCCTAATGAGGACAGATGGAAAAGTTTGTGTGTACGCGCTTGTTGTCCAGCGCACACATGTCCAGCGGGAGAGTTTTTCAAAAAAAAACACGCATTTAATTGTTGATAAACTCGTTGTTTCGCTGTTGAATTCATTGTTTGCGCATTGTTTTCTTTTAAATTTTGTTGCGGTTACTACACTAAAAACTGCATAACAAATATTCACTTTAAATAAATCGGGTGGAGGGGGTGTGGATGGCAAGCGTGTGCGCAGGGTGAAGGGAGGGAAAGGGGGGGGGGGGGGGGGGCGGTGGTAATGTGGTGTAATGTGTTGGAGAAAAAGGAAATACAGCTATAAATTATTCGCCGTTCGTTTAAGCAAGAGTCGAAAAGAGAGAGAAATAACGAGGAAGGGGTAACATTATTTCTCCACTAACTAAAAAAAAAAAGAAAAACGGTTAAGAAATGGAGTAGCATGGTTGTTGCGTCAGTCAACAAAACAGTTTTGGGGGTTGAATAGGGTGGATGAGTTACATGAAGTGGTGCAGGGAGAGAGAGAGAGAGGTGGGGGGATATATGGGGTTGGAGTCGGAAACTATAACTGGGTCCAAAAAGCACCACCCCTCCCACCCTCACTCCCATTCCCCTTACCGCTTGCGTTCCTCTACCCCTTACATCAACAACCTCTGTCGTCATATTCATCACAAACTCTTTCCATAGCTCAATTGAAGCTCATAAAGTTTTGCTCATGCTAATCACATTGACCTTCAGCTTCTTTTGAGATCATTCTAGCATCGTCGCATAGGACTTCCTTCCCCCATACTTCCATGGTCTCTCGCCTCCTACCTTACCCCGCCTCTCTATCTCTCTCTCTCTCTCTCTCTCTCTCTCTCTTCCTTTCCATCTCTTTCTCCATCTAATTTTTCAACCATTCTAATTGAAATTTCATTCACATGTTTTGGTGCAACACATTTCACAGTGATGCTCAATATCATTTGCAAATTGAAGGTACTTTAACACTAGAACTAGCAAACAAGCGTTGCGAGCATCATTTTCTTACTGATGTATGAAAAACCATCAATCAACTAAAGCAGAAATATTTAACCCAGAAAAATTCATGTAAATAATATTGTAGCGCTACAAACACAATTCACAAATGGACAAAGTGTGTGCATGAACGTTGCATGAACAATCATTTCCATAAAGATGGAGTTTAACTTTTATAGCATCGCGTACTCGTTTATAGCACTATTCAGTTATAGTATTAAGTGAAAGAACTGTAGAAGAAGGAATAATCAAGCAAATTTACAGCGTGGGTGGAAAAGGGGTCTTGGTGGATGAATTATATTTATCATGAATGGTAACGAAATTAATTCTTGGTACATTTCTATTCCAATCCCACTTCACAATTGCTCCACAAACTGGTACATGCCAGCCCAAAATCGTTATCTGATGTTTTTGTTGGTTTTGTTTGTTGTATTCCTCTCACCATTCCTCTACCCCCCCCCCCCCCCCCCCCCCCACCCCCTATCAACCTATCACCCCATCCACACAGTGGACTTAACATTCCCTTCCCCTAGTTTTGTTACTGTCGTTGTTCGGTTTTTTTTCTCTCCTCTTACTCTTTTCCACCACAAGTCGTCTTCCGGCATCTTCTTCGCTTACACATTTGACTTCGTTTTGTTTTATTTCTTCGCGAGATTTCAAACGCTTCTTCCATCTTTCATCTACACATTTCTTTAATTGAGTTTCTATTTCGAAACTCTGTTTTTATTTCTCTTTCTCTCTCTTTTTTATCTCCCGTTCCTATCTCCTGCGTTTCCCCCCCCACGTTCCCTAGCCGTACCCTTTTATTCCATTGCTCACATACACACACATATACATACTCCAGCATCAACTCCTTTTCATATCCAGCAACCTTGCCAGCATCCCTTCCCTTCCTGCCATTGCACTTTTTCCCATTCCACTCGCACCATCTTGAATGTGGGGCTCTCTTTCGCTCGTCAACGTTTATTTCTGATACAATTCATTTCGCATCTCGCGAGTTGTTTTTTTTTCCCACCGCCTGGTGGGAGTGGGTGGGCTTTTTGGCAAGAGTGTAACGAAGGGAATGCATTATCGTATTTGTGTGTATTTTTCTTGTTGTTGAAAACATTACATTATGTATAAATGCGACTTTAACACACCGGGGGAAAAGGGGAAAAAAAGTCAAGACAAGAATCCTAAATTCAAATCAAACACAGCGAATACCGAAAGCCATCGACATGTGGTATGTTGTGATCATTGTTTCAAATTACATTTTGTAAAGTAAATTTAAAGCGAACACTACATTTCATAGAATGTGTAGCAAAACAATGAACGAAGCTATGGCAGGCTGGTAAGCGAACGTATAAAACAACATAACGACTACGGTCGCGAATAACATTATCAACAAAGTGCGGAATAGTGGGTGGCAAAAGGGACGAAAGGTGCAAAAAAGCAATAAAAGTATAGCGATCGTGGCGAATGCAACATAAAAAAATATATAAAAACGATAAAAAAAACCAAACATGAGTATAAAGGAATAGAGGCAAGACAGCCCTGCACAGTTGACAACTAAAGGAAGGAAGAAGCGAAATAAACGATACGGTATGTAATGTACACGTGAGAGATGGGATGCGCCAGGGTGTTACAGATGCAATTCCAAACAGACGTTGATTGTAAACCTGCGCCATCTCCATCCGATCGTGCCGTGTTCTCTTTCTCTCTCTCACACACACACATACACACACACACACACACCATTTGCCATCCATCTTTCAGTCTGTTCGTTGCACGACAGTCTGTCCCAGCTTGTTTGCTATTCCCAGCTTTTCTTTACCTCCACCACCACGCCAATTTTCCCATTCTCCTCATTTCACGACACACATATACATAACCTGTTTAACAACATTTTCTACCACCTTTCTCTCCGGTGCACTACACACGCACCGCAATCCACACTACCGTGTTTTTTATGTATATATATGCTGCCAGCATTACATTCTCTGCTCAAGCCACATTGAATTCATTCTAATTTCATTTCATTCCTTCTCTTTTCCCTCGCCCTAGTGGTGTCGCAAGACTGCAAACACTGAGCAGAAGGCATCCAAAGAAAGATAAAAAAACACACAAGGAAAACATTAAACAGAACCAACAAACAGCAACAACAACAACAAAAACGCAACATACATTTATTCGGGAGCAAACATCGATAGAAAGAGATAACGGAGAGGAGAAAAAGGAGATTATGGTGAAGCAAACAACAGCAACAGCAGCAGCAACACAACCCCGAAAGAATCGAGAAGAGGGAAAACATTTAAAATCTTAAAACATTGGAAAGACAACGTCGAGTGTATATGTGTGCGTGTGTGTGTGTGTGTGTGTGTGTGTGTGTGTGTGTGAGGCGATGAAACGCAAAAAAAAGCAACGGAATAGCAGCCGCATCTGATTTGGAGCGAATAAAACCATGTTGCGGGAAGGAAAAACAACACCAGAAAAATGAGAACACGCGCGAGAAGTAAAACCGTTGAGGCAGGGGGAAGGGGGAAAGATAAGCTAACAAAACAAAGAAGAAGAAGATAAAAGTGCACTAATATAAACGAAACAATAAAAACGGTCAAACAAAAGCACAAACCGCACGGACACAGTGAAGAAAACAAAGCTGAGAAGCAAAGTCTTTGCGATTTTGGTTTTTCTGTTTTGCTCTTCCGTGTGCATAACAATTTATTTTTCTTATTTCTTGTTTGCCCTTGTAACGCTATGCGTGCCCTGACATGTATGCGTATGGGTCTATGTGATAGTAAGGACGAGTAATGGGGGAGGCAGGATCCACATTTCGCAGGAGTGAAGTATTTTTTGCGCATTTCCTTGCGGCGACAGCGTGGGAAGCGGAATGCGGGAAATACCATCAATCTGTTCAATATGCGAATGCGTAAAGGAACTGGAGATCCAAGGCAATGTTGGACAAAATCTGATTTTTATAGCATCCAGATGCATAAATGCGCACAAAATTAACAACATCTATGTTAGAATGTTGTGGTGTTGTTGTCGGGGCGGCTCGGTGGTATATTGGTAGCAGTGCCGGTCTTCACACGAACGGACCGGACCGAATCCCATCCGGACCAATCCCCCGTAGCAAGGACTGACTATCCGGCTCTGTGGTAAAATAAGTCGATACGGCCAGGCCGTTCTAACGAAACAAACTAGTAAATCTGAGATATCTGGGAATCTGAATTAATTTCTAAGTGAAATGGATGATTCTGAATCTCTATTCTGAAGACTCACGAATCCCTACATGCATCCTCAAAGATTAATCAATTCATTCATGTATTCGAAACTCCAGGAGTTCAGAAAAATTTTATATACAGACGGAATAACTAGTGTTATGACTCATGAATCTATTGAGAAGAGTCATTCATATGAATATATGAATATGAATCCTTCAACTCTCAAAAAAATCATGAATCCTCAGGCGGATTTTGCTCCTTAGAGGACTAAAGCAATATGATACTTGGGCGGATTTTTACGTAACGATACGTAACACATAGGTGGAGACATCTTCAAAGATTCATGACTCTTTGGCCTACAGATCCAGCTTCATTCAGTTCAAAGATGCATTCACGTTGGTGGATCTAAGTCAGACTCATCCAACACTAGAAATAAACCAAATACAGCTAGCATTTGATTACGAACATCATTGCGGAATAACCACTCATTGAGTATTCATCAATATTGATCAATAATGACTTCGCACTGAAGATTCAAAACCTACAACTCGTTTATATGAACTGAATCAGCCATAATGAACTAATTTATTTTGATGGAGTCAGTATCAGATATTCATCTTGATTTAATGAATACCTCGCAGCGTATTAATGTTTACTCGCAGCGAGTAAACACTAGAACATCTTCTATTACTAATGTAGTGGCTCCTTGACACCTGCAACAAGCGGTTTTAGTGTGTGATTGGATGTGGACTTTCTGGCAAGGTAAATTAGTCAGTGAGTTGAAGCTAATGGATTGCCATAAACGGATGACATTTTCAGTTATCGGTACTTTAATTCCTGTTTTTTGTCATTTTTGTGACCCTTGAGTACATTAGACAATTTTGGATTTGGAGATGCTAATTTAGAATTCTGGAGTCCAAATCCTGAGTTCAGTGATCCAGAAAATATCTTGCTAAGAACTGTGAGTTATACACAATCAACATCGGAAAAGTTAATTCGCATTATGCATATTCGTTCTTTGAAAGGATGCATATGTTAGTCAGCTTCTAGACAGCACTGTACATTAAACCACCCAACAACTAAAGGTTCTTCTACCTTTGTTATCTCGTTATCATGCCTCATCTGCTGATGTAGTAGGTAAATCGTTCTATTACATCGAACGTCAGACACGAAACATGTTCAGAATCGTTGCCCTGCTGCGTTGCAATCCACATCTAATAGTTAAAGAACTTTTGATAGTTCCCCCACCTTTAATGCGCAGTATTCTTCGACCGGTTTTGTGATAAAAGGCCAAGAAGGCTAGTTTGGTCCGCGAACGAACGTCCGCAGCGCGCCAGACTAAATTCAACGATAAGTGCGCGATGGCCTCGCTCATCGCTTTATGGCCTGGTTTTTTGTTTTACCTTGGTACAGTCACTTGTTTTTAATGCAACTATTCGTTACATTCTACACCCTTGGCACAAACGATTCTTGTTCTCAGGAGCAAGTCGTCTTATAAAGGTAAGCAAAAGGTAGTATGATAATCATCTTTCGCGACTTTCAAACGTGCCTGCTATATATTCTTCATTTAAACCAGATATTGTTATCTTGGAAGTTGTTTTTTTATTGTGAGTATAGTTTATATGGCGAGATTAAGATTAAATATTATTCATAAATGCCTATGAGCAAATAAGGTTCTCGCAGGCATTTACAAACAATTCATTTCTGTACTTCAGAGATAACAAAATGGAGATCTAATTACAATAATAAGATCTTATTGTTTTTGTTATAAGAATAGTCGACACAGATGAAGGTATGAGATTATATCTGAAGTACTTTTGTGATTCTTAGTTCTTTGAGGATTCTAAGGTATTTTGTGAGGATTCTGAGATATCTTCTGAGAATTCTGAGATATTTAATAAGGATTCTAAGGCATATCTGCTAAGATAACTGGATTCCTAAATTCAGATCCAGGTTCCAAACGAATTAGAGAACCGGTAGTGTGGCGCCCAATATTCGAAAGCACCGCAAAAACTCAAGGATATTACTGACCAAAAGAAAAAAAAACAAGAGGGACATCAAGTCCGTTTACGAACAGGAATACTAACCTTGTACACATACTGGTCGAACATGTTGATATCGAACTCGCTGGTGCCAGCACCGATCGGTGCCGTGTTGTAGCTAGTTTCCATCGCTTTCCACGCCACTTTTCACCTCCTGGTAATCGCAGCCTTTTTCCAATTCCTTCCTCCTGCTCACCACTCTCACGCTCTCTCTCTCTCTTTCCCTTTCCTTATCAGCACCACACTACACAAACACACCCGCTCACATGCGAATGACTCAATAGCTACTGGAACCCAAAAAAACCAATGCGAAACAACACAACAACACACTAAGTCACAAAGAGAGGCACACGCACGCGGCTCCCAAGCACTGATGCAATTCGCGCGCACTGTTGTAGAGTTTTCGGTATGTTCGATACCGTTCTGTTTTCCTCTCTGGGTTGCGATCCTGTTGCGTGGTTTTTACGCACGGACGTGTCACAGATGCGAAGCTACGGTTTTGTTGCACCCGTATGTTTTGAGTGATACACTTGCTGTAATTAACAATTGACAGGTATAATTATTGTCGTAATACGTTTTATTCGTTAAACTGCTTTCCCTAACAAGACCTTCAAAAAATCCCTCCTACACAGCAATCCTGCACATTTCTAAACATGAATTCGCGGTATAAAAACCATTTTTCCTGTCCCTTAAACATCATCTCAACCGGTTTTATTTGTGTTTTTTTTTTCTTTTTAAATCCTCCCTACATCTTCTCATCTTCCCATCCTTCGTTTTGCTCTTTACTTCTTTAACTTTTATTGTACTGTCTTTGCTGTTAGCTTTTTGGACTGTAACCAATTTTCCTATTGCTCTTCGGCATTAATGTTTACTATTTATTCCTTTCCTATCCCTTGCCTTTTTCGTGTTGTTGTCTCCCTTTCCATTAGTTTGCTTTCTATTAATTTTCTATCTCTCTCTCCCTCGCTCATACGCACACGCTCGTTCACATTCCCCCATTTCACTCCGACACATAAACAAACTCAATCTCACAGCTCATTATTTCCTCTCCGGTTCTTCACCGTTTTCCCCCCTCGAATGAAAGGAATTCTATGCTTCATCATTCTTCTTTTCCTCATTTCTCCAATCCCCTCGCTCTTCTTCCTAACCCCCTACCCATCCCCACCATCCGCTCCCAACCCCTTCCCTTCTTTCACATCTTCACAATTTTTCCATTATTCATTTTCATCTGTTTCATCCCGCGTTTGGCTCGTTTTCTCATCTTCCTTTCTCGCTCGCTTCCGCACACGACACATTGTTGCTTGGTGGAGAGTGTGTGGCTTTTTTGTTACAGTGATTGTTACAACGGGCAAAAAAAACGGGGTGCTGATGGTTGGTGTTGTTATTGTTGCTGGCGATCTTTTTTTTTCTTGTTTCATTCAACTAGTGTTTTTCATTTTCCTTTTTCGTTGTGCATCTTTTTAGGCTGGTTGCATGTTTTGATTGTGGTTGATTGTGTTTTGCCTTGCCGCTGTCCCGCTCGCACACACTGTTTTGTGAACCTCTTCCGTTTTTCTACCTTTTCCGTTTTTTTGGTAGATATTCACTCTCTCTCTCTGTTGGTCTCTCTCGTACATCATCGATTACTACTTGATAGTTGTTGATAAAAAAAATTGTACCCACAAACGGATAATCAATAGAAAATACGTTCAACTGAAAATCATAACTGCTAAACGAAGGAATTCAACTCGAACCGATTCTAAGAAACGTTCCAGCTCGAGAAGAAGGACAGCGAAAACACATGTGCTGTTGCAATGTTTGTTTGATCAGAGTGTTTTCTTACTTTACTCCCACACAAACAGGGGGAAAAAAAAAAATTCACACAAATTGCTAGACTAACGAGGTTTGGAAGGGAAAACAATGCTGGCGCAAACATTTGCGATCCGAGCTAGAACGATCAGAGCACGATCGGAAGATGTGGAGGCTGTGGATCGATTTTGAAATACAAAGAACCAATCAAACAAGTCAACGACTCGGCAGATGAACAATGTTAATTGGGTACGAATAGCAGCAGTGTGCCATAAATCTAACGGACCATCACATGCTTAGTGTGTTATATCAGACACACAAGTCAAACATTTGTCGCATCAGACTGTCACGCTAGTAGATCGCGTATCCTGCGTAGCTAATGGCATGATCAGTTGCACGAAACAATACCAAGAAGCAATCGGACGACGATTGAGGGCGAGAGGACGAAGATGCAACACGTACCGTCTAGGTGTGCGTGTTGCATCTGTCCTAACGTGAGGTTTTTTTCTGTTTGATGTTTGATTGTAGCATTGGCAAAATTCTGCTGCTTAGGCCGTCACGTTGATAACACAGTTGCGTTAAAGTAGATACCGGTTAAACGCGCCGGATGTTCGATGTTGTTTGTTATTTTTATAGAGACTTTAAGCTGACGGCGCAGGATAATCACGATCGTGTCATGCACTGAATATCGCCATATAGGTGAGTGTGTTTGTTGACCGCATAAGGGACGCACCTATAACGACATCAGGACTACACACCACTACATCACACTAACTAGTAACTCCCATCGGGTAGCGGGATTCTAATCGATTAAAATTATTCTGACCGATTGACCGATCATCTTCGAATCGCGGTAGCGTTGTTTTACACAATCGTACTTTGCGGTGAATGCTGAGATGAGATTTAACATCTGTCATGGTTTTTGGGATGTTGTTTTTAAGTCAGTTTAAACCAAAAAGGATCTTTTCCTCACATACATAAACATATTCTTGTTCGCATTTTTGTGTTCTTCTATCGCTAGTTCTAATCCTCTGTTATGTCATCTGTTTCACTCAAAAACAAAACTTCTTAGCGAGAATACTGTTGCAGATGAGCGTAAACACCAAAGACAGTTAAAAACACTATTCAAATATTCAATGCTTTGACCCAGCTCACAAAATTTTCCTTTAACTTTACATACAAAACAATAATATTATTTCTCTCACATCTACTGCAGCTATATTCTAAAGCATTTGTTACTCGAAATAAGGGTTTGGAAATATGCAAACTGCCATTATGTTTCGCTATTCGCAAACCAACAAGTTTCCTTTACGCACCATTAAATATAACGCTCCTCTTTCATAATTGTTTTGCTTTAGAAAGTGAAATTTTGGTTCTGAACATAAAAAACGAGACGTTTACAAAACTCACAGCAACGAAATAACAAAAAATTAATTTAAAACACAAAACAAAAGCTGTTTTTGACCGATCGCCACCTTGTAAATTGTTCGAACGCACTCTGGCCCGCGCCACCGTCTTGCTCTAAGGCGAAGAGCGCTCAAGTTTTCGTTCGCCTGCTCACGTACCACTTGCTTAGTATACACACGCACCAGTTTTGTAGTAGACAGCCGAATGCTCCTATGGATGCTGACCGAATGAAGGAAGGAAGCAAAAAGTTTCGATTTCTTCGTACAACCCCGAGTCAAAGTCGAACTGGGCGAACGCATCTGGGCCCCCTCGAACTGTGTGCGTGTGTGTGTATTTATGTTTGTAGGAGAATTTGATTGTAAAAGGTGGTGTGGTGTGCGACGGGGTAGCGCAAGCGAACGGGAGCAATACACCCATACAAACATCGTACCATAGTGTGTTTGGAAAACAGCCACTACTAAGCAAATCGTCTCACTGGTCGGGTTCCTTCGCGTGCTTGCGATGAATGTAGTGCATCTCGCTCGCGCATTCACACCGCTGTACAGACCGTCGTGAAGTAATCGGTTTCGATTCGATACCCTCTCTGTCCCTCATTGAAAACACGAGAGCTCACTCACACTCGCTCACGCATACCCGGAACGATATAGCCCATCTCGCTCGCGCATCCAGCCGCTAAGGGCCATACCCTTTGATTTGTTATCGTCGAAACTGTTTCATCGGTTTTCTCAACCAACACAACTGCAGCGAACCATACACACGATTTTTCACATACACTTGACGCGCTCAGTTGTACTGCTTGTGTATGGGTACGTCTTGTACCTTTCTTATGAGCTTCGCGAAAGCGGGAAAAGCAACAAACTCAAGATGTGTGTTTTATTAAGAAGTTTCATAACTACAGCTTTTCGTGATACTAAAATTATTAACATTGTAGAACAAATATTTAACATTTTCGTAAAATATATTTTTGCTGTAATAATTTTACTCACATAAAAAAGGTCAACATTTTAATTATTTTCTCTTCATTTAACGAAAGTTGAAGAATAAAATAGTTTTATTACAACAAAACGAGTTATAATAAACAGCAATTGAGTAAGCCGAATAAAGGAAGATTTGTTCAGTTATTCAGTAACTACTGGTTAACGAAATATATCTAAACAAGTACAGACAGTAAAGGCAACAATACCATAAGCATAAGAAAAAGGAAGGTAAGAAAGGGAAAGAAGGCAAACATATTGATCGAACAAAATCGGTCAAACCGGTATTTGTTCGAAGTGCTCCGTTAGGGAAAAGAGAAAAAAACAAACAAACAAACACACGATCATACGGTTTTGCTTCAGCATAGTGAGTTTTTGAAGGATTTCTGTCAGCCTCAAAGCACCAGAGAAACGTAGTTGACGGTAGTTCATAGTCTGCTATATACGTTTCTCGCGTGTATACAGAATGGGAGTATAAACATACACATTGACGCACACACACACGTATGTATACATTAAGTATGTTGTGTGCAAGCTGGTGCGTAATGCTATACTTTCAGGCCTTAGTGTGAAGTAGAAATAGAAAGCACACGTGATTATGCAAACAAAAGTACAATTATCAAACGCACGGCTCCCAAATGCATGCACAAGTAAATCACACACACACACACACCTGTACTGGTCGCGCGTGTGTATGTGTATTTGAAGTGTGGTGGTATTTGAATGCCAGTACATAAGAAATTTCAACAAATTGGCGTTTTTCAATGGATTGGTAGCACAGTTCTTGGTATTGCACCAATCATAAACCCATACACTCGCATCGATGTGAAACGTACTGCCGAGAGGGAGAGCAATAGAAATACAATGAGAGAAAAAGTTCGTTTTGATACGAGGCCAAGACAACACACAGCATTAAGGAAATGTAGAAAAATCGTAACATAACCTAGAAATCAGCTATAACATGACACGAAATTTGCTCCCGCTATATTTCATATTCATAATGAACCGCTTGTTGTTATTATTCGGTTTTTCTGGCTTTGCATTGTAAGCTGAAGCTATTTTCTTGTACTTTTATGGCCCTATTGGGGGTTTCCTTACACCACTGTGTTCTATCTGCTTTTGAAGTGTTCTCTAGAGAGTAGAGGAGTGGGAAAATATTATTTTGATAATTATCAGAAAAGGCAAACATTTCAGTTGGCATTTTATAACAGTTCGAAAAGACATTAAAATAGAAGAAAGAAAGATAATATTCCGGATCATAACTATGATCTGAAATCGTTCGTTTTGGGTTTGTTTCTATATTCAGATAAAATATGTACCCAAACATTCGTCGCCGTACCTCGCAAAGTTGTGTTTCTTTAAGTAACGATTTTCAACTGATTGTGATACTTTAAAATTAAGAGAAAAACACCCCAGAACCTGCATGTGCAAAACCCTTGTTTATTCGTTAACCCAGCATTTGAACTGGCTGGTTGCCCTTTTATGTTATTGCAATACAAGCAAAAACCTGAATTGAATTACTCTTTTTATGATTTTTTGTCTCTTTTGTATTTGTTTTTTTTTTGTTTTTCCCCCTATTTTTGTTTGCTTCTCTCAATTACTATGGAATGTTTATGTGAACGATGCCTTAGGATAGTGGTTGTTTAAGGAAACGAACAACGTACCATCTATTACAGGGGTGAGCAACCTTCTTGAGGATCAGGTATTTGAGATATGGAGTAATTTTTATATGATAGACACTGCTTTAGAGAAATCTCACGAGAATAATAATCTACAAAAAAAGTATTTTTTAAGGAACCGAAAGCTGGAGGGAATAAAAACAAGAAGAAGAACGTTATATCAACCGTCTTTAGGGAGCCAAAATCCTTCGCAGTATCAGTATCAGTGTCAGTCCTTCTCAGGTATACCACTTACGTTTGCCAAATCTTCAACTATGCTCTGTAAATACGGCCATCGCGAGTTGTCATTGACAAACACCAAAACAACGCTACCTTTGCAAAAGCATTGGTGTGCTATTGGTGTTGCACCGTTGAGAAGCATAAAATATGTTGAAAAAAAAGGAATTATCTAAAATGTTAACCTTAGAGAAGCTTACTATTTTTAGGAGGCATTACTTTAGGGAGATTTGACTGTATATAAGTTCTACCACTACCATAAACACTACTTCTCTACTGCGATGATATTTCTTCGTTTACCCAACCCGTTTACATTACATGCTCGAAGAGCTTAAACCGAGTTCACCTCATGTTTTTCGCCTTTCATTCCTATATTTTACAATTATTGTTAACCAATTCCTGTAACAATGGTACTATGGTAATAAATAAGTAAAATAAATTATAATCTCCAAATCCGTGCCATTATGCGCTGGGTTGAACAATCCCTGACCTAAACTAAACCTTTCAAGCTCTGTACTTACCCTCTCCACACTGCCTTGTTTTCAAATATCCTCTTCCTTTATATCGTACTATTTCGCTCGTTCCTTCGCTTTTATCGCTTCTCTTTCGATCGTTCGAGCTGTCACATTATGTAGCATACACATCTGTCTATTTTCATCTATGATACACCGATACGAACAATATACACAACATTTATATGGCCTGTGTTTTTGTGTGCGTGAGCATGTGCGGTTGTGTGGATTTGTCAGTGAAGCATGTATGGGAGGGGAAGGGGAGGATGGGTTGCAAGATAGATTCACACACAGCCACAAGGCAAGCAGCTCAGCATTCCGCCGTCTACCGCCCGCGACCTAGCCTGTGTGCGCTTCCTGATTGTACTGCTTTTAAATGCACACAAATGCCGTATTACTTCGCATTTCAAGCTTTCTTTACTATAAAAACCATATTCGTTAACTGTTACACGACAATCCCCCCCTCGCTTTCCCCTCCTCTCAATCCCTCCCCACCTCACCCTTGCGTTTCTTTTGATAATGTTTTGTTGTTTTTATTCCATCCCGCTCTTGCAACTCCCTTTCACGCATTTCGCCTACTTAAACCAGGTCTATCTTAGCTGGAGAGCCGTACTTTAATGCTGCCCCAGCTAGTCATGACAGGCTCTAAAGAGGAGTATTTTTCGGCTTGCGGCTGCCAGTCGGCCTCGACGAACAGCGATGCTTATCTCCGCTCAAAGCCATCGGCCGGGATCAGTTCGTTCATATTTCTTATTAAAAGTTTAATGAAACAAATTGAACTCCTCCCACGTGTAATCAAACTTTGTGTTTTGTGCGCGCGTGTGTGTGTGTATATAGATCGTCACCAGCAATACACACAAGATGTTTAGAAAGTGGATTAAATGCTCGTTTTATGCAGGAATATTGTGCTGTCTCGCTCTCATTTTTGTTGTTGGAGCGGGAGTGGGGGCGGGCGCATGGAGGGTAGACTTCAAGTGAGAAGGTATGGGAAAATTGAATGAGTGGGTAACATAGGATACGGGGAAGGGAGGGGGGGGGGGATGGGAGAAGCAAGAAGCATATACATGCGTACTGCTTGTTCGAACATGCTGCCATACACAGGCATACATGCTTGAAACACGCGTCCCCCCCCCACGCATTTCATCCCTCCTTCTTCGCCGTTCCCAAGCTTCAATGCGATATGTATGCGTGTGTGAGCGAAACTCTTCACTTAGTAACGAAATAAATTAATTCATGTACGAAACGCGCAACACAAACAATTGTTCCATCTCGCTTGCCCCAGCACACAGCACCGTACACTCCCTTTCCTTATCATCCGTTATCGTCTGATCGTAGAGCCTCCGCACCAGCTCCACCAGCTTCAGGAGCTCCACGAACTCCACAAGCTCCATTCGATATTGACACTCTTGGTATGATCGAGCGAGAGAGATGGAGCAGAAGAGAGGAAGAGAACCATGCGTAAGAAGGTGTCGGAGGACGGTAGTCGGGTGATTGGTACGGGGGAAGAGCTCTTAACCTAACAACTTGAAGGGAACTAACTCAAACCGAAAGTGAAATATCAAATAATCAACTTGAAAAACGGGAAAAGATAACACAATACGTAATGAACGGATTATTTCTACACATGTACCAAGGCGGTAGGGGTGAGAGGGTGGTCAGGGTGGTTGCGTTAAAGGGGAGGGAGGAGGGATTTTTCTGTTTTTGGGGTGGTTGAAAGGGGGCAAGGCAGAAGGGTGTATGGGCCGGGAGCGGTCGGGAAAGAGAGGAAGGGATTGTGTTTGCCTAACGCCAGATGAACACGATGAACACCGGCTATTAGCGCGCGAACAGTTCTTCTCAGTGCGTGTGCATTCATCTAAAATAACGAAAAGTAATCTTAACGCAATAAAACTCAGGCGCTATTGTTGAAGGAGATGTTGAATATATATGCTATTTAACCTAGGTTTAAGTCACGAAGGGTTAAAGTCGAATCTTTTGTATAGCAGATAATTTAAAGTTTAATGAAATATGTCCAAGAACTTTGAAGAATCGTTCAAATCAAAGAGTTGTAAGTTAAATTTCTTGGAAGTGGTGAGTTGTTGCTAATATCACTATTAAGATCTTTTAAAAACACTAAACATAAAAATAACAAGATATTCAAAGAGAATTCTTCAAACTTGCTAAGATTTTGGTACAATTTTAGTCGACTTGTCTAGTTTGGGAGAACAGTATCATATGTTTGATAATATTTTCAATTCTTAGTAGTATTATCAGAAGTACAACTTTGCAAAAATAATTATAACTGATTCTTAAGTCAGTTAAGTCGTTAAATTTAAACACTTTAATATTCAAAAAAAATAAATTGTAATGTTTTTTAAATAGAATATTCGAAAAGAAGGAAATCCAAATTACGTAAAACGCTTAACATTATGTAAAAGGCGATGTAAGTACTTAACTTAGTGTTTATGTAATTTGTTGGATAATGTTTTTATTTTCCACTAATAGAAAGGTACATAAGTACAAACCATGTGGAGGCGACTTGTGAAGAATATCCATGCCTTATTCGGAAAGTAAACTCTGCACAAGCTTTCCTCCATGAAGCCACCACCATAAGGGCAAAACGTTCAGCTTTAATATTTATGCTTTTATTCAAACAATACGAGGTAAAACAGAGAAAGAGAGCGAGTTAGAGAGAGAAAGAGAGGGAAAAGCACGTTAAAAAAATACATTCGCTCCGTAATGTGAATGATAAACTCGTTTCCTATCAATTCTTGTGAAATTCAACGTATCAAATCATTTCAACGACAGTTTTCCCCTCCTGCAATCGTGCTGCAGGGCCCTCCCTCTCACCCCGGTCCTAGTCCACCCGGTGCCACCCCTTTTCAATACCTGCACTTACCGCCGCTAACCCCGGTTTTCCCCGTCTCTTCCAGGACACTCTTGAGATTTATGTTATTTTTAATGCTCTGTTTTCCTGTTTTATGTATCTTTGTTTTCAAGAATTTATGTCAGCTCTTCGCCCCAATCTCTTCCCCTCCCCTCCCTTCAAACTCGACCAAAACTCTACACACGAGCCCCTGCCACACGCGCGCTTAAACTGCCCTACACAACAGTGCATTTTCCATCCCATTCTTTCCACGTTCGCTAGTGTGCACTGCCGTTTCATTCGCTCTACTTGCGATTGAACGTACGATTCTCCCTCTCTCGCGCGCTCTCGATTACCTCTTCGGCCTTCTCGCTCATCCGTACTTTAGATCGTTGATAGCAAAATCTACCCACACACGCAAACACACAGTGCCCTACAATATAGCACACATCTATCCTAGCCGAGCGAACAAGGTGTATATAGCGCGCTTCGAGGCCATCGTATGGTGCTATTGGTGTTGGTATGTGATATACACACAGCCCCATTGAAATACACCTATTCGCACGCAGTGAAGTTGTGTTGGAAATTAAAAGAGCGAGAGAGAGTGCAAGACAGAGAGAGAATTAGCAAGAGCGAGTGGGTGAGCGAGTGTGCGCGCGCGTTTGGTCTGCTCATGCTCTGCTACTAAGCGACTTCAATTTCAACAGACCCTCAACACACACTGTTGATCATCGGTGTGTTGCACCCACCCACCCATACCCCTTTTGTAACATAATATTCTCACACCGGCACAACACTATGTACGGACGGCGTGTAGTTACACACCAATACATAATTTAATAACAAACCCCCAAAAACGAACAAGAAGAAATAAAAGATCGTGGAGTAATCATAAATTCCTGAAAAATTGAATTATTTGTTATGTGTGCGAAATAATTCAATCTGCTTTCTCTAATGAAAAGGGACTTCAGCATTAAAGGGAAAAATGGTTCCAAACTACAACCGCTCGGTTGTGTGTGGGGGAGGGAGGGTTTTAGGCAGCACAACTCCAGAGTTCCAGTTGAACTTGCTGCGCCGTGATTTACATCAATGCTCTTAAAAAAACAACGGGTCGAGGTTTTGAAGGCTAGCGTAAATATTGCAAAGCGAATGGAAATTGTGAAGCCGTTCTAATGTCCCACTTGTATCCCTCGTGCGTGGCGTAGTTCCGGTTCCGGTATCCGAACTAATACCTGCTGAAGTAGTAGTACTCCTGGAACTAGCCTAGGTGTACAGGGGAGAGATAATGGGCACTCAGCTTCCAGCAATATGCAACGACGGAGTAAATGTATCTTTGGATGTCAGTTACTTTAAAACCTCGTTTGACATTTGCAGCAAAACTTTAATGCGTAGGCACTCCTATGTTCAGTTGCGTGCTACCCTCTGTACCCGCTGTACAGTAATTAGATTATTTAAGCATTCTTCATCACACGGGCACAGGAACAACAGAGCCTGCTTAGCAAAACCTAGCAGCAATGGTATGACGGACGAGTCTGCAAAGTTTAGTACGCTAAAGTCAAGGCAATTAATGCCTTGAAGTGTCGGTGGAAATTTGGACAAACTTCAGCTTGTCAGTAATCTAACTTTTTGCGGAGTGACTTGGTTTGCATTGGGACATCTTCAACGCATTGCTCTCGCACGCGGGCGCGAAACTTCAGGAAAATACAGCTACAAGTACATAACCTCAAACAGACGATACTCCCAATTGTCACGGTATTATGCACTTAATAAGCATTTTAAGAAATCATTTCCAATTAACTGACTGTGCGGGTTGAGAACTTGTACAGGCGTGCAGCATGGTTGAGCTGGGGTAGTAGTTATCCGAGAACTGCTAACCTCAATCGTTCCGTTGGACGGCAACTTTGATGGATTTCGTGGCGACTTTGCTGGTAAATTATATCAATTCTAGTGCTTTTTATTACGCACTTACAATGATGGTGAATGCAACTAGGCTCTTGCACGGCCTTCTTCAAGGCGCAACAGCTACGAGATGTGTATGTGTATGCGTTATTCTTTCGGTTACAAAAAAAAATAGTCATGACCTATATTAAAAATAGAGTTTCTAATAGTTTTGTACTCTGCTGTATCGATCGAAGGCTCAAGTAAAATCTTGTCCCAAACATTCTAATACGCCTTGTTGCGCTGGTTGGGAATGGTTTTATAGTGATTAAATTAGCACCAACCGGATTCATTTCCGCTCAACGACTGCAGTTGACAGTGTCTTCCAGTCACAGCCGTGTACTTTATTTATGTCACAGCGATCTCATTTCACTAAACAATCTCAACGATGCAATCTCAATTTCCGCCCTTACTGCAATCCAGTTAGCGGCGCAAGGAAACAATTTCCATTCGTTAGATTTGTTTGGTTTTTATGACATTCGGTATGAAAAGACCGCTTTTATTTCGGTGCTTAACCTATATCATTGTCCTGCGGTTACTCACGTTTTGGCTGCATTTGAATAATATTTAAAAAGAAACCCGGTTGTTATAGCACCCGCTATTCTTGACCGCGCTCATAATTTTTGCTATAAAAATACAGGCAGTTCCCGTGGAAATTCGAGTTACGCGAATTTGTCCCGGGTTATAGCGGACCGTTATAATAGCATATCTCGTGAGCTGCCTGTACGTATATTACACTATACAGGCGGTGCCTGATATACACTATATTATATCTGAGTACTATAATGCGAGTAAAGGCCCTCGTATCTCGAATTTCCGCGAATGTCGTATTCTAGATTAGTCCGATACAGATTGACGAATCAGACTGAATCTTTGAACTGAATGAATGAATCTGAATCCTTATTTCAAACATGCATGAATCCTCGCTCCAGATTCCGTCACTGCTCTGAGGATTCATGAACCTTTTGAGAATCGATTGCTGATTAGAATGACTCGTCACTAAAGAGTCTGAATGACTCTGAACAAGATAATGACTCTTCTCAAGAGTTCCGTTAAGCACAGCACTAGTAATATCGTTTATACATCAATGTTGCAAAGTCGTCTTCTTTATCTGCAAATAAATGTTTCTTAAGACAAAGGAAGACATTTGCAACCAATTCTTCACCATTTTTACTTTGATTTTATGCTATAAACTACTTCAGTTTTAAAATTTTCAAAAACCACGTATAACCGTGTATCTCGTACACCTCCTGTACACCACCTGTACTATAAACTCCCTACTTCAACCAAGTGGCACACGGTCAATTTTTTCCTTGCACAACTGTGTATAGAAGAATTTGACGATAGTATCATCCGATTTTGATCATTAATCTACAGATACTCAATTGAATATAACTCTATCGAGAATAATCTACTGCTTTGAGTAACGTTCACATATTTGTAACGTACAGGATAGAATACCTGTTTGTTTACTTCCAGATTTAAATATGCAAAATCTTCTGGAGGTCGTGGATGAGGCATTTTATAACAATAAAAAAATCAGATTTTCTATTTATTATAATTTGTTAAAATGCTTGGAACCGCATTCAAGGCAAAGTATCTATTATTTTATTGCATCAAAACAAGGGTTTCAAATGATGCGTCCCGATTCGTACTTGAAGCACGTGTAGCCTGCGAACGAAACGTGCAGCAGGTTCTTTTATGGCAAACATGACACTTGCGCAGTGATAGCTCCTCATTGCGCTGTCTAGTGCAAATCGATAATACCGAATCAGTTATCCCGCGTATGGACAAACGGCGTCTGGTGCATGCACGCCAAAACACAGAGAATGGCAGAAGTCACATCCCACGATACTAGCGTGGAATCGCCTACAATGTGCGACTGTTCGCAGCAGCAGCTAGTGGAATGCCGTGCCCAGCTGGCTACACTCGAACAGTGCAACGAAACGGTAAGTTGTAACAGATTCTTATCAGCTGCACCTGTAAGCAGTGAGAAAGTTCTAACAATTGTGGTGGTATCTTACAGCTCCAGAAAAAGCTCGACGGGTATGTGAAGGACAATGAGAATCTAGTTATAAAGTATGCGTTCGTGGAAAAGAAGGTCTTGGATCTGAAGGTGCTAGTTGAGGAGAAGGATTCGAAATTGAGAAGGCACGACCAGGAAGCAGGAGGCCTCCAGAAACAGATTGCTGCCTTGAAAGCGGACAAGGCCAAGCTCCAAAAAAACATCGAATCGAAGGTAATGCTACTCTTAAGAGTTGGAGGTTTGCCGATACCGATTTGGAATAGTTAGCATCTGTACTTCCACAGTGCTTTAGTATGTAAGGCTATGTATTCGCTAGGGTTTGTGTTAGATGTTCGAAATCGAACTGCTTCGATATATTCCCATATTCCACGATTAAGATACGCTTGGGCGTTTAGTTGCTTCCATAGGTTTTATATATTGTTTAGTTGTCCAGGAGTTATACTTTTTGTTTGACTTTTTGTTTCTTTTACGCGTGTCTCAATGTGCGTCCGATTGGCAAGCTGCGGGACATTGAGTGTCTCGGCAAAGAACTCGAAGGTAGTCGCCATTACGCGTCCCAGACCGAGATGCGCTACAAGTACAGCAGCTGTCGTTTACGCCGAGAGGCCGACGATCGAATGGTATTTTTTGGGTGGTGTGACCGTTCGGATGTGCTTTTGCATTCTACAACCATTACTGTTGTACCGTTGTTTTGTTTCCAAGAGACTTGAGGCGGAAGTGCTAAATTTGCGTCAACAGTTATTGCAGCATGTCATCGCGGAGGAAACGCATCAGGCGAGCGAACAGGTGGCGGAGATGGAGCGTAAGGTGATGGAATTGCAGGCGCGGGAAATCATGCTGAAACATGCGAGCGACGAGCAGGCGACCAGGATTATCGCCCTACAACGCACGAATGCCGAACTTCAGGATGCATTGGAACGGCAGGATAAAAAATATAACTTATCGGTGGTGGCGGTGAGGTGATGCTGGAAGATTGCCTTGAAAACGCAAACTAATGCGTATTTTATTTTCATTCGCAGCTGAAGGAAGGTGACGCAGAACGGGAACACCTGAGACAGCAACTGGATCAGCTAGGAAAACATGTGACCCAACAGGCATCTGTGATAGAAGAATTGCAATCCAAAGTGAATGCTGCTGATGCAGCTGCAGAGGAATCTACACGGTGTGATATTGTTATACTAACGCAGGAACCAAAGTTCTCATCATTTCTTAACTCCCCACAGCATAGAGCGGCTCGTCAACGATCAGCGTACGGAACTCGAGCAACTGACCGGCACCCTCGACGAACATAGGAAAGATTTGGAGGAATTGAAGGTGCGTGAACTGGAGCTGCTGGCGCTGAACAAGGATCTCAGTGAGGTGAACTGTTTGCTGCAGCAGGAAATTGCAACGCAAGAGTCGAAAACAATCGCCATTACGCTCGAGTACGGCAAATTCGTGACCATGTGCCAGGAGTACGATGCGCAGATTATCAGTCTCGCGAACTCGCTCGCACTCGAACGTCAACACCGGACAGAGGAAAGGTTACTAATGGCAAAGCACATTGCTGACCGGACACGGAAGCTCGAACATGCTGAACGATCGTTGCAGCAAACACTGAACGAACTCGAAGCGAACCGAAAAAAATACTTCGCTCTTATGAAGGTAAGTTACTTCTGGCTTCACTTTCAATCCGTTTGTTGATTGGTTTATAAATATTGACCTTAAATTTTTTTTCTTCACTGAAGGACTTTAAACGTGAAATGAAAAATGCCCACCATAGCACAGAACCTGATAGCGGACAGTAGCAAACAGCAATTATCAACAATTGCTGCCAAGGTGAACCTTTGCTCTTGTACCTTCCGCTTTGTGAGATCTTATTTACTTTGCGATAAAGCGCTTCCGAAGTTTCGCGAATCAGTGTAAGAAGTAGTTAAATACTGCAAAGCAACAAAAACAGCATACATACAAAAGTGGATAAACCAATTGAGGAAAAACGTCCAGCATATTTATGGAGCGAAACAAAACTTCTTGTTATAGTTTGGAAGACTTTAAATTGTATCTTACATTAATACATTAATAATAAACAAATAAACAACTATGCGAACAGCAGCGTTCATCAAATAGGTTCCGGTGAGGTATATCTGTTGAGGTGGTGTTGGTCGAAAGTAACACGATATCTTAGCTACTTCTACGGCTGGTTAACGTTTCGTCCAACTACTCAATAATTGCTTGTTGCCCGACTAGTATAAGGCTAAATTAAAAGCAGATCTTAGTTTTAAATATTGCAGTAAAATGGCGTAGGATCTACACCTAGCTAGGCGTTGGTTTCAATGGTTTTAAAACACACTTTCACGGGCATGTTTGGTACCGTAATCATCTTGAGAATCGGTTTTATCGATTCCTGTTGACCCTTCTCTGCCAGGCCAACTTTGAAATTCATTAAAATCTTGTAAAATAACGTTGTAAAAAGGGTTACATTAAGTAAGTAGGTAATGTGGTCGTATCGGGCGTAGAGGTACTTACCATGGATATTAGATAATGCATTTGTAGTTGGGCAATCTTTTGCCCGATGCACGATCGCGCACCGATCGCAAACGGCAACGAAGCGGATGCTGTACTGCCTGATCTGCTACTCGGTGTGGCTGTGTTTCGTTGCCATCGGTACGGATTGAAATGGTCCGGTTCAGTAAAGAATCGTTCGTCCCTGCCAGCACTGTACAATGATAATAACACCAGCGTCTATAAAAGTAAAACCGTAATTAATATATGTAATATATCGCGGAATCTTCGTGTCTGCTAACATTTATCTACTACTCACATCTTTGGGTAGAAGATAATCTCCAAAAATACATTCATCCTCCAGGAATCGGCCAATAAATGGAGCGACCGGATAAAGACGCAACGTTTCTCGCACGACACCCTTTACCGCCGTACATTCCAGTGTGTTCGACTCGCGTACATTTTGCCGCACCGATTCCTGAACAGTGGAATTGTTTGCCAGCAAGTAAAGTGCCCAGACGGTAGCAAAGGAAGTCTACGAAAGCCCAGAGAAAACAGTTAGTTCACGATTAGAAAATTAAAATTAAAGAAATTTCAATCGTGTACCGTATCTCCAGCAGCAATTATGAAGTCTATAAAGATCCTCATCATTAATGGTTTATCAAGCTTCTGTACCATCAGATCTAGCAATCCGTCGTTTGATTGGGAATTGGCTATCCCAAATTCTATTATATCAGTTGCTGAAAGGTCGAAAAAAGATTTGAAAAGTAGCTTGAATAGCGACATATTGTGTGATAGGCTTACCGAGGCGTATCGTTTCAGGTACCACCTTCTCAAACTGTTGCCAAGGCTGTACGTTCAAACGGTCTGCGATTGCTGGTGGAATGTTCATCAGTTCGGAGCTACATCGGAAGATGTCATATACTACGGATGAGAACTGTTTTACCAGCTGCCGAAATTCCGGTGACTGTTGGCATTTCGAAAAGGATGCTCCAAGCATCACGCTTAGTACCACTGTGGGATGATGCAACAGATAATTATTAATCTTATATCAGTTCACCGCAAATATTAACCTACCTTCTACGGACCACTGGTACAGGAATGGCTCAATACCATCAAAGACGACTGTGTCACCACAGTTCTGCTTGATGTGTTCAACTGTAGCAACACAAGTCCCACGGATCGGTTGCTCCATCCAATTGAAATCTTTCAACATCGGTTTGTTGAAAATCTGCCTCGCCTGCAACCATTCCCTACCGTCCCTAATGGGAAGCGAAGCAAATGGGAATGTAATTGGCTATCAGCAAACGCTAAACGCGCCTCTAAACTAACATGAAAAACAACCCACGTTGGTAGTCGTGCTTCTTATTGAAATACGTCCACGATTCTGGCAACGGATGGCGCGGGTATGGTCCCTCGAGCTGGAATGTTTTGCGCATAAGTTGTGGATCGCGCACGAATACTGCATTTTGGGTGCCAATCTGCAATCGCACCAGGTCACCGTATAGCTCGTGATACTTGGAAATGCGCAGATGCAACCTATAATAGCGGATGGGAAGATAAAGCATTAAGCGATAATGATGGAACAATGTTTGAATATACTTTCGCATCGTGTTCTTAAGTAGCTTACTCAGCTGGTTTTCCGAGGTGCATGATGTCGTTTAGCATACCGAGCAATGGAAATCGCCGAGGGCCCGGTATTTTTATAAACGGCAACGCATTTCCGCTAGCAAACCCAACTCGGTTGCTTTTGCCCATCAATTGCTTCTTGCTGGACAATTCCAACAGCGATAAGTGTCGGATGTTCTGACTGCGGAGGCGACACAACATTGAAGCTGTACACAAAGCGAACCACAAGAAAACAACAACCACTCTCACGTACACACGCACCGGAGGTTTAATTAATACAATGGCCAGGGCAGGGTTTGGGTCCAAATTGCAGTAGTTTTGTTCTCGGTTGTACCGGGGGCTTTTGATTTGACGTTTGTGTGCGTCGAAATTGTCAAACTTCAGTTGCCCCTTTGTAAGACGTGTGCGCATAGCCGCTTGAGCATGGATTTGATTAATCTTGTCACTGGCAACAAATAACATATTCCTGGCCATCGGGCTATCTGAAAGTCCGTAATTTAAAATATGGTCGTTTGGTTCCCCCGATCGAACGTCGCGGTCGGTCCTCCGTTTTGGCATCGTGAGCAAGAACATCGCATCTGCGTTTCTAACATACTGAAGCATACCAATCTGTAGAAGCACATACCTCAGTACATTTCATTGCAAACTTTTTCCATCGTCTAACGGCAAACTATTTGGTAACGTTTCCATTCGACCCGAGAGCTGATATATTTTGTCATGATTAATCCTTCAAGTGCTGGTACTCAAAGGAAGGTGCCGTGACGTTACAGGAATCAGACGTTGAAGCTGATATGTATTTTGCTCAAGTTGATGAATTTTGGTAAACTATTGAACATTGGTAAATAACTGCATTCGCGCTAACTGTCCAATTTCCTCGAAATTTTTACCATGACTTGATTCCATATTGAGCCATCTTTATACAAAAAGACAACATATGAGACAGTACGTGTTTTACAAGCGCTGACGCGATTTATTTCATATTCTCTGATAAATAAACGTAAAGGAAATGTACAACATAGTTGTTCTCTTTGATTGATGACAAATAGTTCATAACAAAAATGCGATTTACTTCGATTTTGGTGAATCTACATTAGGACCATCTCCCGCATCGCTGGTCGATGGTTGCTGAAATGTACAGAATGCATAATATAACATAATTAACATAATTATGCAAAAATTCATCGACTTGCAAGCACCACTTACCCGTACCGTCTTTTGTCTTTTAGAAGCGATCAGACTCATCAATCGATATCGATTCTCGGTGTGTTCGGTTTGCTTTTGCAGTATAACAAGCAGCGTCGTTAGACTGTTACCGACAAATAGAATGAGGAACAAAATGCTCAAAACAGGTATCTGTAGCGAGGAACATTGGAAACCGATTAATATAAAAGGGGAATGCTTTGATAGATCAACCATATAACATACCTGCCAGGTCGCATCCGGATGCTCGGTAAGCTGGTACAGCGTAAAGGCATTATAGAACTGAAACAGATAGCCTACAAACAGGAATGGAAAGAGAAATTTGAGCCCGCGCCACATCCACGAATGGAAGCCTTCGATGGTGATGTCCATGTTATGTCTTTCACCGAGCGCTTTAAGCCGATACAGCACACCCTTCTGGTAGCGGAACTGCATATACTGGACCAGGCTGATGTACACGTTAAAGTACATAAACTGGTTCCGGAAGAGTTGCCATGGTTCGCCTTGGGGCCACACGAGCAGCACGCCGGCACAAACGGTAGAAATGAAATGGTGCAGACGCCACCAACCCTTTATACGCGAACCATTTACCTAGGTAAAGTAGAGCAAAAAGGGATAATGTAAATATAATTTATAACATGTATAAATGATAAAGTTTACCTTCAAGATCGATTCTCGTATGGTTAGGGTACAATAATACCAGACCAATAGAAACAGGAACACCAGTTCCAAAGCACTGTCAAATATAAACAAATATATGTTATAATTGTAACGTGTACTCTATACACGAATCTCTACCTACCGATAATTGAACAAGATATTTAAAAACGAAAGCAATAATCCAATGACGTTCAAGATGAGCTTGAACTTTTCATACTCATCCTTATAACGAATTTTATCGTTACGGTTCAATATCGATACGTTCACGTCACCTAGAATAATCTTTAAGTATCGACTATTCTGTTGCGGTAAGCCTTGTTCGATCTCGTGTATCTGTGCTTTTCGCTTCATGATACTTTTATCAAGCTGCGTCAACTTTTCCTTATTCGTATGCGTTAGCCTCTCCTTGGTCAAGTACCTGGATGTGTAAAGAAGAATGGAAGCGAATTAAAGACTGTTTTATCATTAGGCTACTGTTTTAGGCTCCAAATTTCAAACCCAATAGGCTCTCAATAATCGTACAGCTCAGTTTTTTTTCTTTTTCTCATTAGCTAATAACTACGCACAACGCAAACCGGTTCCGGCGTTAAGGACTGTCCTTGTACAGGGACGTATGTAAAAAAATAATAACGTGCATCTCAATTGCCTTAGCAGGCCGTTGCACGTAATTAGCGTTCAAAATGATTTCGAACCTCGCACACATACACACACATTGTTAACGCGGGAAAGGTTTTTAAAGGTTACCCAATCTTCGGCCAAGGGTGCTTTGTGGTATAGCCCATTATTGATACCGAAAATCTTTACGATATCATACAGTGCATTGCTACCCTTAGACGCCGGTACGAAACCAAAGCCTTAATTCGACGATGATAAGCAAAATTCCGTTTTTAATCGATACCATAGTCGGTTAGAGTCCAAAGTTTATCTTATCGCCCACCTGTTGTTTTGTGCATACTTATTAGACGTCTTGCAAAAGATGTGCTCGATTGGTTTATATATCGAGGCACCCGAAAAAAGGTTCCTCAAGCAATCAACCGCTATGAAACAACTGCAGCTTACGTTTTAAGATGTTTGGATATTTGCCGCATCCGGTAGCGCTGGTGTTGAATTTGTTTTGTGCATTTTTCCTGCATTTCTTCCAGCCGCTCGTGCAGCTCCTGGTATGACTGATTAGCTGCCTGTAAGCCAGAATAAAAGAATGCAAGCATTAAATAACAACCCACACACTGTCACACGAAGCATCGGCCATCGGTGCGGAATGCATCTGGTTCGGACTTACCTCCAGGCTCCGAAATTCGTCCGAAAGTTCGGACCAATCTCGCTCCAGCTCTTCGACGTCCACCAACCCCGACATTTTCACTCGCTGATGCGGTACACCTGGTGCGCCTAATGGTGTATTGGATTGGTTTTTGCACGCGGTGATTGCAGGATGAACGCAAAACCAATTGTTTTCCGCCTAATACAACAAAAAAAAACACCAACCACTGCCGAGGGGATACGGCAGACTAAACCCGCAAGTGGTATGCAATCTCACAGAACGATTATGGCTACGCACGCTCTACGTACAGAAAAGACTGTGTGCGAAGGTTGCATTTTACAAACAGTGACGAGTACTGGCATCTTTTTGGTTGCTTGGATGTTGATGTTCGATGTACGTAAAATGTCAAGTGAAGAGTGGCGGTTCGAGCGTGTACCATTCATTTTCTTTCTGAATCGTTTAGTGAGTTTTGAAGGAATATTTGATTGAATTATGATTCTGTAGTGAACAAAATTTATCAAAATATAATTTAACTAGCATTTTTTGCCAATTTTCATTCGGTTTTTATGGTGAGAATAGTTCAACATAAAGCGAAGAATGTAACAGTGCAGTATAAACAAATCCAATTTCTCAAAACTGTGAAGAAATGGAGTGCTGATAACATAAACAAATTATTGACAGTAGGTCACTCAAAGAGATGCGTTGTTTGGTAAAAGCAGTCGCGTGAAATGTAATTTAAATCGTGAATATAGGCGATTTCACGAAAATCTTAACTATGTATCCCGCTGTGACGCTAGCATTATACCTTTTGAAGTTATGGCGCTTATACTACAGGCATAAAGCGTTTCGAATGTGGTTGAACGATGTATTTTTTCGGTTGCTGAACGTTGTAAAACAGCTGATATTTGGGTGTTAAAGAAAGCAAAAGATAATGTAATTTGCATCAATTTACCCATTACAAAGGTATAATGTTTAATTTATAACAATTTTCCGTTTCAGGTCAACCGTACGGCAGTTGTCGTTTTGAAAGAAGGACATGCGCACAATTAATTTTGATGAAACTATGAGAAGGAGTGTGGAAAACAATAGTATGATGGTGCTGTCTAATGCCGTAGTGCTGTTGAAATTGTTAGGACACTTTAATCCACACACCAGGTGCCGGTAACATGGACAACAGGAATGCCATCAACGACCCTAATCAATGTAGACTTTGTATGCGGGTATGTGACGACAGTTTTCTCGAATACATCTTTACCGATAAGGAGTATAGCATTGCTCACCAAATATTTGAATGCACCTCGATACGCGTGAGTATAATAGGTGCAATTTAAGTAGAAAACATTTTCCTCTAACCACTCGAATATATCGTACACAGGTAACCAAACAAGATAATCTTACCAAAATATGTAAGAACTGTGCCTCGCTTCTATTCCTGACGACAGAGTTTCGCAACGCATGCTTCAAAACGAATCGCTTGCTAATGGAAGACTTCGTTATTCTGGAGCTGGGTGACTGGGCCGCAGACAGAAATCAGCTGCTCCTTCGGGAGTGTGAAAATTTCATAGTAAGGCACAAACAGCAAGTTGACTATCTGTACGCCAGCATTGTAACGAACAGCGAGCAATATCTGGAAGGTTCGTTAGCAATTGAAGCTGAGCTATTCGGAGATAATGGACAGCAAGAGCGGATGGATAAGAAAATTGGAACCGAAAAAGCAACACTGCAGAACGCAAAGCCCGTCCCAGCGCGATTAGAACAGTGCGAACCGGATCCAGAGATATTGATGGAGATTACAAAGTTCCTTGAGGAGCAAACTCCCACCTATCAGGAAAATCGACACGATCACACACAGCATGCGCAAGATCATACGAAGCAAACAATGGAACTGCATCGATGCAGCCTTTGTTGCATCGTAAGTGATACTATTGTTGGGCTAACGAACCAGCAACAAAATATAGTTAGAGTGCTGAATGTTGAACATTCCAAGCATAGCAAGCTTCGATCCTGTAACGAATGTTGTCTGCTGCTGGATGTGATAGATAGCTTTCAAAAAATTATACATAACGCTCAAGAATTATGCATGCAGGAGCGAAGTTCTTACGAAGCATTGCAATTTGAAAGTATGGTGGATTTGGAGAAATGTTTGGTGGAAAAATTAAAGCATAAGCAGGAGGTTTTCATAAGATGGCAAAACAAAGTGCCTACGACGCAAGCTAGCGGGTTAATATTAAATGAAACCGTACCTATCGTTCCCATCAAAAAATCCTCTAAACGCACCAAGGTCACCTGCCATATCTGCGGTAAGCAGTACGACAACTGGAAGCTGAAACCGCATCTAAACGAACACGCAAGTATGTAATGAGTATGATAGTTCTTAAATAGCTGCAATACCTCATCTTCTATTCATTGGTCTAGATATTCGTCCATTTGCTTGTGATCAGGAGGGCTGCAGTAGCACTTTTACCGGGTTGGTGTTGCTAAATCGCCATAAAAAGTTGTGGCATACCGATTATTTCTACGCGGTGTGTAGTATTTGTGGCAAGAAGTGTAAAACTCAGGGCATTTACAAAACACACTTATCCTACCACGAAGAACCGAAATTACCTTGTACGGTTTGCGGAAAGCTAATGCGTAACAAGTAAGCTTACATCGAGCGTTGCTGGAATATCTGGATTTATATAACTTATTTTTCATTTTTTTCCTTTACAGACGTGCTATATGGAAGCACATGAAAACGCATAGCAACGAACGAAAGCATGTATGCGGTGTGTGCAATAAGAAGTTCACAATTGCGTATACTCTACGTGTGCATATGAGAATTCATACAAACGATAAACCGTATCCTTGCGCGAAGTGTGAGAAGCGGTTTCAATATAAATGTTTGCTGAAGAACCACTACCAGAGATACCATAGCGAAGGCGAATAAGAATAATGTACGGTAAAATTTTTTGTTCTCAATATCTCATCTTGATGGCTTATCCTTTTCCAAACGAGCTCTAAAACTTCTTACACGATAATAGAGCCACCAAATTAAAAACAAAACATTAGTACAATTATTTAATTATCAATTCAATTGAATATCAATTAATTATCTAAACATATATTACTATAGGACTACACTTTCACCACGGCCTTGCCTGTGTTACCGCCACGCAACATATCGATAAAAGCATCTGGCATCTTATCAAAACCCTCTGTGACAGTTTCCTGGAACGTAAGACGACCCTCCCGTATCCAACGCAGGTTCGCTTCGATGCCCTCCAGCCATCGGTCGTTCCAACGCCAGACAAGAAATCCTTCCATACGTAGCTGTTTAAAGACAAACTGTCGCTGCGGATCGGTAACTTTGGCAACGGCGTTATTATAATTTGAGATTGCACCGCACACCGCAATTCGCCCGTACACGTTCATCTGCTTCAGCACCGTCTCTGTTATGTCCCCGCCGACGTTGTCGAAATAACAATCAACTCCCTTTGGAGCAGCGGTCTTCAGCTCGGCGTATACGTTTGCCCGCTTGTAATTGATTACACCGTCGAACCCAAGGTCTTTTTGCAGCCATTCGCATTTTGCGTCCGATCCGGCAATCCCGATTACGCGGCAGCCTTTAATCTTCGCGATCTGTCCTACCACACTTCCCACTGCTCCGGCTGCACCGCTTACCACAACCGTTTCTCCCGCTTTTGGTTGGCAAAGTTCCTGTAATCCAAAGTATGCGGTGTTTCCGGGCATACCGAGAATGCCCAAGCCAAGGCTGGTGGGATACTGCCCAAAATCTGGCAATACATATGGTTTATCCTTTTCCTCCCTCGCTGGATCACAGACGGTATGCGTTCGCCAACCGAACTGCCCGAAGACGCGGGCCCCAACGGGAAACTGTTCATTGGCACTCTTCGTCACCTGTGCTATCTGGCCACCAATCATTAGTGAACCTTCCGGGTAGGCGAGCATGTATGGGCGCATATACGGATCGACCGAAAGGTATTCGGCCTGGGCCAGAAACTCGCCTTTTTGCAACGTTGCTGGAATAGGTTCTGTCTCCAGTCGGAAATTACCGTGCGACGGTTCACCTTTAAACGTTTTTGCGTAAATCCATTTTCTGGCAAATGCTGTACCACCACCGGAATACCATCGTCGGGCAATATGCTTCCAAAGCACTGCTGTAAAGGAAAGAGTGGAAGTTAGGAATATATTTTTGTAAATTTTATTTCACATTTCTTACTCATTTCGATGATGTGCTTCTTCCTCTTTTGCGAAACAAAATATATGGTTCTATGCAAAGTGAGCCTTTGGCTTTCCCCGCATAATCAAAGGCTTAATGTTTCCTTTTTAGACTTTTAACTAAGTCTTGCGACTTCCCTATTCGATGAGGTTCCTGCAAATGCGAGATTCTGCTGATAAACAAGACAAACACAATTGTATCAGAATGACAATTCGTATCTGTCAAGGGAAGCAGAAAACAAGCGAGAATTCGAAGATGATAACGAGCACCATTTCTGTAAGCGCTTCAACGAAAACGAGACCCCTAAGACTTCTCCGGTCATTATCTTATCGTTGCTGATAAGGATGTTGCCTAATTAACCTATAAAGCCCACATTTGATTTAAGAAGTTTATTTCTAACAAACATTGTGATTTAATATGCATAACTTTATGGACTTTAATGCATGTTAATTGAAAACCTCACATACGGAATTCAAACTTTAACAACTGCTTTCCCAATATTTTTACCCTGCATCATGTCAATAAACGCGCTGGGCATGTTTTCAAAGCCTTCGGTGAATGTTTCTCGCACCTGGATCTTTCCTTCCCGGATCCACTGCATGTTTTGCTTGACACCCTCGAACCACCGATCCGTCCATCGGTGAACGCTAAACCCTTCCTGCATCAACTGTTTCCACACAAAATCCCGCTGTGGATCAATCACCTTGGCCGGTTCCTGATTGTACATCGATATTGTTCCACATACAGAAATTCGTCCGAAAGACTTCATCTGCCCCTTTACTACTTCGGACGTTTGGCCACCAACATTGTCGAAGTAACAGTCAACTCCATCTGGAGCGAGCTGCTTTAGAGCTTCCCCGATGTTCTCCTCCTTGTAGTTAATCGTTCCATCAAAACCGAGGTCCAACAGCCACTGGCACTTTTCATGCGAACCGGCAATTCCAATCACTCGACAGCCTTTAATCTTCGCTATCTGGCCAACCATACTACCGACCGCACCTGCCGCACCGCTAACCACAACCGTTTCGCCTGGTTGTGGCTTGCAAATCTCCAGAAAGCCAAAGTATGCAGTATTACCAACTGTCCCCAGTGCACCCATACCGAGTGAGATGGGAAGATCGCCCAAATCCGGCAACACGTACGGTTTGCGGGTTTCGAACATGGCCGGATTACAGACGGAGATCGTGCGCCAACCAACTTGCGCAAACGCATACGATCCAACCGGGAATTCTGCGTTCTTGCTCTCAATCACCTGTCCAACTTGGCCCCCAATCATTGTGCTTCCGATGGGGCAGTTTAGCGTGTAGATTCGCATATAGGGATCCACGCTTAGGTACAGGGCGCGTATCATGAATTCTAAAATATGTTGAAGAACAGTCACAGTCATAAATATTGAAGCCTTTCAAATTACTGTACCAAACCTCCATCCTGTAGTTCCGGTACTGGTTCCTCCACCAATTGGAAGTTTTCTAGCGTTGGATCACTGGCAAACGGCTTCGCATAGATCCATTTCTTTGCTATGTGCATGATGCAGGCACTTTTTTGTTAATAATCACAGTTTCTTCACGACCTGTGTCTATACAGCAATGTTGTTTGGTTTCAATCGTCCGAACCTTGCAATGATAGTGTTGTAGCGGTTTGCTCCAACCCATCGACACTTAAATTGTGCGCCAATTTGACAGCTTTGATTACCGGCTTCTGTGGACTTTCGTTTCGTTTCAACATTTTCGTTTCGATCGGAACAGAATAGCAGGGGAAAAAAGCTATAACAACTAAAATGTTTTATGACGGTTTGTTGCAAATGTAAATTAATTTGACATTCTGTGCAAAACAAATGTTTTAACGGAAGATTGGAAAATCACACAAGTGTAAATGGGATTTTCAATTCAAAATTTTGAAGGTTATCCCATTCCTGGCTACCATCTACTCGGATAGATGATAGGTGTTTTATTCCCCTGCAACACCAAAGTGACATTTTATTATTATTATTATTATTATTTATTAGTAATTTTTCGGACCTTCTCGGTCTACCCAAAATTCTTAAATAGTGGGGGAACTGTACTAATTATGGAAGAGTGTTTACACTTTTTTCACAAGACCAACAATTGTGATAGAAATATAATAGCGTACTGCCTGTACATTGATCATTTTTACGTTTATTTCGACAATTAGTGTAAATTTTTACCAACGCCAAGGTTTCTAATATTACAATTTAGCGTATTTTTGGAGATTTGAAATTTGACATATAAAAAATTCAGTTCCACGTACAAAATTACACTAACGGTCGAAATTGTGATATTCACGTAACTCGATTTGCCGGAAGGGGCTCATATCAAACTTGTTTGATATTGCCGGACGGCAACGTGAGAGTTGCTGTCATGAACGTCAAATTCCATACAAAGACATGCGTCAGATTCGGATGCGGCAAAGCTGCATCCCTAACTCGGGAAACAAATGTACCTTGGTCATACCTATCACCAAACACCGTAAGCAGCTGTTGGAGTCGCTTCCATCCTTGACATTAGACTTCCCTTTTTATGTTTCGTCCAGTTATTTTTCGTCAAGTTCGTCAGTGCCAAGCTCACAATTGTCTGTTTTGCGACTCAAATGCGAGGCTCACGGTTACACTAAATGTGACATTGGGGTTGCAGGTGTTGTTCGTCTTTCTGAGTTGACGTACCTTGGGCACGAAAGGTGCTGGGTGTGTGTGAGTGTGTGTGTCAATCGTCAAGTCGTCCTTTAAACATTTTTTTCAACGGTCGTGTGCGGATGCAAGAAGCAATAGCCAGTGCAGTGTTGTGAATGTGTTGCCCTGATCCGGTCCGGCGGTGTGTTATGTCGTGCTGCGCATTCTAGATGGTGAATAATATACGCAACCAAGTGAAACACATAATTTAACTATGCCCCTTTCTGTCGTGTGTGTGTGTATGTGTGTGGTTACTATCATTTAGCGTGTGCTTTGTGAAAAAGTGTGTCTTGTAGTGACACAATCGTAAAATGATTGAAAAATAGAGCATACGACGAAAGAGTGAGCACCAGAGAATCAGAGCTTTTGAGGAGAAATGATAGGGAGATGCCCCTCCCCCCGGAATAGAATTTCCATTTATGTTTGTGTGTTGTGTGCGTTTTTGCTGTGTGCAGCCGCGTAATATCGTGTGTACATGCACGTATGTGTGCAGTTGGATGTCCACTACGTTGTTGGCTAATATGTGGCAGAAGTGTTTCTTTTGCGGTTGTGTACGCTACAATATGATTAACAATGTTGGGCATATCGTAAACACAGCTTTTTGGAAGGGGTATTGGATTTAGGTTAACATTTTTGTCCGGTGTTAAAAGTGGATACCACCACTACGTTACAGAAGCCACCCAAACAGTTGGCGGCCGCTTAGACCGAAAACAACGAGAAGAAGAAGTCATGACTGAAATGAAACATGTCCGACAAGATTAACATATTCAATACTCAGTATTTTGTGCCATTGCAACGTTACGACAAGTGTTTTGAGTTATCAAAAAGTTTTTCTTTAACAATTAACCACTTTAAAGCCCAAGTTTTGTGTGGTGTGGAAAAACCGAGCGAGAGCGAGCAGGTATGAGAGGGAGAGAGAGCGAAACTGAATTCGTGAGCAAAGGTGGCCATAATATGTCAAAATAGAAGAAAACGACGAAGAAGAAGGGGCAAAACCAACACTTGCCAACTCAAACCAAAAAAAGCATCACAATCAAATCGCATTCACACTGACCAAAACGGGGTTCCTTTTCGCTCCAATGCGATTCTTCAATTGTCTCCTTGTCTGCATCTCGCTCTATTTGTCAACCTCTGGCCCCATCCCTCGTCACATCAGCCGCTTGGCCATCTATTTGACTGCTCCAACAATCAACTACATTAGATCCATCCTTGAACAAGGCCATGAATGAAACCGTTATTGGGAAGATTGACGATTGCGAAGACGGACGCTCCCGTATCTCTCCACCCCTGTCACGTTCCCTTCCTCCATCCTGCTGCCGCTCAACTCTTCCGGCAGGCCCAAGTACAAAAGGGGACCCGTGATTACACCCATACCAACACTTTCGATGACAATTTCTCCCGATCCTGCCGGTCGTGCTTCCCTTTCGTGCCTTACCGCCCCGTAAACCATCTGTCCCGTTCCACGTTCCGTCACACGATCGAGCGAATTGAATTGCGTCAATCGTTCTACATGGAACAGCTGATTTGCATAAGCCACAAACAACAGGTCATATGATCGAAATGTTACTCTGTTGCTTCGATCAAGGCAGTAATGGTTTATAATAATAGTGATATTATAAGTTACATGAGGAATAACATCAGTTTGATGTACAGATAAATTGGAACTAATTCATAATAACTATATTTGCAATAGTTATGCGATGTTATGTGAACAACAAGGACCAAAAACGGCTTGCCACAAAAACCCCAAAGGTTTTAGCTGTGATAGTTATATATATATATATCCTTTCTTCGATATATATTCTTCGGGAATATTGTTTGAAATAGTTTTTACACGGCTTTGCACCGAAAAATGTTGTTTGAAGTAAGGCGTAGTAACGTAATAAACATTAAACGAGAGAGTGTGAGAGAGAGAGAGAGAGAGAGAGAGAGAGAGAGAGAGAGAAAGAAGGAAGATAGAGACATTAATATATATGTTATGCCCAATGTTTATACATATATATATTTATATCGATAGAAAGATAGAGATAATGAGAGGATGCCTTCATCCTACTACGTCACACCATATGGATGCTGGGCATTACACCACAGGACAGGGTTTGCTGTATATGTTTTTTTACCGAAATATCCCCTTACTGATATTTCACACAAATTTGATACATTTGATTCAGGTGCTTGAATTTCAACGAATCTTCAAATGAAATGAAAGATTTCGAATCTCTGTTCTGAAGATTCGTGAAAGAAGCCTCAAAGAGTCATGCGTCTTCAAAGAATCATGAATCCTCAGATACAAAAATCTGTTTCTGCGTTAATCTACGAATTAAATACTTGAATTGTTTACAATACAAGATTCCTCAGTGAGTTATGAATTCTCAAAGATGCACGGTAGTCCTGTGGTGTATTTGGTAGCACGCGACATCACGATCTTAATTGTACATTAGGTTAGAGAAAGTCAGATATGGCTGACCTAATCCTCTTGAAGTTGCTGTGAGTGTTGGATGTATTTGATACAGTTTCATGAGTTCCTGAATCTCTATTGGAAATATTCATGAATTCTCTAAGATTCATGAATCATCCCAAGATTTAATTGTCCATCATTCCTCCCTGCCCCATGAATGATGGGTCCAGAATCTTTTTGAGAGCCGAATTCTGATTTGTATGACCCTTCAGTAAAGATTCATATGAATGATTCTTCTCAACTGGTTCATTAAGCAGAGCACGAGTAAACACTCCTGATTTGCTACAGCGGAGGACAACATCAATCCCGACACGAGAACGGCAGGACGGATAGAGAGTGAGAGGGAAGATGTTACTGTAAAGGAGCTGCCTATATCCATTACTATCATTAAGGCACCAATTATCAGTAGCGTTGTAATAGCTATGGCACACATTTGCTAAATACTTTCCCTGACGTCATCGCGGTGTCGTGCATTGTGACGTAGCGCCAAGTAATGTACTGTCTGTAAGTGTTGGTACATCGCATTCATGATGCGATGTTCCCAAAACGGGGAGGTTTGGGTGGTGGGAGAGATCTATTCGGGGGAAGACGGAAAGCGCCGCTGCGCAGAATGATCAGTTCGGTAGCGCTCCGTTCTTTTAACCTTCAACCAGTGCAACCCCAATGGAACGATTCAATCAAGGGTAGGAAGCAACTGGTCGGATGGTGTAGTGCGGTGCGATCAGACTCCGACCACTGCGAGGGCTATGTCCATCCAAAATAAAAGGAAAACATAAGCAAAACAACAAGATGCGTAAAGAAAACGGTCGGTCCGGTAAGAGAAATCGGGCAGCAGATGCGGCTGACTTCCGGCTGGGCATGGGCATGGGCATGGGCATGGCTGGGCGGTGATGCGAATCGTAACGTTGCGGCCCAATCACCACCAAGAGTAGCCCCAATTTTGCTATCTTTTCGTAGAGATTGTTCACTTCCTTTCGTATGGGTGCAGGATCGATTGATGCAACCCAAACAGGGGCGTCAAACTCAATGGCGCTGTTGTAGCGTCAAACGAAATATAAATTATTTGGTAAATTTTGGTAGTGTGTCCGATATTTTAACTAAAAATTCTAAAAGAAAGTATTCTTTTTACACTTGCTGCTGCACGTATTACTTGTTGTGTAAGCTGCAAAAAAAAAAATCAACTAACGGCAAATTGTTAGTCACCACACACTCTTTCTAGCGATAAGTGTGCTAACAGTCTCCCCTTTGCTTGTTTGTGGTGGATGCAATCGGGAAAAGCGGGTCGCTTTTGGGGGCACACAACAAGCGCTTATCGGTTACCACCACACCTACACGAAAGCCGCTGGAAAATTTGTTTGCTGATCGAGAGGAGGATGGTGTGGGGCGCACCGGATGCCGATTATTATCAGCAAAAATTGTACAGAATCAGTGAGTAACGAGGGCAATGAGGTGAAACGCGTACGTAAAGATCACGAGCTACTGATGGACAAAAGTCACCACTGCTTACTACACACGAGCTGATAAGCTGGTGTAAAGTGTACCACCAGTAAGGTATTTTTGAATACTTCGCACTGCTTACGATCAAAACGATCGCTTCATCTTCAAACGCAGGCATGATGGTCGTGTCTGTTTGGCATGTACCCCCGATATCGGGTAGTTACCAAATTTCCGGATTGTCAGTGCTTAGGCAGATAAGATAAAATCTCATGACTATAGGGGTGGTCCCCCACGCCCCCGAACGGAAGAAGATCTGTATGCTGTTTTCAGAGCTCTGATAAAAATATCGTTGAAAGTTACCAAGAATTCGTAGTAAAAAAATTTACATTCAAAACTGTTTTTAAATCAAGAACTGTAAATGTACTATACAAAAATTTTAATAATGGCAACGAATATGTAGAAATCACATAGGCTCGTTCCGTCTTTCAAGAAAAGAACCTGGTTCCGTTCCGGTTCCGAAACATGAAATTTTCCCATCACTACTTAATTCATTCAACGAACTTAATTTAAAAACGTTAGCTTCGCGTAATGCTGTGATTCATCCATGCAATTTTACATAACATTACAAGAGTAATAACATTCTTATTGAGGAGTAAGAAATGGTATATGAATAGAAGAATAAATTCTTTTGTAGGATGAATCCTATTCACATTCATGAATCAAAATAAATCTGATTCGGTTGATCTAAGCACTGAATTAAACTTTTTCCCATGGTCTTTGTACGAAAATATTGTATTTCTGCAATAAAATAGAACCATGTTACGGTACGCAAGGGATTTTGCGTCCACACTTGTTACGTTCCGTTCAGTGTTGCCAAATCATCAGAATACACATTTTGATGCCAATTTGGTTGCCAGAAACACCGATTTTCTGCTCGAAAACCATTCGAGCATATGTTACGCTTACAGTCAGGACGCTCCTTTACGTGGGGCGTTTTTCGACTTTACAACGTTTTAAACCTATCTCTCCAACTTGTTTTGTTATTCTCATAATCCTAGGTGTCTTATAATCAGGTTAAGGACTGTACAAGCTTTTGAATAGTACATTGTAAAGCTTATGTCCGAAAATCAAGTTGCAGTATTTGCAACTCTGAAAGTTACATGGATTTTTTTACAGATAATGTTTTAATGAATAACAAAACGTGCGAGCCAAATCAAAAAGATAGTAGTCATGCTCAAGATCAGAAATGTAGCTTACAATCGGGTCCAGGAAAAGATAAATGAGAACATAATCGATTGAAATTTATTATATAAGTGAAAACATTACAGTACAAAGAAAACAAAATGTTAAGGAAAACACATTGCAATTCAAACAAAACCGGTATGATTGGTTAATAGTCTTTACTATGAAGTATTTAAAAAAAGCATTGTTACAAAATGCGTCCCAAATTACGTTGAATATATTTTTTTGTATAATACGTATCCATTTTGCTACTGAAATTAAAATTGTATTAAATCCTATTTCATCCCAGCATTTGTATACGTTTTGTCCACAGTGCACACGCGAATGAATGAATGAATCCGCGCGAATGAATGGGAACTCTTAGCGTTAAGCGCGTAATTAAACACAAGCATAAACAACTGAGGAACCCAAAAAAAACCCTTTTTAACACAAAGTGCAACGCGGTAGAGCAGCTCTCCGGCTACCCAGTTCGGAGACATCTAGTGCAACAAGCGGATCGACTGTTGCGCGGCATCGGTCGCCCAGAGTGCCGCATCTGAGCGCCACATCTTTTGTTAGCAAACCTCAACCAGCTGTTGATCGCGCACCGCTGGAACCCATCATTCGAAAGCGTGCGTTCGGCCCGGGTAGTGCAACAGACTGGCGGTGCATTCTTGCATTGTGCATCGTGGTGAACGCTTCGGTGCTCGCACCTTCGTTAACGCGTTCCGTCGAGGTTTTAGTTGTTTCTGTCCTCACTACCACACACACTCACACACTTCCGAAAGCTCGAGTGTGATTTCGACCGAAAATCCTGCTCATCAATAAACCACAATCGTTTCGTTTTTTTATATATATATATATATATATCATCGTCCGTTTATCTCCCGTTTCAGCATTCAATTCGTTTCGTTCTCACTATCAAACAACAATAAGTCTGGCGTTTAGTGTTGTGTGCGGTGTTTGGTGTTTCTGTGTCCAGTGCGATTGTGTTTAGAAGATTAACGGTTTTGCAAGTTAAACGCAACACGGTAAACGATGCCACTATTCGGCAAGTCGCAGAAAAGCCCTCAGGAGCTGGTGAAGGCCCTCAAGGAGGCGGTCAACTCGCTGGAGCGTGGCGATAAAAAGGCGGAAAAGGCACAGGAGGATGTTAGTAAAAATCTGGTAAGTCGCAAATTTTGGGTTAATGTGCATAAGCGTACAAGATTTCTTTTTTGTTTAACGTCTTTACAAATTGTCCAATACTTCAAATAGCTACTATTCGTTAAAGTTTATAAAATGTATAAACATATACTACTTTTTTTTTGCTTTGTGTGTCACTAATAATATTCGACAGTGTTTTTTTTTTCAATTAATATCTTCGAACATCGTAGATACTCGGCACATTTCTCCCGGTTTCGGTTTTTTTTTGTGTTATTGAAGCCCGTGCGATACATTTGCTTTTCTTTTGCTTTTGCTTTGTTTTTGTCCATGATTCTTCGGTTCCGGACTAGATACTTACTTTTCCTCCGTGGACGTACCGGTACGCGCTTACCTTACGAAGATTTCACTGGTTTCTCTCGCCACATCTGGTGGTACTCTTTTTCCCCTTCAGTTTGTGTTTTTTTTTGTCGGTGTGCCCATTGACAAGATGATCTTTTATCTTCGTTGAATGCATTTTACTGTAACTATGGAGTAACGCTATTTATGGAGTTTTCAAACATTAATTGAACTTCAATGGCATAAATTTCAACCTTCACTTCATGATCTTCATGAAATGTAGCAAAAGATGACTTCATGTTAATAACATGCAAGATTTGGTATGAAGAGAGTCCTTTGTACGTAGAAAAAACCGTCACACACTAGTTATGGAGCCGTATCGTACCACCATCGATCGTCGCAATGAGTCATCGTCTCGGCGTCTTACCATCGCCACCGGGCTTTTCTGCATTGCTTTTGTCGATGAGTAAAAAAAACGCCGTCTGTGGTGCAGAAAAAGAGAAGCAAGAACGCCGTCGCAAACGGGTTTGCATGCTGCATGCGCCACAATATGCGTAACGCATGTGTCTGGCGACTCGTCTAAAGCTGCCTGTACAGAGCTTCTTGGCAACAGGACTTAAGGATGCCAAAACAGGCGGGTGAAAGGGGAGGGACGCAACTGTTTAAGGAACAGTAAGAAGGTTGGTTATTTTTACCACACGTACTGCGTGTGTGGTACATTACACGCAAAACCACCAAGTCTGCCCAGTGTGTGAGTCATAGACCCGCTGCGTTCCGGAACACTTTCGCGGCGACACCGCTGAATGGAAAAGAAGAATTTCGACCTCGGCGGTCGTCGTAAAGAATCGGTCCCCCTTCGATCCGTTCGACGAGATGGAGTGGGGTGGTGTGGGGTGGAAAGAGAGGGAGTTTGAGAGCGGAAGGCTAAAGTTTTATGAGGCTCTTTTTTGAACCTTCCTTGGTAGCGCGACCGTTGGACACTTATGCCCGGAAAGACATAATTCATGCATGTCATAAAATCGGAAACTCCGTCATGGCAGTGATCGTTTCGATTGAGAAGAGCTCGAGAAAGTCACGTTTTGCATGATGTCATGTTTCCGTGGGGGGGAAGATTCCTTTAGAAGTCGCCACAGCCACAGTGTGGCGCCACAGCTGCCAAACACAAGGGCTGCCATCACTGTGGTAGTACGAAGGTCAATCTGAATGAAAAATCCGAGAACTTTCAGAGATCCAGCTATTTAATTGGGATTAGTTGCTTTCATAGCGAATCTCAAAGTATTGGACGAACGGTCAAATGTACAGAAACGAAGCTATGATGTACTTTTTGTGACTGGTTCGTTCAATGGGAGACCATCTCCGGTGGGTGTGCGTGCAAAGATCAGCTAAGAATGCGAAAGAATCCTTGGAGTAGAAATATCACTTCCAAGGAGTTTAAATTAGATTTGGGTCACATGTACTCGACCTGTACAGTTCGAATAGAATAGACTAGAATAGGACGGCTTATCACGCAGTGTCACCTAGTGTCATGTAAAGGACACCGGACGACCCTACCCTTAAGCGTCCGTTTTAGGTCGTCCACATGGACAGTGCCGTTTAGGTAGACCCAAATTGAGATGGAGCGATGGCGTTGATACGTCAGAAAGGATAACGGATTGGCTGAGGAGTCCTGCAGCAGCTTATTCTTAATTCAGCTTGCAGTAGCTTATTGATCTGCTTATTTATCAGAGCCGCTGCCCAGAGAATGTCCTGTGTGCTGGGCGACAAATCAGCCTGATGCATTCCGTTCCTCAAAATGATTAATGGCAGTGAACGGATCATTCTGAAGCGAACAATTCGGCAAACGAGCTATTTGTAAGATGATAGATCAATAACACACTATCTACAACCCAAATGGGCTGTTGAACACACTCGTTTATTGGTCATATGTATACACAGTGCTGTTGACGTGGATACAAGTGTTAAATTGCTGTTCGCTGTGGCAGCTTCCGTATGCGAAACGTAAACAGTGGTGGTAATAATTCAGACTAGTTACAACCTCATACCGCACCTTATGAATCATGGCATTGTTGTAGCGACCGCGCATGATATGTAAACAAGTATGCAGGCATCTATTTGCATACCATGCAATATTGTAGTCCTATCAGCACACCGCTCATGAGCTCGGGTTGCAGTTGCATTATCTGGAAGAGTTTCGCCTACAGTGTCAGATTATTGTACTTCGTGCCCTTTCTCCAACAAGTTTACATTTTTGTTGTTGAGTAAACATTTTTCGTTGTTGATCTGATGGAACGCAAACAGATGACATCATCTATGGCAGATATGTCAAAGTTGCGGCCCGCGCCATCGTTGAGACAAAACAAAGCAAATTGTGTCTAGTGCACGCGACTTGCATAGTGCTGACGCCTGGAAAAAAAAACATAACATTACACAAAAAATTGTGAAAAAGTATATTCTATCTGCTGCCGAAGACGTTTGTCCAGATACGAAGCAACTATTGTACGCTATCAGCTTAGCTAGAAATACAGTGGCACAATGCATTTCTGATTTAGCAAGACATATTGACGAATAGTTAATTAATAAAGTTAGTAAAAAATAATAGAATATAATAATAATACATAATAAAGACAAATTATTGTGCTGTCAGTTGTTATCGACGAAGGTACAGGCGTTTGTGCAGCTAATTCCTCTTCGTGATACCACAACCCGGTGAACATATATTCAGTGCTGTGCATACTACATTGTAAAACCTTTCTAAACCTGAACTACGATCACGAATATAGAATGATTATTTAAATGATGATGAAAAGTTAAAAGAACGTTGGTAAACCAATTTTGGTAAATTCCCACTCGCAAACCAGACTTTTAAATTTGAATTTGTAGAAATTTGGCCCGCATTGTCAAACGAGTTTGACATCACTGATCTAAGGGGTGGCGAATGCAATGCATGCCTTGCATCATCTTTAAAAAAAAGCACTGATACCAGACTGGGATTGTTAACTTAGGGAAAGAGGAATCCTATATCGTAACTTAAGAATCGGCGCAATATTCTTACTCACTGTAAGTTATTCGAGCGGTAAATGGGGGTTAAAAGTTCGAGCTTAAGCGTTGAAGAAGCTGACTAACCAACTGCGTCGTGAGCTTATTCCAAGTACAAACAAATATGCATGACGTAGTTTAGCCATAACATAACGCGCTAACCAACAAAGGAAATATATCGATTTGTATGATGAAAATTTCAAAGCATCTCAAAACGCCCGGCATTCGCGTACACTGTTCCGCATTAAGCGCGGGTAAATTCCGAGGCACGTTTTTACTTTAACCTTAACCTTCGCATTCGACATTCACAACCGTCTATTTAAACCGACTGGGCACAATTTGGTTCGACCGGTGCTCGGTGTTGTATTGCGCACAATGTTTTATAACCGTAATAACATAATACTTATATAATAATAATTAAGCTACATAACGACACATTTTAGCGGTGTGTCGGAGAGTTCAAGCGCACATATTTAAAAAATAATGACTTTGAATGAATTAGTGGTTCAGTAATCAGTAGAAAACAACTTTAAACCGTGTTTACGTTTCTGCAGTAACAACATCTTTACTTTTCCTCTTTTTTCCAACTCCAGGTACTGATCAAAAACATGCTTTACGGTACTTCTGACGCCGAACCGCAAACGGAAATCGTTGTTTCCCAGCTGGCCCACGAGCTGTACAGCACCAATCTGTTGCTGCTTCTCATACAGGTAAGATACAGGCAGGTGAAACGAACAATATTGATCCACTAACTACACTTTCGCTTGCAGAACCTGAACCGCATCGACTTCGAGGGTAAAAAGGACGTGGCACAGATCTTCAACAATGTGCTCAGAAGACAGATCGGTACACGGTCGCCGACGGTGGAATACATCTGCACAAAGCCAGAGATTTTGTTCACACTTATGGCCGGGTATGTGCCAGAACTGTGCTCAGTTCTTTCCCTCACGTTGATGATCAATATTCCCTTTACTTTGCAGCTACGAGCATCAGGAGATCGCACTCAACTGTGGTACGATGTTGCGGGAGTGTGCCCGGTATGAGGCGCTCGCCAAAATAATGCTTCACTCGGACGAGTTCTTCAACTTCTTTCGCTACGTCGAGGTGTCTACGTTCGATATAGCGTCCGATGCATTTTCCACGTTCAAAGAGCTGCTCACCCGCCACAAGCTACTGTGTGCCGAATTTCTGGAGCAGAACTACGACAAGGTGTTTAACCATTACGAGCATCTGCTCAATTCGGAAAATTACGTGACGCGGCGACAGAGCCTTAAACTGCTCGGCGAGCTGTTGCTCGATCGACACAACTTCACGGTATGAATCGTAGCACACATTTACTATTGTTTTTGTAGTTGCTTTATTATATGTGTATTGCAATCACCTTGCAGGTTATGACGAAGTACATCTCCAATCCGGACAACTTGAAGTTGATGATGAACATGCTCAAGGAGAAATCGCGCAACATACAGTTTGAGGCGTTTCACGTGTTCAAGGTATGAGACTGTTATTATTATTCTATGTTTCATCGTCCGCCCATTGGGCTTTAAAAAAATAGGTTAAACTATTCTCAGGTTAGGAAGATGGCAAAGATAAGAGTCTGGAGAGATTGTAGGAAATGAGAGCTGTAGATGGTCAAACGTTGCGGATAGATCGCTAGAATTGCAAACACACTAGCTGTAACTCTTTTTAAAACCTGCACAGACAGGCAGACTTCCAATTGGCTAGTTTTTTTTTAAATATTTTGCAGATATTAACGTTCATAAGGTAACACTAAACGAACCTATGTTTGCTTTCAGGTGTTTGTCGCGAATCCAAACAAACCGAAACCGATCCTGGATATTCTGTTGCGCAACCAGGAAAAGCTTGTCGATTTTCTGACCCGATTCCACACCGACCGCTCGGAAGACGAACAATTCAACGACGAGAAGGCTTACCTGATCAAACAGATCAAGGAGCTAAAGCCGGCACCGGATCAATAGTCGTATGTCGCTGTTATCACCACCGCCTCAACTACCAACAACAACATCGGTACCGTTGTCATCTTACAGTCGTAGTGCCAGGCCCTACCATTTTCCCGATAATTCCTTTTGCACAGACCGTACCACCGTCATGCCTGAATGTGTGTATGTGTGTGTGTGTGATTGTTGTGCGTTGTAGTATAAGTGACGATACTTAACACATCCTTCCATCCAGAAAGGAATGGATGTGCTGATTAATTATATCAAGACTAGGGCAAAGGATCCAAAGTCCAACCAGATATGGCAAATGAAAAACAACACAAACCCAACTATAGGCAAACCACACAAGGCAAAGGAATAATTGGCAAAGTGTGTCGAAACGAAATAGTGGAAAATAGTGTCCCGTACTGCCGACACCACCAAGTTGTATGTCCAACCCCGAATCTGGCACGAACCTCCGTAGGTGAGGATTAACTATCCCGGTAGAGTGGTACATATATATGACAGCAGGTCATTACGCCAAATAATAGTGAAACGAACGAAACAGTGCGACCTAGTGTCGTGAACGATAGGTCGACGAACATGACGTGTGATATAATAATCATTCTCTACCACTTCACGCAGGAAAACGTTACGGAAACGGATTGCAATTAACACCATAATGAGTACGCGCAGGTGAAGAATGGGTTACGATGGTTAGGATGACCTGGTAGAGATTTTGGGATTTTTGTTTATTTTGCTAATAATCCATATTACGTTTACAAATGCTTTTGGCAAACATTGTGCAATATTTAATTGCAGTATATAAATTATGTCTGTTACAATTTTACGTGCTGCGTTATTATTCCGGTTAATTGCGATTATTCCATGGAAAATTTGCTTCTTTAGTTTCATGTCATTAAGTGTGGATTGTAAATGGAACAGTTTTATTTTTAAGCAACGTATGGTGATTTTTTGTTTTGTTTTGGGAAAGCAAATGTTTCATGTAATGCATATGCTCTTAAACGTTTTTAAGAGTTTTGCCCCACACATACCTTTTTTTGGAGGGAGAAAGATCAGGAGAGACTACTGTGGTGTTTTCTTTTTTTCGTTTTTAGTATATCAAGTTATCTGATAGTGTTATATATAAATGTATATTTATATATTGTACATAATTCTATTCCACTTATGTCGGTTCAATAACACGATTACGAAGTACGTGAAAAACTACCCAAGCTTATCATAGGAAGGAAGCAGCATTGTGCGCACGCGTGGTCAAAGATTTCGTCAAGTTTATTATTTGATTTGTGTCCGCACTTACCACATCTAAATAGTGTATGGGAATGATGAGTGGCGTAACCATCACTGCTCACACATTCTCATCATCGCTAGAGATAACAGAAAAACCACACAGACATCTAGCATAGTCATGGCAGGTATTCCATAGCCATTAATAACATCCAGATCACTATCCAGATCTTTATTGAACCCGTATTTTCGCGTGTATAGCATCATTTATATGATTATTTAAGATTTCGATTATTAAGATTGTATTTTGGATCGAATATTTTCATATTGTGTTATCAAAGAATAATGTATCACGAATGTCCGGTAAGAAAATCATCTCAATATACCGACAAATAATGAAATTACACACCAAATAGTGAATGCATCCCCAAGAGAAAATGGTATCCAAAACATACAGGAACCTGAGCACTGATTAACTTGAAAATTTCATCATATGTTTATTACACTATTAACTAACACCTTTTGAGCTCTTATCTTCAAATTGAGTTTGTTTTGTTTTTAGTCCAAATTTCCTTTTAAAACCTGGCCTCTACAGTGTTCTACACGCGACAATACGTTAAGGGGTTTTTAAAAAGCTCATCACATTGGATTACACATCCCGTAATCGCTTTCCAGTTTTTATGACATTCATAATTCCATCATAACACGAGAAGCAGTAAATGTAGGAAGCAATTACAATAGCAAATCATAACATAGTTACGTCTGATCCTAAATCCGTTAATGTTTTGCGAAAGAATGTTCCAAAATAATATGAGTAAATGACGTGACGAAAGACCGATGGATGCGTAAATGGACAGTCTTTACCCGAGTTACGCGGATTTTTATAAATCGCATATATAGTTTTGTATGTGGAATTCATTTTATTTTATTCTTGATTCAGTAAAAGATCACCTTGTACCCGTGGTGTACTCGGTCGGTGGAATCAAAATTTTAGTTTTGCAAATTTCAAATAATCTCAAAAAACACGTTACATTTTCCTGTTATAAAAAATACTTTCGATAAAAATTTACAGTAATTCTCGAAATAAATGTAGAAATATCAATTTCGAACATGCTTCGTAACGTGGAAATAAGTATTCGATTCCTTAATAAGACATTTAAATATGTTTTAAAGGAAATTACGAGTTACGTGGATATCATTGAACGCATTATCCGCGTATCTCGGTTACTGACTGTATAGTGTTTGTTTCTTTTCATATATAGTAACAAAAAGAAGTTATATTAGTGATTGTTAGGAACTTCGTAATATTTATAATAAGTTTGGCAAAATTTAGTTTACTTTTGAATGGTTCCATTAAAATTGTTGATTAAATTTAGCCGGTCCAATTCCTCAATGATTCAGTTAAAAAATGCGGCATTGCACGTACATACGGGAGAAGGCGAATGATGAGATGGAGGGTATGGGGAAAGGTGGAGGAAAGGTGTAGCGTAGTAGTGGACATAGAAGTATAGAGAGAAATAGGATTTTAAAACGTACGAAATGGATAATTTTAACGTTACGACAATAGAAAGTTGACATATTCACCGCTGCTATATTCGTTTGATACTGGTTGGTATATCGACAACAAAGATTTCTATAACGCATCCTTCCCGTTTTTGCGTTACATTTTTTCAACGTAAACAAATCATGTTTGCCTTAAAAGTCTCCTTGTTAATTATTCGCACATAATGTTTATTTATGCGAAACATAAACCGTCTGTCGTTTCATCCTGCTAAAATGGTGGATTTGCTCTAAGATTCAATTTTGCTTACGGTTCAGATTTTTTTGTGGAATGAGAGGGAACAATACAGTAGATAGTTGCAATTCATGTTCGTTTATGCCATACAATTGATATCGTAATAGGATCAAATGCGTTAAATTTTCGGCAAAATCTGATTGTGTTAAACGAACAAAGCAGCGTTGATTTTCAAACAAAAGATTCAAATGATCCGTTCAAACTCTGTTAGATTGTTTGAATTGAATTTCTAGGGGGCATTATTAGCAGGGGGCAAAACCATTTGTGGTACTATGTTAAGGATCATAGAGACCGCGAAATGAAGTGTAATAGTAAACCAATCACCTCTTCCACTACCTACTACCGCTACTCCTGCTTTCTAAATATCAACACCGACTATATGACGTTGATAAAAATATTACCGATTATTATCATATAATTATTATGCTTTAAAATAATATAATTATTATCATTATTTACCTTACACATACGCTGGTTAGCATAACCAGCCGTACCGTTTACCCTTTCCGGAAAGTTATTCGGCCCTTGGATTGCGTGTAGATGGAATCGGTTTATTTATTTAGAATCGAACATTCACGACTCATAAACCGTATTGGTAAACCGGTTAATCGATTGCATAATTTAAAATAAACCTGCAGATGTGTGTGTGTGTGTGTGTGTGTGTATGTGTGTATGTGTGTGTATGTGTACGGATGTGTGATGATGTGGATGTGTGAAGGATTACAACTATGTGCACGGTATGCAAAGATACGCAAATATCTATTAGCAATTGCTAGGGAATGCGGAAAAACCTTATATAAAACAGCAATACACGTTTTACGTACAAGTGCAAGCGGCTAAGCAAAATGCAAAAACAAAAACAAAACAAAAAACCTGTATCGAACATTTATCATTTCGGATCAATTAAACATTTACTCTAGCACGAATAACAAAAGGACTTTGTAAGAGAGCTTTTGTGAAAGAATAAGACCCCCCATCGCACCCCGCTCTCTCCCTTAAAAAAGAAAATAACGTTACATAACTATACAAATTAAAAGGGGGTGCGCTTTTCCATTCAAAGGGTGAAATAAAAACGAATACATAGGTACACGCAATTTCAATTTTAAGCATAAAAATCAATGTAAATGCGAATAAGAGCACTGCTTCCTGATGCTGGTGCTGCAAGGATATCCAATTATAATATTAACAATCACACACGCAAGCACACACATACCGATGGGCAGCACGCGTCTGTTTGTATACCGTAAGTGATAAGGATAATGTACGACGCATAACTATGTGAGAGCAACCACACACCATGCACCATTTTCACGACGTTGTTAGGAAGCGGGTTTGTTTCTGTAGCGCTCTTTGTTTTATTTCGGCCAACAACAAAAAAAACTTGTAGAATCACATTTCAAACAACAGCAAAAAAAATACAATGAAATATGTTAGCAGGGACAACACCGTCTGTAAAGCAGTCCAGGGTAAATGGAATGAAAAATAAAGCAGTACACACGGTAGTGTCTGTTTGAAAGGAATTGAATAGTGCATTTAATCCATTGCCGAATGATTATAAACATAGAAGTGATTATTTATTCTTTATTGCCGATTTGATGCCCAACTACTAGTTGATTTGGTTTAAGTTTTTGGGGAGACTAAGAAGAATAATCGTCAAAGTATCTTTGTTACGAAAGAGTTCTTTATCTGTCTGAAGAATGCTCCAAAGATCTTTTTATTTCTATCGTAGATAACTCAAAGTTGAAGATATTGAACACGGTTCGATTTGCAGATTCTTGTTTTATTGTTGTTATTGCTACATAGTGTTGTGACCCAACGAGACCCTTCTAAGATAGGAATCTGTTGTCATCAAGCTACCTAAACCAACATAAGGATCGTTTCTTCATTGGGCTGTTAAAAGTGAGTACTATATAGATATCTACAATATCCTTGGTGAATAGTAGAAAGAATTATCCAAACCTATGCAACACCTTAATGCATCAACATTTATTTGTCCCATTGAGGAAGTGATTATTTCATCCATCCTGTCCACTTGTATCCAGACGCCTTTGGCTATGGGGTAATGCGAAAAATTCTAATTTTCTACCTACAATTGCACTAATCTCTTTCTGCAACAGTTCGTGCAGCGTTACACCGTCATGCCGGTACAACCAGTAGCCTTCGTTCACCGTCCGCTTGTCCGGTATAAAGTCATACCGTTTAGGGCCGCTAGTCGGAGAACTGAGCCAAATCTGACGGTTTGGTAACTGCCGGTTGATTACATACGTTCCGTACGGTTCACCGAAGCTAACCGTTAGTACGCCATCCTAGAAAGCGAAATGAAGGGAACGTTTAGTTACAACTCGTCCGAATCGCATACCTTCTTTACTTACACCATACGTTACGTCCGGGTTTTTCAATGTGCTTGTCTCGTCTACAATCTGCTCGAAGTAGTCAACCAACGATTCAAGTGTATCCGAACAGACAGTCACAAACGTGACGGAATCGATCAGTGAAGTGGCAATGAAGTCGTTCGGATTCATTGAGCTGTATGAACGGTAATGGCTTGTGCTAGAGGGATACTGTGTTACCACGGAGGATACGTGTAATCTGCTGCAGTTGGATAGACTCGGAGCAAAGCCAGGCTTGCAGGTTGCTAATCGACTCCATCGTGCGATCACTTGCCGGAGTGGAAAACTCATCGTGGTTATATGCTGGAGACTTCACTTTGGTGTGCCTAAATATTTTCACTAAACGTCGAAGAATTGGCGAATAAATGGATCAACGCAATGCCGCAAGACCGAGCCGTAATCGGAAGCGGTTCTGAACCAAAGGTTTGTTGTGACAGTATTTCGTGTTTTCGTTCCAAAGCGATTATAAAACACCAAGTGCACGTAGAATTTGACATTGAAGAAGAACCGAGGTAAATATATATATAAAAATATTTTCTCATCACCTTGCTTTTATAGACCGTTACGACACATCACGCTTGGCAAGAAATCGATCAGTATCTGTCATCGTACTTGCTTTTGTTTTTCGCTTCTGGTGTCATTCGCTATGGGCAAAACAAATTTGTAAACAAAGCTTACTCATCGCAATAGAGGAAAACGCCAAACAGCCAAAAGAGATATTTTCTTCAGACTTGGGGCTTGGAATTGATATCCTCAGAATTGTATGGAACTTTGAATAGTCATTGAGCACAGGAATTACTCACTGTACGTCCGAAATCCGTACTTAGTGAACAGTGTAAAACAATGTATTGTCTCTTTCAGGAAATTGCTGCTGGGATTGGTGGGGCCGAGCAGCCGATAGCAGCAGCTGAATTGCCCCAAAAATAACGCTTCGTCTTCCCGTGCTATGGTTGGCATGAGCAATTTTGTCTTCAATTCGTCCACGCTGGAGAACATTGTCGGTGTTAGTCGTGGCGCTAGCGCCGACCTGGAACCTGCACGTGACCATGACCGTCAAGCACTTATGGACGAACTGCTAGCGACGATACGACAATGTCAGAAGCAGTACGGTAGTCACGCAAAGTTAGCCACCGAGGAAGACACGCTAATAATTACGCTCTGCGACGTCTGGGAGCGTGTGTTATCGCACGGGCTTCGTACTACCACTTGGATCCCGTTCAACATACTCGAATATTTTGGACCACCCGAGGGAAGACCCCCGGTAGAACGGCCATGCTTTTGGGACTTTGCCTCCAATCATTTGACGCGCGACGAGCGGGATCGTTTCTGTAATCTGCAGCACGTCGTTTCCCGGCGCGGACGTGCCCGGGCATTGTTGCGTGCATTTCTTAACGAACACGCACTCGAACGGTACGTGTTAATGTGGCTCGGAGATGCAGAACTACTCGAAACACACTACGAACCATGGGCAATGTTACGGCAGGCCGAGGTACAATCGTTACTACCGAATGCGGCCGCCGGGCTAGGTACGATCCTGTTTGCAATCGTAATCGATCGACCGGAACTAAATCGCATCGTTACCGGTCGGGCAGTGCTCGAGCCGAAGCCCGAACCGATTATCGCCACTCGAAAACCGATCGGTCCGGCGCGCAAAGTAAATGCAGTACAGCGTGAAATACTCGAATATTCCGTACCGCGGCAATTGACTCCTCCGACTGCTACAGTAAGGCAGCCAGAGACTGCATCTCAACCGCCACCTAGCAGTAACACACCAATGGAAGAGATACCGTACACGGTAACGGAGGCACTTTTAGGTTTTTCAGACGAACTAACGCTGCAAAACAGCTCCACTAACTGGTGTTCCGATATACCAGTACCCGTGCCACAGACGGTAGAAGTTGCGGAAGACAGTATGCTAAACTACTCTTCTGCTAGTGCCACGACCAGTTCCATTTCCACATCGGGCAGTTCATTTTGTGATGAAGTTCGAGGCACTGAAGAGGACACAGGATCTAATGTTGTTAGTCGCAATCGTTCCCATTCGGGGTCGCTATTGTACAGCGATCAATGTGCGATGATATCCGATGGGCATAGGACCAGCCCTGGAGACGAGAAGATGAAGCGAAGAAATCAAGAGCTTGAAGAACGTTGTCATCTGCTGGAGTCGCGTGTTGCGGCCCTTAGTCTGTAGGTTTTTGGTCCACAAATGCTGAAAAATATCTTTTTAAACCAACCTTTTTTTTTCTTTTTAACCCCCAATACCGACTTCTACCCCGCAGGGAAAACCACCGCCTGCGTATGCTGACCAGAGCCAACCGACTTTCGACATCATTCTTCACCTTCAGTATTCCGAAAGCGATTCAACGCACCTCCGACAGTGGTCGGTCACGCCGCCCCTACCACGTGTACGAAATCCGCATCACACCGTCCGGTGTTAGCGGTTCAACGACGGGCAATGAAAGCTGGTGCGTATATCGACGGTACAACGAGTTTTACCGACTGCACCGACGTTTGCAGAAACTGTATCCGACAGTGAAAACGCTAGACTTTCCACCGAAGAAAAAATTTGGCAACATGGTAAGACACGTGTTTTGTTTGTTTGTGGGGTATCCGCCCTTTTTTTTTTGCTGATATCGGCTGACCCCTCACTTTATCACCCTAGAATGCCGACCTGGTTGAACAACGAAGACAGCGACTGCAGGTGTACTTGAACGGGCTGTTCGTGTCTGCCCTGCCAGAGATACTTTCGTGCAGTACACGCGTGCAATTGGAGCAAACATTTCCATTTCTGACAGAACATTCGGCTTCGGGTGCAGCCATATGAGCGAAAAAAATGAAAACTATTTCCTTTCATCACACTGTACCGGTAAGAAGCATGTGATGAATTAAGCACTAAGGAAGGCGAATTGTATTTGTAAATCTGTAAAATATCGCGTGTAATAACAACTACGATCGCTTCTAAAGCTGATCGTGGATGAAGAAAACACATGCGAAACGTTTCTTTAATGTTCACCATTTAATATTACAAAAAAACTCACATCGTTTAGCGTTGATTTAACTTAATACGTTAATACACTACAGAAACAAAAACGAAAGCATATCGTTCCTTTGTCGATCGTTTGAAAACCCATGACGTATAGTTTAACTGAAATAGGGAAAAATACGAATGGCATATTTTAAAACACCATCTTAAGAAGATAAAAGCATTGTATGCCTGTATAGTCTAGCAGGCAACTGGAAAATGTGCGAAATTTACTTTACAAAAAAAGAGCTGTACACGTGGCAGGATGTAACAAAACAAACCGATAATTTTTCTATTAAACTATCGAAATTAAATTTGCGGTCAAAGGAGAAAACTAGTATGATTTACATTGCAGAAGTTTGTATAAATAGAATATTATATAAAATTGCTCCGTGAAATAAATAATGAGCATAATAATGCGGCACGTTTTCAACCTGTTAAACGCAAAGAAACGAAATAAATAAATAAATAATTGTGTTTTGTATCAGAAAAACATGAAGAATACTACAAGTAAATACAAAACATAAAAAATAGTATTGCAACAATTAGATAACAGTATTGCAAGGAAGGAAAGTGTTTTCATCGCACAAAATGACTCTAGGGAGATATATTTATTCACGTGTAGTGCGCTCGATTTCAGGGGCGTGTATGTGTGTGTGCCAGTTCAACGTCCACGAAAGCACGAGAAAGAAAAACGTGTCATCTCTTTTCGGCCTACAAGGCCAATGATCACTGGTTTTGCCTCGATGGGTAAAATTGTACGCGGCATTAAACCCACTAACATTTGTCAAAGTATTCGGTATGGGAACGGTACCATTCGGTGCTCTCTAGTTTGGTCGGATCAGTGGTACGGAAAACGCAACATAAGTGTCCAGCGGACAGCACGACGGCAAAACTCATCATTACTTCTTGTTGGCAACTGTACCGGGCGTAGTGTAGGTGTGAATGTAAGTGCATTTGTTACAGTACAGTGTAGTTAAACAATAGTAAAGAAACAGGTGATAAATAGTGACGGTATATCGTTCGATTACGACGTATGCAGTAGAGATGAATTTCGCTTACAAGTGTACACATACAGCCACACGCAGCATAACGCAAAACAACATACGGGCAGGTTGCGCACACATACATACGCACACGCGTAAGATTTATATTTATCTTTTTCAATGAACCCGGTCTGGCCAGCGAACAGCGAATCCCACAAGGGCGGAAATTATGCGTAAGCAAAACGTGAGGAGGAATGGTGATGCGTGGAGGGCAGAGGAAGAGATGAAAAAGAAGAAGGGAGAGAGGAAGGAGGATGAACAAAAACCTGAGTCATCAATCAGATGAAATTTTGGTGGTCAACATTAGCGCACGCTGTATTATAAACGAATAACACACAGGAGAACAATTCCAACAATTTCAACGTTTCCGTTAATGGTGATCATTGTGGCACCTTTACTCATACATTGAGCAAATCCTCTAGAATTGATGGGACGGGATTGAATCGCAATGTAGAAGGGATCCAACTAGAGATGGATATTACATGCAAAGAAACTCCAATATCTTATAATCACTACATACCAGGTATATGAGGTTTATCAAGAATTCAAACTCCGATTGGAACGCTAAATGTTTCAACAACAAACCGCCCAATGTTATCAACATCAGAGTGATTGTTTCTTTTTAGACAAATCGTTTTGCTCGGCGACTGGGACAACTGAGGAATGGTGAATAGTAAGCCTATTTTTCCTTTTACATCAATAAAAGCTCTTGATGAGTTGGATCGATAAACGGTGATCGTCTACAAAACAGACTCAAAACAATCGCGTACCTGCCTACGAATTGATCTCAGTAGTAGTTGCTCGAACAATATTGTTTGTTGTAGGTATCGTAATGCATCGTAGAAAAGATCCAACACATTTTATTAATTGTAGACCATGCCTAAGCTTTATTTACGGTCAGGGTGGTTAGTATAATGTACCACTGTATGGTACTCTATTAAATGAAACAATACCTATGTCTACATACGTCTACAGCATATGTACAGCATACGTCTACATTAAAAAATACAGGTGCCCCATGAAACGGATGCGATCATCCATTATTATGAGTTCATTTACCTCGTCAGCCAACTCTCTAATATTCGCAATTATTGCATCACGTTGCTCAATATGCTGTGCTTCGATTATCTCGTCCATATAGCCTATTACGCGTCCATAGAAATGATATCTGGCGGTTGTTGACCACAAGAAGTGTATCGATGCCCATAGCTGATCCAATTCCTGCACCATCTGGCGTAGGAAGAGTGTTTGTTCTTCAGGTGACATTAGCATTTTTAATAACAACGGTGCACCTGAAAATTAAAGATTTCGTTAAGGAAAAGAAAAAAAGATTGTCAATAAAATTGCACATCTTAATATTTGCCATTCGCGCAACTACATGGTAGTCAGGAAATGACTGTATTGCATTATTTGCAACGAAGAACAAAAGTTTAAAAGTATTGTTATGTTTTTTTTTTTTTTTATTTATTCATAGACGGCCAGGCCGTATTGCTGTTATTGTTATGTTCAGCGAATTAAAAAAAACAGTCATTTATATGAATCTTTAATGAGGAATCATTCAAATCATGAGACAACTCGCAAACAGCAACAGCATAATGAAACCACAAGGATTGTGTGAAGATTTATAAATCCGCAAAGATTAATTAATTCTCAGATTTTTCTGATATCCCCAAAGATGAATGAATCTTCGTTATTAAATGAAGACCAAAAATCCTTGGAAGAATTTACTGAAATACATCAATCTTTGATGATTCATGAATCTTCAGAATAGAGATTCAGTAACATTTTCTTAGTTAAAAGATTCATTAAGATTCATGAATCTGGATCAGATTATGTTGTTAAATGCGAAACTTAACAAACATAAATGGAAAAAAAAATCTGTTGACTAAAGAAAAAACAAAAGTTTGTGTACAGATGTTTGCCTCTGTAACGTTAAAGTCATCCGCACAGCATGCAGAATCAGTATCCCGGGCTAACCAGTGATCTCGTCCATCGAATGGACCGTCCTGCAACAAACAACAAACACAAGCAGGGGTATAGAATGCAATTTGGACATGAGTACACATGTACGTAGCAATACAAGTATGGTTTGCGGCGACACGCTTTACCCATCCTTCTAAACTTTCGTTCCTATTTTATCCAGATGTAACGGATATTGTTTTCATTGTGTAACGTCAAGTAACCGACCATAAAATTTCAGCAGTCAAAATACTTGTGCGAGTTTTGGATTACTGTTGTGTTTTGAACAATATTTGTATCGTTGGTACAGAGGAGAGTGCCAAGAACAAGAGTTGAGCAAATGTAGTGGGTGTATTCAATTCTGTAAAGGGCAAAAAAGCGTTAGGAGGAGGAAAATGAGTTACAGCTACACATAGTTTCGAAGGTGTCACAAACATGTGGCTGAGTTGCGAGCGACCTTGGGATTTGGGAATACCCCCGGAAATTTGCAAATTTGCCAACTCGGATTGGTATGAAATCTGGCAGAGAAAAAGATGTTTCGGATGTTCACATGAATTAAGCCAGACTGATCATGGAGCTTGAGCGATGAGTAAAACATATGTATACAACATCAATTGCAGAAGAAAAAGAGAGCAAAAAGCAGGGTTCGAGAATAGATGAACCCAGATATTCCCGTTAATACATGTAGTCGTCTAGACTTACTTTCAGAAGTTTCACCTTACAACTCCGGAGTTTAGCAGCAATCGGGGAGTTGGAGTTTCATATTGGTGGTCCATACCGGTAGTGGTGCCTCGGACTATTTCCCTTTCGGACAGCTCTGGTCCGATTTTTGGAAAATGTATTACTACGTACTGACGGGACTTGTTGTACAAATAGGGACAGTAGCTAGTAGCAATTTAACCTTCAACATTTAAAGCTACTCTATACTAATATTAATACCAGATACTATATAGGCGTGATAGTGTCATAAACATTACAAACGAACTACCACTATCAAACATTCCAGGATTTGCAATCATAATGTTGTTTGTTTAATGTAGTGCATAAACGTGTGCACTGTGCTTACCATTACCAGTACGGAAAATGGGAAAATTCGCCCTTAACCGTAGCAGATGTTTTGGCCGTACTTGATTTGTCGTGGCCGTGGTGCGATCGGTTTCTTGTGGTTCATTTTTATCCCACCCGCGACGCGCAATCGCGCAAACGCTACAGCCTCTCTCATACGGCACACTGTCCCTTTCTTTGTCTCGTGTGCTTGAGTCATTTCAACGATCCACGCATAGCTATATCTGCATGCTCAATGCTGTTGGCATTATGCATGCTTGAAGAAGTGAGATGGGTAGATCCGAACATTGCAGCTTTGATCCCCCTTCAGAGATCGGAAGGGTCTTCAATGGAAAAAAATACTGCAGGAACACGCTGTACATCATCCTACTCGATCGCAAGAATCCCATCGTCTTGCCCAGATATAAACAGAGACATCAACCACACACCACTCACACATATGGGGGTTGTAAAACGGGTCAAGTAAAAAAAACAAAACTGGTCTTTTGAAGCATGATCGCGCGGGTCGCTGGAGTCATTCATTCGTGTGTGTTGGCGTCTGCCGAGCCGGGACCATTATACGAACGAATGCACGAACTAGCTCTTAAAAAAAACACACACAAAATGTGCGTAACAGATCAAATTGCCAGTGTCAGTTACTCAGACGGTTGTGTTTGACGGTGCAGCAAAACACTCTCGTAGTTAACGCGACTAGCTTATGTGCCGATCGTAACGTACGTGCGTTAGTGTTGGTGATGTCGGGTCGTTGTAGTTTCCGTGCTTAATATTCTATGCAAATTGTGCCCTAAAGAAAGCCATATGTTGACATTTGCCATTGTTCTGACGCGTTAATTATGGTAGTGGTATGTGTTTCAATCCAAAAAAACAGTGATTTATGAAAATACATTTCATAAAAAAACCGAGGATGCACCTACGCACATGAAGTGTAACAGTGTGTTCTGTGTATTGGTCTCTAGCATAGTGGTATCATAGATTTAATAATAGATTCTTCGGCGTGTTGGATAGTTTAGTGCGAAGTTGCAGAGGAAAATACTTTAAAAACATTCAAATGGTCGATCAGCCCGCTCGATCATAATAGAAACCGATTCGGTTACCTGTCCACTTTTTTTGTTGGGGATCTAGTAAGGGTGAAAACGTACAGCTTACACCCACACAGGACAGAGCGCCTGTTGGGGCTTCATCTATTGGACGCATGTGTAACACTGCTCACGACGACGCAGAGCGACGTTCGGTTTTATTTTTATTTCTTTTTCATTCTCTACAACCTGTAGGGGTTTAGTTCGCTCAAAAGAATTCTGTAGTTGGTCCGGTGCAGTGTAAACCACAAACTACACAACAAGCCCAACAACCTACGATCTCACGACACCTCTGCACAAAATGCCATTGGCAGGCTTCCGGTAAAGCACGCCAGCATCGCCATATGGTGTTTTCGAAACACACGTAAAAGAACATACTTCAACTGCTTTTAGTACTGTTTGAGTCACCGATTTGAATGTGTAGTGTGATTTTAAGCAATACGGAAACAATCAATGAAGTCATTTTACGTGTCTTACAAATCATCTTCTCTCTCTCTCTCTCTCTCTCTCTCTCTCTCTCTCTTTTTAACCCATATTTATCTGTATGTATGCAGATAAATGCACAGCTATGCATCATTACCTGCAAGTCCAAATGTGATGCATACTGAGCAGTTTATTTATGGTAAACAAAACAACACAAAAATGCCTTCAGTGAAAGATAAGCTCCAGACAAGTGTTCGTCACACGCACACCACGTAAAGTTTACCCTGTAGTAACAGGTGTAGCTGAAATGCAAAGCGCAGCACGTATCATACAGAGACCTACTTTCGTCTTCTACCAGCATTAAACCCTTTCGAAAAAAGATTCGTTGGCTGTGGGGCTGTCGTACTGTTTTAAACATTAACATGTGTTAAAGAATAGTAACCAAATGGGTCAAGGTTAAATCTAGATTGCAACATGACACAGGTTAATCGGGTATAGTACCTGTGTTGCATTACAATATAAGTCACCCAAAGATCCTATACCCGACTATTATCACTATCAGATTGATAACAACTTCAGGGTGCATGCAATATGACTGAATATTTCTTATTTGAGGAACTAATATCAATCTTCCGTTCCAAGTCACTACTCGGGGCGCTTTTTGTTTGGCAAGCAAACAACGGAAGTACTATTGACTAACCGTGACATCCATGCTTAGGGCAAAAATAATGGCACGGTGGCGCTTACGTCATCGTTCGGCCGAGTATCCCGACAGCATTCGTCATCCGCTATTTCGGCGAAACACGTTGGAAGACTTTTGCAACGGTTTTGCTGCACAATAAGCGAGACAGTTTAATTGCTGCATGACGCAGACCGTTGCAAGCGGGGAAATTCAGAGAGTTGCCCTTAGAGATCACCTTGCGTGAGACATTGATTTTAGCTCTGCCCGTATATGGATGTTATTATTATAATTCCCATCCACTTTAATGCAAAAAGTATTCGTCGGATCGATTGGGGAATTTTTTACGTTCATCAAATGTGATAGATTAGTCTTTCACTTCCTGTTTTTTCTCATCGGTGGTTTGAAAAAAAGGGAAAGTTGTTTGGTGTATGTATTTCTTTGGGCGATTATTATGCGTGGTGTGGTTTATTGTGTTACGTCTAGATCAGTGTTGGGTGAATCTGATTCAGATTCATGTAGCTCGAATGAACGAATAAAAATCTCTATTTTTGAATGATTCACTTCTACTCTGAAGATTCATGAATCTGGCGATTCATTTGAGAGTCGACTCCTGATTTGAATGACTCCTCACGAAAGATTCATATGAATGACTCTTCTCGACAGATTATGAATTTATTGATTGATTGAATTTATGATCAAAAATAATAGCTCCCAATAATTTCTATATGTGACGGGGAAGCAAATTGAACAAACTGGGTTAATTGTGCAGGAATGTTTCTTCACAATAATATTCTAAGTGTCTTGGGAGAAGCATGCTTATCACGTTTCATCATAGTTCATTATCCATAGCCTTATCTTTGCACCCCGGTCGCTCAATGAACATTAACAGGCGCACACAACGCGGCTTTCTCGTTTCAACGACACACTGCAGCAAGATAAGATGCGATTATAGCTAATTAATAGGAGGCGATAATGGAATGCAGTGGTGTGCTCTGTGATACGGTTAAACGGGCAAACTCGTCGTTAAGCAGACACGCACGGGAATCAATTTAAAAATTGAACCCTTTCCTACAGTGAAACGGGCCCCATGAGTGACCTCTTGGGTGACCCTGCGGTCATTATTGAAGGGTGTGGATGCAGAGCTCCTGGCCTTGGTTTTTAATCATACATGCAGGTTGCGTTCGCTTATCCCCCCCGATGGACGATATAATGTCGCTGGAGACGAAAGACCGTTTGCGCCACTGTTTGTCTTTGCGTGCCGGGGAGTTCGCATCAACATCGATAAGAAATAAAAAGGTGTGTCTCACTGTCACTGGCAGTGTGCTGAACGACAACCCTGCGGGTTTGACAACCGGCTCGCTTGGTCTAGTGCGGTAGCCTTGTTTGTGTTAATAGGTCGCTCTAGACTTCTACAAATTGGAGCAGTATGAAAACTTTTGTTACATGAAATTAATTTATTGACACTGTGAATCAAATAGTTTGTTAATTATTTTCCCCTTTCTTTTTCAGATTAATTTCTGACAATCAAGCACCACTAACGAACTGAGCAGAACAACACACCGGGACATAAAAGCCAACCCAACCCAATCAATTCTGTAACGCCGTCGAGTCAAAGGGGCATTAGAAATATATAAAAAGGATCCAAATACAACGAACGCCGATCTGCAATCAAAACTTGCTACATCAGTCGCAATCAATCGTTACAATAACTACCCGGCCGAGTACGATGTATTGTACACGTCCTCTAGGGGGCGTCACAACGGTTGTACTCGCGGTCGCAGTGATAGCCATCATCGCAGACCATGCAGCAGGGCAGCTGTCCACGTACCAGCTAACGACATGCCCGGGCAAAACGACCTGCAGCCAGTGTATCCAGACGACCAACTGCCGCTGGTGCACGATGCCCAACTTTACCCATCCGCGGTGCCACGGGCAAATCGAGAAGTACTGCCCGGAGGAGTATACCGTCGATCCGAGCAACACGTTTCAGCTGCTACAGGGCCGGGAATTAACGAAACCGTCCCGGCGCTTGCTGGAAGGCCAGAGTGAACGCGAATCGTACTACTCCTCGAGCCACTATCAGTCATCCTCATCGTCCTCGTTTCACCAGTCATCCTCATCGTACGAATCGGAATCGGCTGCAGGAAGTATCGTGCAGATATCACCACAACGCGTTAGCCTAAAGCTACGTTTGAGTAAGTAGTTCAATCTCGAGGTGCCCAAGAATAGTTCGTTTTCTCGACCTGATATAGCTGTGTTTGCAATTTTTAGACGAGGCATTCCGGTTTAATGTGAACTACGCACAGGCAGAAGATTATCCCGTCGATCTCTACTATCTGATGGATCTCTCCAAATCGATGGAAGACGATAAGACAATCCTGTCCACGCTTGGAGCCGATCTTGCGTCCGAGATGCGGAAAATTACCAGCAACTTCAAGCTCGGCTTCGGTTCGTTCGTTGATAAGGTGCTAATGCCATACGTGTCGACCGTGCCGAAAAAGTAAGTGAACCGTTTCCATATACGCTACCTAACAAACGCTGCGTTCCGTGCTTGTGCGGAATATGTTAACCCTTTACAGGTTTATTTTCGAAACGAAAGTGACAAAAACAACGAAAAACAACGTTTACGTGCGAAATTTTGTACACCGTTCGGTTGTATTGTGAAGGGGATACGCGTTTCATTGAGGGTATCCGTTTGTAGAAAAGTTTCCTGTCCAGCTATTACTCGGGGATGAAAAGGAGCTGTAGAAAATTAAGCTGCACCGTAGAAAAGTTACTCGATTGCGCTTCGTGCTTCGACGCGTAGTTGGTTACGTTTTAATTTGAGCATCTCCCACCATGCGTGGTTGATTCGTACCACCGAGCGACCACGAATCCACAGCATCCTTTACGTATCTCTTTTTCTTTGGCGATTCCTACCACTTATATCTCTTGCTCTCTTTCCCTCCCATCAACACGCGTTAACCTGCAAATACAGACTGGAGCATCCGTGCGATGGATGCAATGCACCGTACGGTTATCTACACCATATGTCGCTTAGTTCGGACTCCAATCTCTTCACCGTAAGTGACGATCAAACCCTGGTGTGAGGCACACTCAGATACACAATTGCCTCAGCAGCCGCACTTTGCGGCGGGGCGAAGGGGTCATTCTATCGATTAGGCTACTGTCGTTGTCGTTGTAGTTTGATTAAACACCTTTCAATTTGTTAGCTTCAATTCGTAAATTTGTACATTACACTTACACACACACAACAATCACTCAAAGTAGATGCGATATCGCATTTCTACGCATCAAGTTCAAACGTGCAGGTCGTAGCGCACGCAAACGTTTCTTTTTCTGTCTCTTGCGGATAATATGCCGCTCGATTAGCGAGTTGGCACGTGCAACACACTATGTCCCTCATTTTGGAGGCAGAGCGTAGCCATTGAAATCTTTGCCCCAGTAAATTGTGTTCTTTGTCTAGATACTATTTTTCTTCTAGAAAACAAATTAAGTTGTTTTTCTTTCACATACACAGGCGAGCTTTATATACGTCGTGATCGATGTGCGTATAATTGCGCTTTTTGCTTATTTTGTTTGCATGCGAACCTATCTATGGAAGTATAATATAACAAAGGAAAAGCAAGTAATAGGTCGCTGCTGATTTACCAGTACCAGTACAAATGTAGAAGGCAAAAAAGGCAATTTCCGGTATTACTTCGGATCGGTTTCGATTCTTTCTTCGTATCCTTCATATGAACCGTTCTTCGGTATTCTGCAAGAACAACGGATTTATTTGTTTCCGGTCACGTTAACGGCAGCCACCAACGGAGGTTGTGTGAATTTACTGGAAACGGAAATGATTCATTTCTATGTATTTCATTTCGCCCACTGTCATGCGATAGATTTCCAATATTTGCTTTCACGTTCTTGTTGTACAAGACGATTTTCCGCTGATTCATTTGATTGCATTTCTAATATCCGTTTTTTTCACATAGAAACAAGAATCTACCTACGTCTGAAAGACAAATATTCATCATCACACCAGTAAATTTTCATCGAGACAAGAATATTATCAGGCTGAGTCTGCATAACAATGATTTGTTACCTGAAACCCACTCGTCTAAAGAGTTAAAGCTTTCTAAAAACATGGATGTTCCAACATGTTGCACTCAACGTGCTGACCGCAAAAAAAATGCGCAGTCTGTATATACCTCGCAAAGTACTTCGTCTGCTTCTGTTTCATATATGTGCTGCTGATTTTGTTCCCCTTTGTTTGTTTGTTATTTTATCTCTTTTCGCTGGTAACGAGCGACCAAGATGATTCTTTGTTTTTTGCTGTCACATTACCCAACTTGCTCGCGATGTACGCATTGTTTCGCACCCCTATTGGGTGGATTGTTTGTGTTTTGTTTTTTCTTCCGAGCTTAAAAACTATCCTGCAAAATTTTCTTTTTCTACCGGTGCATTCTGCCCATGGATGTGTGTGTTTGAGCGTGCCGTTGTTCATGTAAACTCGTACAACTCATACAACTCAACTTGTGCGTTTGAACTGTGTTGCATTACTCCTGCGCTGAGAGGGGTGTTGTGCGATGCAAATGCTTTGTAAAATGTGTAGTGTTTTGCTATTAGACTGTTAACTTACTATTTCTAGGTGTGTTTTTTTTGTTGTTGTTTAATGTGTGCGTGTGTGTTTCATAGTTCATAGTACTTACATATCATAGATTGTCATTTAATGTGCTTTGAAGATGTAAAACCAACCGTAGATTGTATTGTGTACTGTATGTTTTCTATGTTTCGCGTATTGTTCCATTTGTTTTTTTTTTGTCTTTATCTACATTATTTCACCCTATCTAGCGTGTCGCAGTCGAAATCGTTCGGGGAGAGGGGTTTTGATTTTGTCTTTTGTGTGGCGGGTTTGCTGGTGATCAAGAAGCAAAAAAAATCATCACCCATACACATTACATTTCACTCTCAATCGCTCTTTATGCTCTAGATTGTTTTTTCAATAACAAACCTATTTTTTTGAAGAACCAAAAACAATTAGATTTTTTTCCGTAATACTGGAGAGTGAAGAGAGCGATGGAGAAAAATCGCGCGCTGGTTCATCATATGTGGGTGTATGTGGGTATTGACGGTTTTTGTTGCTGCTTATCATTGTCTCATCACGGGCTTAATAGGTACGAGTCATATCGGCGCTCTCTAAGGCGAATTACAATGGAAGGTTTGGGTAATGATCGAGTTGTGACACTGTAGTTCTTTAAGTCTGTCCATTCGTACGTTCCATTTCATGGGCTATTTAAATCAGTTGGTACTCAGATCATCGTTATGGATTACTTCATCAACCCTTCCGGAACGGATAAAATCCCCCATCCGTGTTGTTTGCTTATTGGCAGTTCGAACGCAGTGTTTATTGTGGCTGTCTTTACACTCAACCATCCTTCTACGATGCACAGTCACACCAAGCGATACGCAGCGCAGCAGTAAGCTCTGTTGCTAATATTGGGAATTTCTGCACCGGACACGGGGAATATCGTTACGAATTTCACCAGGTGCGGGTGCAATAATGCAAATCGTTCCGTGCATAACCTGCCGCAACCTGACTCACGCACATCTATCAATCATCTGTAAATGGCGCGGCTCTTCTACCCCATTGAGCCACCTGCACACTTGATGCGGTTATTACTGACGTTTATCTTCTTGCCATTACCTTTTTTCTATCGTTCTTCTCTTCTCAGTTTGCGCGAGCCGTGTCCCGGTTGCGTTGCGCCTTACGGCTACCATAACCTAATGCCGCTCAGCACGGATGCCAATCTTTTCTCCGTAAGTGTTGCGTCGCTAAAATGAACAGGGCAAAGCTGATACTGTTCGCACCTTTAGTAGTCTAAGTTTGCCTATTAAAACACCCAGTACGTACGCGAACGTACAGCGGTTAGACGATAGTGTTAATCGTTCCCGTTGCGTTTTTTTTTGTTTTTCTTCAAACGGTTCGAGTGTCACAACCCAAAACAGTGTGACCTAGGACAGAATTATTCCGCCCGCTGCATCCGGTTAAACGGATCGGTATCCCGTTGCAAATCGTGTGTTTGAGTAGATTAGTTTGCAGTCCAGTTTCTTCCGGTTTTCCCAACCACCTCCTCCTCGCCCAGTTATCATCTTACTCACTAAAGTGTTTTGCTAGTTTCTATCCCGGTGTGTGGTGTTTGGCAGTCCTTAATTTCCATCCCTTACCAGTGCTTAATTTGGGTCTCTTTGTACATCAGAAACATCCATCCAGTGCAACAGGACGCAAATGGAACAAACGAATGGATCGAAAAGCAAATCTTTGCTTTACGCCAACAGTTCAAGTCATAATGATTACATTAGCGAAGTAGAAATTTACAAGCAATAATTTTAAACTCAATCAAACAATGCTTTTAAACTCATTTATACTAGTACGCACAGAATAACAAATGCAAAAACGTCTTCAACTTACTTGCACAATTCGCTGGAAGAGTTACAGATGCGATATTGCTACGGATGTGCTTTTGTTATTGTTTTATGTCGCCTTTTTGGGATGTTTCGCAGGTTCCGTTTTAGGATGTTCTGAAAATTACAAAAAAAATGATTAAATTAGATACGCATTTTGAATTCAGCAGCAGTACATTCCGATTATGAAAAAAAAACACATAAACACAAACCATCAGTTTTCCGTTTTGTTTGTTTTCTCTGTTTCAATTTGTTCCATTTTTGTTTGTGTGTGTTGTTTTTTGTCTATTCGATGGACGCCCTCGTTTGCAGTGGCGGTGAGAGACCGACCCACAGGAAATGCGTAATACTATTATCATCCTAGAACAAGTGGCGCACAGTTTAATCTAGTGTTGGGTGAATCAGAATCACTATTCTAAAAATTGATGCATCCTCAGCGATTAAACGATCCACCAAGAGTGTTTGCTGATATCAGTTTGCAGCTATTTTAGGTATATAGATCTCAGATAAAATATTGTAATTGTATGAATCCACTTTTTATTTAACAAACATTTACTGCTCACTGTAATGGCAACTAGTGATGTGCGGGTCGGCCATTCTGTGCTCTGAGCATTCATCAATGTTTGGAGAATCGATCCTCTCTAAATATTCGTATCACTGACTCTTCTCGAAGTCATTCATTAAGCACAGCACTAATTCTGACTCCTCACGGAAGAATTAAGTGGATGGCTTGATTGAAAGATTCACACGATTCATTAGGCGCAACAATAGTTTCAACAGCTAAAAATTATGTGTGTTTTGTTTTAGTTAATAAGAACAACAATTTATAAAATCGTCACGCGTTTGATACATCCGACGACACCAGCCCAACGTGTCGGGGCAAATGCAACTACTGCATGCAAAGCTAATCGTATATCCGGAAGAAACGATTGGAATTACATCGCATGCGATTTGTTGGAACCGTATGCATGGGGATTTTTTTCAAAACGTTAAGTGTATCTTGGCGCATATATATGCTTGTGTTGTGTTTCCTCTTGATTGTTCGTACTGTTGATGTCGATTTTATGCATCTTTCTATATAATATCTGTCCTTGTGTCATGCCTGCTTGCTTGTTTGCTTGTTGCCTGCACACAGAATATAATCCTGTAAAGTATTTCCTAACACATTCATTTATCGTTAATATGTAAACCTTGCTAATGGGTATTAATTGGTGTTGTATAAAGATAGAAGTAACTAACGATCCCAGTTTAGCAAATGTTCTAACAATACTGCCATGAATTCACAAACACGCTCGTGTTAAAACTGTTCCGCTTTAAGGCTCCTTTGGCTTAACCTAAAAAAAATGCATAACTCAGTACAAATTTAATCCCAGTACTGTTTGCTGCAATGTGATTGGAAGCGGAGAGAGATTAACCAGGGACAGGGGAAAATAAGAATGAAATAGACCCAGCAAAGAAACATCGCCGATTAATGTTACATTTCTTTTCCCTGACACCCACCCCCCACACCGGGTAACATCCGCGCACTGTAGCAAGAGGTCCAACGGGCTAACGTATCCGGCAATTTGGACGCACCGGAGGGTGGTTTCGATGCGATCATGCAAGCAATCGTGTGCCGGGAACAGATTGGATGGCGGGAAAAGGCACGCCGTTTGCTGCTGTTCTCGACCGATGCCGGGTTTCATTATGCCGGTGACGGTAAGCTCGGTGGCGTGATCACACCGAACGATGGCGAATGCCACCTGGACCATAACGGACGGTACACCCATTCGACCACGCAGGACTATCCAAGCATCTCGCAAATCAACCTGAAGGTAAAGCAGAACGCAATCAACGTGATATTTGCGGTGACAGCGGAGGAACTGTCCGTGTACGAGCAGCTGTCCCGGCTGGTGGAAGGTTCGTCCGCCGCCAAGCTGTCGAACGATTCGTCTAATATCGTATCGTTGGTACGCGACCAGTACAGTGTAAGTGGCAACAGCAAACCCGGTAGATGATTGTATCGGATTGAAGTAACCCTTATCGCCCCTTCCATCTGCAGAAAATTTCGTCATCCGTGGAGATGAAGGACAACCGGACGGATAATGTGATCGACGTAAAGTATTATTCGCGCTGTCGCAACACAAATGCTGCGCTGCAGCAAACCAACCGATGCGAAGGTTTGAAGGTGGGCGACGTGGTGACGTTCGAGGCGCACATTACGCTGCTGCAGTGTCCGAGTGATCCGCGTGACTGGCACCAGGTGCTGCAGATCTATCCGGTGGGCATTAACGAAAGCTTGACGGTGGACATCGAGATGCTGTGCAGCTGCCCGTGCGAGCATCCCTCCGATCCGGAGTATCGCGAGCGAGCGGATGAGTGTAGCAATGCGGGTACGTACAAGTGCGGCATATGCGAGTGTGACGGCACCAACCATGGGCAGCGGTGCGAATGTTCCGCGCTGGACAGCTTGCTCGAACCGGGCATGGTCGATGCCTGCCGGATGTCGAACGCGAGCGAGGAGTGTAGTGGCCGTGGACAGTGCGTGTGCGGTGTGTGCGTTTGCGAACGGCGCCCAAACCCGGACGAGCTGATCGAGGGTCGGCACTGCGAGTGCGATAACTTCTCGTGCGACCGGCCCGGTGGGCTGCTCTGCTCCGGCCCCGACCACGGTCGGTGTGTCTGCGGGCAGTGCGCGTGTCGCGATGGCTGGACCGGACCGGCTTGCGATTGTCGGGCAAGCAACGAAACGTGTATGCCGCCCGGTGGTGGTGAACTCTGTTCCGGCCACGGTAAATGCGACTGCGGCACTTGTCGGTGCACCGTAACCGAGGATGGCCGCTATACTGGGCGATACTGCGAAAAGTGTCCGACCTGTGCCGGACGGTGCAATGAGTTCAAGCATTGCGTCCAGTGTCAGCAGTATAAGACGGGCCCGCTAGCGACCGCCAATGAGTGCGCGACGAACTGCACCCAGTTCGTACCGATACCGGTGAAAAAGGTAGTGATCGACGAAGAGCGCAACGATTTCAAGTGTACCTTCTTCGACGAGGACGACTGCCGGTTTGAATTCTCCTACAACGATAGTGACCAGGACAAGGTGGTGGTGACCGCGCAGGAAGAACGTGAATGTCCGCCGAAAGTGTTTATGCTCGGTATCGCACTGGCTGTCATTGCGGTGGTCGTACTGATCGGCATGGCGGTGTTGCTGCTGTGGAAGGTGCTCACCTCCATCCACGACCAACGGGAATTTGCCCGGTTCGAGAAGGAGCGCATGATGGCTAAATGGGACACGGTAAGGGTTTTGCCGAGTGAGAGCAAGAGGGGCTAGGCCTTACTAAAGTTTTTTTCCCGGTATTTTTCAGGGCGAAAATCCTATCTACAAGCAAGCGACAACAACGTTTAAAAATCCTACGTACGCCGGCAAGTAAGGTGGGGAAAATATTCTGCGAAACCACTCGTTCATTAGTGCGACTGATTCAAGTTACAACGTGAATGCCAACCATCAAGTAGAAACATATGCGTGGCGTCCTTCATTTCATGCAAGGCGACGAATTTTGTCACCGCACTTCGGTAATGGAGGCGATGTTCAAGCCCCACGTACAGGGTATAGAGTGGTATCGAGCGAATGGATGAATGTATTTTAATGGTGTAAAGATCCTTCCCTCCACCCCATCTCCACAATTTCCTTAATTACTTTTCCGTTCTTTATGGTACTTACCGTGAAAATGGTTTGCTAAATCCCTTTTTGCTGCCGTAAAACACGAAAAAACTCAAACAAGACACGAGGCCCGAAAAAGCGATAGACAAATGTAGGAAGCTGCGTTTTCCACGTGAGGTAGTACTAGTTTGACATTTGCACGCGTGAATAAGATAATTAGAACAGAAGGGCAGACAATTCGAAATCGATAGGTGTCGATTAGGTGGGCGAAAATTGGCGGTTGGATGGTCTCTAGTCCGTACGTACAATATTTTAGGGCATCGGTCTGGCCGGTACAAGAAACATGTTAAGAATTTTCTTTCCAATTAACACCGACGCAATTAGCAAAAACGTTTAAAAATCCCGCACATTACTTTTTTCCTTTTTGTTATACCGGCAGATATTAAGGGTCCGCGAGACGTGACGTCAGTTTAGAGGTAGCTTAACCTCTTGTATCCAGGGTACGTCAAACCTTCTTTCGATAAACAGACGAATTATGGCTTCTTATTTTTTAACAATCTGGTGAACGTAATTCAATGCAACATTGGCACGAAGTAAAAACAATTTTAAAACACACCCAAAATGAATAAGCAAACGCAAGCTAAGCATAGAAAAGAAATTTCGCACTTTACGCAAATCATCCTTCAATCAGGGTTTATCAACACAGCAAACGAAGGTGAGGTTGTTTGGGGTACACCCGCGCTGTCCGAATGCGAATGACGTGTTGCAAATTATGCCATTTGCTACGCCATGTTGTCACCATGTTGTGTGTGGTAGAACCATAATGAATGCTTCGCGACAATTTTGCATTTTTTTTTATTGGAGAAGAAGAGCTCCCAAGTGCACTTATATAAATCGCAAAACTGTTGTTGGCCAACAACAAGAACAAATAATGAAAGCAATTGATAGTTTTACAATTTAAAACAACAAAAAACAAAAACAATCGTGTGCCATCGAGTTTTAAATGGATATAAATTTGCCAAACGAAAATATTCGACCACCAACCGTGTGGGAATGTGTAAACGTAGAACAAACGAAGCGAAGTGTATTTTAATTCATGCATATTACATGCTTTAGATGTGTTTTTTTTGTAACATGTTTTTACTTCTTTCATTAATATCCATCTTTTAATAACCCCGTTTCAATTGGAAATGATCGGCATTGGTATTTAGATTGCGACACCCTTTTTGGTTTATTAGCGACAATCGGTAGAACGAAAAGATATTCTACATCCAAATACGACAGGAGGTGAAAAAACTGATGTTCTGATGTTAAGGTACTCGAATCGCGTTTCGGCAAAAAGTATATTTATCTACATTACTAAAGGACCATTCGAGGTGTGAGTGGTTTTTTTTAAATAGTTGATTAATTAATTAGTGTTCCCGTATTTGAGATAGGTTCTAACTAAACTAGCCCGATTTCTACATTGCAAACAATCATAAACGGCACAAAATAGTATGGAGGGTAAACGATGGAAAAGAAGGAACGCACAAAAGATACGCAAATGTGTTCACAAGTGACGGGGGCCCGAAGGTATCGCAGTAGGATGAGGTTTTTAATTCCACTAACGATATATGAACTACAAGACTAATTTTGCCATGTACTCTGTTTGCCAAACAAGAAAAAAAAACGAATGTAAGCAATGAAAACAGAAGAAAAAAAAACAAAACTCGTAAGCCCATCCGTCCCGAAGTAATATGGAAAATGGATCGAGGTTACAGTAACAATTTTACATGTAATCCTTCTTCCCGCGTTGGGCCAAAACAACTCAAATAAGACCCTTTTTTAAAACATAACGAGCCTTACATTAGTGCCTTTCATTTTAGTCCTAACCACTCGTTAATGCTTCATTATACTGTAAATAACTTATTGTCAGTGTGTATTTCCACTTGTTTGTTTTACTTAAGTTGCGTAAAAAACAACCGTGGCTTGTACTATTAACTTTAGCAAAAAAAAACAAGAAAATGAAGAGAATTGAAGCAGTCTAAACAGAATATAACACAACAAGGTATTAGAATAAACAATTTTAGTAAAGTGTGTCTAATGCATGGGATGATTACAGTGTTTCTGTTTTTTAATGGTACAGTGGTAAGAATGTAATACAGTAGGAAGATAATTTCCAACGGTGCATCAGACGGGTTGGCAATCCGGGCGACATCGATCCTCTTTCTTAAGGTAGATGATCTGGATGAAGACAGGGAAGAGTTCAATTTAGTCAACTTTACGCCAATGTTGTACAGCAGCAGGGAAACACTCACCAATACCATAACTGCACCGAGGAATATCCGTAGAATATGTAAGCTTGGTTATGTAGAATCGTCACTATCATCCATATCCGGCACAACATCCTCCAGATTATCGCCGTTCTCATATTCAGGAAGTGAAGTGTTTGTGTCTGATTCTAGGTCACAGAAGTAAACAACGGGAAAATGTACAATTAAACTCATAGCATACGTTGATTAGTTTGGCTGTCAAAAACCACACACACACACACACATCCATCCATCTGGCACGTGGAAAGTGAAGCGAATTCGAAGGTTTTGTATTGGTGTCATTACACAATTTCTAAATTAAAACCAAAAACACGGTTCAATCGCGTAAAATTAAACGAACCATCATTATTTACATGATTCACCCGAGGACAGTGGATGTAAACATGCAATTTTGTCCGTCAAAATCTACCGGTCTCATTCTGTGGTAAGGTGTAACATAAACTTACCTGCAACAGGAGCTTTATAGCCGGAACAACTCGGACCCCCACTAGAGGACTGCTTTCTTTCTACTTTTTTGTGAACCAATTCTTTCATGTGATTCGAATTTTTCTTCTTTAAATTCGTATAATAACGCGCGCGGCAGCTCGTTCGCGAACGTTTTCCGCACAGTTTGGCACATTCGCTCCAATTTATCTTGGATAGGTCTGCATCTTTCGTATTTTCTGCCACATAATTCAGCAGTTTTTGATCGTCCGTGCTGTTCCAGGTGTGGTGTGTGTTAGCATACCGCAGGCTGTCCATGTACCGGGTGCGGATCGACTTCTTTGTCCGTCCCGGCAGCAGATCCATTTTGAAATACCTGAAGCACTCACCGTGTTCCTGCACCCAATTCATAATGACACGGTCCTCCTCGGCCGTAAAGCGAACACCCTTTTTCGTATCCATCATGAGTGTGTTGTAGCGTTCGATAATCTGCTCCTCGTTATGGTTCGGCATCCAGTCAGCAACTAGGCCCCACAAGATGTCGTCGTCCGTTTTGTACGTCGACACCAACCGGAGCAATTTTTCGTCTTCCTCGGGAATCCAGGACATCTTTACAAGACGGAATGCTTTGCGTTACGTGTGGTGCGTGCTCTGCGTGGCGAACTAACGAATGTTCTTGGAACGACTGGCAACAGCGACACCTAGGATGGACTCGTCGTACTTCGAACGCGTCGTACGCGAATTTTTTCGACGGTAACTGAGATCGATTGTCATCCGCTCATCAGCTCGATTTTGACAATCAGGCAAACTGCGTGCTTTGCTGTGGCAACCGTCCCTATTTCTCACTGGGCGGAGCAATTGCTCTCGTCGGCGATAGCTAACGATGATGGTCGGCATGTTGGTGGCAATCCCGTGGTATGCTGACTTGTGTAAACTTCACGGTAAAAGTATTGGTTGTCAATTGTGCGTGCGCATGCGCGTGTTTGTGTGGTTGTGAAGACTTTATCTCGTAATGTGGTCTCACTCGCACTGGGGAGATTGGAGAAGGAGAGACTAAAGCAACAACCAAAACCGAAAAGAGCAGGCACAACAGCTATTGCAGAATTTATGCAACAGCAACAACACGATTTAACTGTACCGGCAGTGCTCGAAATACGCTACTATTGCAGGCCGCTCTAATCCAGGAAAGATCCGTCTTTGTCGACTCCTGGTGCAATATCTTTTAAACTTCAGGCGACTTTCGGGAAGGATATGAAGGACTCTCGGCGTTGGAGTGCAGAACGATAATTGTTGTTGTGTTTATTTTATACAGATTTAGGGGGTTATTCCGTAGTTCGGAGCCCTTCTTTTATTCCTCCTTCCTTCTTGTTGGGACTTGACCACTCTTCGGTCCTCCTTGGGGTTGCAGCGAGATGTTCGTCGGTTGACGGGGAAACGATAACTTTTTTTCGTTCGGACATGCTTTTATACTGTGCTGGCCATGTCTCGAATCTCCTTACAATTCGTGTTTGATCCTGATAGCTGTCCTGCACCATATGTTACCCAATTAATTAATTAATTAATTAATTTTGTTTGTTTTCCCTATAAAACCCTAGATGGCGCTTCTCTGTGTCCTGGCTATTTGCCTTGGACGCCACAGAGACTTTGAGCCTTGAATGCCTCATTCGTCTCTAGTTGCAGGACGATAACTGATTTGGTATGGACATGTTACCATTTTTATATTGTTTTTTTGATTATCTGTCACCTCGAATGTGTTGGAATGTGTGTCCTTTTTTCCACGAAATAGTTGTTTCGTGTAGTTGTTCTAGTTTTTCGACTATCTTGTTCTCTATCTACAATCAAGGACTTCATTGTTTTCGTATTGTCCTGATAAACTTCCTAACTAACACTAACACTTCATCTAACACATATTGTTTTCCATCTTTTTATTAGTATTTCTGGCTTCCACTAAAGGACCTCATAGTGGTCATCTATCTGCACTGGGTAAAAATGTAACAAAACTTATTTTTATGTAACAAAACTGGAAATTTTGTAACTTTAGATATGAATAAGTCGCCTGAAGCGCAGGCAACTCGCGATACGTCTATGTGTGTCTTCGCTAAAGTGTTTGTGGCGTTCAAGGCAAATAGCCAGGACACAGAAAAGCGCCATCTAAGGTTAAATGGGGAAAACAAACAAAATGCTAGTTGGGAAGTTGTCTGGTCAAAAACGAGAACAATGAAGTCCTTGTTTGTAGGTAAGACCAGAATCAGTAATACCAGAACAAAAGGGCAGAAATTCGCGGAACAACTTCTTCAAGGGAAAAGGACATAGAGGAACGAAAGAATAGGCAAACAGACAGGATCGAACCTGAATTGTAAGGTGATAGGAAAGTTCGAGACATGGCCAGCACAATATAAAAGCGGTGGCATGTCCGAACAAAATCAGTTATCGTTTCCCCGTCAACCGACGAACATCGCGCTGTAACCCAAGGAGGACCGAAGAGCGACCAAGTCCCAACAAGAAGTAAGGAGGTATAGAAGAAGGGCCCCGAACTACGGACAAACCCCCTAAATGTTGATCAAAGATACTAGTAGCTCCACCTGAGAGTCAATTATACAACTAGATATGTCCTCTCCGAATTGCCATCACCTAACCATTCAAGAATACAGGGTTTTCAGGTCAGTTCACGTTGTGAGAGATATACTACCTTGTTCGAGGTATGCATAACCGATTCTACATTTCGGTTCCGTTGAAATGTAGTTCCGTTCCTTTCACATGATTTTCAACACATCATCCCAAGCAACCTAAAGCAACATGCAGCGCTACTTAGCGATAAAAAGAGCGCTTCAATACGATGTTCGAGAGCGAAGCGAAACAGTCGAAATGCAGCGCTGCCTCGTTGCCGAAATGTAGCGCTCATGCAGCCAATCCGGGAAACAGCGGCAGCTATCGTAAAGCTTTACAGATTAGCTGCAAGAGCGCTACATTTCGGCAATATGCAGCGCATGTATTGAAGCGCTCTTTTTATCGCTAAGTAGCGCTGCATGTTGCTTTAGGTTGCTTGGATAGTTTAAATGTGTGCGTGCAGTTAGCATTTTTATTTGTGTAAGTGAATCAGTTGACTGAAGAATGTGTGTATGTGTGTTAGTTTATATCGGCAATGAGCCTGTTTGACAGGATTGTTCCTGATATTTCTGCATGGCATGGTTTTGCAAAGGTATACTGTTGTGGAGCATTTGTTTTAATTGCCCAGTACCTTAAACATGTTTTTATGTCCATGTCCTTAAAATTTGGATGTTCCGTTGACATGCTGCTTTCCTCTTCATCACTTCCTGATTCGTTTGCTGGTATTTCATTAGGAACGTGACAATTTGCTTCACTATTTCGATATGGTTTTGTTTCTGCCAAGGTTCTGTTTCCGGGCTCCTCGATGCTTACAGTTGGAATTTGTGGTGCCTCTTCGTTTGAGGTCCTTTTTTTCATATACACATCTCTTTTTCGGTATAACACACCAGACTTCCGCAACCTTTTTGCATTCATTTCACTATGTTTGCTTTATCACAACTAAATTCTCCAAGAACAAACCTCACGTACCAAAATATAGATTGCAAATGACATACATACACCTATATTTAAACTTATACTGTGAGCAGAAAATGTTTCCATTAAGGCGATTTGCCGCAAAATCGCTGCAAAACCGCTGCAAAAGAAGTTGCTTGCAGCGAAACTTTTTCAGTCAACGTGAATCGCTGCAAAACCGCTGCAGGAGAGGTTGTTTGCAGCGAAACTGTTTGACTTCACGACATTGGCTTACAATTGGCTATAAGAGCGCTGCATGAGAGGTTTCTTGCAGCATAACTTTTACAGCAGCGAAAATCGCTACAATATCGCTAAAATAGCGCTCTGCGAAACTTTAGCGTTAAAAGTAGCATGTGAAGCAAATATAGCTATAATGCAGCGCCTCATGCTGCTTTAGGCTGCTTGGGTGATAAACCCTATAATGTATAATCGTTCTGTCTCTTTCGTTATTTACGGGGAGTGGCTATAAAATATCATTCCCAGCGGTATTTAATAGGAATTAATAATGTCCGATAGAGTGAAGTCGCTTTTCTGCATAATTGTTTAGGGGTACCAACCGGGTTCTTAATTTTATTATTCCTTATTATAGTTTTTTTAAACCCAATATTTTTTTAACTGTCGGAGAAGCAGAACTAGGCAGGAAAAACATGAAAGGAATCAAAGAACTATTACAGGGGATTGAGGGAGATAAAAAAAAAGAAAGCAAGGCGGACGAAAATGCGCAAACGAAACACCTCCCATTAACAACATGGTGTTAGGTTTGTTGCGATGGCGTTTTAGCATGGTGGATTCCAGTTCAGATGATCTGCAAAAAGATTCATAATAAAATGATTTGTTTGTTTATTGCTTGAACTGATGTTAACCAACATCTACACTTATGATCCATTCATTATTTTTCGAGGTATTTATCTATGCGACGTCACTCTATCGGACGTTATTAACTTCTATGAAATACCGCTGGGAATGATATTTTATGGCCACTCTCTGTAAATAACGAAAGAGCCAGAAATATTATACAGGCAGTCCCCGAGATACGCTATTATAGCGTACCGCTATAACCCGGGAAAAATCCGCGTAACTAGAATTTCCGCGTAAGTCGAATCCTGGTGCAATTTCGTTTAAACTTCAAAGTCACGGAGTCTACTTCCTTCTCTGCACATAATTTATGCAGCGAATCAGGCGATTTTTAGAAAGATTACATTAAAATAAGTTAGAAAGAAATGTTTTATGTGACAAAAATAGGTATTTTCGACCAAGTTTACCCTTTTTGCTTAGATTTTGTGCTATAAACTAGCTCATCTGTCAAATTTTCAAAAACCGCGTATCTCCGAATCCGCGTATAAGAGGAACCGCGTATCTCGGGGACTGCTTGTACTTAATGGGGTTCTTCAACAGTCTGGTGATGGCAATTCGAAGTGCACATGTCTAGTTGGCAAATTGACTCTCAGGTGGGGCTACTAGTATCTTTGATCAACACTTTAGCGAAGACACACATACACTTATCGCAAATTGCCTACCCTTCAGGCGACTTATCTCAATCGTATCTAAATAAAGATCCCCCCGGGATGTGGAAAGATAAAAGGACCAGCCCAGTTGCGTTGTAGAAGAAGACGGTCTGGTCTGTTGGTCCTGGACGTTCCCAATACATGCGTGGGTCGTCAATTTCTCTTACGTTATGTTGTCTCATCATTTATTGACACAAATATTATATTACTTCTAGCAGTTGCATCTTCACCTGTATCACCAGATTACCCCAGGTCGTCTACGATCAGCAAGCAATCAGAGTTTTATTTATTCTCTCCCCGTAGTTTTTTCCTCCAGGATTCGTCTTACGCAGAAATTCCAGAATACATGAATACGTTGAAGTAATAGGGAACATAGAAGTTTGAGCACGGGGCGTCCCGATGGTGTATTGGTAACGGCGCACGACAGGAACGAGGAACAATCCCATCTGGACCAAACCTTCGTATGCAGAACTAGCAAATACTGGGCAAAGAACTGGTAAATAAAGTCAAAAAGACAGAAATGGTAGGTCTAGGCCACCTGAGGATGTTGTGCCGATAAAGAAAAAGTAGTTTGAGAACATTAGTTCGCAAACACATAGATCTCTTGCATAGCCGTGCAGCCGGGCCGATGTAGCTAGTGTATAGTATATATTTATCATTTCATTTCATTTAAATTCGTATGTAATTTATTGTGCGTCTCAAGAGTTTAACAATTTATTAAATAACTTATAATTAAACGAACTCAAGGTAAACTGACAACCATGAAGTAAGAAATTGAAAGGAACAATAAAACAGGGTAGGAAGTAAAGAAAAAATGAAAAAACAAAGAGAGAAGAAAGAAGAGAGAAGAAGATGAAAGGAAAATAAAAAAAACATTAATAAAAGAAGCAACAACAGAAGGAAAGATAGAGCAGACATGAAAAGGAAAAATGAATAGTTAGGAGGAGAAAGAAAGAAGGAGAGCAGAACGAAAGGAAGCAAGAGAAACATTAAATCAAAAAAGCCAGAGACATCGTTGAAGCTTCAGAAACAACCAAGCAAGGGATCTTTCTGACCGTGTTGGGTGATGCGAGTGGTAAAAGCAAGCGCAGAACGAGGACGCCGCTTGGATTTTAAACTGTCTATCACCAGTTGTAATTTGTGGGGATATACAGAAACGGGCTTATTCCGAACACATACCTCCTCAGCATTCTTGATAGCCCCCTCTAGATTGGTAATCGCAAGGTAAAGTTCCTCAGTGGTATTGACCTCAGTTTCCAGAATTTCTCCGTCCACTAATCGCACCCAGTTAGCACTGTGGAAATTCTTACGCCGAAGAGTTGGACCACGGCTTGTTGCGGCAGTTACGGTGATTATTGACCCGGAAATGGTCAGAATTAGGGTGGTCCAGCGTCACAAGCTTCTTCTTGATCCCGACGTTGGTTAAGAAAAAATCAAGGGTAACGAGCCTTGTTCAGGATACGAATTTGTCAAATATAGTAGCGCTATCTAGGTGTCAGCGTCGGTACCTTTAAATTAACATTGATAAACATTTATAAAGTGCAACAGCTAGAATTACTAGTTAGTTTTGAAATAACGACAAATGAATTAATTCCTATGTTTAGGAGTCTGACGATCGATGACGATCCTCTATTTAAATCAAGCTTCAATAGCCCCTTCCAAAAGTTTCCTCTCCTAGCTCTTAATGCAAGCTTAATCTGAATCTTAATTTTAAGTGAGCTATAAGTTAGTATGTTGAGCCACTAGGCAGATATTACTTAATGAACTCAAAAAAATGTCTATCGATAATTTGTTGCAAAATACGACAAAATGCAAAAATGCGACACCAGCAACGTCATCTTCACACATAGGATCGTACATTTCTCTTTGTTTTACGATCCAAGCGACCGATGGCGGCACAAACAATCAGCCACTTATCCCATCGCCATTACCAAGTGATACATCTGCGAAAGAAGAATGTATGCACATTAGTTCAGTATGATATGGAGAATGTACTGGTATCTCTTGGCATAAAAATAGAAGCATGGTTACCTTCTAAAAAGCTACATGATTGCAGGCAAAACTATGGCTACATTGAACCTACACCACACCCCACAGACCTAACACGATCATTCTGGCTTCTCTGGTTGAATCACCCAGTATCAATATTAATAGAAAGTTGTAGAACAAATATGTTATTGGGCGACTTGTACTTACAGTCAAATTGAGGTGGGAACGTTTTACACCACCGGTCTACATATTGTTTTGAATTTAACCGCCTGGAACAACATTTGTTGTGGGATGCCGCACAACCGAGAACTGTCAATTCTGCCACAATCGTCTCCGTGATGTTTATGATGCGTAGTTTAATTCGTAAAGCATGCATTCGATTTTACTGCTTCTTCGAAATAAATATTCTTGAAAGGTTCAATGGGGACATTGTTTCCCTATACTTGTAGTTTAATAATCAACCAAATTAACTTTACGAAAAGAGGAACATTTACTCACTTACTTATCTGGCGCCACAACCGTACTGCGGTCTCGTTTCAACAGTTCATACATTTGCATGCCAAATAACACTTGGCATCATTCCATTAAATAGTTCCAAAACCATTTTTAAAAGGTTTTTGTAAGGTCGAGGTTTTTAGGTCCAAAAACCTTTTTTTTCTAAAGGGGAATTTAATTATGAAAATTGCTGCAACCATGATCCGGTGCATTTTTTGAAACCATGAAAGCGAACATGTAAACGACATAACATTCTGGTCATTCGGATTGTCACAACCGTCATTCCGCACGGGCTTTCGTTCGACCACATCTTCCATCAAAAAGAAAAAGACTTGGCTACCTTGTTGGTTGAAAACTCATTTTGAGAGGTGAGCACTCGCTACGACTGTTCCTAAGAGTTACATAATAACGCACAGTGCGATATAAAGTTGCTTCTGCATATCGTTTAACAATAACGTAACGAGTTCTGTTTCCATTCTATCGTCCAGCATTGTGTCCTTGAAAGTCTCCCAACAACAAAGACAAAATGTCGGATCCGGTCGCACGTCCAATGAAATTCCCGTACACCTTCTCGGCGAAGATAGCCCAGTTCCCGATTCAGCATTACTTCAAGAATCAATGGATCTGGCGTTATTACTTCATCGCGTTCGGCGTTTCCATTCCGCTGTTCTACAAAATCCACAAACTAGGTCGGTATCCTAGGTAATCCCTCTACTAGCGGTCCATATTAATGTTTTTATACGCGTTTTGCAGCTAACTCACCAGCAAACCAAGCAAAATGGGCTGAATCGAAGAGGAAGGAGCACGAGGAGCACCATTAATCCACGCAAGGATGGATCAGCATTCAGCCTTCTAACAACTAGGTCAAAAGTGTAATCGGCAACTAGTAAGAGGTCCTTTCTGCTATCAACATGCGTGGAATGCTGGTTCCTGGAACCGGCCTTGTTGCGTATTTCGAGACACGGTGTATACGTTTAAGTGTGTACGCGCGTGTTTCGGAGTTTCATAATAAGCCAGCCATAGATCGGACAGTAATAAATTCTTGCTGAACTAATCGCGTTCACTCTTCTATTTACATATGTATTATGCACATCCGAGTACGAAAAATAGTAATTGCCCTCGAGATTTCTAAGCAAATTGAGAAGGTTTAATAAAGGACAGTCAATACCTGTGTTACGCGCTTCTTGATTTATGCGGATTTTAAAAATTTTACATTTCACGGAGTTTTGTATGCAAAATTCAATTTTTAATTTGCAAATATCAAGAATACGTTACATTTCATTATTATAAAAATTAATTTCAATATTTTATTGTAATTCTTGAAATAAACGAATACATATCAATTTTGAGTTTGACTTGTTACGTATAAATAAGTATTCGTTCCTATGATACGACATATAAACGATGCTTTAGAAGGAACTCGAGATACGCGGATTTCTCTGGAACGTATTATCCGCGTATCTCGACATCTCGGTATCGACAGTATGTTATTCTGGTAGTAACGGCATGGGCTGATAATATTTAATTAATTGTTCCATGATGGCGGCATTTGCCGTATTGTCATGGGATGATAATAAATATGTTATGAAATTTATGACTATAGGGATCCGCATAACTAAAAAAAGAAATTTGGAATGTCAACAAACGTTCACAACAAAAGCCAATGCTTTACCTTCAATTAACTTAACATTAATACACAGATCCATAGAATTATCTACAACTAATCATAAGCAAACCGGGGTTTGCTTGTAAGGCCGTATATCTTGAATGCGAAACAATGACCATCCAATGGAATATTTTAGTCTGTTGTTTCCGGTTGTTCCTGACGAATTGACTGAGAGTAATAATGCAAACGAATCCAGTTACGTATGTGAATTGTAAAATATATGAATAATAAAAATCTTCGGAATTTCAGGCAAGTTTATTCCATCTTATTATCTGTTTCATCTACAGGCAAATTACTTAAATAAACTTTCCTTAAAATACATTTTAAAACGAACACAGAACCGTACACTACACACAAACACACATGAATCTTCCTTCTTATAAGCAATATCTGTACAATTTGGTGATCTTCGCAGTTCGGGATTTTGGAGGGATATGCTGCCATGTGGAACGGTGCAGCATGCGTGTTCGTGCGTGTTGCGGGGGAATGTCCCTAATAAGTTATATTCAGCGTATCGGGTGCATATTACAGGATGTTTGATGCAAATATGTTGTGGTGTTTGGCCAACGTGTTTGAGAAACACGTTAAACCGAGAAAAAAGATTCATAATACCTCCCCGACAGAACATTCCGTTGCAAAACAGTTTTCTTTTTTGCGAGGTTCACAAATGAGTAATGATCACCCCTTTAATATGCTGCTTTGTTCGTGGTGTTATGATGTGTGTTTGTTGAACGCGGTCCAAAAGCCAAATACATGCTCGACTTAACAGACCAGCTTTAGCATTATAGGTTTTTGGAGGGAATATTGCATTTTATGTTTTATGTTATGATGGGAATTCATTCCATACCTCAACTTATAGAACATAGTATCTATTAAGTGTCAATGCAACTAACTGTGGTATGGAACTAAACATCCGATTGTTTTATAGGACAAGTAAATATTCAACATAAAGCACCTGTAGAGCCGTTTCTAGTCAGTACATCATGCTCTGTTTGTCGAGCCCATTGACTTTGTTTGCTGGTGGTCCTGTCCTTCGGATTGTGTCTTGGTGAAGCACACACACACACGGAACAAACAATGGGATGGAGGAAGTTATAAAAGTAGTACTGTTTCTAAAATAAAAGCAAAGAGAAGTTTATTTTATAAGTTACGGAATTAAATTAAATCAACTATACACTTACACTAGCATGCCCCTGTCTGCTGCAGAGACTGTTGATTATGAAGCTGCACCAGATTCCCCCTTCTGCTATTTTTCATAAGCCCCGGCAACTCCGTTGACGGTTTTGTACGGTGCAGCATTATGACGGAGACCGGATTTCTGCATGTCACTGGGTTGGAAAGGGAGTGTTAATTCTTTGCACCGCTTCGCTACATACTGCTCCAGCTCATGGCCGATTCTGTAATTTTTTGTGAAAGATCATCAAACAAACATACGATTAGTACTTGGTAAATATTCCTGCAGATTGCCCTCAGAAGCAAAAAAAAAGGTTAAACCAATTATGGAGACTTACCGGTACACATCCGTCTCGTCGGTATTGTAGAGATCACAGTTACGGAACACCAGTTGCACATCGCTCAACATTTGTTCGTTGATCTTGTAGTCGCCCATATTCAGCTTTGACTTGATACGCGCAAAGTCCATTGGGTTCTTGATGACAGCGTAATAGTCCGGTACCTCCTTCGCCGAAACTGGCCGGTTAAATGGCCACGAGCTCGGGTGCTTTAAGATGTCGTCGATCAGTGTGTATAGCGCAACCGAGTTCAGCGGTAAATCCTCACCGGTGCGACGCGATCGTCGAGCGGCGGAACCGCCAATCCTCATGCGCGTCGGCGTGTCGTCCTCCTCGTCCCCGAGGTACACGGACATACGCCTCTGGCCTTTGGTCGACCGTGCACTAACGCGAGTCTTCTTTGTCGCCGAATCGTCGTCACTTCCAGTCGCAACCGAAACGTTCAGCTTCTGCCCACCATTGGGGAGTGCTGTCCGACGCAGCCGTTTGCTCGTATTGGCGGGTGACGATTGCTCTGGTTCGTCGGTGTGAGCTCGTTTTCGCTTCGCGCTCGATAGGTTGGCAGCACGTGTACTGCCCGACACAGCGGCAGAACGTTTGGTGTCCGCGCGCAGCGTGGCACCACCGTTCGGCAGTGTTACCTTTCGCCGCTTTCTTCGTTCATCCCGATCGTCGTTTGAATCTTCACCTTCTTCGTCTTCCTCATACCGATAGGCACCGTTCGTGACAGCTGTGCTACGACTGCTACGCCCCGTGGATGTTACCACTATCGCCGGTTTGGCTTTTGCGTTAGATTTTGCCTTTGCAGCCGGCTGTTTCCGTTGTCTCATCCGATATTCCTCATCACTGCCGTCATCTTCCCCGCCATCATCACTGTCACTGGCATCGGATAGCGAATCCTCCTCCTCGTCAACGTCACTCTGCTCCTCCGCATCGTCCATTTCCATCTGTTTCTCCTCCGGCTCTTGCTCCTCATCCTGCTCGATCTCTTCTGTCTCCTCGTCCTGGTCCTCCTCCTCCGGTTCTTCCTCCTCTTGTTTGGTTCCATCGTCCTCCGCCGATTCCTCATCCTCCGACATTTCTTCTTCCTCCTCGACCCATTTGAATATTTTCTTTTTTTTCGCCGGGGCTCGTTTCTCCTTGAAATTTTCTGGCCGGCAGCGCATACAGTACCAATCGCCGGCGGGCACCTCCTTGAGCTTCGGCTTCAGACAGTACGTGTGGCAGGCACGGTTACATTCATCGCAAAGCAACGTCAAACCCGGATCACCCTTGCGCCGGCATATCATGCAGCAAATACGCTCGGCTGAACGTGACCAATGGATCGCGTCGTACAGCACGTTGTAGTGTAAGAAAAGCTGCGCGAAACATGTCGAACGCATCAGCGACATTTCCCACTGGACCAGATTCTTCAGCCCCTGGTACTGCTTCTGCATCATGACGGCCTTATCCTTGTGCTCCTTCTTCGGCCCGAACGGATGCCGCAGAAACTTTTGATCGATACACTGTGCCACTTGCAACAGGGCGCGTGCAAACGCATGTACGCGCTGTTTCAGCATTTCAGATACATGTACCGGGAACGATATCTCATCGGTAGCTAGCGTGTCATCTAGTAGCGAGACCGTCGTGTCCGGCAGGCTGTGACCGGGATTGGACGCATCCGACAGCAGCCGCTCAAGACTGTCGCAACCAGAATCATTGTCATTGGGATGCTCATCGGAATCATTTTCCTCATCTTGTGGCTGTTCCACGTCCTGCTCTCGCCTTTCCCTGCCATTCGTTTCCTCTGGCTTGGCAAGCCGCTTCGGACCCCACTGGAGCGGTTTGTCCGTCTGGGGATCGTAAGTAGCAGCTTCCAGGGCTTTGCGCCACTTGTCCCGATCTCGAACCCGCATTACGCCCAGATAACCGACCGTAATTTTGGCCTCCAGCTCCAGCAGATTCTCCAGAAACACTGCCTCGAGTATCTCGTTCGGATCCGTGCCTGGCTCGCAGCTGAAATTGGGCGCATCATACCGTTTCTGATTACGGCTACAAATGTCGGACAACACCGCCGCTCGATCAGACTCATTGACCGACAGCTTGTCGACGGGACACTTTTCGATGTGGGTTAAAATCAGATCACGCTCACATTCAAGCGTTTCGCGAAGCTGCTTCTCGCGGGCGCCACGCACATTTAGACTTTGTATCAACGCATCCAACTCCTCGGCCGTCGCGTAGTAGCCCCAGTTGACTGTTTGTGTGTGTGTTTCCGTATGGACTAAACAGTCATCTGGTTGGGCCGTGCACATGAGTAGCTCTTGGTTGGTTGGTGGCGGCAGTGGTGTGCTATCGGGGACGTGAACCACGGTCCCACCATTCACCGTCCCATCGGATCGAGGTTCTTCCGAGTTTGCACGAGAATTCAACGTTTTTGTTTGCGTTGTTTGACGTCCGATACGCTCCATCTCGGCACTGCCCAATGTAAGTAGCTGCTCGTACACCTCCTCTACCGGACCACCGCTGTCGTCCTGATTCGGATTCTCCCCCGCTATGGCTTTCGCATCGAGCAGGCCAGCGACACCATCCGTACCGGCACACCGCATGATGGCTTTGGTAATGTACTTCTTGCGCTGATCTGGGGCACAGAACGCCAGTCCCGGAATGTTTGGAGTTGGTCGATCCAAGCAGCGGCCCGCATACGTCCGATCATGCTCTACAAACAATCCCGGCAACGATTCAAAAAGCCAATACTTGCGGAAGCATCGATCCGAACCGAGATAGATCTGGTAGTCAAAGAAATCTTCCTTTAACCGTTTCGATTGCGTTTGCAGTACCTTCATCTCGCGTGCCGCCTCTGCGTCGATCCGGTTGTTTTGCGCTTTCACGAGCTCCATCAGCTTCTTTCGGTGTTCCTCCTTGGCCGCGATATCGCCCTCGAATGCGGCCAGCTCGCGTTTCATGTCTTCGCGTGCTTGATTCTTCTGCGAGCCTGTCTTTACCGTCAGCCGGCGTTGTGCGTACCGGTTTGTTTGGTAATTGTACCGTGCTGTTCGCGCCCGTTCTACTCGCTCTTCCACCAACTCTCGGACACCACTGTACGTGAGCAGCTGGTGAATTAGACAGCACAGGATCTGAATAATGTCGCCGATCGATAGTTGGTAGACTGAGTGGGAATTAAGCGCACGAAAAATATGCGGATAGTCACGAACCAACCTTAACCCGGGATCGTCCGCGCTACTGTACCCGCCCCGATTATAATACCGGTGTTTGGCGGCCTTCTCCTCGACGAGTGCACCAGACGAAAGAAAGTGCAGGCGCAACAACTCAGATACCGTCGTCGCGTCTATTGGCATTTCGCTCAGCTTCGTGCAGTAGTGCTTCTCGCACCAGAGAACCGTATCGCGTGCGCGTGCCTGATCTGGCACCGTTTGCCGTTTGAGGCCGAGACTCTCCACGCGCTCGTACCCAACGTCCACCTCGTTCTCCTCCTCCAGTTGTTGGGTAAATATCGCGCTCAGCAGCACCTTAAAGATGTCACTCAGCGGTCCATTCACCTCACGCAGAATGAGGGCCCGCTCTAGCAGATGCATTGTTAAGCCGCCGGAAAATTTGCTTCGTATGGCAAGCATATCGGAAAAGGAGTTTAGAAACTCTAATATGAAAACAAAGTTACCGAAGTGCTTGGACATGATCAGTGGCCGCACTGAACGGACCGCCGGCATCGGTCGCTGATCGATCAGCTCTTGGTCTTCCAATACGGCGTTGTACTTCTTTAGAGCCAGTGTGGCTTGCTGTAGTAACAGAGCCTTTTCCTCCTCCAACCGCTTCTTGGCCAACGTTTCCTGCTCCTGCTTTAGCTTTTGAAGGGCCACTTCTCGTGCCATTTTTTTCGCCTTTGCATCCAACACCGCAGACTCGGTCGATGTTTCGATGTACTTTGCAATGCTTTGCTGTTTGCCGGTGCTGCTCTTTTGTTTCACCTTTCCCTTCTGCTCCATCATCTTTGTTGATTGTTTTTTTGTTTTCTTCGATTTCTCGCCCTGCTGCTGTTTCTCTCCATCGACTGGGCCCATTTTAGTTACTTTTTCAGTGGAGGTTGCCTTTTTCTTAGGCGGCTTGCTGGCGCCACTGACTTCACTACGCTCAGCATTTTGTTTTAGACGCTTAGATTGCTCGAAGTTCGGTGTCTGGCCCAAAAATACCTGATCATCGGTCCAGCCTTCGCCAGTCACGAACTTAGCCAGCGAGTCCGCCTTGATACGCAGCTGCCCTCCAGGGCCAGCTTCAACGTGTTGCTTTAGGAAGAGTTTACATTTATCTCGCGTCAGAGTGCTACGGTCGCGTTTCACATTGCTGGGTGTGACGTTCCACACGCTCGGTACCATATTATCGTCGGCCGTCACTTGGTACATAACTGTACTGGCGCCTTGGGTGCTAAAAATTGAATTGGAAACGAATTACTGAATGAGAAAGTACATTTTCCAACTGACGCCTAATTTTCTTTTTCTGATTTTGCAATTTTTTTGGTACATGATTAAATAAAACGACATCGGTCATTGGACATTTACATCGGTATGAAACACTCTCAGCCAATCCCCATGTTTGGGCACAATTTGATAGTAAATATCAAGTTATAAGAAATAACACTGCAAAGCATCAACTAATTAAAGTTTTTTTTTTAAATGATAATGAGAATGAATGATTTCCTTAGCGCATACAAACGGTTGTACAGTGATATCTTACTTGTCCGGTAGAACGTTCGAAATGACGGCGGGGCGAAACGCTTTGCGCGTCAAATCCATCGCATCAACGATCTCGCCTTTGAACAGACGATCCTTCACGAAACCATACACGTCCTCGTGCATTTCGTTAATCGAGGTGCGCTGAGTGTGCGAAGCAATCAGCAGAAACGGCCCCTTCACGGCAGCGGGAAACGTTTTCAGCAACTTCCGGGCGGCCTTTTCCGATTCAAGCGCTTCCGTATAGGTTAGATTTGGCCGCCCGGTCATCGCACAGCTCCACACCATCGACGATATAAGCATGATGCGATGAAAGTAGTCCCTGCAAAATGAAAGAAAACCGTTCTAAATAATCCAATGTTTTGGTAGTGAATGAGTGTCCGTTGCTTGTTTTAACCATTGCCATGAATAATGCGACACTACTGCGATTTGCAAGATTTGATTTGGAATCCATGCTTTAAAATCTTTCCTTATAGCATAAAAGGCTGTCTTATGCGGTAAGCTATCACAATTGTGCAGTATGACTACCGATATGTGAATCAGCAGCAATGAGCTATGTAATTGAGCTACACCATGAAAGACGCACAGTGAAAAAAACGCATCACAAGCAGAACAATCTCCCATCGGAAGAATATTTCCTGTTGCAAGGGGCCAGTGGTTCTTGTTGGTCATTTTCTAGTTTGTTGCTACAACCGTTTTCGGTCTTGTTCTGCATTGTCTAACGGCTGGCAATGTAGCATTATTCACAGCTTTGCAGGCAGTCCTGCATCGGTAAGCAAAGGGCTACGGCACACTTACTCATAATTGCTGAATATCTCCCCGGTTGGCTGACAGAATAGCACCTCATCGCTATCGCGAAGCCGTTCCGCGGTGGATGTTTTTTGGAGCACCTGCCGCCTGAGCAGCGGCATCGTTGAATCGGTGAAGGTTTGATTGGTGCGCCGCTTTAGCTTCCGGTGTAGTGCGGTTGTGTGGCGTTATGGACTACACTATCACCTCACTATTTAACTACAACGTTTACTGCTTCGCTGCTTTGCCTATCCTTTCAACGCTGGTTGCTACCACACTTACCATCAGCAAATTAAGTGACGCCGGCGGATACCACATGAGTGCTCTGCTTCGGATTGGCATACGATATCCAGATTCGGTTCTCGTTTTCTCGGTCAAACTGCCAAAGCAATACGGGATGGGAAAAGCTAAAATGATGTCGCTAGCGATGGCGTCGCAACTGAAGCAACGATACACAGATATCCAATACGATAGGCTCGTGAGCGCGAATCCCAAGCTTGTGCTGCTTTCTATGACACAACGCTATACCTGAAATGACAGCCCATCCAGCTTTATGCTGAACAACGCTCCCTCGGTCAAAGCCCGCCATACTTCATGCGGATTCTGCTCCTGTCATGGCCAACTGATGCGAAAACCAAAGGTGCAGAACGCAAGGGTTGTATTGCAAAGTGTGATGTTTGTTTCGAGTATTTTCTACGCTTTGGATGCAAAACATGTTGTTTGGATCGAATTCGATCGATCGACTTAAGTATTGTATTACCCAAATCGAAGCATGTAGTCTTTTCCCAAATTAGGCGAATAATGCGTGCCACAGAAATTCGAGTTACTCGAATTCCCTTTATAATATCTTTATATTTGATACACATTGATCGATTTCTTCTTTTCACGTTACGTAGCACATTTGTAATAAAAATTTTTACGTTTATTTTCACAATTAGAGTGTAATTGGTAAACAATTTTTTAGTCCCTCCCATAGGGTTTGAAGCTACCCTGGACATATTTGTTGCTGAGTTGCGCTGAATATGTGTATGTTGATAATAGTGATGGGAAAGTTAAATATTTTTCGGAACGGAACGAACCTAGAAGGTTCGTTGAATATACTTTCACGAAAAGTAACGAAATAATTCTTCATCATATAATTATTCCATATTAGTAACCTTTATTAAATATTTTTGTATAGTTCATTTATCGTTTTTGGTTTACAAAAAGTTTTGATTGTAAATTTGTTATTACGAACTATTCGCTACCATCAAATATGTACTTGTATTTGTTATCAGAGGTCTGAAAACATCATTTGACAGAGGAACAAATTTAAACAAATAAACTGAAAAATTGAATGGTATGTCAAAATCGAGTGAACTTTTTAAATATTGTCAACAAATAAAACGTGTGAAGGATGTACTATGCGAACCGATCGCAACTACAATCATTAACAACCGTAGTTCTGTCTTATAATCGATTTCTGTTAATATTTCCTGATTCTTTTTTTTCTGTTTTTCAGTCAATATCTGCTCAGTTTGAAATAATTCATTCATTCTGTACAGAATCCAGAAGAATTGAACAATAGATCATTGAAAAAACGTGGGCACATGTTTGTTACTATGAATGTTGCTTACATTCCACTACATCTTACATCTTTAAGCAAGAGTAACATAATTGGAAGTAAATGAAACAGTTATAATCTTCGCATGAATTGAATTTTTACGCACCTAGGTTCGATCGTTCCACAGAAGGAACGCAATGAACCTAGTAGGTTCGGAACGAAATTCCCATCACTAGTTGATAAGTGTGTGGGTGAGGTTGCATGCACGATGATACAGCGGTGCACAGCGGAATCAGCACTGCTCGCTGTTAATGGAAAATGGCGCGAAATTATAATCCTTCTCACAAGTGTCATCGAAGATAATAAATTATTAAATTAATGAATTGGTATCAAATTACGAAGCAACATTATAACAATGTTATTACATTGCAACATTCATTATATTATTTTAAACAGTACCATCCTCGGTTGATTTCATGATCAATCCAAAACTTATCCAAAACAATCGATATCGATAAGTAATTGCTGGTATGAGTATGCAGATAGTTCAATTACGTTTCTTCAGTTTACTATCCGTATTCGTAATATTCCAACCGACCCCAAATAAAGCGCTCGTCGGAAGTACTTCAGCTCTAAGAGCATCGGGACCATCGAATAGTTGAAATGTAACAAGTCAGCTGGAAGCTACAGACTGGTTGCAGATCTTTTTAGAACTCTGAAACCCTCTATGTAGCAACAGAAACATTGTATTAGCCTGTACGTGCAGACTGAATAATGTACAAGAGTAGGAACGTTTCGGACGATCTAGCAATTGAAATTCTTTGAGGACGTTCTCAATTACACAGTAGACTCATTTTCATAGGCATTTGGATCTGGTGCAAATAGGCAGTATTTACGACTGTCTGCAATTCCTTTCCAAACAACTTAACTTTCTAAGTACAATTAAGCTAACTTTTCCAGGCTGAAATTCGATGCTCTTTCTGCCTTTTATGTACATCAAGATTAGGACGAAGACGTCTACATTCAAAAGGGCATTTTCCTAGAATCGTGAACTGTCAAACTGGATTGTGTGGACAAAATGTAATTATCACACTGACAAGATCAGCTACATACTCTATCGACAAAGTGGCACCATTTCTCATGACATCTCACTCTAACGCCATGTTGCTGTCCCCATTTTGCGATATGGTCAGCGAGAAAATTGCGAAAAATTGGACAAAGTTTCCTATGATTTGTGGGAGACAAATGCAGAGTCTTCTCGCTAACCTACTTCTAGATGTAGAGGCACGGTATGGTATGCACACGCGCATACACACGAAACGCCGTTCGATCAATTTGGGCTTTTTCTCTTAGTGACCTCATTGAGCAAGGAGCCGAGAAGAAGCGAACGGTTTCCATACGATTTGACAGCTCGCTTGCCAAGAGAGTGCTCACTGTTATTCACGAATAACACCAATTTCACCTATACAGCAAGAAGAGCAAGAAGTTACATCAGTGGCACATTAAGTTTGTGAAAGGTAAATTTTTGTAAACATTGCGCAAGCCGTTGCAAAAGAACAGTTGTAGCTATTGATTCAGTCTTATCCCATCCTTCAGCAGCTGTTTCGGCATGGTGACAGATGAGCCAGAGGTCAATCCGGCCGTACAGGCCACTGGTGGCCATCGTGCAATAAACGAAATACAAACATCTGCCTCGGCAGACCAGCAGCTCGTTGCACCAGCCGCGCAAGAGGAACCAGAAGAACGGTATTGCTGGGTGTGCTTTGCCACGGAAGAGGACGACAAGTATGCACCATGGGTACAACCGTGCAACTGTCGCGGTGCCACCAAATGGGTTCACCAGTCCTGTCTGAAGCGTTGGATCGATGAGAAGCAGAAAGGAAATCCGTACAAAAGCATCAGCTGCCCACAATGTCAAACTCGCTACATTATTATCCTGCCCTCCATGGGAAGCTTAGCGTTTTTGCTCGAACGTTTGGATATCATCGCGAAGCAGCTTAGTCCCGGGATGGCTGCTGGTGCAATCCTCTGTTCCATCTACTGGTCCGCCATAACGTTCGGTGCGGTCACCGTACTGCAAACAACTGGGTTTGAGCGGGGACTGTCGATGATGGAACAGGCAGAACCGATCGCTCTACTGCTGTGTTTGCCGACCATACCGGTAGCACTGGTGATTGGCCGGATGTTCCGCTGGGAGGACATCGTGCTGCGCTTTCTGCAAAACCGGCAATTCGATATTAGAAAGTATCCCGTTATTTCCCTAATGTTGCCCGTAACGTAAGTAGTAGTATTTGTGATATATTTGTGAATGTTTTATTTATGAGGTTCTTTAGCATATTAACAATGCAAACATGTATTTTCTTTTCAGCAATGAACCAAGCCCAAACTATCCGGAAGCTTTCCCCAGCAACACTATCAGCATATCGGAGCCATTGTGCGTGACGCGCATTTTTTGCGGTGCCTTGCTCCTACCAACCGTGTCCACCATTGTAGGGAAAATATTTTTCAAATCAATGAAAAATGATCTGCACCGTACCCTCCTGGGTGGATTCGCGTTTGTGGTGGTGAAGGGTGTATTAAAGATTTACTTCCATCAGAAGAAACATAATCGTGCCAAACAACGTCAAATACTTGACTACACACCAGAGAACGTGCGAAAGTATTGGACTCGTAATCAACCACCGGAGGCAAATGATCGCCCTGGGCAACAGGGAGCATTGCAACAACAAGCTAATGCAGAGCGCATCGAGGAAAATGTTGTAAACGATGCCGGATAGCGTCCCATGCAAAGCAGCAGTGTGTGATATTTTTATATGAAAACTATATGAACTTAATTCTTGTTATTATTACCATTTACTTCTGAATTAATTGGATTTACTTGTACTGGATGCAGTAATAAATTTCTATTGTAAAATTCATTGTAAAAAATATTCCCAACATGTATGTTTGCCCTTACTTTCTATGTGATATGCGCAGGTTTCTTTCGTATTATTACGCCATGCTAAGCAAACGTATAATGGACGGAGAGAGCAACCAGGTGATAGATTGGTTCTACTTTTGATCCGGAACAATGCAAGATTCTGCCGTAGTTTCGCATCCTGGGAATGGAAGGTATTGTACGCTTGTAATATCTGCCGGTACACAGGCACAAAACTGTATACTCTGAGCGCCATCGTCATCGTCGGCGACAACCTTTCGAGGCCGACCTACCCACGATCGTTCTTGGCCAGTTCCGCTACGATTCGTGCACCATACCCGGGTGCCCGTTTCAAGCTTCCACTCGACATTGCAGGAAGGATATTCGCGTTCGTTTTCCTTGCTATCTTTTGCCTTCGCAGCACGGTCCATGACGTGTCGATAATACGCTGTGTCATGTCCCAGCGAATCAAAGTAACGTCCGCTTAATTTGCCCACGTAACGATAGGTTTTATCGTAGAATTCCTTCCACGTGAATAGCTGCTGCAGTTCCGCTTCTTTCAGTGCAGAAACATCGCTCAGCTCTGTGGAGTACTGCTTAAATTCACCAGTAACAAAAGATCGCGTTGCATCATGGCCTGCCATAAAAACAATAATTATCTGTTTGCGCGAGTTGAAATCGAAAAATATTTACCGACAAACATGTGATATGACTGTCCAGGTCCATAATGTTTGAAACCTTGCGTTACATCGTAAATGTGCCCCAATATGACGAGATACAGTAGGTCGCTTTCTTTGCCGTCGAATTTCGACAGCTCGGCTTCGGTTAGTATCAGGTCACCGTTCTGTGGGTGCAACTGCGGGCTTGCATTGTTCGTAAAAAAGGCACTCTCGAGTACTTGTTTTCGTTTAAAAGCTATCAAATAAAATAACAATATCCCCACAGCGACAACCACAGTGTGTCGCCAATAGGCTCCAACGTTAAAACCCATCTTGAACAGCGCTGCGAACTATTGTTTAGGTCATTTACGTTGTACTTTTTCGATAAACATTTCGTTTGTTTGGGACAATGTCGCTGGTTCTCAACACGACAAACTGTCATTGTGATGCAAACAAACTGTCATTGAGAGGGCAGGTGGAATTTTCAAACAGATTCCTAAAATTAATTTTTAGTTACAGGGAAAATATGGCTCAATATGTATTATCCAAACCTTTCCAAACAATCCAAAAATCAAAGTTATCACTGCTTCTATTAACTTTATAAACGGTGATCTAGGATAAAAATCCATAACGGCTCGGTCATTGAAATTACCATCTGTCAAAACAATGTTTTCTGTTTGCCGCTCCATCTCAGTGGTGTGTTTGCGGAATTGAAACTTAAATTTCGTGGTTAAAACATTACCATTTTCACAGTTCGTAAGAATGCCATTATCCACCATTGACGATAGAATCGAAACACAGGTATTTATTCCGTGAATTAAGTGAAACCACTTCCCCGACTAAATATTTCTGAATTCCCCTGTCTTAGAGCTATCCTGAGAGTGCGGAATCACAGAAAGCAAAGGAAATGGAAAGGCGTCATAGAAGAAATGAAGATTTAGCGCGCTTCATTTTGTCTAGAGCTTCAATTTACCGTAAGTTTGAACACGGAGTGTCTCCGCATTGAAATTGCTCCAATGTTCCTTTCCCTCGCTGCAGTTCATCGCATCAACAAGGCAGTGTCGGAAACTGCTGCCCGGTATAGGCTCCAGGAAATTGCTCAAGCTGTTTTTGCTAGCCTACAGCAATACCCGATACTGGCACTTGCAGTGGCCATCGTGATATTCACCTTCACCCTGCCGTTCCTGGTGTTCATCTTCTTTACAATGACCACGGCGGTGATGGCCTTCACCGGTTTTGTGCTAATCGAAGGCGCACTCATTACAGCTGCTTCGGTAATGCTAGTAAGTTTGCTCATTGGCGTATTTTTAATGATGGCCATCGTGGGGCTAATGTTTTTAACCGGCTATTTGGGCATATCCCGCGTGTACGAATGCGTAACACGCTTTAAAGTGGATGATTTGCGCGAGTACTTGCGGGACAACTAGTTTCAGGTAAAGAGAGGTATCGTTGGGGTTTTTGTTGTTGATTTTGTTTCTTCCGTTTTTATACGTAATTTAATATGTTGATAAGAAATTTATGTAAGAAAACTATCAGTATACCTTTTTAAACATACTAGCTGCATAAAAGGCCAAACATGCAGTGCTTTAAGTTATTTCATATTTATGTTGGTTGCGGGACGTTAAATGATTAAGGGATGTTCTAGAAATGTTACCATCACAAAGCAATTAGTCTCGAATAATGTGTGCCAATTATGAACAAATGCTGATATTATCGATCTGATTGGGGAATGTACTAAAGGATTTCGGAGAACAATTGTATTAATAAAGTTCAAGGCAGTTCGTAACATAAAACATTTCATTAAAATGTGTGAAATAATGCATGTAGATAGTTGCAAAGTACGAAGTCTTTCATCTTACATTAATAGCCATATCATGGAGATATACTGATCTGAAAGGACTGTACAAGTCTAACTTGTTACACCAACTGCTGTTTATCCGTCCGTAGGAGCTCCTCCTTTATCCCTCCACACATACGGGGCCATAAGTCCTTCTGAGCATCTTCCTCTTAAACTGGATTATCAATTGAGACATTGTACATGTCTCGGAGGCGTACTGGTTCCTGATGTAGTCGTCCACATGGATAACGGAGGCGTGATGTACCTGAATTGGGATGAAGCGGCGGATTGGCATAAGAAGTGGTAGATTAACAGACGACGGTTCACTCGAAGGAAGGATCGTACGCGATTTAGGGGACTCCTGCAGCTGCCCAATACCACATAAGTAAGTATAAAGTTGTTCCCAGACATGTGATAATTCATAACTACCTCAAGGAGGCAAACTGCATGTAGGGTATTGGAAGTATTGCATAGCTATTTAATTACCTATGTAACGACATCGCGTAGATAAGATAAATACCAGAACGGACAAGCGTTTTAATCTGCTTTCTCTTTTCCGCGAAGTTAAGTCATGAATAAATTTTTTGAGAAGTTTGTATTGAAAAATGCAAATACATACATACGGTAAAATTAATATTACGGTAAGTTCAAATATTAATGTGATCAAAACGACTGATCCGATTGGTCTAGTGTTAATACAGCACGGTCAGTTAACCTTCCGTTACGGTATCAAATGACGTCATGGTATCTATTAATCGAAAGTACCTCTGTGTGCCGCTTTCCCGTTGATTTGATTTATGAAAAGCGTTTGCGGGTGTGTGTGCGTGCGTACGAGAATTGAAAATGAGATTGAACCGTACTATTTACGATGAGAGTGTAGTAAGGAATAATAGCAAGAAGAATACGATGTGTGGCATTTCTTGAGCAGGTGCAGATAAAACAAAACAAGAGAGAAGCGCTTGGCTCTCTCGCTTGTTCTCAGTGTTCTTTCTCTCTCTCTCTCTATCTCTTTCTCTGCCCTTCTTTGTCCCTCTCGTAGATCTAAAGCGATAGAATAGAAAGATTTTTTGTGGCGTGCAATTGTAAGATGTTTTGTCTCATGTTTTGGCGAACGTGTTCATTCGCTCTATTGTCCTTTCTGGTATTGAAGGATGAGAAGATAAAATATACACATTCTCCGTGAATGCCGTCTCGTTTCGATTGCACTGGCTCTCTGGTACACAGCGTACTCTGAAACAGTTCTCCAGCCCCCGGGGCCAGCACGGCGAATAAGTCAGTGAACGTTCCCAAACGGGCAACCAGTTTTCCACCATCCGTCTTCGTATGGTAGGCCCCGTTTTGAGTGTGCACTTTCCATCGCGCTTCTAACTCAACTGTCTATGGCTCGTGCACGGTTCGCACTGCCGTGAATTTCGGTGAATAAACAACGGAATAAAAAAGGCAACCAAATTAGCATATTGGTTTGTGCTTGCTGCGAATTATCCGTCGAATTATCGCTAGTGTTTATTGCTTATTATACTATTTTCATTCAAAATTTGTCATTCAAAGGGAAAGCGTTAAAAATACACCCCCGGCTCACATGTGTGCGTGTGTGTGATGTGTGTGAGAACGTGTGATGTGTGTGCCTGTGTGAGTGATCATGGGTGCGTGTGTGTGTGTGTGAGCGCGTGTTTGTACATTTATTTCACATAAAGCAGGATTTTTTGGTGTTGTACTTAGTGTACGGTCTTAGACGATAATTTACACCAAGAAAAGTAGTTCACACTACCAAGAAAAACATTTTTGTTAAAAGGATAGCTGAGTGAAAGCAAAGTTGAGTACGTTTTTTTGTTTGTTTGTTTGTTTTAGGACAACGTGAGCAGCAATTATTAGACATTGTTTAAAGTGTAGAAGAACGGGTGGAAAAGTGCATATATCCCATAAAAAGTCCCGTGAGTGCAGCTGTGGTTTCTTCCTCTTTCTAAGCAGCCAATCAACCATCAACACTTCGGAAACGGTAGGTGCCTTCAGCCCTATTGCTGATGAGTAATTGGGATTCGCATAAAATGCATGGCAGCATTAATCCCTCCCAATTCGATGCAATTGTATGTGCATGCTGTAAATGCATTTGGTTGTGGGTGGCCGAGGGTAGCTGGGAAGTGGTAAAGTTGTAGCAAGCAATCGAAGGCGAAGGTGAATCGATTAGAACCACTGAAAGTGTGTGAGGAGTGGGAAATGTTCAACCGAATAAACATCGCCTTTAAACCACAAGGAAGAACGAGAAAGAAAGATATCTTTTGTGAGTGTGTGTGAATGGACAATTTTGTCCATGGCTTTATTTCACAGCCAGAATTCTTAAGGATATCGCAAAATGACATTATTAATGCATCAATCAACGCACGTCCGAATATCTTTGCCATTTCCATCGGTCAACAATTCCCCAAACAACATCCTCAAAAGACCGAAAGACAGTTATCATTGCCTTCAGTTTTTTATCTCGTGGTTTACGGGTTTTGGAATCAAACGTGCGCTAGTGTGCGTTAAGTAGTTGCCACGCAGGGCAGAAAATGCATAAAATTGAGACAAGTGAATAAGGCAGCCATCCATCTCGTTCGCTTTTATTACACTTAAAATTTCTTATAAAGATTTACTGCCGATAGTGCAGGTTTATCATACAAAAAAAAGAATTGAAATGTTTAATTGGTGTCGTAATTGAGCACCATATTAGTTATTTTACCACAATGTTGATTCATATACACAATAAAATAACGTAGCGACACCACAATTAGCGGTGGCCGAATTTCGAACTACTAAACCTGGCCAGATCTTACTCACCCTACCAACATGAGGGAAAAACAACATCAAAAATGTAAACTTTCATTCTAGTTAATACAAAATATTTATTGTCGAAAAAGGCGTTACAGAACAAATCATTTCCACCCACTCCCAAGTTTCGTCCCCCTCCCATAACGTATAACGAGAGGTTGTAACATCTTTCCGTGGTATATGAATGTAAACAAATCAAAATGGCTGCCGCGCGACGCGTACCCCTGCTTTGTGATAGCTTTGTGCGTGATTTTTCATTATCGTGAAGACGTGAAAACGGAGTTTAGAACCTTTACCTAGACAACGTGATGATTAGTTGTAAGAAAGGGACAGTTTGGGAAACAATAGCTTTCGTGGATATGAAAGTTGTCAATAGCGTAAGAGTCAGTGGAGGGCAAACAAGATGAGTTCTGCATAGGGAAGCAAGAATTTTGAGATGCAATTAACGGTAAACTTGAATTTTTTAAAATAAACTTAAAATGTAGAATAAAGCTGTTACGAATACGATATAGATAAGGTGATATGTAAGTTGATACCGGAGGTAAAAACAAAGAGAAACCGTCAAAACCCCACGGTCCATCTTAAAAAATTTATGTAATACCTCTAAGCTCGCAAAACCTAGTGAAAATTTGAAAATTATGCTCTACATAAGCATGGCGTTCTTCTGTAGCTAACTTATTTGGTCATTTTCTCGTCAAATTGCTGACACGAAGTTCTATTTTATAGAAGGTTTATTTAGAGCGATAAGACTCGAAACAGCATTAAAGAGTTGTGAAGAATGAATTTTTTGAGCAGTTATGGGAATTAAGTACATTAATTTGATTGACAATCTTAGACTTATCTAGATAAGTTAGTTGTACAATATGTCTAAACTGGAATAACGAATTTCTAGGACTGTTTAATTACATGAATTGGACTGATGAATACATTGTTGCCAAGTATTCAAGCAGTCAACATTTTGAGAGATTTATATATTTATGTGATCTCACAGAGTAGTTTGTTTATAAAATTTAGCGAAGAAATAAATTTACTCTGGTAAAAGACATTGGCTTTCATTCAGGGAATTCACACATTTCACTCACCTATGAAATCTCTGGAATAATAAAAAGTCAGAAAATTTTGAAAAAATGGTTCACAGAATACAATACTGTTTACTCTTGCCGACCACTGGCTGGAGAGGCTGTCTATGCGTACGATTCCAAAGGCACAAAACTAGTCCATTGCATTGATTTCATTCACTAGCCATCAATCAATCGGCGATCAATCGATTACAAAAAGCATAATGATTAGGAAGTTATTGGCTTGGTTAAGTTTGTAAGCATTGTAGGTTGTAGAAAATCTCCACGCATTTTATTCTAACTTGTATGAAAAAAAAAAAACGCCTGCATGTGTATGTATGCTTGTTTCTCCTGCTTTTAGTGTGCGTGGCCAAGCTAGGTGCCTCTTTGTCGGGCCTGTTTGGGCCTAGGGTGTGTCGAATCAAGCGGTAATAGAAGGTTGATGATAGAGGGTGCAGAAAGATGTCTCGAGGTGTAAAGATTGCGGTGCGGCCAGCAACATACACACATGCTGGGTAGTTTTGGTAGGGAAACGTACAGCTCTCCCATCCTTTAGCATCCTTTTCTGTTCACCGCAGCATAATGCCAAGCGAGCAGCAAGCAGTAAACAGCCGTCTAAGAAGTACAGCAGTGGTCCGCATGTTGTAGATCATTCGCTGCGCTTGCCGATGTTTGTACAAATAACACATCAACATGAAACAGATAACAGCTAGCTTAGTGGTGTAAGTGGGACAAAAAAAAAGAAAACAAATCGTCCATTTACAAACAGTAACCTACTCCGGCATATATACAGGGTTTAGCGATAGATGGGATATGGCGTGCCTAACTTATGAAAACGCGCAAGCGAATACGAAAAAGCGTGAGATTGATAGAGTGCACAATTTAATGAATGCCAATTCTGCCGGGATGTTTACACACATGCGGATACAAGAGTTGAGATATAAAATATAAATGTTTGACGAACACCTACCTATCGCCAAACCCTGTAATCATAATGATAAGAACTTTTTTTCAGAGCATTTGATCTATCTGATGAGGTGTAGAGTTAGAACTGAACTAAGGCTGAAGAAAACAAAAGGCGAGAACTGTTACATGCCAATATTATGTCAGTGTATGTTGCATCATAAATTACTGAAAAATAGTATGCGCTACGTATGATTAGAAGGCCTCTGAATAACAATCTCTTGCTAGTCGACTTTCACACATAGATAATGATAATATCTTAGAACAGAAAGACAAAACGGAGCAAAGACTTGATAAGAGAACTTGTAACAGTTCGTCCAACATTTTTAGACATCATATCAGTAACACACACTAGTAAGAACAATGACGAAGGGTATTGAATAACGGGCCAGAACTGATGAATGAATAATCTTCTAGCTATTCCAGCTCGCTGATTATCGCTATCACCCGGTAGATGGCGCCACTGTGAATGTTTTTTTAAACGCTGCTGAATGATCGTTAAATCCACCAGCCACAAGCTTGGGTTCTGCACATGTCCACTGAACAATACAGCCCTTGCGGGCTCCCTCGCAACGTTCTTCCCTTGGAAGATTCTCGTATTTCGCCGCGTCTTTTGTTTACCTCCTCTAGCACTCTCTGGCACCTGCGTTGCATTCCATTCACGTGTGTGAGGGACCGTGACCTATGTTGTTGTTGTTGCTGTTTGTTTCTTCGGGTTTTGCTTTTCATCTTATGTTTCGTACACCCGTGTGTTTTTTTTTTCGTCAAAATCCTTTGCTAACCACACAGCCCTTGGAGGAGGGTGTTGGTGGCGGTGGGAGAAGTTGGACAAGGGTAGAAAAAAGAATCTTATTTCGGCATTTCTTTTGTGCCTCTGCAAAACCTGCTTACAGCAATAGAATGACCGGTAGGAAGATGCGTAGTGCGGGGTATTCTAGGCAATAGCTTGATCGGATGGTAACAGGTAATGGTTTAATAAACTATTGCAACAGACTTTTCTCTAGCACATTATGAGTGGAGAATAAGCAATGGTATATAAGAACTATGTTAACAAACCATACAATAGCCTAAGAGATGCTACCACTTCCAATCGCCTGAGATATTCAAGAATTCTTTAGAGCAGTAAAAAGAAAAAAATTGTGAAGCAGGTTGCTTAAGTGTACAGCTATATAAACTACCAAATATCATGTGATATTTTACCATCGAAGTAATGAAATTTCCATGATAATACGGCAATGAGCCATCAAAATGTAATAATAATAATGAAATCCCCGTCTTCCTCTTTACCGGCACAACAACTACAAGAAGTCGAGAGAGGCCAGCAAATTCTGGCTTTAATAGTCAGGTTCTGTGTGACGGGGAAGGGATTGGTCCGGATGGGATTTTGAACCGGTCCTGTCGTGTAAATAGCCGTAATAAAATACCGAGCACAAAATAAATCATCACGATAATAATACGATGTGGATGGAAGCAGATTGTGACATTCGCTTTCCCTACCAACCGATGCTAAACCAAAGCAACTCCCGAATCAACGCAACTCTGGAATCGTTGAAACGATGAGAGGAGAGATGCTGTCGGTATTCTCAGACCAGGTAGAATTAAGACTCGCTCCGATCGTACAATGGAAGTTCGTCTGAGATCTACGGGCTCGCTGACGGTTAGTTCGGATCGAACCGGTTTCGCGTATACACCGTGTTTGCGATTTGCAAATCCCTTACAACCGCCCGCTGGGTCTCCGTCCGTGAAGTTATTCTTGGTAGTGCTGTGATCGCGTCTCGTAACAGAAGGGACCAGCGTTATTGGGTATGGGATCGTAAAAAAAAAAGATTGAATGAATGTAAACTTGACTATGGAAGGAATTTATTGCCGGGTTGACTGCATAGGCCATGTGTCCCTTTTGCTAACGAGTGCTGAGTTGTGGGTGTGTGTGTGTGTTTGCAATGTGCGATCGAGAAGAAGCGATCCATTGTCTATGTGGCTACCATCGCAACAGCAATTTCGCATCAACGCAACGAAAAATCTGTTCGCGTTGATCTTGTAATACGAATGATCATTTCAATTTATGACTCATAACGTTTCGTTTCGTGATGGAGCAACATCATGTACTGAGTAACAGCATTGTCGTTTCCAAAAGGCTGGAATGAGTCATGCAAAGTTCATCAGATATCGCTTTGCAAAGCAAGCGACGCAGCAGTTGCTATACCTGCGTCTGGTATATTTACCGGAAATCGCTCAGGACATTCACTTCTATACCTAAAAATATTCTGTCGTCTAGACTGGAAGCTGTAAAAACAAAGCAGGGGAGAATATGTTTGGACGCATCATTGAAGATTGGATGCTGCACTCATTCAAAAACCCTCGTGCATGGATTTGCCTGTGTTCTTGGCACATATGTTGGTCACATTTCTCGTCACATATCGTCAAACGAGTTGCTTTCATGGGCCTTCAAACGGTTTCTGTTTTCGTCCCGTCTGAGCACCATAAAAATCGTCGGGCTAGACGTAAAGATCAGAACCTTTACGGTGCTCTCGAACACATGATCTTGAAGGTTGCGGAATTGAACTCTGTGCCAAATGTACCTGCCCGGACAGACCGGAGACAACACGTGTTAGCAATGCTGCGACGATCTACGGTCGAAGATGCAGTACCCGTGGTTGCAACCGGCAGTCAGTGCTTGAGCTGTCGTACTGCAGGCTTGTAGAATTGTTTATTGCAAGGGCACTGTGGGTCAGGCTGCAACAAATAGTGATCGTATTTTGTTTGACGGTATCAATTCACACAACAACTTCGAAGAACTCCTCGAGGTGTCGTCAAGTACGCGCATTTGAAATTGTTTTGAAAATTGCTTGCATTAAGTGGTTGTTTGACAACTTGTGCTAAAGTTGTCTCGCGTATTTAAGCCATTATATTCCATCGGTCCAGCGCTGTTTTGCGTAGTGTTTGTTGGTGAACAATTTAGTTGTAAAATTTATTATACTAAATGTCTGAAAATATTCAAAATAACTTATTCTCTATTGATTAAATTTGTTTTAAAATTATTAAAAACAAGCTTCAGAATATATTTTTGTACAAAATTTGAAGAAAAACAAGGAGAATTAAAAGCTTTGTATGCAAACCATTGAAGTTTTCTACTTCAGATATCTAGCCACTCCAATTTTAAGGCCCTTTTCCCAGAAGGACTGTAAACTTTCATGCCATTTGGATTAAATGTTCGTCCACCCACACACACTTGGTACATATAAGACATACTAAACAGAATGTAAATTTTCTTTTTTGTTTATTTCCATGCACATCGTCACCTGTGGATATGCTGCCTTTCTCAATCCTATCGCTACTCTCGACCATCAAACAAACCGATCGGAACGGTTGCAACCCAAATTTCAACCACCCATTGATCCTCGATCACCCACCCCGGAGCGGGGTACAATATATCCACCATCACCACTACAATCAAACAGGCGTGGAAGTGATCGCCGCCCGTAAAGCAGCATGAGCTATCAGATGCCGCAAAACAGAACAAGTAAGTACAACATTACCGGTTCGGTTATGTACGGCTGGATGTTGCACACCAGCCGAACCGTACCGGATTTTGTGGGCCAGTTAATGTAGGATCACTTTATTAGCAGTTTCGTTTCATTCCGCGATGCATACGAACAGGCACGCTAATCATTGCAAGTTGTCGCCCCTGTAGGGTCTGGGACATTAAACGGGTTTAGTTATTAATTAAAAAAAATTTCAGTGCCCGTTCGAGAGGACACTTTAATGTTTTTTGCATCAGTTGCAATAAATGCAGTAAAGTAACGTTTTGCTCTCTGTTTGATCGTAAAATTCGCGAGCAGAAGCGTACGGGAATGGAAATCTGTACCCCGAGCGTTGCTTATTGGTTTGAATAGGTTTATTAGGGTTGTATCTTTAATGATAATAATAATAATAAAAAGCTGCAAAGCAAATTGGTATCTTTGCGCTTTCGTAAAGTGCGCTGGTCGGTTTCGATTGGTTCGGGTCGAGAATAAGCAGAAATATAACGATAATGAACAAGCGATGGGAGGAAATTGGTTGGGATGGTAATGGTTTTGCGTAGGTTTGTACACACCATTCCATCTATTAATAGCTTTCTACTGTTGCACCGACAACCATCCCGGTTGGATCCGCAATATATTGGTTTTGTCGTAAAATTTGCGGAAATCTCAGCATTCGCTCAGATGTATAAACAAATTGGCAAACCGTTGGACATTGGAGGTTGCAAAACAAACTATTTCCTTGATTAGAATTCCAGTTCCTGTGCATTAGGACTAGGTACTATTGCGGAAAAGGTCTCCTGCATAATCGGCAGTGCCCATCTTAAACGTCCTAAATTTATCCAATACTAAGAATTTCTCAATTTATCAAAAGAAGGGTTAAACTGCCATTTGGTTTCAATTGCGTATCAGGACCAATATCGCTTTCCGGCCATATATATATATAAGTTTGTCAAAGAGGGAAGATTTTACGGCCAATCATAGTAAATTATAGCTTTATTGCACTGTAAATCATCCATGGTTTATCGTCCTGTTTCCCCGCAAAATTATGAACGTATCCCTCTCCTCCTCGCCATCATTTAGGTGAAATTAATAGAAATCTTTTCGATGAGAAGTGATCACCGATGTTGGCTTGTTATTTAGCTGCATGAGTTCGATAATTGGGTCCGATGATCATACCATTGCTGGGATGATACACCTGCAGGTGGCATTCGTGGAAGATAAATGAACCTCAAGGTTTCTCTTCCATCACAATTAAAAAACGCAAGCGAGGAGTTCGTATTCGTTTTGCATAAAAAATGCGTTAAATTAAAAATGACCTATATGGAAAACTAAATATTAAATAAACGATAAGGGTTTTTTTTGTAAATTGCACAAATTGAACAGATTGTAAAATATCGCAATTGCTAAACTCATTACGTACAGTCTTTTCCCGTGTTATGGGAATCTCGAGTGTCGCGTAATTCGGGAAATGACTGTATTTAACTACAGGGTTTGCCATGACAGTTTTAATAATCCATGTCCATATCATTATTTTGTTAGCATTTGTGTCAACACTTCCCTAGAACAGTTTATACCCGTATGTAACACCAGTCCGCGTTCGAAACATCACAAATTAGGCGATCAAATTGCCCCGAAAAAAAAAACGCTTTTACAAAAATGTTCAAACAAAAGTGTTAGCTTACATTCAATATCGTGTGATCTTGTCCCTGCTGTAAGGTACATTAGGTTTAACAGATATATTCGGCAGCTACCACCAAAGCTGGGACACTAAATTTCGTTGCGTGATGATGCGTGACCATCGGACAGCTTCCACGTCCATCTAGACACACTGTCTGGCAGGGTTTTTACACATAACAACTTCAAAAAAAAAAACTCACAAATGAACGTCCTTTTACGCGTAACTTAATCCCACATGGACAGGTCTTACAATCGGGCGTATCAGCTTGTTCCAGCTATACTAAAATCGAAACACAAGCGAAGTTGCTGAGGTGCCGGTGAAGTTGCCGGTAAATTGGGCGTAGCGACGAAATGAACATGTTTACGACCGCTGCCGCCCTGAAAGCAGATACCGCGCTGTCCTTTCCGTGGCCAACATCTGTTTGCAATTCGGCCCTGTTGATTGCCAGAAGGTCGGCATCGTTGGGACACAATTTTCTCCCTATTGTCGGTCGAATATTTCCACCCTAGGGCAACAAACAACAAGCCAAAAAAAAACGATGGAAAAACATGCGCACGCATAAACTTGCAAGCCAACGTCGTGTTATCCTTATCGCACCTTGCCAGCATGGGGAAAGCCATCAAACGCAGCCATGAAGGACATCACTCCTATACTTCCCTATTCTTCGTCTTGTTGTTGTTTTTTGCTGGAGAAAGTTGGGGAAATTTCCGCGATGGGGCTGACAAAAAGGTGGAGCCAAACGAAACTTTTCCCCGACGGTGCTTACTTTCTACAAAATGGCGGATGGTCCGCATTTGTTCTGTCTCGCTTTCATATCCTGCACGCGCACATCACCGTTAGGTCGTGATAGTCGGCCCAGGATAGTTGTGAATGTGATCACAAATGGAAAATGGGATCACTGGTGAGCGTAGGACAGTGCTCACACTGTTTGCATGAAAGAGAGGACCGGTTTTCGGGTGAAAATATCTTCACTTTCACAGGCGGACCGCCTGCCCGTTTGCTGGACTGGATATGTTGCATTATTGCGTCAAGAACGGTTACGGTAGCGGTGTCGTGTCCTGTGCACTCGGAGCACCCAGTGCAGACTCGTGACGGCTAACAGCACATTTAACGAAACGAAACGGTTAAAAAATTAAAGCGAAATGTGGTTTTCCGTTCAACGGTTCGTGTGAAGGACTTGCAACGGGTCCTTTTAGGAAAAAAATAAAGGTAAAACTGTTAATTCGCATCGAGAAAGTGCTCTAGGAGGTCGAGAGTGAAGTTGTAGTGGCCTTTTGTTAATTTGAGCTAGTGCGTGTGTCTTAGTTCCGTTCAAATCCTTTCTTAACCAACAATCGCCCAACTGTTGTACTTAAAATTAATATGCTTTTAAGCGAATAATCGAGCATTTGTTCTTATGTAGAGATAGTGTTACTAATATAAACAGAGTGATAATTCCATTCCTCATCTCACCCAGCAAAGACATTTGGATAATACAACGGGCCGAAAATTTCGTGCAAAACATCCTCCAAAAAGGTTTTTTGAAGGTGCACGCAGCTAGGTATGCATCAGTGGGAAGGATAAATGTGAGAGTGGGGGAATATTTCTCTATTCTTAATTATTCTTTATTAACATTGTAAATTACACCTTCAATTATTGCCAAATTCTTCATAAATTATACCTTCAATTGAAATAAGAAAATTTGATGGTGGTGGTGGTCTATAATTATACGCCAACGATAGTCTCAATGGTGATAAGCATCAGTATAAGAAACTATGTAAAAAAACACATACACCTGCCAATATGCATTATTTCAGCACATTAAGAGTCAACAGCGACCTCCGTAAAGGATTTATCTGACAAATATTGCACACTGCCAGACGCCTTGTTCTCTTACATACAGCTTAACGTCACTGACATGTTTGTTCGTGCAGAATATTGACAGGATGGTAAAATTGCATTTGTATTAGTTTATTTTAATTGAATTACATTAACCGCATGTTCCAACATCCTCCCGTAGAGAAAAAGGAACATGAGCACTGCATTTAGCAGGTATGTGAGCAGAGGAATGTTGCGATGTGCCGAAATCATACCCAACTTCCCTTCGAAATGCTGTCCTGTCGAATATGGCGAGAAAAATTGCTGGCATTAGTATATATATATATATATATATATATATCAGTATATGTGTGTGTGTTTGGGGCAGGGATTCACTAAACATCTTCCGTTCCGCTGATTGGTGAAACCGATTTAAAGTAAATGGTATGCGCTAGAACGTGCCGGTAACACAGTGCGCACATCACCATCGCATCCTTTCACATCCACTCCCTGCTGTGATGAATCTACGGATATGTAGGGGGTTTTTTTCCCCCACCCAGTATATACTTCTTTCTTCAAAGAGTTTAAAAGCGCCACCAAGCGTGGGAGTAAACTTTCGCCGTTGTATTATATGGATGCGGGTGTGTGTAGCTCATTTAATGAATGTCGTCTTTTTTTGAAGTTAAATATGTTTTTTTTCTGTTGTTGTTGGTATCCTTCAAACATACCTCTTACCAGTACGGTGGCTTTAGCAGGGAAAACCCTCCTCAATGGAACGGAGATTGAAAACGTATGAAAATGTCTTCCCTTACATTGCGGCTAGGTGGGAAGACTTTACGGAATATAAGAGTACGAGCAAAAAATTCTAGACGCAAAAGAACGAGAAAAAAAACCCTTTAAAAAGGAAGTAGTCGTGCGTTATTATGTGTTTTTATAGTCGCGAAGCGTTTTTTTATGTTTATTGCGCGCCTCGCACAAACACTCACACGCAGGGTAGCAAATGTTTGATTAAATAGCGGAAGGGACTGGGCTGGTCCTGTGTTAGCGGGGGTTCATCTTGTGCCCCCGAGATTGACGTTTACGATTGGGGAGGATGCCATCGGTGTATCCAAAACTGGCCGCTCTGGCACCGGCAGGCTCTGGCAGTAGTCGGGTGCCGTACTGTATAAAGGCAAACGGTATGCAGCGACAATCGCTTATTGATCGCTCATCGCTCGATGGTCGCGGTCGTGTGGTTTGCGTGTTGCTTACTTACCCAACTCCCAGACACCGACGAACTTTTGACGCGATGTGCGCAGTCACGGGTTAGGACTCGTGCCGAACCAACCGAGCCACGCGGTCAGATCTGATCTGCTCTAGGCTAATCGTGCGCAGAGACCCCTGTGAGGTATTCTGAGGTGTAGCTTGGTGTTTAGTTTCTGGAGGTGTTCAGTGATACATAGTGACCCCCTGTTTGGGATTCGCAGCAAGTGATACCGTTGTCTCGCATCTCGTTGTGGTTGAAACAATGCAAAGTGAACGTGGAATTAGCCGAGGGTCCTCTGCTCCATTCCTTCCGGTGTTATCGAAACCGTGAGTTTTATAGTGGGCTAAGCTTGTACGCAGTGTGAAACAGCAAGGATATCCATCAGGAGTCACCCACATGTTAACATCATCATCAACGTAACACGCCTCTCTTCTATCAAACGTAACAAACTTCCATCCACCAATTCTACCAACCTCACGATCGATCACACTCACAACACGGCTTTGTGGAATGTCTGACTATTTTGGCGCTGCTGCACTGTATGTCTGGGAGAGTGATCTTGTATGCATGGGTGGTAGAAAGGTCGATAATTTTCTCCAGAGATCAACCGGTAAACCACACAAGAGTTGAGTACATTGTGTGAACTTAATGCCCAATTCCAGACATGGCCATATGATCGGGATGATGGAGTATCTACAGTTCCTGGGTGAATGTAAGCGTAAATTGTTCTTTTAGCTTAGACCAACCGTAATTCGCAGGTTCCGTTTGCATTTGTGTCCGTTTCGTGGGGTTTTGGTATTCAATTCCATATTGCAGAGTACAGAGTACACTGCACATGATGTCATTGTCTCATTGCCGCGTGTTCATATTCTCTATTGAGGATGTTGCCTTGATGTTGACTCTCTGTCAGTTGGAGGTGGAGGTTGTGTCGAGCAAAGATTTTCCTCTTTTGCCACACGGTGGTCAAAAATTCATTTTTTTTATAGACGAGAGATGCTGTGTGTGTTGTAGCAGCCACAAGATGTGCAGCAAGACCAGGGTGTTTTTCCAAGACATGGTGGCAGCATTCCTGAATCCAACATGGATATCCCACGCTCCCCAAATGCAACGACCGTGAAATGCTTTATGGGGGGGTACTCCCAACGCGAACACTTTCCGTGGTATTCTTAGAAAACGCCGAATTCTATGCGGCGTACATTTATATCTAGGTTTTGATGTGGGTTGTTGCCTGCATAACGGAGATGAGTGTCACGTGTTCTAGCAGGATGCAGTGCATCAGAATTTACGATTATTTAACGTTTTAAAAAGACTTTTTTTTTTTGGAAAAACTGATCTGTGGACTCTCAGCTTCCCGAATTTTCCGGAAACCTATCGACCCTTTGATTGGCTCTGTATGATGTCGATTCTCAACAAATATATGGACATCGATTTGGACCCCTTCTAGGCGGTAATTTTCAAATCTCGGGCCAAATTTTCATTCAATTTCTGTCTCGAGAGTTCGTGAAGTAATTCTAAGCACTTGATTTTTCTGAAGATGTGTTGTATAGCTTCTATATAAACATAACTTCGAATAGCAAAAGCCGGATGTAGTTGTTATTCAATCGTATTTGGATAGTGGATTCGAATATATTGAACATCTTCACTTCAAACCTCAAAAGGTTCTATCGGTATTGAATAAAAATATATCTTTTCACATCTTAAACTCGTTTGAGTGGCTGCCTCAGATATTCTAACTAGAGGGAGGAAGATATTCTGAGTTCCTTAAAATTGGGAAGGCGATTCTGACGTAAATGTGCTGTTATCGGCGGCCTTCATAGAGCCCGCCCGGTTGCAGCTAGAGCAGGGGTCTCCAAACTTTTCAGTCGGCATTGGTTGAAACTACCGCCGCAGTTTGAAGAACCCGTATCTAGAGCAACATTAATGTTTGTCCTTAATTCTCGCACAAAATTACCTGTTATTATACGTAACATTACACGATTATGTTGAAAATTGGGCACATCGCACACAGAAATTCAGTACTATTTTTGAGATCTGATGTCCATTAATCTTTAAAACGTGGTGTAGAATTCTCGTCCGAAAAAAACCTTCAGTTGAAGTTGGCGACAAAACAGACACGCCTCAGAATTTTGTACACCTTGCAGCTTGCACGGTGTAATAACTCCTTAAACCAAGGCCAATATAACTGCTTGTTCCTTGGTCGCATTATCAACGATAGTTTAGAAATACAAAAACATAAAACATTCCGCTAGCGCGCTAGACGTGTGTTATCGCACCATTGGTGACACAAAACACACCGCCCGTCAGCAAAACACGGTAGTTTTGAAATGTTTCTCCACGACGGGGAAGTAATGCCATGCGTGGCAAACATAAACAACCGTTCGAAACCACTCGCACGGCGACAACAATCGACCGGCATTGATAGCAAAATGTCATCGTGCACGGATTGTTCGGGCGGGCAAGGAAGAAAAGCATGCAAATAGAAAACGGCAACATATGCAATGGCGAACGGAAAATGTGTTTAATTGATTTTATAATCTTTATGGCTGTAGTCGGTCCGGGGTCCGGAGTTAGCGGAACCTTTCATACAGGATCGTACGGAACGAATGCATGTTGATTATGCATGGCCCTGTTGCGTACTACATGTGCGGGTTCGCTGCTGTGTAAGCGTTGATATTGTGAGCGTTTCCGTGGCATTAATTGTTTAATTTTGGAACCAAAAAACCATTAAAACCTTTCTTATTACAGTGCGATCAAGCGATTGTATCAATACAGGAGGTTCAAGGTTTATTAAATCCTATGAAGTGTCCTGCGTGAAAAAAACTTAAAAACATTACAAGTGTTTTTACGCTTATCGTTCTAAATACGAAGCTTCTAGATTACAGCGCATATGGCATAAATTGAAAACACTGTGCGTAACAAAAAGTAATTGTTTTAATAGCAAAGATCTTTAAAACAGACCGGTCAGACGGGTGCTCTCGCTGATAATCTTTAACTCCGCGACTGTCCGCTACTACCCAAAGTGTCAATAAGTGTTGGCCGCACGCTCGCCAGCAAAATAAGCACAAATATATAAATAAGCTGCTAGCTCCGGTTTTTTTTATTGGCTGGAGGGGTAATCTTGGTTAGCGCGCTTAGCCTGGCACCCGGGAGGAAATACCAGAGCTGTGATAATTCGCATACCGCAACTTGCATTAGTTGCGGCACCGAATTACAAGAACTTCTGTTACGCTGCATTAAACGTACATCACAAAAAGAAGCATCGGATCCTGTGCGCATTATCAAGCTGAAACCCATCGGGTCGTAACGATCGGGTCTGAACCCCCAACGCTGGTCCGCGCCTGTGAATTGTGCCATAAAATTGTGGAACATAAACATACATTGCTTGTTTTGCTTTGCCCATTACCCTGGGACACGGACGATGACATTGCGATATGAATGTTTCGTTTCATATAGCGCTGGGTTACTCCGGTTCAGATTCATTAATCGGAATGAATTTATGAACTGAATGAATGAATCCGTAACTATTATTGCAAAGCTTCTTGAATGAATCATGCAAAAATTTCCACAAGGCCTCCAAGAAGCATGATCCACAGCATGGTCTGGGGATTCACGATTCTTTTGAGAGTTGATTCTTGTATTGAATGACTCCTCGCAAAAGATTCATACGCATGACTCTTCTCATAGAATTTGAAAGGATTCTAGCTAAGGAGTTATATGAATAACTATTCTCAAAAGATTTTAATGACTACTCACTAAAGAGTCATATTAATGACTCTTCTCAAACGATTCATTAAGTACAACACTAGTTGTGTGCATATATTGAGACCATCTCGAGATTTGGTTTCCCGTAGCACCCCGTAGGCATTTTACTAAATTTCAATGACTTCTTCACAATTTTGTTATCTATTTCTGGCTGGAAATTCATGTTATTCATGAATTAATCGAATCTGGCTGGAGTAAGTATTGAATTATGTGATGTAAACGAAAAAAGAAGACCTTTGAACATAAAGAATATGTAAAGTCTAACGTCTTCACTACATATTTAAACACTTTAAACCAATTTAACGATATTAGTAATAGACCATAAAGGACGTTCAAACATTTAACAATGATTGTAAATTGAATTTTCTATTTCGCTCCGTCGCTTGATTGCCAGTTTTCTCCGGGTGTTCATAATGATCTTTAGGTGGAGGAGGGAAAATAAAAGGTTCCACCAAACTGGGGTTTGTCCTCGATCCAGAACATTTTCCAACCATGGTAAAGGTGCACCAAAATATAAAGAAAACACATAAAACTTCCAACAAGAAATCTTTACGTAAGTGGGGGGCGAAAAACAAAGCAACGAACGAGCCTCCCGCTGTAGTGTTCGGCAAAAGGGAAATTAATATAGGATGGTATGGTAAAACGATTCGCGGTGCGAAGAGTCGGTACGTCGACACCCTGTTGCCATAACGACGGCAAATGGATCCCGCTTCGTCTGCGATGGCAAAGCGCTTTGAAGCACTGAAATACCCCAGACGGTGGCAAAAGCGCGAACCGGCGGGCACGGTAAATGCCTGGGAAAGCGTAGGGACAGCCCAAAACAGGGCAATCCACTGCTTCTTCATTGGCGGGATGTCATCGGCGAGGTTCGGGAAGGTTTGCAGCGGTAGGGCGCACAGATCGCCGACGAGAGTGAAAGATCAAAGGAATCATGGTCTTCACCCTCGTTTGCGTTTGTAGATCTGTAGGATATGGTTCTCTGTTTTTTTTTGTATTGCGCTTTGAAGGTTGGAGAAAGCGTGCCGCGCGTGTACGGGCGACGTGCGGAAGGATAACACCCCCCACATCCTTTTTTTTGCTGCACGGACCGGTCCAAAAATGTCGAAAATGGAAAATTATCCCAATGGTTGCGATTTCGGTGGCTGTGCGCAATAAAATAGAGAATTATTTCGCTTTTCGATTCCAAATCGATTGGTAACTTGAAGACATTTTCTACTGGAACTTGCCTGTTAAATTGCTATCTTTAAATAATAAAAAAAAAACATTGCGAAAAACAGCTTTAGAGGTGTTTGATGGTGTTAATGGTGCGTCCTAAAAGACATTTTGTGTTATTCTGATTTATTCGCTAAAGAAAAATCAAACTCAAAAGGGCATTATTTGTGACAGCGTGGGTCAATTTAGATGTTGAAGAAGTTTAATTGCGTTAGACATACATATGTTGCACCCGCCCAGCCACTTTGAGCAACCTTCGCGCTGAGTAAGACGAAATTGGATAATAGCTGGATGGCGATCAAAAAGAGATCCCCCTTTTGTGCGTGTTGGTGTGGTCCCTGTAATTATATGCGCTGCACCCCACAATGCTGGAAAATGGAAGCGGAGTTTTCCCCGTGCAACAGTTCCGCAAATTGTACGACCAAAAAAAAAAAGAACACATTTGCCGAGTTCGCTTCAATTATCGCCTGCGGTACAACTGTGGTTCTTCCCATAGTTGGGATGTCCACTGGTGTCCGGCTGATGAATAGTTGATGCTAGTGCAACAACTCGGTGCGGTCAGCGTGGTAGAGGTACTCCAACAAAATGGTTTTTCTTTTTTTAGCAAGAATATCCGGTTTTCCTTCAATGCACCGAATGACATCTTTCTTCCAGAGGAGTTGAATTATTAATGACGGGTTTGTCGGAACTGTGGCTGTATAATTTGGTGTCAAGCAAGGCAATTTCTTCCCTCCATTAGCGACAACTCGATGACATAATTAACAGCAGCCATAAACTATCCAGTCACATATTTTGCCGCTTCAAACTCCACCGGCGAAAGATGACTCCAACAGCATGGACGTGAAGCGTTTCGACATTCGCGCCCACAACCACAAGATGAATATTATTTGACGTTTCTGCACTCGCAAGCCTCAAAAAAAAAACAATATGTTGATCATTTTCGTTTCATCGCTTCATCACCACATCGCACTTCGCGCTGTACAAACACGCTGCCGGCTCACACAGCCTACACTTCTGGACCCGTTGCTGGTCGGAATGCTGCGCATGTTATTGCCACGTGTATCCCTTAAACAAAACCAAACAGCACACTCACCCACGAATGGAAACGCGCCGTCGAGTAATATTGTGCCAGATTTTGCAGGTCTGTGTGATGAACTGTGTGGTAAAGGGGAGAGACGAAAGACGCGCGCGAGATGGAAAATGGAAAACTGATGGAAGCCCTTCATTTTTTGTTTCCACCAAATGGAAGTGGAAGCTGGGCGGGTAAAAGGAGAACATTCACCGATGGCAATGTCGAAAACTTCAAAGAGAATCCCTAATCACGTACGATGAGAGGAGACACCGTACCGAGGAGGCTTTTTTGTTGTTGTTGTTTGCAGGAATAAAGATTCCTGGGGGCGCACGGCAGAGAATCACCGAACACGCCCGATGCCTGGGAGCCATCATGAACGGCGGCCATTTTTGCGCGGGAAATGACTCGAATATCGCTCGTCTGGAAGTGCGGGTGTATGCGTTACGCAGCACCTTCCGTCCGTCGTTCCGCAACAAACAGGCAGTCTGGCAGGATTCGAATATCCAAGGTCCAACAGTTGACAACACTGAATGCTATTAAGGATAAAGAGATTACCTGAAACCCCTCAGAGTCTGTCGAAGGGCGGGGGGTGGGTTTGGTTTTTTTTTTCATCTGTTCTACCTCCATTGAAGCAGTCGTCTCTAGCGACGACAAAAAGCTGGGATAAGCCGAACCTTGGGAAGAAGATTAAAGCTATCTCTGGGTATCGCTTAAGTATTTCGCTGCTTTTAAAATCGCCAATATACGATCTGCCTCAATATCCGCCAGGGTTCTAATGGTGCCTTCTTTAGCCAAGTTGTCCGCCTGCTTACGCGGGTATCAGACGCGGGTGTGACTGGCAATGGAAAGTGCAAACACACCCAGCGGGGTATGTGTGACACGTGGACCTCTTCAAGCGTGTGGCCAGTTTGAGTGAGCTGGCAAACATAACCTCACCCCCCGCAACTTTTCCTTCAGTTTATTGTTCTTACTCACTCTCTCTCTTAAGGTAAACTACTTACCAGCATTAGTCTGGTTTATTTGCCTAACGAAGGTAGCCTATGGTCAACCAACGCATACCCTGACTCGGATGGACCGTACAGGGGAACCCTCTCCACAGAGGTTGCCATATTTATTTGCCCTGCGTCTTTTGGAAGTTTTGGGATTGTTTTGATGCGATTTAGGTTTTTGTTCCAGTGTGCTATGTGCCATATCTAATATGATTTGTCCACACTGTGTTAGGTCATCTTTTTGACTCCCAAACCCCAACCGAAATGATCATTCGGAGACGTCCCTGTGTTGATCACGTGTTATTAGTAGAACCGTCAGCTTACAGCCTACTGATGTTGGTGCTCCATAATGATAACGATCTAGTAGAGGATAATCTAGGAGAAATGCTCTTCTGACTGTGTTTTGCTTAATGAACCTCTTGCGAAGAGTTATTCATGTGAATCTTTAGTGAGGAGTCATTCCAATCAGACTCTCAAAAGATTCATGAATCCTCAGAGCAGTAACGGAATTTTCGAGAATTCATGCATCTTTGAAATGGAGCAGCAGGTTCATTCATTCGGTTCGAAGATTCAGATTCATGAATACCCCAACAATACTCGCAACAACCTCAAGAGATCTAGGCCAGCCATTTTTGACTTTATCCACCAGTAGGAGGGATGTCCGTGATGGGATGCACCCGACTGCAGTGCAGCTTTGCGATGGCATAATTCTTTTTGGAATCTTTTATTACAAACTATTCAAGTATTTAGTTTGTAGATTGACGTAGAAAGAGATTCTTCCATCATGTAGGACTCATGCTTCTTTGAAGATGCACGATTCTTTACGGATTCTTTGAGTATCTTTGAGGAATCACGAATCTTCTTGAATCTGAACCAGATTCACCCAACATTGTCGCATCTTCTGGAATTCTGGACAACATCACAAAGATGACAGAGATCTGATACTGTGGAAAAGAACGTTAATATGTGCATATGACTTCACAGATTTCCTAAGGTCCAGCCATTTATTTTCAAACCACTACGCATTAGCACAAATTTCTAATAGCATAAAAAAGACGTCACCGGATTTGATGCCAACCACAAAAGAAAACGCGGCCAGAGGATTCGTTTGCAGTTGTGAGTACAATTCCAAAACGTGTCCTTTTGATAGCCGTACACGTGTGGATTCATGTTTGCCTGCGAGGGACTTGCACGCAGCCCTGCTGCCAGCAACCTTCCAGCGGTTTGCCGTGGCTTCGTTTGACGAGACGACCGTAAGCATACCAGAAACGGATAACCCTGCCAGTTTCCCACCCCGGTCACCTTAACCCCCGGGTTTTCTTTGTGTTCCGCAAAAGGGCACATTTACTCGCCGTTTCTAAAATCTGCTTTACCGGCCCTGGGACGGGGTGGTGGGTGGCTTAGGCAGACGGTGCGCTTCGTCACTCATCGCTCCCCAGCCGAATGGTAAAGTTTTCCTTTGATCTTTGCAAATCTTCCTGCCAGCTATTCGCTTCTCATTTCCTCTGTATCAACACGTCCGACCGTATTTTTGCCCTCGTCGATGAAGTGGAAAATCCGCATCGTTATGTGTCCCCTGGTTGGTGTGCGACGGGCTGATGGAAACGCACGCCGCAGCTAGGTGCTTCGCCTACATCTCTGCAGGCACTGACCTGCTAACCGTTTGCGCTAGTGTGAACTGTAAAATGAAAAATGTAGCCTCGCTGAGCACGCTCACGGTCCTCGCAACAATTTGGCGCCTCCTAACCGTAGCAGCTTTGCAATTTCGCTGTGAACTACGCTTGAGCTTTGGCCCGGCGCTGGTGGAACGATTTTCCGAAAGGCGCCACGATTCAGGTGCCAGTTTCTTAATCTGCCAACGAGATTGATACTTCTTTCCTGATGCTCTATTTCATGTGAATTTAGTTTGTTTTATTTTTTGTAAATATTTTATTTACTTTAATGTATTTGCTGCCGGTTCGGGTAGGGCAGAGTAGGATTTACAAGTTGATGTAAGTAAACGCACAACTTCGTTTCGGCGTAACTAATGTGTGTTTCACACAGAAAAGGCTTCAACGTCCAGGATGGCAAACACAGGGCCCTTTGGCGAATCGCTCAAAGTTCCCTTGTTTTTCCTGACGTTCGCAACTCGAACCACAATTAAGAACGATTTTCTCAAGGCGGCGGTTTGGTGGCATACTGAGGATGCAATTTGGGAAAGGATTTAACCGTGAAAGTAGTCAAACAGTGGGAACCCCTTTACAACAAAGCGAGAAACCCTACTGGATGACAATCTCGCTTTCCTCCCTCCTCCTTTTTTTTGGTCGGCTGAAGTCGTATCACGCCACAATATCGATGATGACGCGTGTCAAGACAAAAAGGGCTTGTGTGTATTATGCACAGTTGGGGGGATGTTTTGTGTCATAATTATGTAGTAATTGATATTTCCACTCTGTTTCGCATTCGTCCGTCTGGCCGTGCCGGATGTGCTTTGTGCCGGTGCAAAACGAACGCATGAAATGTGCCTTAAAAAAACGTAACACGTGGGTCACTTCTGACCCATGCGTTTGCAGGTCGGTTCATAACCTGGTGCATAATGCATCCCGTGTGGGAAGAAACAACGATGAAGGCACAACGGTGTGTGCTAAAACATTTATATTTATTGATTCTGTGTTGCTTCTTCCTTGTTATAATTAATTGATCAAAATTGGCTTCGCTGCCCGGTCGAGGAGCAGTGTAATTATTATTTATATACATTTTTTAGGAGCTGTAGAACAATTAGAATGCTGCCTAGCGTTATGGTAATTAAATTTGCATGCTTAGATCGAGGGAATCTTTTTTATACTTATACTTTAAGTGGAGTTAACTATTTTTTACTTTTAAATCAATCACCATGACCATGCAGACAAACCAATCGGTTAATTGTACTGAAATAGACAAAAAAGAAGCATTTTTTTTGTATATATTTTGTAAGAATTTATTTTTTTATTCCTTCCATCCATTAATTATTTTGATTTGTTTGAGATTTCCATACGCAAAGTTTACATAACAAGCGTTATGATAATTGCTTCCCCTATGTAATGTAAATAGGGACCGACCCGTATGGGATTTCGTACCGATCCTGTCGTGTGGAAGCTTGGTACCAACACTACTAAACCATCGGGACGCCTCCAACAAATACGTTTTAATTGCTAGTAGATTGATGCCTTCCGAAGAATTTACATCACACATAAAGTTATAATTACACAGGAAATAGACTTAAAGTGAGAAATAGATTATTGTTTAATTAAAAAAACTTAGAATATATAAATTTATAATATTTAGACGAAAATTAATTGGTAAATATTTAGGTTAATTTGCCAATTATTGCGCAATGCCCAATATATTTAAATTGCTTTATTTCCAAACATTTAGAAAACATTGGTGAACGACACCTTTTAATTAAAATTAAAAAATTTAAACAATAGTTGGTTTTAATGATAATATGTTTCTTTGTTGTTTAACAAGATATTAGTTTTGAAACAGGGTTTTTATCTAAAAAATACAATACGAGAGCCAGAGAGAGAGAGAGAGAGAGAGAGAGAGATAAGGAGAAAGAGACGTAAAAAAAGAGAGAGATAGTGCGATTCAAATTATCTGAATATTTCCGGGGATTATCGACAAGATTTTAGGGTTCGGAATTGAAATTAGATTTACAACATGTACCCTAATGAGGGTTGAGAGATTGGATTCCTGGTGTACGTATCGGCAAGAGATGACAGGGACAGACGACCGGTTCTAGGATTCAAATCGCCTCCAAATTTGCTGGCCAAACCCTTTGATCTTTTGCATTCCTGCTCGCTTCTTTCACCCTTCCCGTCCGGGATTTCCTTGCTATATACTCCTGCACACACATACACCCACCGATGGTCTAGTTGCGCAAAAGGACCAGAGTATTTAATTTTTCCCCTTTCTCCTGAACAAGGTTTTGTTGCTGTTGTTGTTGTGCGCGTACGATGTGTTTCCCCACATCAGTCATCGCATTGAATGTCCTGGCAACAGCCGATTGTAAATGTTGAGCGTGCGGCCCGTACCGCACAATGTCTACTCCCTGTTTTTAATGCCCTAACGTTTTCCCTATCGTAACACCATTATCAACATTTTAGAGAGCTGCCTCATTGTGCCAGGAGGAAGGTATAGCAGAATCGTTTGATGTTGAAGATGTCGTCATTCTCTGCCATCATGCACTGGTGACCGATGACGATGTGATGATGATAGACGGTGGTTGTGCCTGGTCTAGCCTGCTGTGCCGGTGCAGTTGGCAATGGAGTTTAAGGACATACGGTTTGGTGAAACTCGTTGTGTTTTTGTATTTTCTCGATGAGTTTTTTTAAATTTTCACCTCTGCCTTTGAGCCTACCAGAGGAAAGAGGAAACCGTTCAAGACTGACATTCAAGCCGTGAATTACAGAATACATAGAGTGCGGCATTACTACATCCGAGAACAGTCTAGAATAAAGTAATAAGCATTTCCGTTTCTGAAGCTGGAAGGCTAAGCAGTAATGCATTTGCAAAGGTATACGATTTATCTTCTGATTTCCCCTTGCAGTGGATGATGACGGTGACTGCCTAGACGAGGTAGTACACTTACGGTTTTTGCAGAGATGGGCAAATATTTACCTTCACACTCCCAGTGACAGAGTGTCCAGGCGCCAATAGAAAGGACGAATAATTAATTATTGTAACAAACAGCCAGGATGCACTTAAAACTGGAGATACATGCCAACTCCAATATTAGAGCCAGTAATGAAATAACAAAAAGTCGTGAAATGAGCAACTGTTATACTGTCCCGCCGTGTGGTATAGAATTAATATCTCCGGCGGCCTCTGTTCGGGCTGGCTAAATCAATTATTGGCTTCTTCGCGGGAAGAAGAAAAAACAAAGCAACAGGCGCCGATAAACGATTCGCTAAAGATGTTGATGGCACTTTTCGCGCCAAAAAAACACAATTTGTGTGTTACATCATTAGTTGCCGACTAGATGACCTGCCTTGTTTTGTGGGCAAAAGGGTCGTCCACTTCGTCAAAGCGCCTTTCCCGCTCGGTGGGTGGCTCTACAACGCTGCTAGAGGGAAAAAATATAAACGACACCATCTTCACCACTATCCAGCAGCCAGCGTTCGTGTCAAGATTGCTTTGAGGATTCACCTCAATGTCATCACCTCTTTACTGCATTCGTTCGAAACAAACCGGACAGATAAAGAACCTGTCAGTGGACGCATCGTCGTCTTTTATGTGTGCGGTGAGAGAACACCGAAGAAAAAACCTCAAACCTGACTACCAAGATGACTTATTTGCTTTCAATTTTTTAAGCATCTTTAATTTGCCCTCGTCTCGAGAGGAAATTGTCTTCGTATCAATGGAGATGCCTCTTGTGTTTTCGTCGGTTTCGCATCTGCCGTGGCAAATATATTACGAGATTTTGTTTGGTCGACCGAGGACTACAACAGTGAGACGGTTTCCGGTTGGTCAAAGGAAGGTGTAATTTTGTTGATTCGCCCATCCCCAGCAGTGTACATTATATTCTTAGATCTTCTCAAGGAAACCAACCGTAACGGAAGTTATTGTTAAACCCGGTGGTTCCGAATTTCCGTAAGATGGCGTTTAAGGAAAAGCCTGGAGCACCTTGAGAATTAGCCCCTCATAACCGCAAACGGAAACTGGCTAAGAAAAGATTTATCATCTTAGTGTACGAGAAGAACGAGCGAGATCCTGTGTGTCGTTTATCCCTAGTCTCTGGTGTATAAGATTTTAGGGATATGTTTGTTTGGACGCTTTGCTACTCCAGCACCACTCAGCATTCACCGTCAAGTGTCTTTACGTTTGATGCCATATCGACATGGTGTATTATTTTTTTTTTTGCTTCTACCTACAGAAGGTGAGATGATGCTGTAACTCTCCAATTGGTACGGCTAAAAGGAACAAAAAAAGGCATACCTAAGAAGGACTTTTCAAGGTTCATTTGAACAGCATTGTGTTTGCGTTTACCGGTCCCCACGTTGCCTGCTAATCTGGTTGATTTTTGCATTACGTATCTCGTTGTCGATGCGCCACGCTTGATTATCCTGGAGTTTAGCTTACTTAGATCATGCAATCCAAACAAAAGGCATCGCACACATTAGTTCGGAAACATCTCCTACCGCAACGTTTTCACATTCTACTAACTGGGTGCTTCTTCGCTTTGATTTTCTTACCATCTTAGAACTTTTCCTTTCACTGTCGCTTCCTGTGTTGCCAACAATGGTGCGCGTACTCGCCATACTTCGCCTGCTGTCGGCAAAATATTGGATAATAAGCCGAGCAAACGGTGTGGATAAATGAGGATAATGCGCGATTGCATTATCTAAGGCTTCTTTCGATGTTTCTTTCACTTCTGAGAGGGGTTTGTTAGAATGTGTGTTGGGGATTTCCAAATCTGGGATTTGGTGCTTGGTGATGCGTTAGCCAGATCACGCTTCCGCTTAATAGATTATCTGTTTCCTGTAACTTAGACGAAAAAGTTTGGACGATTGGAAGAATAAGGTCTTTAAATATTCATCTTGCACTACTGTGAGCAATTAGCTTTACTGATCCACTGCTAAACGGGTTTGGATGGTTTTAGATGTATTCGTGACACAATAGTTGCCCAAATCTTCCAATTCTTGAAGTTAGACAAACTTCTTGAGTTATCTGAACTGTTCTAACATCAAACTTTTAACACTGCGTATATTTTACAATAGGCTGTTTTAATGTTAAGAATGAATCGAAGAATTGGCTTTTAATTTGCGAGATGTTGAAACATCTGCTTCAGCTGCAGCGATATCAGCGAGTAGTTCATACCTACAAAACAGATCAGAACCACTACTAATTTTCGCGTCCTCTGTGCTCTTCTTGCAGTGTCTCATAATCCCTACAATCCGTCGGATATGCCGATGCCATCGGCAAAGGAGCAAACACTGATGTGGCAGCAAAACTCGTACCTCGGCGATTCCGGCATTCATTCGGGCGCCGTGACCCAGGTGCCGTCCCTGAGCGGCAAGGACGACGACATGGAGGATGATCCGCTGATGTTCGACATGGATCAGGGCTTCTCGCAAAACTTTACACAGGATCAGGTCGACGACATGAACCAGCAGCTGAGCCAGACCCGCTCCCAGCGTGTGCGGGCCGCAATGTTCCCGGAGACGCTCGAGGAAGGGATCGAGATCCCGTCGACACAGTTCGACCCTCAGCAACCGACGGCGGTCCAACGGCTGGCGGAACCGTCCCAGATGCTGAAGCACGCGGTTGTTAACCTGATCAACTATCAGGACGATGCGGATCTGGCCACCCGCGCCATACCCGAGTTGATCAAGCTGCTGAACGACGAGGACCAGGTGGTGGTTTCCCAGGCCGCCATGATGGTGCACCAGCTGTCCAAGAAGGAGGCGTCGCGTCACGCGATCATGAACAGCCCGCAGATGGTGGCTGCCCTCGTCCGTGCGCTCTCCAACTCGAACGACCTCGAGACGACGAAGGGTGCGGTCGGTACGCTGCACAACTTGTCGCATCACAGGCAAGGTCTGCTGGCAATCTTCAAGTCCGGTGGCATACCGGCGCTGGTAAAGCTACTGTCCTCGCCGGTCGAGTCAGTGCTGTTCTACGCGATCACCACGCTGCACAACCTGCTGCTGCACCAGGATGGCAGCAAGATGGCGGTACGGTTGGCTGGCGGGCTGCAGAAGATGGTCGCACTGTTGCAGCGCAACAACGTCAAATTTCTCGCCATCGTCACGGACTGTCTGCAGATCCTGGCGTACGGTAACCAGGAGAGCAAGCTGATCATTCTCGCCTCGACCGGACCGAGCGAGCTGGTTCGCATAATGCGCTCGTACGACTACGAGAAGCTGCTGTGGACAACGTCCCGCGTGCTGAAGGTGTTGTCGGTCTGCTCGAGCAACAAGCCGGCCATTGTGGAAGCCGGTGGCATGCAGGCGTTGGCCATGCATCTGGGCAATCCATCGCAGCGCCTGGTACAGAACTGTCTCTGGACGCTGCGCAATCTGTCCGACGCGGCCACCAAGGTGGACGGACTCGAGACGCTGCTGTCCGGTTTGGTGACCGTGCTCGGCTCGTCTGACGTTAACGTGGTCACCTGTGCTGCCGGCATTCTTTCCAACCTGACGTGCAACAACCAGCGCAACAAGGTGACGGTCTGTCAGGTAGGCGGCGTGGAAGCGCTCGTTGGCACGATTATTAACGCCGGTGACCGGGAGGAGATTACCGAACCGGCCGTGTGTGCCCTGCGCCATCTGACCTCGCGTCATCCGGAGTCGGAATCGGCACAGAACGTCGTGCGCAACGGGTACGGACTGCCGGTCATTGTGAAGCTGCTCAATCCACCGTCCCGCTGGCCGCTGATCAAGGCCGTGATCGGTCTGATTCGCAACTTGGCGCTCTGTCCGGCCAATGCGGCACCGTTGCGTGAACATGGGGCCATCCATCTGTTGGTGCGGCTGCTGTTTAAGGCGTTCCAGGATACGCAGCGGGTAAAATGTTTAAAAGAAGCGCAAAGCCGCCAAATGTTAACCTAAATAGTTAAACGGTATTTAATTGTTTATTGTTGTTTTTTCTTCCAACAGCAACGTTCATCGGTTGCTACGAACGGCTCGCAGCCACCGGGTGCCTACGCCGACGGTGTACGCATGGAGGAAATCGTCGAGGGTACAGTCGGCGCGCTGCATATTCTCGCAAAGGAGGAATACAATCGACAGGTCATACGTTCGCAAAACGTTATTCCGATCTTCGTACAGCTGCTGTTCTACAACGACATCGAAAACATCCAGGTTCGTGGCTTATGCGTCTTTCGCTCCGTAACATCTCCGAAGCTTTGGGTACATGGATGCTCCACTAAAGTTTTCCCCAGTTAGACAAACAAACGATTAGTCACCATCATGTAGGAGTGAAAAGGATGTTTATTGGTAGCGTCAAGAAAAACACCTGGGGAAGTAGGGAGACGAACCCGCGCGTGTAGCAGTAGGAAGTGGTTCTGATTCTGCGCATTGTGAAAGTCTCTAAATTGTCCCTGAAAATATCGATTAATATGAGGCGTGGCTTTGAAATTGGGATCCATTGCAAGCGTTAGTGCCGCTTTTTCCCCTTTTCTTCGCATCAAACCGTGATTCTGGGCATTGTAAAAAAAAACTACTCTGTCAGGCTGCCCATTTAACAGTCGCAAAACAGAGACTTCTTCCGCTAGTGGAGAAGCATTTCCGTTGAAGTTGAAGAGCTAAATCCCTTTCCCACAACCGTTATGAGAATATCTCCGCTTTTCTAGGCTAGCACAGTGAAACCGTTCTAATCCGTAAATGTGCTCTCTTCTCAATTTTAGCGTGTTGCTGCTGGGGTACTTTGCGAACTGGCCGTGGACAAGGAGGTGGCTGAGATGATCGAAGCTGAAGGAGCCACCGCACCGCTTACCGAGCTGCTCAACTCGGCCAACGAGGGCGTCGCCACGTATGCAGCCGCCGTGCTGTTCAAGATGAGCGAGGACAAGTCGATGGATTACAAGAAGCGCTTCTCTAGCGAACTGACCACCCTGCCTGTGTTCCGCGACGATAGCATGTGGAACAATGGCGAGCTCGGTATCGGACCGGACTTGCAGGTCAGTATCAAGAGCGCGTGTGTGTGCAAACACGATCTTGCAGCACTTCACATTTGGGGAGAAAATGCGCAGCATCCTTTACATCGCGGTACCAGTGGATTGGTTCCCGTTCGGGGGCGTGCTTGTTTCTCCGATTGCCGTTTGCGATTGTATAGTTTTTTCTTTCTCTGTCGCACGTTACTCATATGAATGCACACAACCGCCACCCGGTGTGTGTGTGTTTTTTATTAGAGAGTTGTGGGTTTCGTTTGCTTGTTTGTTTATCTGAATTTTACATTTCATTCTTCTACGGTGTGTTTTTGGTTTTCCATTTAAGTGCATTGCCATCCATTAAATATCTTTCCATAGTCCAGTTTTTTCCGAATGTTGAACATTGAAATGTAGACTGATTGCTGCTCCAACATGTTTGCAGTGAAGTTAAACGATTACCATAAATTTATTATGCAACAAACTAAAGTTACACACAAACGAAAGGTAACCGATGTGCAGATAATGGTAACAAATCATTTCGTTTGTAGCAGGAGTGTGCTATTTGGTAAGAATTTTCACAACCATTTAGTGCGCATCGCACCCCTCGGTGTGTGTACTTTGCTTCACAACCGTTTTGGTTTTTTATGTTTCACACTCACGCTCCTTATTATTGAAGTTGCACCGTGCATTGTATTTTTTTCATAACCAATTCGAATTAAATTTAAAAGAAGAAAAAAGCAAACTAAAACACACAACGGCTTTCGGAGGCAGTAAAATTAATTTATTCTTGTACATAATCTTCATTTTTTTCTCGACTTAATACTCATTTCAAATCTTTCCTTACTTCTTGTTGCCATTTGTATAATTTACTCTCTTCTTTATATGAATTTTATTATTTTTTATCTGCCACTGGAAAGCCCGTTTAGCGTAATTCTATCAAAATTATATACTCTTTATCGTTCCTATAGTTTTCAATCGTGAAAGTATTATCTACATGCGTTATTTTCTCTTTTTCTCTTTTCTCCTTTCTCTTCATCTGTCTATATCCTGTGCTTGTTATGCCAAAAAATTCGATATTTTCTTTCCCATTTACAATTTTAATTTGTTGTTTTATTTTTTTTTTGTTATTACTGTGTTTTTCTCGTTTCTTGTTCTCTTCTGGTTGATGTTATAATATGTTTCCTTTATTTTATTTTTCCTTACACTATTATATTTCATGAAATTTATCAATTGTTCCTTAAATCATTATTTATCAAATTGAAATGTTTCGTTTTTTTTTATTTTTTTTCTTCCATCTTTTTATTTCATGTATTTTCTCCACTGGACACTGGGTTTTTTTGTGTTTGGTTTTGTATCTATTGCTCGAAATCACGACCCACCCACCCCCCATTCACAATCATCTGTACACCGTTTTACGATCATGATCACAAATTCAAATCAAACGCAAAAAACCAAAATAAAAACATCCTTCCGGCTAATGGATGTGGATGCCCGAATTGGACGGAACACTGGATGACCAAATCGCACACGCACACATCGAATCGATTGGCTGCTGCTGTCCCTGAAAAACAAAAAACGAAACCAAAATTCCCACTCTGTGCTGGTGCGCTCTGCAATATTGGCAAATGACGACAAAACGAAAAAACCCATTCAACTCAACCCTGGCACGTGACCGACATTTGCATTGGCCAAACTACACGCTCGACTAATTGTGGGGCGCATGTACGCACACATGCTATACACAATAACAAACACACACACACGCGTATATATCTGTGTCGGTTTTGCCATCATCACGTCGATCGGTTTATATAAAAAAACCGTTTTTTGATCGGTCGTCCGAACGCTCCGGGATCCATGTGTGGTATGGTACGTACTGATGTGTTGTTTATTGGTGTGTACAACGGTTGCGGGTTACGGGTAATGCCGGTTGTACGATTTGCATTGGAACTGAAACAGGACATCCTGTCCCCCGAGCAAGCTTACGAGGGTCTGTATGGACAAGGGCCCGCGAGTGTGCACAGCTCGCACGGTGGTCGTGCATTCCAGCAAGGTACGTAAATACTCTCAAACCACTCCGCACGATTTAGGCTAAGGTACCTATCATGTAAAGAACCTCTCAATCCCATACTAGTTTAGAAAAAATCGTGCGTCATGACTAGGCGAACGTTGTTCGTTTGGAGCACCGTACTCACACATGTATTGAACAATTACACTACAAATGTAACACTTTTGTAAGCCTACATATCTATAATCTAACAGTAACTAAGTATTGAATTATCATCACCATTCTTTCTACTTCTATCATAATATCTCCCCTTTCTGTATCTTCAATATCTCGTAATTCTGTTTTGAAATTAAAGTTTAATGCATTCGCCCTAAACCGTGAAGAAGTGCCTAAACAAGATAGACTTTGATCTGCGCTAGCGTCATAGATGCGTCTTATGCTGCAGGCAATCTCCCAAATAGAGTGACTTGAACATCTGGTTCTTGCAAAACATGTTATACCGAAATATATCCAAGATCTCCAAGATGCAACATTAATTCAGATGCGCTGGATATAACTTTGTAGTTGGAGAATGTAATATAATAATTCGGAGTTCTACAAGAAGAGAAAGAGAGTTAATCGCCATGGCTTTCGTTTTGACTAAAACATCTCACTAAATTCTTTTGAGGCACTCAGTGATCATCTGATCAAGTGGTTCCTAGATCTCTCCTGGAATCGTCTGTAAGCACTTGGAAACTTTTGCTTCCCCTTTCCTCATTAATTTCCTCAACCTCTTAAATGTTGTACATATTGTGTTAACTTTCATAACTGTATGGTTTGTTGGAACTATAATTACTTTGCGTGTCTTTAGCGCTTCAAACACAATAAAATGAAAAAAAACATGCCGAGCACATTAAAATCAAGTCAGCGGTATCTTAAATGTCCACATATGCAGGTGCAATTCCGCTGCGTCGTCATCGAACATCGTTTCTCGCGTCATGTGTATTTCTACCATTTCCCACTCTTCTCTATCTGTGTTATCTTCTCTTTCTCTCTTTCTATCTGTATCTATTCCAGCTAAACCAGCCTAACATATATCATCACTAAAAAGAGCCCCCAAATAACCAGCCAACTCACAAATACAAACTCCAACCCCTCCCAATTTAAGCGTAACTGTGTAACCCAACTAGCACCATTAACTCTGATCCCATTAGGCTCCCTCGCCAGAAAACTTCACGATAGGAGGTGAATTAGAAGGTGGCGAGTGGGGGAAGAAAAAAGGAAATCTAACATCCTTTTTTGTCCATTCCAACACATCTTTGGATGCGTTTTCCTCCAGTCCTCTGGTTTTTTTTATCGCCCACGCTCACAACACAGATAGCAACGTAAGAAAAGCATAGATATTGTAGGACATAAGTACCCAAGGATCTCTTTAAACCGCTCCGCGCCTTTCCCCCCTTTACTACGTTCGGCTCCTAATCCTCCCTCGGATATGTGTGTGCATGTGTTAATGTTTTGAAAACTTAACAAAATCGCGAGAATTCTAGCTTGTATCAATCATTTATTTAGGAATACTTCACCATTCCCGTCTGAAAGTCTGTTTGTGGTGGGTTTTAATTAAATTCTATTCAGACGAGTTAGGTTACGTTTGTCTCATGCAATATAGATAGGACGAAGGGAGAGCGTAAGGGAGGACATATTTTACCCGCCTTTTTTTTATTTTAAATCTAAAGGACTTTCCCAGAGACGCTTTACAGCGTCGGCTGTATGTCCTTTATTCACATTAACAATACAAAAAAAAAACAAAGCAACTTTTTTAATAACATGCGTACAATACCAAACAATTGGATATGCAAGCAATTCGTCAGCAAAAAATATGTTTAAACAAATTCTTGTATATTTTATAGGAAATAGTAAAGCATATACAAGACAAGGAAAGGGAACGAGATTTGTTAGGGAGCTGATAAGAGCTATTAGGAATGAATAAAGCAATTGCTTTGCTAGCAATATTCAGAATAGAGTTTGCATGGAGACGCTTAAGGATCTAGGATGGATCATAACTGGAGCGACATACGATGAGCAATCAAGAATGCCCAATATATCCCCTCTGTACATCCTCCTGTGCTATTCTTGGTCCCCAATTTCTTAAGAGATTTCCTGCCCATATCCAATGCCTTCGGCAAATCCACAAACAATCTTCGAATATCTTCGGGCAGCGACAAACTGCAGCTACGCGTTTATAGGCAACAGAAACTATGGCCGGAACTGCCACAAACACGCCGGAACGCCGGAATGGTTTTGGTGCACATACCTACTACTTCCGCGTGCAATAGCGCAATACGCCCACTGAGGGTAATTAAGCACGAACCATTTAAAGCTATCGATGTACCTGCCATAGTTTGTTTGATTTTGAGCTGTGTGCGGTATTGTTTCGGTTTGAGTGTTTTATTTGTCAAACAACTACGTTTCCGTTTTTATTGCGTGACCCGTTTTTATTTTTCTTGGAGCAATTGAGCTATCCAAGTTTTCTTTATTTTTTATAGATTTGTAAAAAAGTGAACCATTATTTTTTGAATAGTTTAAAGCAATCTATTGCTTTTCGTTGTTATATCAGTTGAACTTTTGTCTTATACTCTTTATTGTTTTATAGTTACACTAAACAGCTTGCGCTACGTTAGCGTTAATATACTTTATCTGTTGTTTTGTAAGGTTGTGTTTATTTTGAATGCCACCAGTAATTAAAAATTTCTTTTCGTATTTAATTAAGTTTACGTGTACCCTACAATGTATTTGTTTTTGTGCTTTTTATTCTCTCTATTCCGACAACTCTTTTTCCCTCTCTCATACGTCTTCGCATATTGTCCACAGGATACGACACCCTTCCAATAGACTCGATGCAAGGGCTGGAGATTGGCGGTGGAGGCGGAAGCAGCGTTAGTAACGGTGGGCCAGGTGGCAACGGTATGGGCGGCCAGCAGCAGCAATCGGTCGGTGGCGGTGGACCCGGTTCGGTGGTAATGGGCGGTGGCGCTAGCGGCATGTCGTCATCCGGCCAGCCGACATCACCGTACGGCATGGACATGGATGTCGGTGAGATGGACGCGAGCGAGCTGACGTTCGACCATCTGGACGTGATGCCGTCCCCGCCCCAGGACAACAACCAGGTCGCCGCCTGGTACGACACCGATCTCTAAGACGTGCCACGCGCTCGTGAGGTTTTGCTGTAACATCGGTGGAAGGAGATGGGAGAATAATATCGAATTATATAAACGAGCGGTTCGGATTGCGCACCCCGATCGTGCAATGACACTCGGCTCATATGCTTACACGTACATGCGGCCCGTCATGATGAAGGAATTTCCCCACTCTCTCAAGCAAACCTAAATTTTCGGTGCAGCACAGGATGCATTGCACAAGGAGGCAGGTTTTTTAATATTTTCTTTTTTTTTCGAATGTAAGCACATCACCCCCAGCCCCCCGCCCTAAATCACAACTAACGTTACGGAAAAGTGTTTTTTTTTTACGAAAATGCTTCAAACATATTTTATATTTCTGTTTTTCACTTACGATTTTACATATTATAATTTACTTTGCAAAAAGGGTCAAAAGGGCCTACGAAAAAAAAAGGGATTTAGAATATCAATATTCCTGTATGCTCTTGAATAGTGCATATTATCATAACGGAACCTTTTTTGTCCGAAGGTTTGTAGCTTAAAACTCTTTAACAATTTTTCTATTTCAATGAAAATCACGATGTCAAACGACTAGAACAAGGAAAAAACAGCTAATTATGCGAAAATGATTGTGTATTCTAGGCAATATAACGTCGTATGCCCAACACACGTTAATTGCGAAATGCTCTACGGCATTAATTAATTTTTATATAATTTACGAAAAAAAAATGAAAGTTTATTCACGATTACGATTTAATGCATATAATTTTAAGTCCCTTACACAAGCGATTTGCTGTTATTAGGTCTATCCTCTTAGTACCGTTACGGCATATTGAATGTGGTTTGGTTTTGAGCAATACTTCCTAAATGCATTACGGTCCTGTATGGAAGCAAATAGGTGCGATTCACAATGCAAATGTAGTCTGATATGCGTAACATACAACACAAACACACACACACATAAATAACTCATTTATTATGATTTAGTGTAAAGACATGCAAAAAAGAAAAAAAGAAAACAAACACGAAAAATATTAGTGCTTCCAAAAATAACCACCAAAAAAAAAAAACAACCTCCCAAACAGTCCAATCGCTCCCCTCTTCCCACTTCACTCTGCGCTCACATCTATGCAATGGTTATCTTTTATCCCAACTAAAAAGAGAACGCCTCTTATTGATTGACTTATCATTATTATAACAATTTACAATCGTATTTCATATATTATACATATGCGTACCCTAATTGATAAGTTTTAAGAGCATGTACAACAAAAACAAACAACCCCCGTCGTGCCGTGTTACGATACGCAGTGCACCCGAGGGGGCCGTTACAAACTGTTAAACTCTGCTGCCGCATCGACACCAATCTCTCGCTTCTGAGGGTTTTTTAGTGCACCTGCGACAACGTAAGCCTCTTGTTTGTGTGCTCATCCAAATTGTTTTCACACCATCCGGTCCTAATATCTAATAGTTTCATTTTCGTTTAAAGAAATCGTGGTCACTCATTCTCTGTCGTTATCCCGAACGGGATAATCTAGACGTCAGACGCTGTTACTGGTGACTGGTTTTTTTTTATTTAAGTACAATTCACCTGCAAAGGATCGATTTTTATTTTTTTCTTAACAAAAGCACTTTTGCTGAAGGGGGCGAAAGAATGGTGTTCGATGCATACGAGCGCGCACGAGTAGAAAATGGAATGGATTCACGCCTACTCCATATAACACTTTATTACTACTTTATAGCGAATGATATGAGAAACATGCTTAATCACATTATAATATTTTATTATCCACAAAACCGCTTTTCGCTTGTTCGTGAGTTTTTTTTTTGTTGTTGTGACATTGATTTCCACCCGGCAAATAATGCAAAAAACACGATCGCGAAAATGGGGTTTCAACCCCGCTTTCGTGTTTTTTTTTTGTTTTGTTTAGGCAAGTTTAGGTCAATCTGCGCAATATATTATAGAACGTTAAGGAGAAAAATTGCATTTCGTTGCAACAGCTAAGCACTTCAGCACGAATCGATTGACGCCTTTCCTCACGCATGCATGCAGAAAAGGAAATTCAAAACGGGAGAGATAGCGAGCACGATCCGAGCGAGCAAATGGAGGAAAGGCATCCGAGTATACATACGTTTAAACAAAAACTGGCGAGAATGAATACAAAACAACACATAATAATGGAAATACACACACACACACACACACACACAAAGGAATGCTAGCAGTCTTTAATACATACCAAGCGTAAGACATAACACTGCTCATCCGGGGCACACTCTCATTCGTGCGTAAAATTTGAATGCAAGTGCGGAAGTTATAAAGCAAGCAAAAGTTTTAGCGATATAATCAATGTTTTATCATTCGTATGAATCCAGATATAATAAACAAGAAGCAAACAAAACAACAGCAACAACAAACAAAAAAACACACCCACTGCGGCAAAGCATAATACGACAAAACAAACGATGAAACAGCGAAATGAAATTAGCATAATATATCAGGTATTAAATAAAATGATAGAAGAACAAAATGTAAGTGAGTCGTCCACCTGCGGTTAGATGGAGTTTGAACGTACACACCCCAGGTCCAGGTTGTGATATTTTCTTAACGGTACCGCTTTTAAATAACGCGTCTACGTTCTGGGTTCAAACGATCATTAATATCATTACACGGCAAGCGGTAATGTGTTGCTTTTGCGCATCGATAGATTTAAATATTTTTTTCTGCTCAATTGCTCTCGTCAACCTGATGGTGGTTACATGGTCCGCTGGCTTTAGATGGGAGGATTTACATTTGTATATTAGCATGTAAGAAAGCGAAAGATTGGATCGCCGTACGCGCAACTAGTAGTGAAGATATCATAACCTCAGCCGTTTGTGTGCGATTCTTAATGCAGTTGTACAAGAGTTGATAATAGGGTCGCAACTGCGTTCTGCTGCAGTGTGTTGTGGGTGAAGAAAGTGTGGTGTCTTTCACTCCGTCCCTAGCGTTTAGCACACTCAGAATGCGTGACGTAGATATAGCGCCAGCAATTAAGAATGTGGATATAATGCAAATCGGAGCTGACTTTCTCTCTACCCCCGAACACCGGGGTGCGACACACCGTGACAGTGTTGTTACGCTTCCGTAGGCCACGATGCACATGGTTGCAGTATGCAGCTCGTGCAGGGTGATCCTCCGAGTCGTGTCTTCGCACAAGGCTGCAGTCGCAGCCGGGAAGTCGACCAGACTCGATCAGCCCACCAGAATGGCAGCGTTGTATCGGGTGCTGCTGGCAGCAGCATTACTGTTCCGCCTGTCCGAGGGCGAGTGGGTCGAGATCCCGCACCTGAAACCATCGTCCGCCCCGTCAGCGGTGACATCGTCCATTAGCACCACAATCAAACCAATCGCCTCGATCAACGGTCACGTGTTGACCCACTCGCAGCGACTCCTATCACACCTGCACGACGATCGGGCGACGGATGGCCGATGGTCGCTCGGTGCCGCCGTACGCTGGCAACGTCCTGTGAGCGATCTGCTCGACTACGAACGTCCAAGCAAACGGGTATCACAGTCATCTTCCCCGTTTATTACACTGGTGAATGTGACCAATAAGGTGGAGGAGCTAGAGGAAAGCGAAGAAGCGGACGATGACCATTATCCGGTGGTGCAGACGGAGCTACTTCCGTTCGGCAATCGGTACGAGGAAGAATCGATTGAAACGGCCTCTGCTGCATCGGATACTTCCAAGTCAGTGGTACAATCAGTGCAACATTTCGATGACTTCGATGACTATGATGAACGGACACCAGTGGAGCAACGGCCGTCAGACAGTGAGGAGGAGCAGCAGCACCAATACGCCGAAGAAGATGGTGAACAAGAAGATGCGAACGATACTGCGGAAAAGAGCACGGAACATTTCCACCGACAGCCACCGATCCAGTTGCAACCATCACCGACCGGGTTTGGTGGATTTTTCGATTTTCTGCGCCGAATGCAGGCCAGCTTTGTACAGCGCACGGCACACACCATCGGTGACAAAATACGAACCCTCACCGGTATGCGTGATCAGCTACTAAGCACCATCGGTAAGTGCCCCCGCTAAGTGCACACATACTGTCCCGAGGCTTTTAACCATCTCTTACTCATACAGAGCGACGTATTGCCTCGCTGTGGATGGGCGGTGGACGGCGGCGTGTCAAGCGTGGCTGGATGGAACAGCACGGTGAGACGGATGCGATGGATTTCCCGTCCGCCGAAGGTGCGCTGCTTACCATCTCCTTTCTCACATTCGCCGTCTTTCTGATCAAGCTGGTGCTGCAGGTGATCAACACGATCAAGGCAAAACACTACACGTACAGTACGTTTGCCGCGGCCACACCCGTATCTGGGGGCCTGCTAGTGAAACGGACGCGACGCTACATCGATCCGCATGATCTGCAAGCAATACTCGGCACGATTGACGGTTACCGGCCGGTATAGGTTCATCCATCGCGTGTGTAATGGTGGTGGTGTCGTGTTAGTACGCATTCTATGCAACATTAAACCTTTTGCTGGCTGTCCAACTGGATTAGTAGTTTCATGGCATGCGGAGTGGTTTGTAGGAAACACATGTAAGTTTAACAAGTTTAGTGAAATGAAGATGTGATACACACACTGCGCCTAGTTTGTTCGTTGGTCTGGTGAAGGTAACGTTAAATTGCCGTCTATATCACGTTTTATTTAACCGACTTGCAAGACAGCCAGATCGAACGCTTAGCTTATTACCACACGTTTGTGGAAGAGATCTGATGTTTTGTTGAATTATATATAAAGAGTTGAATTGATTAATTGTTGTACTCGTGTACAACTTCTTAACATTTACTTCGTATTTGTTGTATTGTGATCTGTGTAAGTGTGTTCTACACGTTAGGCACATATTTTGGCATTGTTTTTCTGTTCTTCACATATAATGAATTCAACCTTGTATAAGAGTTTGTGAACTCTTCAATTAATGAATAAGGAACAACAACCTAAATCAACCAGTTTTGAGTTGATGGAAGTAAATGATAATCGAAATTTCCAATATTATTTTTGTTGGAAAATGAAGGAAGAGAATTTTAAGCAGAAATTAATCAGAAATATTAATCAGAGCATATCATTTAATATTTTCCCGTTCGGTGGTATGTTTATCTATTTAAGTGAATTTTAAATTTTCCTACCAATTGCTGTGTTTAAGCGTATAGTTTGAATTTCATACCGCACAACGGGAATTTCCAATTAAATGTCGGCATTACGATGACAATGTACTAGCTTTCTTTAAGGTGAAATATAGTACAGTTACAAATGTAGATTAACAAGTAAAATAAGATAATATTTCTTTTTCTGTTTCGCTTTAGTACGTACCGTACTTGATGGCAACGTTCGGGTAACGTTCTTTCCACTCGGTTATCCAGTGGTCCATTATGTTCCAACAGTGATTGATTTCTAGAAATCGTAGAGACGAACATCCGATGAAGAGAGCATTTACAGACTCACCGGTTACTGTAATGCAGCCCAACAGGTCGAGATACTCAAGCTCGAGGCAGTGCTGTGCAATCGCGAAGATATTATTGTTGTGAACATCGCGAAAGCCAGCAAGCACCAGTTTCCGTAATTCCGGACACGCTTCAATCACACGGCCAAGCTCACTTTCCTCTACATATTCGTCATTGGCGTAGCCCAGGTTAAGCTCCTGCAGTTTGGTACAGTTTGTCAACGGTATCAGATCCTGCTCGTGGCATATGCGCGTTTTAAACAAGTTCAAGCTAATCAACTGACGATTAAATCGACCGATCGTTTGCGTTAGCTGGACCGAGTTGAATATGCAGCAGGAAAGGTTCAGATGCTGCAGTCCCTGATTGCGACACAGTAAATTATTCAGCGAAAGGCCTGTGATTATTGCGCCCGACAGGTCTAATCTGGTCAATTTGGTAAGCTCCATTTTCAAATTTAGAACGTCGCTCACATCTGCATTCTGCAGGCACAGTTCGGTAAGATTCGTATAATTGGATATCCCAAAGATCGTAGAATTATGAAATCCAATTGAATTCAGACGCAGATGCGTCAACGAGGGGCCGTGCTTCGAAAGAAACCTGAAAAGCAGTAAAAGAATATGAATGTGGTTGAGATTGGTTACGATTGGTGGTGTTTCTAATTTATAATTTCTTCAACTCTCACCTCTCCAACTGCGGCTTCGTAAACGTTTGGAACAATCCGCACCATGACAGATCGAGCTTGCGTATATCAACACAGCGATCTTTTAGCCATGTGAGCAGCTTTGAATCCACGTCCATCCAGTACGGACGTAAGTTAACTTCCCGGTACAGTCGTCGGTCACGCGCAACATTACGGAATGCAGCGGACACCTGCTCCATGTTACGCAGCGACTTTAAGTCGAGATAGGTAAGAATTTTGTAAACCATTTCGTAAGGCAAGTTGGTGATAGACGGTCCTTGCTGCAGCGGTTCCTTAGGTACCTGCTGAGGAAGCCTGCGGTTGTCCACTGGTTGCATTTGTTGCTTGTCATTCAAGGAAAGCTTAGATGTGCTAGCATCCAACGCCTTGACAACCTCTTCAATTAGAGAACAAGGTGTTGGTTGATGCGTAATTTCGCCATCTTCTCGCCATCCCTTAACCTCGGACATGTAAGCGAAAGGTATCGGTTCATCCATATTACTCATCGCGCTCTTGAGCATGATAGCATCCATCGCGTATATGTAGTTTAACTCGCACGTACTAAACTCGACACGTAGCACGCATGTTCGCTGGTTGATGATTCTTATGGCTGGCACGAAGATGCGAGATTCTTTCAAATCAGCATTGCGAATGTCATCGTGCACGGCGTCTACTCGTTTATCCCACAGGAGCATCCACTGACGGAATTCCGTGTAAGCCCAGATGCGATAGACGGCGCCAGGGTTCATGGTTTCGTACACTTCCACTCCCGTTGGGTACACAGACTTTTCGAAGCTAACTACAATGAAGGCGTCGATCGGCGGGTTATCTTCGGTGGGAATTTTGTCCACCCCAAACTCGGGCGCGAAAGACGGCGCCATCACGTTCCAGTTGCCGTACGAGCTCTGCAAGTTCAAAACACATTCAAAGTTTAGTGGAAAACGCACCATACTATAGCTACTTGCCAATGGTGCAGGTAACAGCAACTTACCAGCAAATAAGAATCCAATTGATCAGTATTGGATAGTGGAAAGTTGCTTGGTCCCCCGATAACGTTAATGGAGTTGTATGAAATGGTTCTTTCGGGGCCATACTCGCAGCTGGTATAAATGATTCTATCAGCGTATTGCTGCATTTCGCACACATTCGAAGCCATTGGAAGAACGTATATTCCGATATTATGACCTGTGAATACAATGCAGAACGAAGTTAGACTGATGTTTCGATAGACGCAGGTTGCAAACTACATGCCCGTAAACGATAGGTAAAGAAAATGGTTCACATCAGCGCGCTTTCAAGAAAACTGTGCAAAGCAAACAGGAAAAATTACGTTCACAAATCAGCAACTACTTTTATGAAACAAAGACAACCGGCGAGTTTTGTACCGACTGGAGGTTTTCTGGAAAAGGCCTGCTGTCAATACCAACAGTTGATGTTTATATCTTTCTATGTCGACGAAAACCGTTGGTCATAAGTGACAGTTGACGGAATGAAAACAGATGAAAACAAAAGGTGACAGTTGACGGTGACGTTTAGAGACGTCAAACTCTAAATAATTTATGTATTTTTATTTGTTTGAAAGATAAACGCACCATCTCGAATTGGTGGCCGAAATAGGTCGATATGATGAGGGTTGTTATCTTTACTTTGAATGTTTCGATAAGCAAATGAGCTTTTGGTGCAACATAAATTGGGAACCGTCAAAACACAAACGGTGTGTCTTCCGCTGCCTTGAGGAAGTTAATACCAATCCACATAGGATTTGGTAGTTATCCTGCCATGGACGCCTCTCAACCCGCACACGGCTTAATTGAATGCATACGATTTAACACACCACAAAACATATGGGGAAAAATTCGAACTCACACTAGATGTAGGACCTTTCATTTGGAGCAATCTTAGGCAACGACAAGTCTGATCTCACCCGGGTTGTGGATCTATTTAACACGTTCAGCACCGTGTCAAAATCGCAATATTTACCGTGGACCCGCTGATAAAATTTATTTGGCTTTTCGTATACCACATCACTCATTTTTGGGTGACACTGCCAGGCGGTAACCATTGGCATCCATTGGCCCAAATTTGGATGATGCGGCGCTGAACGTGTTAAAGAAATTGGAAACAGAAATCAATAAGGAACATTAGAATAAAAAAGCTCTTACATACATTAAAGCCCAAGGCTCTGAGTTGCAGTAGCGTATTCACTTGATAACAGACGATCTGCTTTATTGGCTAGATCATACATACATGAATTTCACAACTTTCCAAACTATAGTTCATGTTGAGACTAATACTAAATACAGCAAAGCAATTACTCTCGTTAAACATTGGAAGGTAACTGACAAGCATCGTACAGCAGGCCAACACCACAGCGAAACTGAAGAAGCCATACAAACTTTGTTATTACAGTCCGGACCGGAAACGAATGACTGGAATCGATTTTAAAACTCAGAACATATCTAACTGATGTGGACATTTAGTTAGTTCTATATATTGTTTTGTATCTTTCGGATAGTAATTATTGAACTATTTGAAAGATGTGTAAGACATACTCTGAAATTAACAAAATCGTATAAGTTCAAGTTGTTAAGCAAGTTGATAAGTTGTTCAGTAGAACACAATATGTGAAGACACCTATCGATTGAGTGACCCCTTGTAGACATTTTTTTTTGTTTATTGTAATACCCACCGATAACGGGTAATTAATATTTAACACGCTCCTTCTTGGGGTGGTGCTGAAAACAACAGCGCGTTTTTATTTTTCAAAAAATTTCTACTAACATGTCGTACAAAAACACGCGTTCTATCACTTGTTAGAAAACCTCGATGAACGATGCATTGTCGTATGTAAACCGCTAGCAATATATTTCCCTGTGGTTGTGCATTAGATTGAACAAAAACATAAACTAGATTAATATAAAAACATAAAGTATGCAAATGTTTGCGAAATGCGCCGTGGAAAACATTCATGGATATGCCATGATAACAACTAATGCTAAATCTACTCGATTATCATGCATGGTGTAAACTGTGTGTGATTATCTGCCTAATCCCAACCTGGGGGTGTCAGGCCTAGCTTTTCTGAGGTGGTTAAAGCTGGAAAGAACTCATCTAGTATTGTTTCGGTACGGCGTTTGCATCCAGGCCAACTTTATGCATTTCTACGGCTAGTGAGAACAGATAGTCATAGCATTCCGCCCTGGGAAAGGTTTAGAGAGAGAAAAACATCAGCAAATGGTTTTATCTTCGTTACCGTTCTCCGGTGTGTTCACCCTACATTGTCTTTGCCTTCTGCCAGTTATGACCCCACACGTATACACCATGGCGACGTACAAGTATGGCCGAAGTGCCGGGATAATCCCGCAACGCGTTCGCCATCGATTCTTCCAGATCCTTCTCAAACAGCGTATTCTCGATGATAGGCACCACAAGTTCTTCGTCGTACATTAGGTTGCGATTTAGCTCGTAGTCATAAATACCCTAAAAACGAGTACAGTGAAGAAGTTAGTTTGTGAGCAATATAACAATGGTGTTGTTTCCTCACCTTTATCATTTCCAGATGTGTGCAACGGAACTCTTTACCCGGCCAGAGCAACGTTGTCATTACTGCTGCGGGACTGTGCGTATGTATAACAGCTCCAGCACTTCGCTCTTTGTATGCAAGCATAAATAGCGGTGTACATTGACTTTTCGTCAGCCTGAAACAGATGTAAAATTGAAGGAGCATTATGGGGATTTTCCTTACTGCACGCCATAAGCTAATGTGTGGTGGTACTTTTTATAATCAGGCGGTGTTTGCAGATCATCTCCCTCAATGTTCTGTATGAAGAGGTCGTCCGGTTGAATTCGTTCCTTCTGCACACCGGAAGGGGCAATGTATATTTCGTCGCTAAAATAAAGCCACAAACAAAGATAATGAAGCAATCCGCTCATGTATCATGGATTAGAAAGGGAAAACAACGGTTGTAAGCAATTATACGAACTCCAGCTTAATACTTATACCGCCACCGGTGCCAGTCACCCATCCGAGGTTGTAAAATTGTTTACATAGTTCCGGTATCAGCTTTCGAGGATGCTCCTGTTCTCGTTGGACGAACGATTTGCAACAGAGAGGAGCAGAGGACGTATTTTTTGTTAGCGATTTTAGTACCGTGCAACAAAAATCGCTGCGGATGTAGTAGAATTTACCTTATTGATTACATTATCATAAATCTAAACGAGCGAGGAGAACAACCGGACACAACAGAGGCAAATCAAGAAAAGAAAATGTACAATCATTACCAAAGGGTATCTGGATGAAACGTTAGGAACATATATAATCTGTTTGAAGGGCGTGTATTGGCGATGTGAGGACCCTACGTTGCTAGCATGCAAACATCAATACCTTGCACAAAAAAAAACAGGAGCTACACACGATGCCAGCCTCTTGTATATGGAACTCAAGTGCTCCGAAAAGAAAAAGGGGAATCGTTGAGGAAAAAAATATAGTGGCATTTGCAACGCTCTTTCTATGATGCTACCCAAAAGTACGCTATTGCCTGTACCCTATACTATTAAACGCTGCTGCTACCGGCCATCTACCACCACGTGTTCGCTCTATAGGTGGAAACTCAGCGAACGCACGTCTTTATTGATTTCTTTTCGGCCCTTACATCACCTCAAAAACAAAAAATCGATCGAATCCTTCAACCTTCTTACAAGGCACTTCTTCAAGTATCAATAGCGTTGCGAAACGCCATGTCTGATTTTCCAATGAATTGCACCCTTACCTTACCCAGCATTACAATACGCTATACGTTAGGAAACCGTTTTATTTATCTGCTATATAGCTGAAATTCTGGTAGTGCTTGTGTCTTCAGGAGGTGCAATAATGAGCTAACCTAACCGGTAGTTGCAGGATTTACCCTATCTAGGTTATAAGACATCAAAAAGAATGCTCCAAGTCTTCACACAAAACATTCACACACACGCAAAAAGGGAAATAGAGCAACTTAAAGAAACATCTTTAAATGTTCGAGGGGAGGGGGAGATTTTAAGGATCATTTCGTTTCAAATCTTTCTAACCTTGTCCATTGCCCACATTTGCCAAGTATCATGGACCGGGTATTTAAAGCTAAACGGAAACACACTGAAAGATGCAAACATACCTCTGACAAATCCTGATAAATTGATGACCTTCCCGATGCCATTCTCGCCCAGGACAGTTATCGATAAGACTACACAGCACTTGTGCCGGAACCCGGAACCGATTCCAGATTCTCACGACCTGGAAGCTGCAGCAAAGAGCGAACGAATGAATGACAGTTTGGTGCTGGGAGTAATGTTTATACGGCGTAATATTCCTGTGCACAGTGGTTTAGGTATCACAGCGCCATCATCGTTATCTCGAAATTTAAATATAAACGGCTTCATTTATATGCGAGAATTTTACCAACTGTGCATTGTAGTACGAAAATAAACAAATGTATTTCATTTATTGCATCTTTTCATAACTCAGCAGAACATAATAAATACAATACAATTAACGGTAATATTTATTATTCAGGGGCTGTCAATCACAGCTGGGGGTCTCTGCATGGCATCGAGTACTAGCAAGTGTTCCAATAATTGTCTTCTGTCATTACACATGACGATTGATTTTGATTTTATGTAATTAAATTACAATGGAGCGCTGAATAACCAAGCTCATTGGAACATCAGGGCAATCGCTGTACAATCGGATAACACAAATAATAAACAAATCTCCTTTTCTAGATAAAATTAGCACAAATTATACCATGGAAGGGCTTTTTTAGTGCATAACTATGTTTTGCTAGATGTTTTTGTTGCAAAAGAAATTGTAGTTGTTTTTTTTCTTTTCAAATTTGAGCTCATTTTATCTTTTTTTAGTTCTTTAAAATTTGGTTTTCCTTTCTTTCGTTGTCGATGTTGCCCGGTATATGTCAAATTGCCTTTGGAATTGTCATTTCCGAGCTGCACGGATAAAAAGACATCCGGTTAGAACGCACCCGGATAATCGGCTCTCCATTGTAAACAATTTTTCTTTGATACGTTGAAATGAAGCTTAAATTTCGTTGAGTAGCCCTGTTCTCCCTGAAGGAATGCACTGACAGTCGCCATTCTGTCATCCGCTGTGGCCTCAAACGTTCCATCACAGAGCAGCGAGTGTTGCTATTTCGTTGTTTTTGTTCCCTGTGCGATTTCTCTACACCGAAATATTTGTGTACCGAAGCGCTTTTGCTGGTGTTCTGTAGGTGCTGATGTAGCAGACCGATTCCCCCACAGCACGGAAACATTGGGAAAATACAATCCATCGCACTTACAATCAACCCGATACAATCAAATAAATCACAGAAGCACTCCTGCTCGCAGTTCACGTCGGTTCGTGTTCAATCAAATACCAAAATATCTTTTTTGTACAATCATCTTCAGAAACTACAAGCAAAAACATGGATCACACGGACCAGAACGCATCAAATCAACTGCCAGACGATATAGAACAAAACTTTCTCACCCAGTTCAGCTGTAAGTGTGCAACTTTTTCTTTCCTCACAAAGAATTCCATTTCCAATGGAGTTTTTCTTTGTTCACAGCAATGGTTACCACGGACAAGGAAGAGCTCATCCAACAGTTTCAATCAATTGGAGAGAATGTTAACTACTCTACGGCAACATTTTTCCTCGATATGACCAACTGGTAAGTTGGTGTTGAACGTCTAACCTAGGTTGCATTCGATATTGTCAGTTCATTTTTACAATATTAATATCCGAACAGGAACCTCCAAGCAGCTGTGGGATGTTATTTTGACTTTATGTCACAAAACCGACAACCATCCATGAAGCTGCTGAATGATATTACGGTAGGAAAGGGCGAAAAAATCACACCGAGCACAGCGTGAGTATTGTGGAAGGTTTCCAGCCATCCAGAGCCAGCGATGTGATGCGTGATCATTGTTTGACAATTGTATAAATTGTGCATGTTCGTTGATCTCAAACAGCATTAAGCTTACCTGGCTGCTGCAAAACAATGGCGATATCGCGTGGCCGTACGGTTCGTACGTCAGCTTACGTCGAAACCCAGCCATGATGGAGGAAAATTTTCCCTTGTCGTACGAGGACCTGAAATACTTTGTACCTTCGCTGCCTCCGAATGATACAGTGTCCGTATCAGTGCAGCTCGTCAGTCCATCGACTGAAGGGTTCTTCGAAACCGTATGGTCCATTTACACGCCGAACGGAACCAGTTTTGGGGGTAAGCATATTTCGCCGTATATAATGCCACCTTAAGCTTCGTAACCTAATATTATTATATGCATCCACTCTCACTTGCTGGATGGCTAGTTAATTTCTGATACATGTTTGTAAATGTTGCAGAAAACATTACTTCTCGGATTGAAGTAAGCCTGGATGGAACGATGGCTGTAACGCAACAGTTTTCCAACCTTCAAACAAATTCCACCGCCGACCTTAATCCCCCCTCTGAGAACACAACAGAATCACAGGTATGTTATATTACACCTTTAAATAATCACAAACAGCATGGCAATTTAAAATAACACAACCATCGTGTATTATATTTTTCAGTCAAACGAGCTAGACGATAGTGAAATGTGGGGATAGCTAAGAAAATGACGCAAAATTAATTGTATAGCAGTATGTAACAATTTCCTTTTCTCTCATGTGCGTTGTAAGTCATTACTTCGTCTGTTATTGCGCTGATTCCTTTCAACGATACCATCAACGACCGAAAAACCGATCGATCGCGGAACACGGATATCTTTCCATGGGAATGCTATTTACAAAATGATTGTTGCAGGGTTTCACGGCCATTTGGTCATCGTAAACCCACTAAATATCATCGTTCAACAATCACTTTGCCACCGTAAAACCTACAATTCGGAATCGTCAGTCCAACAATGGCGTTGAAAACTTTGAATCGGTCGCCGTAAATACCTCTTTTGGCCGTTTCGCTTGCTCTAAATTCTGGTCCATCAAATTGACTACAAAGAAGAATCCATGATTTTTTTTATGAAATAATTGTTGTGATTTAATATTAAATTGGCACAATTACATTTTAATGCTAAAAATTAAAAACTTAAATTACACATTACCTTATAGCCAGAACAAGATCGAACGGTCCTGACACCAAATTTGATGGTAGAAGTAAGCCACGACTGAGAAGCGCAGTAGAACCAAATAAGAAAAAACAAACAAAATTGTATAACTGTATACAATTGTATACACAACGAAAAACGTCTCATTACCGAATTCAACGGCGTGGAGAGGAATGTAGAAAACTTGTTATCAACCAGTCACCAGCATTAGGATGCATTAACGAATAATTCCTGGCAAAAATATTGGAGTAGTACTGGAAGCATGCGCTGAAGAAAGAAAGAAAAAGAAGAAAGACTTAGTTACGAATGAAATGAACAAAAAAGGATTGTTTCGCTGTACCAATTTCGCTGCACTTAATTTATTTGTTTTTGTTTTGTTTATTGCTAAACCACACGGATCTAAATTGAATTTACGTTAACTGTGGTGCTGGTGCTGGTGGTTCAGGCTGCTGTACCAATCACATCCCGTAGCAAGGAGCGCCTATGTAGGTAAAATTCAGTCGCTATTAAATCTATTATGATCAGGCATGACCTAGTAAGTCCTTACGTTAAGCAGCAATTGGTTAGAAAAGTTTAAAAACAGCTAATCGAACGTTATGCGTACACTAAACAATAAGTCATACGGTAAAGAACACGTCCCGCGAAGATCTTTCTCTTTCTTTGATTGTAAAGTAACTAAGGGCAGGGGGATTGTGATTTTTATACTTTGGTTTTTTTTCCTCTGCCATGAACGTTTCGTCATATTGTTAATGTTCGTTATGTTCTTTTTTTGTTTTAAATCGTAAATTCACTTATTTGCTACAGTTCGCATGATCTCACAGCAACCTTACCCTGCTAGAAATGTGTGATGTACAAACATCACAAGATATGAACTAAGACTGGAGACCGGAAAGCCAGATCTGTGTCGTTCGGATACGCGTGCGATAAGCGTATTCCACGAAAAGTCCAACGTCCACACCGTAGATTGTTCAGACGATTCGCGAGAAATGGCCCATTCGGTATAAACAATGTTACAAGAAAAAATTGTAAAATCACAGTTAGGGTTGGGATGCGTGGTTTCGTTTCACTGCCTAGGATTTCAACGTTCCGTAATGCTCAACATGAAACAAAAAGGCGACGAGAATGTTCGCATAGTTCGTTACCGCGTATGATTAATCGTTGCCTTATCCCGTTGGGCAATGTTACGAGCAAGTTGTGAAAAGAAAAACGCAATATCTGTTTAATGTTAGCGAATAAGCGATGGATGCTAAACTTTGATAATATCGTCACCCTGCATGTCGACCCCGGGATGGCATTCTTATTTTTGTGTGGACATTTCTTCTTACTACCGGTGCCATAAGCACACGCATGTCGAAAGTGAAGAAGCTATTCATATTCGAACAAGTGTTTTTTTTTTTTTAAATATTCACCCATAGTACGTTGTACTTGCTTCCAAAGTTATTTAAAAACATTTTGCCTTGACGGTAGTTAATAAAACGAGAAGCACTTTTTCATTTCATTGTACATTTCATTTCACAATGACTTCAAGCGGCACGCGCGTGTGCCCTTTTTATAGGATACGGACGTTAAAGAGCACATAGGAGGGGGAAAGGCTTGCTCCTGCGCAAGGTAATTAATATCCAACCCGTATCGGGATGTAAGTATTGAAGCAGAAACAAAAGAATCATTCGTTGCTATTCTACAGATAAAGTAAAAGGTGTGAATGAATTGCGCCTATTTTAAAGGTTCCCAACGGTACGTTCTCCCACATCCCACCCAAAAAGGTCTTAACGGCAATCCCAGGAAATAGGGGAAACGATAAACAGTACACGGGAGCGCCATTAATGAGCTCGTTGCGCAAAAGTTTAGAGCTATATATAAATATGTGTGCGTGTGTGATCAAATTTGCTTAGGATTGTAAATGTATGAAACTTACCTATTACCTCAGGGCTTAGCATAAAACCCAGCCAGAGTGCCTTTGAGTTGCTATAATGGATACCAGTAAGATTCACTTTTATTTGATTTTCCTCTACATCCGAACCTTTGGACGAGCCGGAGAAAAGTGTTAATACGGCCAAAATATGGTTGTTTGGTACCTTAGCATGTCTAGCAAATTCAAATTACCTACCATAATCAACGATGTTTAAGCAAACATTAACCAGCGGCGGATCTTACGGTATGCGGAGTAGGCCCTTTCTTACTGCGCTTTTCGCCTTGTCTCATTTCAGGTCCCCTCAATGTTCCCCTTCCCTCCTGTATCGTTTTTAAAATTAGAGGCCCCAACTATAATTCCGCCCTGGGCCTCCAAGGGGATTGATCCTCCACTGACATTAACTACTCTTATTATACATAAATACACATCATTTCTAGCTGATAAACAAGTTGAATTCTCTCCCGGACATATGGGTGTTAATCGATCAAGTGTCCTGATGAGTCAGGGTAGAGACATTGAAAATCAAATTTCTCTTTCTATATACAGTTGTTCAAACGGATATGGAAGACATCCGAGAAGTTAGGGGGGGTGACCTAGGAGGAGTCCTAAGAAGTTAGGGTAGAGACATTGAGGATCAAATTTCTTTTTTTATACACTTTTTTATTTCCTATTTTTCAGGCGATAAATAATTTATTGTTTCTTACCGGACGGTACGCAGAGCGTTCGGATTTTGATTCGATCCGTTACATAAAGATGCAGTCTGACCAATGCATTGCACAGTGGTTTATTCTAATACGAAGTTGCTAGCAACACCGCAGGGACTATGCCATCAAAGGACGGCTACGTATCAGTTTCCCCGCGGACATACATAATTATCCGAGCACACCTTGTTTTGCTCGTCGAACAGTTTGTTCCCTTCACATTTGAGAATAACCTCAACAAACCCACCGGTCGTCAGCATCCCGCAGAACTGGTATGACGAACAATCATTTGGGGTGTTGGTTGGAAATATTCCGGCCATCGTGCATGTACCTGCCATACTGATGGTGGTTGCTCTGGTGGTAGTTGTCGTTGTGGTTGTGGCAACCGGTGTAGTGGTGGTCATTACACCCGTTGTTGCGGTACCCTGTACGCACTGATACTCTTCTGACGGTACGCAACGCAATTCGTCGTTGGCGAAGATTGAGCCCCCCGGGCAGCTCAGCTCAACGCCGATCAGATTCATCTTGCCATCGTACAGACACAGGTAGTACGATTTGCAGTAAATCGAATCCGGATTGGGATATCTGCCATGGAACGGGCAGACGAATGGTGTGGGTGTTGGGACAACTGTCGTGCTAGCAGTGGGTGATACGGTCGTAGGTGGTACGATGCTTGACGTTTCGTATCTGCAGCTGTACGACTGGGCCGAAACACATAGACCAACAGTAGGGGAGAAGATTGTGGTTGGTGGACATAAAAATTGAATCGGTGTGAAAGTTCCGATACTGTTTTTAATGCATAGGATGTAAGATTCACAGTTTTGGGATCCGCTGGGATCCGGATAACGACCCTCGGCTGGACACTGAAATGTTCCTGGTGTAGGGAAGCCATCCGTTTCAGAACCTATACTCGTGGTGGGTTCTAATGAGATGACGGTAGTTGGTGTTGGTCTAGTTGAGGTGGTAAGTTTGATTGGTGGAAGCGTTTCTGGTTCCTCTGTTGATGTTAAAACTGTTGTCGATGAGGGTACTTCAGATGTGGATTCTGACATGTCCGTGGTCATCGCTGATGTTGTAGGCTCAGCTTCAGTAGTCGTGATTGTGCTAGTGCCAGGTGGAGTAAGTGGTACATTTGTAGTCACTTCAGTCGTCTTACTGACTTCAGATGTGGATTCTGACATGTCCGTGGTCATCGCTGATGTTGTAGGCTCAGCTTCAGTAGTCGTGATTGTGCTAGTGCCAGGTGGAGTAAGTGGTACATTTGTAGTCACTTCAGTCGTCTTACTGACTTCAGATGTGGATTCTGACATGTCCGTGGTCATCGCTGATGTTGTAGGCTCAGCTTCAGTAGTCGTAGTAGCGCTAGTGCTAGGTGGAATAAGTGGTACATTTGTAGTCACTTCAGTTATCTCACTGACTTCAGATGTGGATTCTGACATGTCCGTGGTCATCGCTGATGTTGTAGGCTCAGCTTCAGTAGTCGTAGTAGCGCTAGTGCTAGGTGGAATAAGTGGTACATTTGTAGTCACTTCAGTTATCTCACTGACTTCAGATGTGGATTCTGACATATCCGTGGTCATCTCTGATGTTGTAGGCTCAGCTTCAGTAGTCGTAGTAGCGCTAGTGCTAGGTGGAATAAGTGGTACAGTTGTAGTCACTGCAGATGTCACAGTAGTGGAAGGTGTAGGTAACGGGATACTTGTTGTCACTTCCGGTCTCAGAGTAGTTGATGGAGTAGGAAGCGGGATTGTAACTGGAGTAGTAGTAGTCGTAACCTTGCTTGTAGTAGTTGTTGTTAGCTCCGGAGGTGTTACCGTGGTTACCGTAAACTTTGGGCAGGTGTACATATCCCCGGTAACGCATTTTAGTTCGATGGCTGAGAACACATTACCCGTGGGGCATGCACTGAGCTGTGGCATTAGCTTGCCGTTAATAGTTATGCACATGTAATATGTATTACAATCTGGTGACTGTTCATTCACAAACCGCCCTTCGCCATGACACTCGAACGTGTCCCCTGGTGCACCTAATGTACTGCTTGAGTCTGGCTCAGACGTTGTAGTGCTCGACTCGTGCGGACAGATGTTCGGTGGCGATGACACGCACGACTTCTTTACCTCCGAAAATATGGTAGATGATGGACAGGTAACAAGTGCCGCTATCAGCGATCCGTCGGTGTTCGTTGTACAGAGGTAGTACGATTTACAGTCGGTGGACGCTACGTTCGGAAATCGGCCTTCTTCCGTACACTGAAATCCAACTGCACGAGTCGCCATCTTGCTGGCAGCACTACCGCACTCGTACGTGGATGCATCCACGCATCGGCGCAGTTCGTGCGCGAACACGGTCGTGCCGGGACACTGGGCAAACACTGGCGACAGCACGTTGTCGGAGTTCACTGCACAGATGTAGTATGTCGCACATGTGTCCGACTCATCGTCCGGGATCGCACCAACCTGTTCACACTGGATCGTACCACGCGGTCTGGTATCGGTCGCCGAAAACTCCTCCAAACTGTGCGCTGGCAGTGCCTGCAGCAGTAGTAGCACGCCACTAACAATTCCCCGCATCAGCGCTTGACGCATTGTGTTTCTATTGCTGCAAAGTTCAAATCTTCTTCTGGCTGGACGTTATCCGTACGTATCGTGTCTTGGTTCGCGCTACACTGAGTTCGGATGTACATATTGGATGTAGTTTTTATAGGGATATAACAACCATTATCACCCTCCCGGTGCCATAAAAACTGAAAGAATTCGAGTAACTGGGCGCAGGTGGAGTAGCTGGTGGCGAAGCCTTGGTTCTCAAAATTATCCAGCGCTCTTGGATGGGTTGCACATCGTTTGCGAGACGGTTCTGCTGCCTGATAAACAAGCAATAAAATGACTGTTTCGTGCGAAATTAGCAACAACGATAAAGGCGTCCAGTGGACCGCGCACAGACCATAACACCGGTCCGACGAAAACATCCTCCCGAGCCGATGTGGAGTCCCAATGCGCTTGTGTGCTGGCCCCGAGCACAGTACTAGCAGCGTCACGGTAATCTTTTTCCCCGGAACTACCCTTCCCCCCCCCCTGCACCCATCACCTCCCTCGCCTATCCGGCTGTTTGGATGTTGGGAAGGCGGGGGAGTAGGGTGGACGCAGATCGAAAAGGTGTGCAGAAAACGGAGAAGACATGAGTTACTTCACCCGGGGGTTAATAGTTTTACCGCTGAGCATGGGGCGGTACCGTAGAATTATCAGCTGCTAATAGACGCGGTACGTACGTAAAAGCGGGCTGTGTGCACGGTACGGCAGTTAATGAGCAAAACTTATCAGCTTATTGGCAAAAACGATGGCAGCAAATAAGATTGTCTGTTTTTATCGTCCGACGATAAGTGGGCTAGGGAAGCAGCTCATAAAACAAGCGTTTTCGTCCCATCCGGGATATGATCTGTGACGCCGTTTTGGGATACCAACCGCCCCCCCCGGAGGCATTGGCAACTACGGCAAAACCATCGCAACCACGGTTCCACGTGTGCGCAGCAATAGCGTAGCTTAGCAGATGTCGATGAGCCGCACTGTTCCGGGAAGGATTGTTGGGAAAATAATGGGCGGCGTTACGACAAAACGCTTGTAACTAGGAACCCGCTGCAACAAAAACAGGAAGGTGTGATGGCACACGTAACACGCGGTAAAGGTGTATGCAAACTATATCCATCAACTGTCACACCGATCTGCGGAAACGCGTAATACACGGGTAATATGGGTTAGTCATGCTATCGAAACCAATCCTGTGTCCTTGTACTATAAATTGTTGTGCATTGTTGACAGATAGACGACGCTATAGAAAGAGGCTTATCTGGTCGCGTAGATTATAGGAAAGACGCATAATCAAACATTCCGTGCATACCTTCTTTTTCGGCACTGAATACCCACCATTATCACGCTCATTGAACCCCTAAACGTTCATGGTACGCTGGATTCGTCCACGGATGAAATTGCACTACAGCGTACACGCACCGTCCAGAAGACACCAGTGCCATGGGTGCAGCAACGATTACGTTGACAAATCATTGATTCTCAAACGAAAAGGGGTAGGTTTTATTGAATGAAAATGATGCCCCCGCGCGTGTTGCGCTTACATTTATCTTTGGGAGGGATCTGGTGTGAGAACAGAACAGTAACGCCAATGTTTCAATAATGAGGTGTTGTATACACTATGCAATTTAACTTGCAACAAAAGAGTAATATTATTTCCATATTGCTGCACCATTCAGAAAATGTCCACAACTAGTGATTGTTCTCTTGTGTTTTTGCTGTCTAGTTTCGTTGTTGCTGTTTTGTTTTAAAAGCAAAAGATGTGCATCTTAAATACCTGCGTTCCACAATTCGCTTCTCTTTGCCGCGTATGTGAGCAGCTGTATACGGTGCTATTCGAGTAGCGCAGAGATGATGCAGAGTGTAAAACAAAACAAATTAGTTCGAGATGAAAGCAGCACAACACAAACAACCTATTCCTTTCTATCGCTGGCCAGGTTGCGGTTGCCGGGCAGCGGTTTGTTGAAGGGTCGTGGTATTTCGAGCTCATCCGAATCCATATCGTTGTCCGACAGGGAGAGTGAACCGGCGGAACGCATCAGCGGCATATTGTAGCCCTTCTTCAGCGGCATGCTGGACGGTTCCGATGCGTACCCGTCGTAATAATCATCCTCGCTCGACGAGTAGCCACGTTCCGGATAGGTTTCCGGCACTTTGCAAACGATTTGTGCCAGATCGACGAAGGAATATCTGCGAAAAGAAAGAGGTTTTGCAGTACATTTAAGATACATCACCAGCGGAAGCGAAACGCATTACTTACTCGTTCAGCGAATGGGTGGCCTTTTTCGGTATCGGATGTACGGACCATTGGTTGAATCGAGTCAGGCGTCCATTTTCTGCCATGTTCTGGAAGTACGCCTTACCGTGCTCGTACCCAACGTTCTTAATCTCGTCGAAGCTGCCGAACGCAAGCGTCTTATACTTATCGATCGGTGGTCGGATATATTCACAGTAGTCGCTCTTCTTTACTTCCTACAAATACAATACAAGCATTAGGTAATCAATTTTAAAATGTATTGCGTAAGCCATATTTACCTCGAGCTGACGCACGCACGATACGTAGGCAAGGCGTGATTGTATATCGGGCAGATTCGGCACCTTTACCGGTGACGTGAACGGATTCCAGCGCTTGTAAAGCAACCACCAGCCGGACAGATCGTCACCGTAGTCGGTCAAATCGGTATCGTCCTGCGAACCCACATCTATCGCTATAATATGCGCGGCACCCTGCGCACGCATTACATCCGCTAGACAACGCCAAGATGAAAGATGAGAACGAAACCGAAACACTTAATTGCTCGTGAAGGAAGGGGAGTTTTTGGACAACAAAACGAGTAAGCAACTGTTTTTCGCTATTTCAGAGTCAAAAATTTGAGTGAATAAAACAAAAACAAAATTGTAGACCCCTACTCATCTACTACTAATGTTGAGGAGAGTACCTGTTCTCACAGTAACCTGGTTTGATTTATGCTTTTGCTAGGTTAAATGTATGGTGTCTATGGCATGTTTGGGAGTTCCTCCTGGTTGACCTCGTCTTACAAACTAACCTCTTACAGCGCTAAATCGAACTCCAAAGGACATGACCCCTCTTTACACTGTACATTGTAGTTATCGCATACACACACACACACATATATGAGTGGAATTAACGGTGTGTTGTAAAAAGGAAGATGGCACTGTGAAATACAAAAAGAAGCTGAGCGAGCAACTGTGTGTTTGTCTGTGTGTGTGTTTTTATCTCTCTGTGTGCGAGTGATATCGAAGGCTACTATCAATCGTTTATGTTTGTCCGCTTTTTTTCTGTAGAATGGTTTCGCAAGCAAACGCAACTGACTGTTAGGTAGGTAGGTTTCAAAGGTTACAGAGAAAGCGGTAGAAAACAAAAATGGAAGTAAACAAAAAGTTAAACAAAAATTCACGGAGAGATTCAATTTACCTGGCACATTATTTGTATAGCAACCATCTAACAGCAGATGGCCATCGCGTCTATCACAGATAGGGGGAAATATACCGGCTACTGACATACTGGCACGTACACAACGCCACAGATCTCCTGATTTTGGGTAATAACGACACAACAAACTTTTAGCAAAAAAAAAACAAAACAAAACAAAACAATACAAAAAAGGACAAACCAAAGAGCACAAACAGCAGTTGCAGCAGCAGAATCGCCTACAATAAGCCTACAATGGGTGGCAGGAATTGTTTGCAGTTCAGGAAACAATAACAAAAAAGAGGAAAATATACAGAACAGGAGCAAGAAGACAGGGTAAATAAAGCAGGAGCTTCATTCTGTACAGTATGATCGGTTGCTGTGAAGCTGGAAGTAAACAGGGTGAAGGAAAACCACAGAGTGCAGAGTGTATTGCATAATATAACAAGAGGTACGCGCGCGCGCTTTTTCTTACAATGTTCATATTTTAATTGTTCTTATTTTTGAGTGATTTAGTTGTAAAACCCACAGCACAGATAAGGCAAATGCAGTAAAGAGCGACCAAAAAAGGAAAGAAAGATGGCGCTTATTGTGGGGGAGCTGATGGATATGGCAATGCAGAAGTGACCATTTTGTGTGGTGAACAGAACAGGCAAGACTTCTCTCCTCTTTTCTTTTGGGCATCATGAAGTAATGGACGAACATTCGTAAATTTAGGGGAGGGTGCGGCGGGAAACACAAAAAAAAAGAAAACAGAATGCAATAAGAGTTGAAGGTCGATGGTTGAAAAACCTCACCGCTAGTGGTTGAGCCAGCTACTCTGCTAGAGAAACGTTTGGCAGCTGTTTGCATGGTTAATGATGTTATTTAACGTGAATAGCTGCTAGTATTTATTGTGCGTGGGTAGGTTAACAAACAGATATAAACTATTGCTGTGCGAGTTGTAGATGGGCTGCGAATAGCTTGGGAGCTGTTCTACCACTAATTGGAGCTATCCGATCTATACTGTCACATATGATAGGGGGTTCGGTAACAAAACGTGTGGCCAGACGAGGGACCAGTGAGGAATTCCAAATAGTAACGTGATAACTTCCAATACTGATGATAACTTGCTGTATGATTGCGAAACCATTTTTTTTTCTCTCTCTCTCTCTCTCTCTCTCTCTGTGTCTGGTACACCAACCACACATAAACAAAGGTTAGTAGCGTAGGTACCTTAAACTAACATGGCCAAGATTTGCCACCATACATAACCTAGCGTTCAGCTGCGGGTAATGAACGGCGAGATCCTGAATTGTGCTTAACAACTAACCCTCAGTCGCTTTTAGACACCCTTTTTGACACTGACTCACATAATTATATAAAGTTGCATAACTCTTGTCGTCCATAGTCGCTATTTGTCGTAACGCGTTACTTGAAACTTATGTTAGTGGAATGTTATCAGTTTTTGGGAGATTTGAGAACTTTCCCATAACCAGCTATAATGCTTATTGTCTACACGCAAGGATATCGTAGAATTTGTTTTGTTTTCGGGTGATAAAATCTTCGCGTTCTTGCAGATGTTGCATTTTGTATATGTTCTTGTTCTATGTTCTATGTTTATGTTCAATGTCTCTGAATCGATGCGTTTTAAACAATGGTTGAACAAATACGTAATTGTGTAAACTTAAGGACTGATATATGAATTCTTCGAAACTCCACTATACTCATTAAACAAATTAGTTATTCTATCAACTTTTAGGCCATCATTTTGAATTCCAAGAAACTCCACTGTACTTATGTTTACATAAATATATGACAATGCTACCGGTTTTGGGGGCGAAAGAATGAACGCATACACAACAACATTTTAATTACCTGGGAGATTATTGACGTACCCACCATCCAGCAGTAGGTGACCATCTGTTGGATCGCATAACGGTGGCATGTACCCGCTCAGCGACATCGACGAACGAACATAACGCCATGTTGAACCTGTGTTATTTCATTGCGTATTGATAGTGATAGAGTGCGTTATTAAACGGTTTCCAACCCCCATGTTTGCCAATGACGGTATACGGCCGTAGCGGTGTTAGATCGACGTGATAACCGATCAGATGGAAACGTTGGACTCCCTTCCCCAGTTACAGTATATATTGGCGCTCAAACTAACACACTGAGATGCAACACGTTTGGTGGGTGCTTTTTAGTGTGGAAATGGTTCATGGGAACAGAACAGCCTCGGTATGGAATAAGGAGACCACAGACACAGACTAGGAGCTGGTAATTTAAAAACCGAAGAAAAAAAAACAATCACCTGTGGCGGAACACAAATCGCTCGCTCATTACAGGTGCAAGCAGAATACGAGCACAAGCATGGATCTGCTTCAAAAGATTAACGGTAATGCAACAACTCCAATAAACTTGAACACATTTGATAGAAAGTAGTTCGTGCCGATCTGCGCCACTACTACAGTATACAGATATTGGCGGTTAGGCTTATATATATGATAAAGGTCGACATAGAAACAAAAAAGGCACGAACGACGAAGTGTCAGATTAATACATGCAAGTTACCAAACACCTCGGGACTTAAAAGTGTATCCTTCATTTTGCCGAAAGATAAGAGTGAGAGAATAAGAGAGAGATAGATAGAGAAAGAAAAATCAGGAAAAGGAGCGCGCGCGCAAGAGAAAAAAAAACAAGAGAAGAAGTAGAAGAAAGAGGGAGGGACGTCAAGAGAGGGGTGGCAATGAAATATGCCCTAGGCAGGAGAGCCTAAAACAAACACAGTTTGCCATAGCGAATGGTGGGGGAAAGAGTAGTTGGAGGCTTCAAAATGGTGGTACGAAAACAATGTTTAATTTTGATAACAGGATACAACCAATTTTACGAAAATCAGGCAAACAGAACCATAGGGTACAATTCACTATATTGGTACATCTGCTAAAACCAAAAATTTGATGTCCACACTGCTGCATTTTGTGTACCATGGGGAAGAACACAACAACAAAAAAAAACACACACAATCAAAATCTAAAAGATGCTACATTACCGTGTGTGTGCACCCTGGCACAGCTGGCGGAGATGTCGGTGGTAAGGGTGAAGTATGGTATCCACAGGTCCTCGATGCAAATGTCCCCGAACGTACCACGAATGGTTTGATTGAAATGGCGCCCGGAAAACATTGACGTAATCGGGTACGTGAGATCACGCAGCTGTCGACTCCATTGGGTCATTTTCTGGAATAAAATCGAAAAAAAGGTTTCAATTCAATGCCCTATTGCATTAAGTTCTATAAATGCTAAACTAAAAAGATAACCATCTTATAATTCTTTAGGAATTATGCAAAAAGTATAACGACCCCTTTACATTCTCAATTGATCAATTGAGAACAATTGATACTCGATTATAAAATAATTATATAATTGTTTAAATAAAACTGCATAGCGTACAGGAATTGATACTCACCGTACACCATTCACGGGCTTTTTGTGTCATGGTTGTAATGTTTTTCTCCATACACCACAGCGCTCCCATAAACGCACCGATGCTGACACCGCCCACCATATCGATAGGAATTCCAGCCTCTTGAATCGCCTTCAGCATACCTACATGAGCTGCACCACGAGCACCCCCGCCACCAAGTACGAGGCCAACTGAATTACCGGTCAGCCAACGGGCCAAACGCGAGAAATCACAATGAATGTAGGGTTCGTTCTTCATTATGCGTTCATACAGCTCAGCCTACGAAAAGAGGATAAAACGAAGCATTAAATGTATGTTATTGGTTATTACAACATCAAATCAATTTGCAATTTGCACAATTGCATCCTCATTGCGCCTACAACTTCACTTACGATTTTGTTCTGACTGCGGCGTGTAAACATTCGCTTCGGGCACTGGATGTGATGGTGTCGTGACACCCATGCACGCATATTCAACCAGCTGATCGTATTATTGGGACAAGTGTTACCATCCTCCGGGTGCAGCAGAACCAGCTCCTTCGCCGTACGGATCGCCAACCGATCGATCTCCTTCTCCAGTTTCCCCATCATGGGGGACCGATCGCCGAATCCAACGATCAGTATGACATCGGCCTGGCGCAGGCACCTTTGCGTCCACGGACCGAACGAGTTGTCACATTGGTAGAGCGTCATATTGTGTCGGTCTTCTTGCTGCCCGAGCCAACTCGTGAGCCGGTACTCGTTCGGTGGTTCCATGATCGATGCGCCGAGTGCCTTGCGCACGATCTCGGACGTGAGCCGCACAGTCGAACCGATCGTGCTAAGTGAGTGGTATAGTTCATATGTGAACGGTGACATTGGCACATCATCACTTACCGCCACGATCGCCACCGTCGAGTAGCGATGCTGAATCTGTTGGTTCGTATCGAACGAAACAGACGTGAACGAACTGGTGGCGATCGGACGTGAACGCATCGAGCCAAGTATGCGGTGGCTGAGCAGACTGATCAGCTGCGTCACCACGATCGGGTACTTAAATTTGATTGCATTAAACAGACCTTCGGGTAGCTTGGCCAGCTCGGAGTCACGCACGGCCATTACCGTCGTGGTACGTGGCGTCTCCGTAATCATCTCAATAATCCCGATCAAATCACCTTTACCGTATTCGCCCACAATTTCCTTTTTGCCGTTCGGGTGCGTTGTGACCGACCGAAGACGCCCATTGAGGACGATGTAGGTGGAATCACTCGTTTCCTCCTGCCGGTAAACCGCTCGCCCAGACTCTATAAAGTTCCAATCGAGTGCAAAGTCACATTGTCGCACTAAAGGCGATAAACGCTTCACGACGCTATTCGCTATATCGAGCACTACTGCAGGACGCTCTCGCATAATTCTGTAATGAAAAAATAATACTACAATTAACTTGGGCAAAAACAACAAAATGAATGAAAATATAAATCGTTTAACATACTTATAGATGACATCCTTGTTGAGCAATCCTACGCGAGAATTGTGTTTCGCGCGGATCGTGTACAGGCTGCATTCTCCTGTTAGCACCGCCAAACCGCCCACCACATCACCTGAGTAGATGGTGACGGTGTGATTGTCCATCTTATCCCCGGCAATCTTGTTGGAATCCTGCGCAATCGGGCCAGTTTGTGGACACTGAGTGAGCGTAAGCCCACCGGCAATAACGAAAATTAACATAACATCCTGTGAACATAAGAAATAAAAAAATCTTTGTATTTCTCCAGCCTACCAAATACTGCACGTAATTACTTACATCCAATACACCCTGGTGGACAAGAGTGGTACCAGGCGATACCTCTTTAATCAGTATGCTGTCTTCGATCGTTTGCTTGTGCGTATCGGGAAGATCAAGTTCCTGCATGAAGCCATCCACTGCACACGCCTTCAGCACCGCGTGATCTATCGGTTCGATCGGTAAGGCGGAAGTTCGTCGAGCAACGTTGTGCTGTCCTTCGGACAAATCTACCAGCATGTCCGGTTTTATTTCACCCACAAGCGAATGCGGTACGGGATGTACCTGATCGGAAGGCACACGCCGATGGCCGGGGCTGCCCTTTGTCTGGGGCGCAATTGGAATCTTTTTCCGCTGAGATGAACACTGCGCAGAGTGACAAAATCCCCATTACATTAAGGTGTTTTTGGTTTTTTTGGAAAGATTTTGTTTGTCTGTCGCAACTTACCTGGATGTATTCCGTGCTCAAGCCAAGATAGTTGTGGAGTGCGGTTATAGTGACACGCTGCAAACGCACCATTATTACCTGTATGACACGCACCAGCAAATCTGGACATTCGCTAAAAACTTGCTGAAACGCAAACATTGGCAATCTAATCACCTGCGAATTTTCCATCGCCCGAGCGGTGACCGTCTTATACTGGCTAGCATTACCCTGTAACGGATGAAATAAAGGGCAAGTTTTTATGAAAAAAATCTCTTTCGTCTAATACACGTTTCAATTTAATTACCACTAGCACATCTATGAAGCTGAGAAGAGATGTCACTGATTCACCTTGCCGTACTACCTTCAGCGTGATGGAACTCCCATCCGGATTGTTTAGGAACACATTCACCTGTCCCGTCTGCACGATAAATACACTATCATCCGGATCGCCGACCTTAATCAAGCTTTCGCCCGCTATTAGGTTGATAATCTCCGTGTGCTTACACAGTTTCAAAAAGACAGGCTTCTCAAAGTGGCCAAAAATGCGGATTGATTGTAGCATGTAAAGCGCGTCCGGCGGTACACGATCGTTGCCGTCGGATGCAACCTCCAGGTATTCCGCCGGCGGCTCGATCACCAACAGTTGGGTTGGTGTCACGTCCTTTCGCAACAGAAGCCGCTTGGCGAATCGCATCACCGCTCTCCGCTTACGACCCTGGCCACCGTACGCTTGGCCTGATATGGATTTTACCTTCCGCAGCATCCGACGTCCGTAAAACATCATTTTATCCCTTTTGCGGAACCGCATTTGAGACGCGTACTGGTTCTGCAACTGCATTTTTTCTTCTAGCTCTGAAAGAAACAAATATCACGCTAGAAAATGTGCTATGGTCATCGTTTATAATTGTTCATACTTCTGAGATGTTTCCTACGCCATATGTAGATGGTGACTATTATTGCCAAAATAGCTACCAACAGTTTGATTGCCCATGATAGCTGGAAGTAGGAGTTAAGAAGCAGTTCAAAACAATAATCACAGCCGGAAAGGGGTCAAGTAACGTGTCAAGGTACTTACATTTAAGTCTTCCGTGTTGATGGTGTACCAGGAGTCCTTCAACATGGTGCCGTAATCGGCATACGACTTCTTCACTAACCCTACTATATCCATTATTGCTAGAATTGGAACACAAAACACAGAACAGTCAGAACAGTTTGCTGAAATTCATTCTATATCTGTAGTCCACGTTTATTATACGAATCTAGAACACTGTTTGGAAAGTATCGCTCACCCGTACTCACCATAGTATCGATGCCAAATGTACACAGCGTACGACGACAATTGTAAAAGGTTCCGTTTGTTGCACACACCGTCAGTACCGTGGCAATCGGCGCATCATTAGGAATGTCATTGCAAAATGAACTAGAATCGGTGCACTGATTACGGCCAACCTCAGCACTTGCCAGTTTTACGCATTAAAGTGAGTTTATTTTGTCGAACGCACACTTGATTGTAGAAACAACAACCAACTCGCTTTGGCACAATGTCAAGAAGTGACAAAAGCTAACTGCGAATATTAAACACATGCGTCGGGTGTGCTCAACCACTTCTGGGGCGTGAAATTCAACTCGTGCACAATTAACGCAAGTTTGATAAAAGTCGTATCAAAACTGGCAATGGATTTTGTTTAAAAACTCTGTTTTTATTTTCTGTGGCGTGATTCGTTGCGGTCTTTGTTTTGCTGCCTACTGTCAAATAAAGGCGAGATTGTGTATGACTGTTTATACTGTCGGGTTGAAATGGTGGCCATACAAAACTGCTGAATTGCATCCGTATTGCTGTATGGCTGAACATAGCATAGGAAACAAACATGTTACAAACCCGCATTACTTTGACGTATTATTACTTTAGCGGCGTTCACACTACTGTACAATGGTCCGGAAATAAACCGTCGTACTGAGAAACATTTTTAAAAACGATGATTAATGGCCCCGCTTTCGGCATACTTATTGAAAAAAAAATCACTCAAAAGGCGCGTAATTTCTTTTTTATTATGGATTCCACCGCACTCTCAAGTACTTAAAGTTGAGGATATAAAATTTATCATTGATCATATACGTGGAATACGGAAAATTATGTTAATTTCTTTAAATAATATTTAATATTTCACTTTTCCAGAATATTGATTAAGTTATGTCTTATGTCGTCGAGATAAATAATTTCAATAAAATAAACAATTTGTTTGCACACTAAAATAGATCAGAAAAATATTAATAGTTGATAAGCAACACAGCATCTTGTACTCTCCAACGCAAGAACTAAGACCTATCGTGTCGTTTGTCCAAGATGAAGAAAAAGAATAACAATTGTCAGTGGAGGATCAATCCCCTTGGAGGCCCAGGGCGGAATTTTTCAAGGGGGGCCCATAATTTTGCTACGGCATTATCGGTGTTAGGGAGATGTACTTCAAACATGATGTAACAACACCAGCAAAGTCTTGGAAAGAAAGCTCCCTTGCGTACATCTCAGCGTTCTGTTGCGTAGCCCTGTAAACGGGCATAGTAAGCTAGTCTCTATATATAAACGTTTTTATGCGCTAAGGAGAACGATAACGCCACTACTTGGATCGCCATTAGCTGGTACGAAATTCCATACAAAACCAGCTGTTTTCAGATTGCCGATACCAGGAGAGCATCCACGGAAGAGGTAGCACCTAGTACAGCAATTTTGGTCGAAAACCGCCGAAAGGTATGCAATGTTTAAACACTAACTTTCCCGTTGGTCGTGAAAAATTTCTTCGAAAACTACCAGTTTCCGAATTTAAAGTACCAGGAGAGCATGCACGGAAGAGGTAGCACCTGGTACTGCGCCGTAAGGTATGCAATGTTTATACACTAACTTTGCAACCAACTTGCAACGCAATGCGCCGTAAGGTATGCAATGTTTATACACTAACCTTGCAACCAACTTGCAATGCAAGTTTGGTGCAAGCAAGAAACTTGCAGCAAGATGGCGCGCAAGATGGCGCCCAACTTCGTACTTGCATGCAACAAACTTGCATGCAAGCTTGCATGCAAACTTGCATGCAAGTTCTTGCAAGCAAATTCTTGCATGCAAGTTTGCATGCAAGAACTTGCATACAAGAACTTGCATGCAAACTTGCATGCAAACTTGCATGCAAACTTGCATGCAAACTTGCATGCAAACTTGCATGCAAACTTGCATGCAAGTTTGCATGCAAGAATTTGCTTGCAAGAACTTGCATGCAAGTTTGCATGCAAGCTTGCATGCAAGTTTGTTGCATGCAAGTACGAAGTTGGGCGCCATCTTGCGCGCCATCTTGCTGCAAGTTTCTTGCATGCACCAAACTTGCATTGCAAGTTGGTTGCAAGGTTAGTGTATAAACATTGCATACCTTACGGCGCATTGCGTTGCAAGTTGGTTGCAAAGTTAGTGTATAAACATTGCATACCTTACGGCGCAGTACCAGGAGCTACCTCTTCCGTGCATGCTCTCCTGGTACTTTAAATTCGGAAACTGGTAGTTTTCGAAGAAAATTTTTCACGACCAACGGGAAAGTTAGTGTTTAAACATTGCATACCTTTCGGCGGTTTTCGACCAAAATTGCTGTTCTAGGTGCTACCTCTTCCGTGGATGCTCTCCTGGTATTATACATTCGGAAACAGGTAGTTTTCGAAGAAATTTTACTCGACCAACGGGAAAGTTAGTGTTTAAACATTGCATACCTTTCGGCGGTTTTCGACCAAAATTGCTGTACTAGGTGCTACCTCTTCCGTGCATGCTCTCCTGGTATTATACATTCGGAAACAGGTAGTTTTCGAAGAAATTTTTCACGACCAACGGGAAAGTTAGTGTCCTGGTCCTGGTGCAATTTCGTTTGTACTTTAAAGTCACAAAGTCGATATTCTTCTCTGCATTTAATTTATCACATAGAAAAAAATGTTTTATATAACCAAGAAAGATATTTTTGATCAATTTTCTACCTTGTAAATAAATTTTTTTTTACTATAATTTAACTTTGTTTTAAAATTTTCAAAAATCGCACAATAGGCACAAATTTATTGGGGCCCCCAACACGGCGAGGCCCTAGGCGACCGCCTACTCCGCCTACCGTTTGATCCGCCGCTGACAATTGTACTTATTACAGCCAAACTCACCACTGGCCTGTTTTACGCTTTGCTTATCTTGCAGCAATGAAGCAGTCATTCCAAAATCATGTTTTAAAATAGGCCTTATGTGGTTGTTAGATTAGTGTAAAGAGAAATGTTTTGCCTTTCAAGACTTATAATGATTTAGGATATAGCCACGAAGCGGCAAAGGAAGGCCCCAATATGTTCCTTTCCAATTGCTTCTAACAGGAAATATGACACTAGCCATTCATACCAACTAACCTCAAATCTTACAGGGGTTCTGTGGGAAATGTGCTAACTTGGTCGTCACGGCTCTGCTAAATGCTTTTGTAAGAAAATAGAGTAGATGAAACAAAGATCTTGATCTTGTAATTGATGCAGTAGAACATCTTCAGAAGCGACACGCGAATACGGTTTGAACAATCCAGTAAACAATATGTTCAGTTTTTTCAGGTTCATTCAGGTTCACGGTGGAAATCTAATCTTCAAAAATCTTCTAAGTTGTGATTTTGACTAACTAAAAACAAACGATTTTAATTAACAGATTGATCTCCAGACTAAATTCATTTTTGACTAAATGTACCATTCAATTCAATTCTGTATGTTTGCACATTTCCCCTTTATGATTGCAAATTTATCTCCATCGGCTCAATATATCCCCCTATGATTTGCAAAATTCCCCCGAACGGTTATTTCAAACGTTCCTTTATATAATTCGAACTCCTGTAATTGGAGGACCCAACAAAGCTTGAGCGATAGGTTCGTGCAAACTTGATTATATTAAATTTTCTTTAGTTACATCGATTTTCATCACCATTTGGAAATGAATATTTTTTTTTAATTTATTCTAAACTATTCTGCATTACTGGAGGCGCCCAGTACCTAACAATCCCGCAACGTATAAATAAAGTAAAGGATTCTCATAAATTGCAAACAGCCCTTGTAAGGTTATGATATTACAATTTATACTTTGCTATTTATACTATTTTCAATATTAATCGCATTAATTTGCTTTCGAAAAAGAACCAGCAACAAGATTATTAATCCATATTTAAGTGAAGTACTGGGCGCCTCCAGCAATATCATTTTGTATGAAGGAAATATAAATAAATTCATAACATTTTGATGCTACCGAAAGTTAACGAAATATTTGCAAATAAAAAATATGTATGCTAATAACAAATGGTAAATGCAGCGGACACCGGTCGAGACGGAAATGATGACAACAGTTTAACATATTTTGTACCATAATATCTTTATTTTACATGCTTTGTTTGTTTGTTTTTGTTTGTTTGCCAGTGTGTGGCTGTCTGCAATACATAATGTTCTATTTATGATCCACGCGCTATCGTGTTGGAAAATTGATATGTTTTGGTTTGGGTCGATTGTTGTTCACTTAGCGTTCGGATTTTTGGTTTTTTGGTATTTTCTATGCCACACTTTTTGTTTTGCTTTGTTTTGCTTGGTTTAAAACTTTCTCTCGCCCTCTGTCCCTTTCCACGTGCTTCTCACTCGCTCACGCTTTCTATATATATAAAATAGACACTTTCGGATTATCTTGCTACTTCCCGTACCTTAGGTGTTAGGTTTTCTCTTTATTTTATTATTTTCCTAATCTTTGTTTTTTTTCTTGCTGTTGTTGCACTATTTAAACCACTCAAATATGCTTCCGTTGCTGTTCAACACTCAAAGAAAAAGCTAAGCATAAGATTCTTATATTAAAGCTTAACTATCGAAACGAAACGTATTCGGGGAAGGGAGGGAGGTAGGGGAGGGGGTGTACTGACGAACGCAAACGTGTCATTACATTACATATTACACTTTTCCGTGTCTTAATAATTGTATATTTATGTATATGTATATATATATGCATGTATATGTATGTAAATGTGATAATTCCTATAAATATTCATCGTTTTGTATTATCCTCATCATCAATAATTCACGACTAAACCGTCTAATTCATTTCATGCCGCTCTCTTCGTATTATCTGCGGCCATTCCTCACATCTATAACACACCGCAACAGCACACAAGTGCAAACTATCGTTACGAAATCAAACATCCATTTTGCAGGAAAACCAAAAATGGCTATTCAACGACGTGACCGGAGCAACTAGCTCCAGGAACCATATGGTGCTAATTGCCACCCGTCCCCGTACGCGTACCGGTACGAATATGCCGAAGTTGCCGACGAACCGTTCACCCGCCAGACCAAACGTGATTGTGAGTGCTTTCCGCCTGAGTTTTGCATGAAGCACCCAAACTCCCGTTTGGCCGCGTGTGGTGTTGTGTACAAAATAGTGGAAGCAAGCGGTGGCGAAGCGTCTCCGTACAAACGGATATTACAACCATGCCTCTGCCTGCCACATATCGCAATGGAAAACGTGCTAAATGCTACATGGTTTAATTGAGCAGTTCAGCTAACGCTAACGGCGCGCGCAGAGAAACAAACTAATCATGACATCCCAATTCGCAAAACGATACCTTTTTGTTTTGTTTTTTTTTGTTAGACAAAGCCATTACAGACAGTTTGTTCTACGCCTACCGCATTCTACAAACATTGTGTTTTGAGAGTTTTAAGTTGGGCTTTACATCTGTCACTGTGCCTTTTATTTTAAATTATTTTCACTCTGTTTCATCCACTCGCATATTTGGTCTATTACCCCGAAGCCCTCCGCCACCGCAAAGGGTTTGTCACAATATAAAATATGTATCAAGTGGCTACTCGGCTAAATATGTGTATCCAGTTCCATGGGTATACTAAACAACTACTACGGAGCACATTACCGGGTAGAGTTACTAAAGCTTATACTAAAGTTGTCTAAATGTCTTTTTGCTCACAATCTTTGTTGGTACAGTACACAAACAGTCGCCATTGATAATTGTGGGTAGGAGGGAAGGGGTCGAGGATTTCGGCTTAAGCACAACAGGGGTTAGGTGGAGACTACAGTGAACTCGCCTGTCCCCCGCCCAAAGGGGACCACCTAAGCAATGTGTGTATTCCGCTTAACGCTCTCACATTTCTGGGTCCAATGCACATGGACCGGTTTATTGGTGGCCCTATCTCCGGCCCTATCGCATGTTCATATGTATATAATATATGTATAGGTATATCAGTGGAAGTTTCACAACTATCGCAGTAAGAGCCGCAACATGGCGCCCCGCGGACATTTAGTGTAGCACTCTAGTGGTAGGTAGCACTCGGCTGCTGCTAAGTAGTATCGGTAAACATTATTGTGTTGTTATTGTTTGTAGTTGTTGAAACCAAACTAGCTGTGTATACGTGAGTAACATCTAAAATTGATGCGTTTTGTTAGTGTTCATGTGTGCTTGTGTCACATAACAGTAAGAGCTGTCCAAATACAGGTGGGATGGATAAAAATAACTAGTGTTGAACGAATCCGCATCATGGATCAAATCCTTAACTCGAATGAATGCGCCTCTGCATCTCAATGGTAGCTGAACTGAACCTTCAAAGTTGCATGAAACCCTCAAAGATAGCCTGAATTCCCTATAAATTCGCCAGGGAAGCTCCTGGGAAGCATACATTTTCGTATCCCTAATGACTGTTCTTTCTACAATCAGAATTTGTATGCAGATGCAGCAACCTTTTCTAAGCCAATCCGTGAAGAGTTCGTGAATGCAAAACAACAAAATGATTAATAGTATTGGCTGAGGAATTTGAATGACTCTTTTCGAGAGTCTCCACAACAGAGGCACGAAACATTTACTAGAACTAGTCTAGAACTGTGAGAAAATTAAGAAGTATAAGTATTAATTGTAGGAGAAGTAAAAGAAGAATTGCCCACTTTCGAAAGTGGAGAAGCATCAGCATTGTGACACATAAAAATAGCAATTAAGCCTTATTCCGATACACTGATTGGGTACATATACATGTATAGATCTGTTTCTACCGGTGTGCATTTCTTTTGTATTGTTTGCTACATTATAAAATGGCTTCGCCACAGTGCTTTGTGTGTGTCTGTGTGTGTATGTGTGTTTATTTTTCTCTAACGCACCAGGATATGCTAGCTTATATCTTAACTTTTATAGAATTGACGTGAGGTTCAACTTTTGACTAAATTCTTCACTGCCTTGTTGCACGCGATTTTCTGTATGATCGGTCTGTTCGTCTACCCTGGTTACTACCGCCTAACACTGTCTATCGCCGCATATTTCCTGCGCTTTGTGGGTTTTGTTTGCTTTTGTTGAGGAATTTTAGACGGTATACGTAAAAAAACGTATAAAAAGGGATTTTTTTTGGTTTTTGATTTGAGAGTATGCTGTGTGGATAATCCGGCACATTACAGTTATCCCTGGCGTGGCACAAACCATGTGTGCCATTTTATCGTTTTTTCTACTACTAACACTAATACAAGTAGTGTGGTTGGACGACGAACAAAGCTCTTGGCATGTGTGGGGGTAGGGGGGGAGGATTAGGATTTTTGTTTGTTGTAAGTATTTGTTATCCGTTATTTGTTACTGTGTTAGTAGTTCTGGAATTCCTTTTCTTGTTGTTAATTTTTCTTTAAATACTTTCCTCCTAAAATTGGACTATAACGCTACAAGACGAAAACCAAAACACCAACATTAGTGAGGAGTTTTAAGAAATCATTTTTTGCTGTTATTGCAAATTGAGGGAGTTGTGTAAGGAGATAAAATTGTGTTCAAAATTTTCCTGTACGGCATAAACAATAACTACTTCTATTTTATGAAAAAAAAAATCGGTTGTTAGTATGTAAACAAGTGAATAGACTTTGCCAATAAACGTAACATATCGTAACGACACTTTTACCACCAGAAAGGGCACATTTTTTAAGGAGCCGAGGGTTGATGGGGTTGATGTTGGGGTGGAGGTCAAGGAAAAAACATTTGGCATGCACGTGTCCTGAACTATTCTTCAATCTTATTACATTGGACGGTGCGGCAGAGAGAAAAACGATTACAATAATAGTGTGGTTTTAAAATTTTCGATAACAAAACAATCATCACGAACCACTCACGCTAAATGGTCGCGCGCACACACACACACATACAGGCGCATTCACACATACACTTACAACCACGTACCAGATATTTGTATGTATATATTTAGATTTAGGTTGAGTAGGTTTTCGGTTTGTTTTTCTTTTCCTCATTTAAATCGTGAAGGCTAGACGTTCTATCATATCATGTTCAAAAACACCAACGCAACGCAATGTACGGAATGTAAAATCTAATATAGGATTTGTGTGTGTGAGAATGTTCAATTGTATTCTTATTTTTGCATCAACCATGCAATACTAGTTAATAGGAGTGGATAAATATACTAACGTTGTTTGTCTCCTGAGTGAAGGATCTCATCTATCTCGTGTAACTTGTGTGAAGAATTTGTAAACAAATCGCCAAACACAGGAAAACCACCATCTCTAACGCTATGAATATATGAATCGCTCTGTTTTTGCAAGTAAATACACCTTTGAACGTATATGAAAATATTATTATATTCCTCTGTTCCTGTGACATCATCTCAATACATTCACGCTCACTTTTCTCTCGCTCGTTCAAACATTGATAAAGGTGGGTAAATGTCATGTGGATTAGTTCCGTTCTTAATAGCCGATGTTGTGTAAGTGTCGTTGTGACGCTAGGCAATTCAAAAAAGCTTACGCTGCTACTACTTACTCTACACAAACACTCACATTGCTCTCCCCAAGGTTACGCGCACTAAAAAGCAACCCTAAGTAATATGCGTAAATGCAACCTGTCTACTATCTGTAAGTGTATACGTGTATGGATAATACATGTTATTCGACAACTTTCTTTGCTCAGTGTTCAGTCCAGCTGATTTTTGAATATGTATTACTACTACTAAACCTTTTACTTATGTGTGTGTTAGTGTTTGATTTTTGTTGTTTGTTTGGTTTAGTTCTATCGCGTTTCTACGCAAACTAGTACAAAATGGCGTACAGAGCTAGAGTTTTTAAGCTTAGACATCCTTCACACACTGGGATTACCGCCAGTTGCACTTAACGTTTCAAAAACTAGACTTTATATGGACTTTATATTCATATCTGTTTTAAACTTTTAGTCCGTTGTACATTTATAAAATGTGGTTTCGTTTCTATCGCCGCGCATTTAGATGGGTTTCTTTTTTTTTCCTTTTGGTTTTATTTAGAGAACTTTAGTTCAATCATTTACCTCGGGGATAGTATGCTTTATCATACTTTAGCATTTACTTTGAGTGCTTATGTGTATGTTAAACTTACAAACTGATCGAACAACTGCTAATAAAGTACACTACTAATATCTTCCAACACCGCTGAACGTTAGTTTCTACACAATACCACTAGCGCGATATTTGGTTGTATTACAAAAATAGTTCGAAAAATGTTTCGTTTTGAAAACAATGTCTAAAGCGTGGCCATTTGATACTTAAACCATTAAGGGTCTTTCCATTGCGCTGATTAATGTAGCTCAAATTGATACACAATTAATACATTCTTTTTTGTTTAGCTTTCACTACAGTACTACAACGTCTGTCTTGCTTGTGTGTGTGTCCCTTCCTCTCTGTGTGTTTGTTAATTATTGTTAATAGACATTGAAAGATACCTTCTGCTGCTATTGGTGAATAAATATGTTATTATCTATCAGCTGTACGGTTGACTAGTCGTTTGTTTTTGTTTAATTCGTCACAGACAGGCACTAATCTAGATATGTTGATATGTTGTTTTGTTGCTTCCTTTCATTTCCTTTTTCCTTTTTTTTTCTTCTTTGTAAGTTTAAAAGCTTTTTAAATGTCTACTCGTTAAACGCTTAGTACGTCAATAGCGGACTGTTTCGCAGGTGGTTGTAATTTAAATGTATATTTCTTTTCAAAACAGTTCGAAAGCAATCGCCAAACTCCTAATGCTCGCTTAATGCTCTTAACTCACTAAAATTTACCAGTCCAATGTACGCATGCACACACTACACACACAAGCAATCAGTAACCTGATGGTATGTTTCGTTAATTTTACAAGGAGATAAAAGATTAAAAATAAAATTGATTTGCTTATTTTTATTGTCATTGGAGCCTCGGCTACGGGTCACCAATTCATCATGCAGTGCCTAGATTTTTGTTCTGTTTTTATGATTTTGGGAAACGTCTCCCATACACTTTAAATTCTCAGCATTTCCAGCGTTAGCACTGTGCGTCTGTACACAGTTCTGAATGTCTTCCTGCAGTGCGCTAAAACAGATGCTATCTTTGTTTGTTGTACAAGTATAAAATGAAATTGACACAACATCGTTCAGGCATGCATCTTTTACTTTAAAGACAGAAAAGAGGTTCCTTCGATGGCATATCCATTCTATCATCCAGCACAGAAGAGTATTTTGACGCAATTACAGTGTTATGTTTGGGTTTTGTGCAGAAAATGCGCTTGCTGAGGCTCGTTAGCGATAACCGAACAAATAGTTTTGGCCAGACTGACAGAAGGCTTTGTTGTGCATGTACGACTCCACACAATATCATTACAATGGGAATAGTAATGTGAATTTAGTGCCCTGACTCTGATTGCTGAAAATTTGAATTCGACTCCAAATTCTACAACGGATCCGACTACAACTTCAACGCTGAATTCCTAATTCGATTCAAAATTCCAAGATTCTACTCTGATTTCCACCAGATTCGACTCCGAATTCGATTTCATATTCAGCTGCAGCTACGACTCCTTTTTCTGCTCCGAAATAGGCTTAGGAATCCATTCCGATTTCGGCTCCAGATTCAACTACAGGTACGTCTCTCAATTTTACTCCGCATCAGACACCGGAAGGGGGGGGTTCTTGATTTGCAGAAACGTGTTGCTCGTGATTTTACTGATCCTCTGTGGTTAAAAATCCTGTTTTGTTCCATCGTAAGGTCTTTGCACGGGTATGGCTCGGTACTCTGGACTCCTTGGGCCATATCGATCGTGTTGAGCGGATTCAAAGATCGTTCACCAGATTTGTATTTCGTAAGTTTTTGGGCAATAGTTGATCTAGCCTACCCCCAGACATCTGTATATTGACAAATGTCGTCTGCTGGAGCTTGAGTCCCTTGAAGTCCCTCGTTCCTCATCGAAATCTTCCTTAATTGCTTCCCATCTGCTCGGTTGTACTGACGCCCCTACTCTTCTGGTCTTTATCTATGCGTCCCCCCTCAAGTATCCTCAATCGTCGCAGTGATCCATTACTACTTGCGGTGCGTGCTTTTAATTCATCGTCCCATCTGTTCGATTTCCATTGATTCTCATCTCCTTTCCGTTCTCGCTTAAGATCCCTGCAATAGTCCCTTTTCTGTAATTTCTCGTTTCTCCTCAAATGCTGTCTATTAGTTTTTCCCCTATTTGCTTTTCTTTGTTAGGGTTAGCCTTATAGGCAAACAATAAAATATATGAAATACGAATATAAAATATGAAAGTGGTCTAACGACACTTAGTAAAAAAGATAGCCTCAGCAAAGTCATTCATCTGCGGAAAACCTTAAAGTTTAGAATGAGGCCAAAATTTAATGCATGACTACAATAATAGAATGACATAAGAAATTAAAAAAAAAAAAAAAAAATATATATATATATATATATATATATATATATATATATATATATATATATATATATATTTAAATACTTTAAACTTCCGTTAAATTTGAAACTCGTGCTTAAATTCTCGCGTCTTTTTATATGGATAATAATACGTATCGGTTGACATACACGTTCAAATTCAGTCTTTAACGGTTTGTAACAGAAATGCATTCCAAAATGTTTTGAATATTCCCGGAAATGAATGTTTTAAAGCCAATTCAATTTTAATGTGGCCATACATAGGAGTTCTGACAAGCTTTTCCTTAAATCAGGATTCGATAGTGCAAGGAGTGAGGGTGACTTAATCTAAACATCTAAACAATGCGTTTATCCTGTTTCCTCTGCTGCTGTTTCCACGCAATTGTCTGCTATTGACTGGCATTTGGTTGTTTTAGGTGGCGAACTGAGTTTCATTAGTGTTATTCTAGCTCCATTTGTTTTTTTTTCGCTTACATTCCAATATGATATGTGTTGATGTCCAGCAACTACTTTTGCACTAGATAGTCTAGCAATTTTTTTTGTGTTGTAGCAATAGTGTATACTGGGGCATTTCTACCCACCACTAGTAGCTTATTCCTACCTTCGTAACAATACACTATTATCATTATCTACAAGGTAGACAGTTATGCTAAATTTTAATACTGTAGCGCTCAGTACTAGTTTTACTGTACAAAACGTATTTTTAGTTGTGTTTTTTTTGTTGTTGTTGTTGTTTTTGTAATTCTTTGTCTCTAGAAGGCCTTTGTAATAAGAGGATAAAATTGTTACCGCTTTCCACTACCACAAATGCATATATGAAAGGATGCATACGCACAGCCCTTCGTCTGCATGCAAACTTTTTTTTCGATCGATAAATATAAGTGCCGCACGACTAAACGTAAACGATGGGGAATTTAAAAAGACAATTTTGTTTTTTAACAAAAAATCCTAAACAAACGCATGTATGTATGGGTGTATTGTTACGCGGGTTGTGTGATCATTGCCGCAACGCTTGTAAATACTGTCGTGTAAACAATTTCCTCCCACTGTCATACTAACACTTGGGGAAAAAAACATCCATTTCATTTTCGGTGACAATCTACAAAATGTCACGTGACAAGCAGCAACGAAAAAAACTGAACCTAATGCAGCATGATAAACTCTTAGCCACTACGCTCTGCTACTACGCTAGTTATACCATCACAAATACGGTTGTTTCTACTCACAATTCGCAACGCTATTGCCGAACACTTGCCAGATCGATTTACTCCACATTTGCTACGTAATTGATGTGTGTGTATGTGTATTGTGTGATATCCTACCAGACGTAGGCAAGCTACAGCTACTACTACTACGAGCGTGTCAAGTGTCTGAATACGGTGTACAATTCAATGCCGTATAAACGTTTAGGTTATGATTTTGCCACTGGTTTTGCGCTGAATACTGATTACCATAGAGTGGTTATATAACCACAAAGAACAAAAGGCAAAAAAAATGTATTCGACAGTGCAATGGTCCTGACAGCTGTCACAAGAGCTACTCATCACAAGCTACTTTGCGTTGCTCTCCATTGTTCTTGTCAACATGTTTCAGGTCACACGTGGATAAGCTCAGGGTCTATTTTTCTCTCTCTATGTACCTCTCTTTTTCTCTTTCTCGCATCTCTCGGTCTCTAAACGGCTAGGCCACGAAGAACTACCTATGTACGTTCTGCAGTAATATAAGCTGTCTGACTGTATTGTGTTTACATATGCATGAAACTGCTATTGTATAACGACCATAGCAGATTTATTGCTGATACCAACAATATGTTTCCTAGTGGATAGTTGCCACGAGCCTAAAAAATGCCCATCAGTTTGTTACGTAGAACACTGTTATACACCTCGCATAATCGTTATTGTTTTTTCTTGTCTGCTCTTGTTGTGTTGTTGTTGTTTAAAATTGATTCATTAAAGTGGAGCCTCTTTAAGAACCAATTGAAAATTGTCTGACAACTGTGTGTTTGGTTTTTTTTATTGTTCATCGAGGGAGTTAATAGAACTGGCTAGCGAACGGCGCGAGGATCCATTAATGTCTGATAAAAGCATTGTTTACTGCACTGTTCAAAAGTGGGGGAGGCGGTGCAGATTATTATCTACTCATTAATTATGATAACGACTAAAGCACCTGATATGTCTTCGTATTTTTTGTTTTTGTTGTTGTGTGAGTGTGGATTTGTTTTTTTTTCTCTTGCAGTATATGCTGCAGTGCACATTCAATTTGATATACTTTTCTAGATAAAACTGTTCATACGCGTCACAGGATGGTTTGTGGCCCTTTTTTTGTTTGAATTGGTTTTATGTCCTCCTGTCTTTTCAGATATTTACGAATTTTTGCTTCGCACTTTTTTACTATCATCAGCCTGCCACCAGGCTAAACACGATATGAATCACATATATGATGAATGTTTGATCATAAGACCGCATCGCGTATATTAGACCGTTACTATAAACCAACTCAATTTTTTTTACTAATAGTAGCAGTACTAACAATATCGCCGCACACAGCTTTCATTACGGTTTTATATTTGTTTACTTCTTCTAGGTTCTTGATTTGGTTTTTCGTTTTTAAAGTGACTTTTACAATTCTCATAAAAAGCTTTCTTATAAAGGTAGATTTTCCTTACTCTATTACTCTTTGTTTTAGTTTTCCTTCTTTCTTTACTGCATTCGTTACTCTTCTATTTTTCTTGGGTTGTTCTTCCCTCTTCTTTATAATAATGTATATTAATATCTAAGTTTATCCAGTTTCTTGAGTTTTTTTGTGTTGTTGTTGCATGATATGTTTTGGGTTTTACATATTTATATTAAATAGTCGGTTTGAACATCTAAAAAAGATGGATGTTTAACTCTTACGATTGAATGCAAATTGGGCGTTTTTCCCTTCCATTGTTTGGGGGAGGAGATTACCTTCTTCTTCTGTTTTGCTTCTATGTTTAAAACAAAGCCATCAAAATAATAACACTAACTTATCAGCAATATCTTTAATGTAACATCTAAATAGTGCTCTTTTCTAATTCTTTTTCTCTCTTTCGGGTTTTTTCTCTCTCTCTCTCTCTCTCTCTCTCTCTCTCTTCGAGTATTTATATACTTTATAAATTTTATATAAAGATAACTAGTTTGAAACGAAACAACACAGAAAAACCCATTATCACGTGAAACACAGAGAGAGAAGTAGATTCAAACGGAGGATTCACAATCTACTGCATTAGTGTGTGTCCAAAACGCGCCGTCCGTAACATTCCGGCAAACTTTACGCGTTGTGCTTACAATTTACGCTTTTGTTATTTTGTTTTCAATATTCACTAATATAGCTACACAGCAATATTTCATAAGTCTTCAAGCACGTGATATGTATTTGTGACAGAGGTTGTTTTTTTTATAGGGCACCCAGTACCTAAAGAAAAAGATCACAGGATCCAGTCCTTTGGTAACGTCGTGGCGAATGTATGCTTCTTTGTGTGTCTGTGTTTGGGTGTGTGTGTTTTTTTTTATGTTTGTTTAGTTTGTATCTTTATCTTCTTGTCTCCTTCCTTTATTCTTCTTCTTCTTCTTCTTTTGGTTTCGGTTGGTTTGTTTTGTTTTTAGTTTTTCTTTTACTTTAAAAAAGGTTTATGGGTATCCATGATGATGAAAAGCGCCTGCGCTTCACCAGAAAAGCTCCTTGAAATTCGATATATATATGTATATACGCCATCACAAACCAATGATACTTAGTACGATCGGATATGTCCACTACGTAAGCATTAATAAATAGCATCCCCTCACGCGTGTGCAAGTGAACTGTGTGTGAGTGAACGCGTTCCCGCACGCTGGTTTTTAATTAGCAACCAATCCCGCCAACAGCGGGATCATCCAAACCAACACCATCACAACTATGGGCATTGTTCTGGCCGTACTGGCTGTCGACAATTGCTCGGGTATGTGGCACGGATTTTTCGACGGTACTGCAAAAAAAAATAAATAAATAAAGGAATATCAATGTGTGAATCTGTGAAGATATTCTTCAAGCCGTTCGTTCCGTGAATGGTTGTCGCTCACTGTGTTTTGTCAAAAAAAAAACCAAAAGCAAAATTCTAACATCTGCTAGACATAAATCCTCTCGCAGTGCTCCAAAATTCGAAAAATTCAAAATATCGGAAGATTTCTTAAGCTTAATAAGCTTAAGCATAAGCTTATTCTGTATAACAGATGTTCAATATGAAGTACCTTCTGATGCTCTGAACGTTGCCTAAATTGAACGAATCCAAGAATACTCGCGGTCATTACCCAATCACTATACACATACCTGACCATGCTCGTAGCCTTGGTAAAAAGTCATTCCAAAATGCGCACGATGTTGCCATCGGTCCGCGACCATACTTCTCGCCTCGCAGATCGTCCTCACCTTCCGCATTGAAGATGAAAAAGATTGGATTTTCTCTGGTATACAGAGGCCAATGTTCACCTTCCAGGGCGGGGTTTCTGTGGAAAGCAAAGTTAGCAGAAAGATAAGTTTGGCGCACTATTACTATTACTAAATAGCTAACGTACCCTGTCCGTGCAAACTCGCTGACAGATAGCACCATGCGTCGGCTTAAATCCCTCTCCCGCTGCCGGTACTGCAGGGACGCATTCATCGGCTGGCCGAAAATGTACTCGACTTCATCCCCGTGCAGTACGCCCATCCATTCACCCCAAAGTGATGTGCTGGTACGCTGCAAAACAGTGACACGAAAAGGTTAATATAACTTGTATTGCACTAATATCTTTCCGCTTTGTCTGTCAACTTACGTGTGTAAAATAATAGTAGTGAACCGATGCACCACGCTCCGTTAGACCGAGTGCGAACTCGTTGGTTGGACAGATGAAGAAGTGATCACCAACCGCTCGCCCAACCTGATGTTGATTTTGATAGCCATCATTTCCACTTTCCCAACCCGTGTACTGCAATTGCATCACATTGATGAATTAGTATATAGAACTTATCTTACACCCAATAGTTTTAGATAAATTTTTGAGATATCTAACATATAGACTGATTTTGGACTAAATATTTTTAGAATAGTTTTTTTTTAATCAGAAGTGCCCCAATCGGAAGACCCAAACAATAATATGTATGCAAATTGACTATATTCGGGCGACCCGAAGTGCCACACCAACCATCGAGAACTCGTATAACAAATATCCAAAATCAATCCATTTTTCATAAAATAATGCCTACGTTAATGTACCTACCTGAAAGATTATTGCCTCACGTTCCGGCTCGGATGCTTTGTTAAAGATGGTGTTCATAATTTCCAAAAACTTATCCTTGGGCAATGATGTTGCCGCGTCCTTTTCAAAATAGTCTATAAAATCGTATAACAAAAAATAGGTTCCTGAAAGCAGATAACCAGAACCACGTATGAAAGTCTGCAGGAGGAGATCGTTTGCTTTCCGTTCTGAACACTTTGCTTACCCTCGTCCCGGTTGCTGCCAACGAGAATATCAATTCCTTCCAAATTAGCCTCGCGTAACATGGTCATCGGGTCGGCGGTCATAAACACACCGTCAATGGTCGGCGCTGAAGGAAATCCCAGTATGCCGGAGTACGAATTCCACTGCTGGACCGAGATGGTCTTCGCATCGACATTCCTCATGCATTGCATTACCGTGCTAGGCGATTCCTGCGAGAATTGGACGAACAGTGAACATGCGGGCTCTCACCTCGTTTGGGCACAACCCCAAACATCGCAGCACATACCTTCAGCATTGTCAGATTGCAGTTGCAGTCGTCGATGAGCCCTTCGGCGATCTGTAGTGCCTTCTCTGCGGTCATGTGGCTCCAGGGGGCGTTCAGTGTACCGGATTGCAAAATGCCACGCTTCGAGAGCCCTCGTGTGACTGGCGATAGCAGATGCAAACTCACCGAACTGCCACCAGCCGACTCGCCAAACAGCGTAATCAGATCTGGATCACCACCGAAGGCTTTCGCATTTTCCTTCAGCCATCGTATCGCCAGCGCTTGATCCCACATACCCATGTTGCCTGCAATAGATGATGTCAACCGTCAGTTCAGATCCTGCAACCTTTTGGGCGAACGGTGCGTGTCACTCACCTGGAGCGTCATCTTCGTACCCACTGATGTACGGGGCAAGGTACAAAAAACCAAATGCACCGACACGGTACTGCATCGACGCGACGATGACATTACCGACCGCGGCCAGTATTTCGGCATTGTAAATGTCCAACGTGGAGGTGCCGCTCATAAAACCGCCACCATAAATCCAAACAAGCATTGCCAGCCCTCCCTTGGACTGATGCTGGCGCTGGAAATCATCATCGTCCTGGAAGTACTGTGGGATGCGCGGAGTGCGTAGTGTGGTCAGAAGCCGCATTTGCATTGCAACCCTCCACATTTACTTACGTCATTGCTTCCAAAGTTCAGACCCCTACCATGTCGAAGGCGTGTCTTTGTTGGCACCCATATGTTGAGATATAGACAATCTTCCGAAACGTTCGTATTAGGGTTCCACATCTCTTCGCCCGCGAAGCCAGGGAAATATTCGTATCTAAAAACCGTCACAACAACAACATTGAAACATTGATAAACATGCAAATTTATGAAAGTCAACAACATTAACAGGTCCCGGAGAACGCTGATGAGATTCGAACCGCGACCTTCAGGTGTGCTAGATCGAATGCCGTGGCACAAGGCCATCAGTTCTTCAGGCTAGCATATAGTTTAACTTGGCCATAATGATGGCAATTTTAAAGAGTCACGCTGATATCCAACACTTCACTCACCGCTCCTGTATGCATGATGGAGGTAATCTGGTTGCATCGAGCACCCCATGCCATGGTTCTGCTGGGACAGGCTTCTTAAACCGTAAGCTATCCACCGGTGGCTTTGCGAACGGGACACCGTTGAATACGTGCACCTCGCGCCCCTGCACCATCGTCGAACGTCCGCGTATCGGACCGCTGCTGGTTTGTACCACCAGCCGATCAATTATTCCATAAGCGGGGCATATCACAGTCGCACCGAGCAGTAGCACAAACACATTCATGTGAGGTCGGCGGGTGCACTGGTTCACAAACATGGTGTCGGATCTACGAGCCGTAGCGAGCTCCTGCCTTGTGTGTTTTTTTCTTGTTTGATAGATGGTATGGGTCGAGTACTCTTGTACGACCAGCCGCGGGTATAGAGTCACGCTTTGAATGCTGCTGTGTTTGCTGTTGGATACAGTTGCTGTTATGCTGCGGTTCGCCACTCACATTTCACATCATTGCCCTTTTTAACTTGGAGTTACACGTACAAAAGAACTGTCCTTTACAGTCACTGTGCGCTGTTGGTGCGTATAGAGTAAAATTGAAGCTGTAACATAATTTCTAGACGTAGCCAATACAAGTCATTAGGGGGTCACTGGAGATATTTCGTCGAAAGATAATCCCCCCATCAGCGAAAGTGAGTCAACACTGCGTTATCCGCGACGGCATGCAATCCAGTAGTAATCGTAAATTGAAATCATATGCTGGAGAAATGTAATGCACACGGTCGTGTGCGCAAGCTTCAACTGTCGCCGAGGGCACGTTGACATCGAGATTAATATTACATAAAAACAACACCATAAACGTATGCTTTCGCATGTCGCAACACACTAGTGTGCCACATTGGAGAGCTTTTTGTATCAACACATTTAGGTTGTTTTTTTTTGGGAGGTGTAATATTACGCTAGGTACTTTAGACAACCTGGTCCATGGAGGTATTCTAAACGTTGGAGTTTTTATTGTAAGACATTATTTCCAGAAATCTCAAACAAGCCAAGACAATCAGCTCCTATGTACACCTTGCCAGGCCATGGAGAATAAACAGTAATTATTGGCATCTCCAACTCCACAGACCACATATAAAAAGCACATCAAATGCTTCAAAAGTCCTTGGTGAGGATATAGAAAAGCACCGTATGAATCGATCTGACCATACATAGACGAATGGGAATGTTTTTAATTATTTACATATTTGACCTTCACCCTAATCCGTTTGCATTCGTGCACTTCCTCTGTCCCACATGCAATTCACTGAAAAAACTTATCCTATCGACCGCATTTTGCTAAGTTTGACCACCAACTTGCTCTGTAACGGAGCACAGGTTCAGTTCCTACCATCTAATGGTGTCATCTATATAGCTCACTCCCGCACCTATACAACAACAATACAAGGTTCGCACAGGCAAAACATGTGATTGCATATTGGTGCGTACTTCGACATTGAGCTCAACAAACAATTCGTTTCATCGGTACGACATTATGTAATTTATTGATTTCGCGCGATGCAACAAAGCAAAACCGCGCCATGTTTAATTTACATGTACCGTGTGTGTAACCTCACGTAACGAACTCTGGTGCCATTGGCTATGGGACTGGGGCTAGAAGTGCTTGCGAATAGAGGAGGAAGAAGAAAAAACACACACATAATCGTAAAGTACTACCTCTGTAGTAGTACTATGAATACCCCACATCAAGCACATCCCCACACACTCGACTGTATCGTTATACAATCATTTCGTCCTTTCCACGAAGAAGGTTCTACCGCCCTTCATACGATGCCGCTTACTCCTATCCACAGTTTGGCTTTTTACTACTAACAAGCAGCCAGTAAAAGCCAGCAAAGAGAGAGAAGAAGAATAAAAACACACACACACACACGCACATACAGAACCAACAAAACACAAACGCCCACGCGCACGGACAGGCAACAGCAACCCTGCCATCTGTCTTTGACCTTGAGCGTACAAGCTTGCGGGAGATGCCAGGCGGCTGCACACGAGCAACTAATTCGATAAATACAGTGAAAATTCAATTGATTTGTATGCGTGCGTGTGTGTGTGTATGTTGCTACTCAAGCTTTTCATTTCCAGTTCCATGGGCCAGTGTTGCTTTTCAGCTGGTGTTGAGGAAAACTGGAAGTCAACCGGCAGGTGCCTAGAGTACGGTAGTGCAAAACCCTTTGGAATCTAAACCGTCGGTCGCCGCCATTTTCCGCAATAAAATGTCAAAACCGAATGGGCAAACAGGTGAATAGCGTTGCCGAAGCGAGAGAGAGAGAGAGAGAGAGAGAGAGAGAGAGAGAGAGAGAGAGAGAGAGAGAAAGAGAGAGAAAGGATATTGATTTTTCCTTTCCGCCCTCTACCGGAATAAGGAATGCCTTGCGATATTGCCGGATATTCCTCAGGAGCGGAGGGATATTGCTAGGAGGAAGAGGAAGTATTGTTCTTCTTATTTTCAACTTCTAGGCCTATGGAGATAGCTGATGTTGAGGGTGTCCCCCGGTGAGGACATCCGGGATGTCCGGGATGTTATTGCAGGGCAAGGACACCACATCCAATGCATTCCTCAACAATTGAACCTCAATCAACTTCACACACACAGTGCATTCCAGTACCATCTGCTGGAATTTATCTACAACTTTGCTTTTTTTGCTGTTGTTATTGCTGTTCCGTCGAGGTAATGATGTTACTATTATTGCTGTTGTTACTACGTGTCCTACGTGTACTACTACTACTACTACTACTACTACGGTTTCTACCCCACTAATACTATAGCTACTTCTGGGCTCGCTCGTTACTACAGTAACCCCCAGGCATTACTCGGAAGATACGTTTCTGTGTTGATGCGACGAGGGACCCTCCACTCCCTTCCTCTCCTCTTCACTGGCCCACTCCTACCCCAACCACCCTACACCTAGCAAGGTGTAGCGTACAACGAGGAAGGACATTCGAAGGTGTGTGGGTGTGGGAATATCGTCTACACAGCACAGCACACACATCGCCTGTCCTTGCCAAGGGACGAGCCCACCAGACGCCGCGACCAGTGACGGAAAAAAAAGGTCGATGGACACTTTTGGTGTGCGTTGCTAGCCAATGCCCACCCCGTCAATCTTTATTATTCGCGAAGGGTTGATTGGAAGGCGTACACTGGTGCGAGTAGCGTGTTGAATAAAACATTGCCCACATCTGGTAAGAGGTGGTGTTGTACCGTTTCCGACCCGTCTCGGGGCTCGGGAGGAGCAAATTCTCGAGGAGGACGCTAAAGAAGGGGAAGAAGAGGGCCCCACTGGGAGGAAAACAATCATGGTTTCCCCCCCCCCCCCCCTTTCCCCCTCCACTAGCTTTTCCCGGGGATCTTCGCCCTTTTCTGTCAGGAAACTTTAACACTCTTGCTGTACCAAAACTTCACAACGCACCTATAACATTCCGATGGATGTTTTCAAATTTTCGAATACACACAAGCCAAGCGTATCCGCGTCGGATGGGAGAGTTTTATGCTACACACGTGAAGCTATAATCGCACCGCTGTGCAACTAACGATTATCCGTGATTCTACCTAAACTTCCTTTGGGTTTTGTGACCGTTTGTTGCCCCCATATGTACTGAACCAGCTGGTGCATCCGGGAAAAAACACACGCAACAACAAACAACAACAACGAATAAAGCACACAAACCACGGCAAACCGCACCAAACAACCGTATATTCGATCCCTACGGAAAAAACTAACGAAAAAGAAACCCCGCGGACCCGAGTAGCTCCTCTGTTGTGTGTTCGATGTGCGGCCAGTGTGTGTGGAATTATGCAAAAGCCTTATCGGGAACACAAACACGGAACGGAAAACACGGCTTCGTATCAAAATGTTAATCTTTCCACAGCTCAACTGAAACTGACACGTACGCGGCAGGTCCTGAGCAGTTGCGGCCTAGTTATCAGGCATCGAAAGCACTATGGAATGGGGGTGGAGGGATTGCTGAAGCAGCAGTTGGCTCTCACGCGCAACGAAGTACCGTCGCCCTTCGGTAGCCGACGATCGATCGCCAGCAGGGTTCCCCGTGTTGTAAGTGAGCGCGCGAGCGCGCGTGCTGGCGTCTCTTCTGCTCTCGCAAACCAGCTGCAATAGGAAAAAACGCACACAAACGGGCATTTGCCGGATTTGAGAGCCGGGAGGAGTTAATAAACCCACGAGCAGTAGTACCACATCCCACCGGGCTACAGTGTTCCCGGCCACCGGACCGATTCCACCGCTCGACCAGCTGTGTGTGGATGGGGGGAAGGAAGAGAGAATCGAAGGGAGGTAAACACACATTGCTTGTTTCCCTTCCGCTTCGTGGCCGCGGCCAGCAGCGGCAAACAGACGGAAAGAGATGACCCAAACGGTGCATTGGAGTTTTGGCCCCAAGTCCTTAGCCCATGCTTTGCACACACACACACACTCACTCACACATCTACGGTAAGAAAAGGGGGGCGCGGGGGCCAGGTTTACGGCGCGCGCACAATCCAGCAACCCATGTGAGAGGTGCGTGCATACACACCAGCATGAAGTGTGTATTTTTTCTCATTCTTGTCCCTTTTGGGTTAAATTAGTTACTGGCCCCCGTTTGACACAGCGAAACAGCATCCAAAACAGACAACAAGTACTGAATGCAACCAATTGTGCCGCTCATTAGATTATCGTTATGATTAGCAGCGTGAAAGCAACGCAGCGCAATTCGAAGGCAGAATGGAAGAGCAAAATTATGAACCTAAAAGGGGTTGACATGGTGGCCAGTGTACGTTTGGGTCAGGAAGCTGAGATGAACGTTCGTTTAAAAGAGCTTCATATGAAACCGGTATTGAAGCTCTGTTCTATTCAAACTACTTCTACTACTAGAGATGTATTAATTACTAAGCTGTACTTACTACCCGCTAAAGGCAACGTAATAAGAACGAATGAAACATCTCTCTGAATTAATTTCCGGTACTTTATTCAATGCTTTTTTTAATAAAAGGGGTTTATTATACTATTTTTTGCCCCCAAGAAAGCCCACTTGGACGATTAATCGTGTCCAGCCTTCCTTCAGGCAATACAAATGACTGCCCACTTGTACCACCACGTAGATTATCTAAAAGGCAGGTATTAATAGTCCATTCTATCCCTTTACACTACACAACACGCTTTCTTTTGCAAATTCGCGTTATGCTCATTAGCGAACCCTGCTTTTTTGTTCTGTTTTTGACAAATATTCCATTCCCTACATACGTTCGCATATCATTCTTCATTTGCATATAACGTTAACATTAACAGGGGACATAATTGACGATTTGTTTGCTATAATCGGTCAATATATGTAGCTTAGCACACTACATCCACAACGCGAACAGAGACGTTTGCTCGATGACGGATTTTCCCCCCTCCCCCCAGCAGTCACTAATGCAAGGTAAGGAACATTCTTATTTCTTTTTTTTTTGCGTAAACTCTCAACCGCGTTCAAAGCTGCGTGTACATGCGGAGATGAAAAAGGATAATATATAGACCCGGACATTTAGAGTTTGTGGTTCATTTATTCAAAACGTTTTTTTGCCGTTCCAGTTATTGGTTGAGTTCAAAAAGATGTATGAAACAGGTTCCCGTTGTTACCGATTAACCGGCAGTATTTTGATACCGGCAAATTGGAGCAAAAACAATCTTACGTACATGGTGCAAAGAAATTAAGTTTTCTCTTTGTACATTTGCAAATAGTATTTGCATCGTATGATGCATATTAATGCATCACGTGCTACGCGCGTTCTTTGATTGATCGTTTTTTTTTTTTTTTTTGAAAAAAGTGGGTTAAAGAAAATATGTAATTTAAATTGAGAAAAACAAGATAAAAGAAAAAAAAACGGCCACTGGTAGCAAAAAACGTGCCGGGGGTAGCCATAGGAGCCGCGGTCTCTTTTGCATTGGACCGACCAGACAGCAAATAATAATAATAATCTGTAAACAAAAACTATTCGTGGTCGCTTTTAGCGGCAGTAACGCTTCCCGACTGTTCCGCATTGTTTGTCGTGGTCCCACCACCGGTGTCCTTGGCGGCGTTTTGCGGCGTTTCCGCCGTACACTCGCTCTGCGCTGCAACGCTTGGTTCGCGTTTCGCCTTATCCACATCGACGACAGATTTATCTACTTTCTTCACATCCTGCTGAACGGCTTCTTTCTCTTTCGGGGCCGAAGCTTTTTCCTTCGAACTGGAATAAGTAGGTGTTGGATGTAGAACATGTGTGTCATTGGCGATTGTTGATAATTTCGCAGTTCCATGCTTACCTTTCGCGTTTCGACGTGGAAACAGTAGATGTCGACCGTTTACGATCCGGTATGTTCACCGCAGGACGAACGCGGTCATACACAGTGGTTAAGATTGAATGATATTCTGTATTCTTGCGCTGTGCAAAAGAATTGAAGAGAGAGCAGAAGAAAGTATTTAAACTGTTAGTTATGCAAACAAACCATCTCTAGAGCGATATAACTAAAAAAAGTAAAAGTGATACCTGGTAGCAAATCATGTTTTTTTTTTCATAGCAAAGAGGCTATCTACTTTTGCAAAGATAATCAAAATATTCAATAACTGCGTTTGTCATAGATTTTTCAATGATCCGGCAGATTTCCCATAAGTTCATTTCCATATAATTTTTTTTTCTTAAATGTTTTACCATTTTTGAGAGTAAACTCATTTTAGGTATTAATAAAGAGATTTACTACTTTGTTTAACTATCATTTTGAAACACAATCGTTCGTCAAAAAGAACGAAACCCAGAATACCATTGTAAATATAATTACACAATCTTGTGCAAAACGGACAAATATTTGATGGAAATATATCAACAAATACTCACCGTCAATTCACGAATGGTTAGTTCGTTGTCGGTCAACTTTTTCTTAGCACTCTTCAAGTCAGCGAACAACTCGTTGATGTGCTGCGTCGAGCGTTTATTTTTGGCGGTCAGCTCTTCGTTCATGTTGCGCAGAATTTCAATCGATTTCTCCGCACGCTCGCGTGCCTGTTCGATAAGCTTGGTTTGTTCCAAACACTTACCAACATCCACAATGGTGCCGTTGTATTCTACCAAACCTGAAAAGCATGATAATACCACACGTGAACCAAGCGTTTTGGCATCAATAATAGAATCTATGTATATTAAGAGCAGCATACACTCACCATCCGATGTTGACGGAAGGTCTTCGGTGGATTCAGTTTTGATTTTCTTTGCCATTGGTTCTTGCGTTGAACCGTCGAGGCCGTTGGCAATTTCCGCCACACTGGATTGCAACTGGTTGATGTAATCCGTGTTGCCGTTCGCCATTTCTATCGCTTGCGGTTCCGGCAGTTCATAATCCGACCCATCGACGGTAACCGATTCGGCTACGCTGGTCTTCTGTGACGGTCCATCATCTCCCACCTTCTTAGCGGGCTTGTCCGCATCCAGCACCTTATCGGTGAGCTGTCTGTAATGCAGCGTGTTCTTTGCAGCCGCAACATCACCGACGGTTTTGCGTATCTGTGAACGGGACAGATTCAGCCCGAGACAGTAAATCAGCTCTACGATATCCTTCTCCAACATGTAGCCGCACTGGGTGATGTCGAAGTACACGAACGAAAGTAACAGTTCCGGCAGAACTGTGTAAAAGCGAGCTGGTTCCGTGTCCGGCTTGGAACGATGATCATCGTCCACGCTCCGTTGACGGCGCTTCCGATCAGTCTGCTCCTTATCGTCCTTCGCCCGGGCCGTGTCGGTCTTATCGGTGGTAGTCATTTTGCTATCCTCACCATTGCTTGTCTCACCACCGCCCTCCGAACGGGTTTTGGAAGGCTCCGTAGCGAGTGCTACCGTTGCGGTATCTTTCTTTGCTTCTACCACTTTCTCGTTAGTCTTTTTGGCCAGCTTGTACAATTCGCTGTAGATTTTGAAACCAAAATCACGCGCCAACATGTCATTGAACAGCTCGGCAAACAACGCTACCTCGAACGAGTGTTCCTTCGTGTCCTCCGGTCGGTAGTCTAGCAGCACCGACAGTGACACGACGGAACATTCAAACTTGCCCGATTTGGCGGTGCGGGATGGATGCACGACGACGTGCGGATCTTTAGGCATCGTGTACCAGCGTTCGAGGTTCTTACGTTCCTTCTCGCTCAGCTTCACCGTTTGTTCTTTTTTGCGCGCAGGCATGGGTGCGGCAGTGGCTGGTGCAATTGTTGTGACAGTATCCTGCTGACTGGTTTCTGTTTTGATAGGCACGCTACCGTCACTAGCAGAAACGACCACTTTAGCTGTACTGTCATCTGTGCCGTTATTGGTTTCCTCCTTCGGTGCGTCAGACACGTCTGACATCTCAACATCTGTTTTAGGCTTTCCTCCTTCAACGGTATCTGCTTCCGGTTCCATTTTTACACGAACATTTGTGTCGAGTGTATTTGAATCCGCTGTTGGAATTTCTTCCTTACCCGGTACAGCTACCGCCTGTGAAGCTTGTTTGTGTTCTGCAATTATTGCTTCCGATAGCCGGGCAAGTAGCACAGCCTTGACACCTGCAAATATTATTGGACAATTAGACAAGCTATTCAAATAAAAAAAACTGGCCAAACAAAAATTAAAACAAAACCCTAAGCTCCAGAACTTAACGATACCATTGCTATCTTTGGGAAGCCAATCAACCAAATAGAAACATACCGTCTGTCGGAAGGGTGCGGTTTGTAAGCTCGGTTTTCAGCTCGGCAACCTTCATTTTTTTGTATTCTGACAGCAGCGACTCGGTGTCAATCTCCGTGGCGGCCGGAACAGTCTCAGTCGGCGGCTGTAAGTGTACACAAACAAGGAGGGAAAGCGTTTGGTTAATGGCACTCTTTCGCATCGTTGATGCAAACAATGGTCGGGACGCAATTTTACGCTACACCATTCGTATGGAACAGCTACTGCCAAAACTGATGAGTATCACCACTCAGCACACTTACTTGCCCACATTCATACGACTATACTTATAACAAAATTGTAATAATAATGGGGTAAAGGGTAGGGTTTTGGGGTTAGGCATCGATAAGCTATCCTAAAATGCGTTAATACTTTGCAAAAAAAGGCCCCGAAATGCAACTGAATGTCGTCCAAAACCGCCGACGGTAACCCATATTACCAGCCGCAAGTTCATAAAAAGTTATGAAACGGTAACAAATTTTGCCGTTTTGATACATGAGAATGCAATGGATATGAGAATGCCACTATTGCTCGCATGCCCAAAACGGACTCGGATCGCAATACTCTGGGTTCGTGGTCGTGAAACAAGTCTAGAGCGAGTATGCAACGTGTACGTAAATGTTTGTGACAGTAGAACTAATTGCTAAACCCTTTGGCTTTTACTAGGTGGATGAAGACATCACAGCAGCAATTGTTGATCCACCTCGACATCTGGTGTAGCTACTGGTATTCGTTACCATTATTGAGCTGCTACTGTTGCTGTTGTTGCTGCTACCCCCGACCTGGTTTCCGCTGCCCTCGTTCACTGATACCGTGGCCGAAGTGTCAGCCGTACCCTGCTGACCGCCGTCGGATGTCGTCGACTCCACCGTAGAACCGACCGTCGCGATTTTATCCGCCAACTGCTGCTGCTGCTGCTGCGGCTGAGGTTCTTGCTGTTGATCGTAGGATTCTGCTGAAGCTGACGAACCTGCCGACGGTTCATCCGCAACGCTGGCGGTCCCGGAGGACTTGGCAACATCGTCCGCGCTGCTAGAACTCTGTGCGACCGGTGCAAGCGTTTCGGCCACCGTCGGCACCTCCTGAACAGTGGCGCCACCATCAATGGCGTCTTCACCACTGTTGCTGCTGTTGCTAGGGTTGCTACTTTTAAGAACGCGATCCAAATGAAGTTGATAATTCTGCTGTATCTTATCCCACTGGTTTTCCGATGGTATGCAGGCACTCATACGGGGCAGAAATATGACCACCGTTTCACCGCGTGGCGGAATCAAACGACCTTTATGGTAGGATTCAGTGCGACGATAATAGATATCCACGAAACGGTACCTGTGTTGTATACAGCAGTAGGTTTGGTTCAGATTGAAAAATGTTAAAAATGTGATCATTGGTGTGTTATATTATGATATTCAGAGATAGAGAAGATAAACTGTTGTAAGATCAGTCATGTTCAGAACGGAAACAAAATCCTATTAGAAGTATCAACTCGGCTTACGTTAGCGAATTTTTTTTTCAAACTCCTTACGACTTCGACTCCAATTCAATTAAATGCATAACTTTGCTTTATCTCTTCTTCAAAATTTGAAGAAGCACGAATAATTTACACAAACGAAAACAATTTAATTGCAATACCAGGAAGCAGCGGGAGAGCTTAGTTCATTACAATGTACCATTACAATCTAACCGGTTGACTGAAAAGGAAATTGTGGTGAGAACCATTTAACCAGTACCGATAGCCAGTACCGAACCCGTGTTGTGAGCGAATGTGTAGACTTTAGATTAAACTAATAATAAAACCAATTTTGGGCAAAGACCTTTTGACTTTCAAGAGACTCGAACGACTAATGGGTAGACTACTTGCGTTGGCAGGGAAATTGGAACGAATAGTACAACTCAATGCAAACATGTTAATATCACAAATAGAATGTAAATTGTGGTGTAGAAAAAATTGTTTTTTAAGGTACACATAAAACTACAATTAAAAATCTATCTTCAATAACTGGAGAAAAATCATTAAATAAAGACAACTTATTCACGCTTGTGGTGAGATTTAACGCAATACAACTAAAAAGAAGAAAACTAATCGATAAATAAACTAAAGAATAAATTTGTAAACCTACTGGAGCACCATCAATAAGAACATTAGGCAAATGAAAAACAGTCTTTCAGTGAAGCATTAAAGCTACTGACCTGTCACGTTTAAAATTAAAGAACGACGACATTTAACCTACATCGGTTTGATCGGGTCAAACCGATGCGGAAAGCTGCAACACACATTGTATAACATATCTTATTCACAGTTTAAGGCAATGCATATGATACCTACCACAGTGTGCAGGCGGACAGGTCGATCCCGGTGAGCGCTTTGCAAGTGCGGATAGCCGTTCGCATCAGGACCTTTGGATCGGAGATCGGATTCATCCCGTCTAGCGAAGGTGACCAAGGGCCACCGATGGCCATCAGCTCATTTTTTCCCCGCGTCCCAACCAGGAAGTTAACCATGCGCGTAGGATGCAGATAGTTGCGCGTCTCGTCCCGGCGCTCCTTTTCGTTGCGGAAGAAACAATTTTTGTAGATATCGGCCAGCTCCGAGGTGCTCATCAGCATTACTTTCACGCTGTACAGATAATTGGCATCGGGTGGATCCAGGATTGTCTTTTCGAGTGCCAATGGGCGTTCCACCTCTTTGTTGAACACGTGAAAGTGGCAACCGGTGTTCAGTGGGAGCGGTGCGCTTGGGGGGAACGCATTAGGCCATCCAACGTCGGCTAGGAAAAAGTCCGACGGGATGTAGAGTTTCGGGTAGCGGGTGCGCAACTCTAGGATACCGATACTTTTGCTAAAAAAAATCAAAAACAAGCGAAAGAATGTTAATGAAATTTGCAAATTATTTGATACAGTCTTTTTTCGAGTTACGCGGTACGAGTAATCGACTAAACTGCACTTGATAATTATTAATACTTGGAATATGTAATCATTTGGAGTTTGGAGTTCTTACACGGGTAGCAGTTGTTTCGGAATCTGCACCATATATGGTGGAACCGATCGAAGGCGAGCCCGTTTAGGTGAATGCTTCTTAACGGGACTGCGCTCTCGCTCCCGTGGGCGCTCTGGTGAGCGAGCTCGAGCCTTTTCGCGGTACGAACTCCGATCTGATTCACGATCGTCACGCTTCCGTCTACGTTCCGCATCGTCGTACTGAAAATGAAATCAATCGAGAGTAGTTAGTATGAATTAAAACATGCAAATTCTGACGATATAACTCACATCATCCTTCGTGCGTGAATTGGATGAACGACGAATGTTGCGATCTGGTGACTTTCGCGACGATGTGTTCGAGTATCGATTGCGAACGTTCGAGCGCGATTCAGATGCATTATTTTGGGAGCCTGTATTCCCGGTGTACGCAGCGGTATGGGAACGCGCCGAGGACGAATTGGTATGTGAAGTCATCGAGGAGTTAAGATCAGTGGTCTGCAGTACCTGGACACGGGATGCGTTCCACTTGTACGGCATGTTGGGGTTGTAAGCCGCATCGACCAGCACACGGTCCCCCACCTTCGGCAGAATACCCTTCACGCAGGTATTGGTGTGGAAGAACACTTGCTCATCGATAATGCCGTAATCGTTCTGTAGCTTCGTCACAACACCGGTACCGCTGAATGCGCGACTGTTCGGATTCGGATTGAATTTTGGTGTGCTCGGGTTCACTTGCTGTGGTTGCGGAGCCGGTTGCGATTGTGGTTGATTTTGATAACCAACCGCAACCGGTCGGGACGGTGGATATTGTACCGTCTGTGAATAAATGGACGATTGTGGAATACCCAACGATGCATGCGTCAGAATGGAAATGTTTTGCTGCTGTTGCTGAGCATGCTGTTGTTGCTGCTGTTGCTGCTGCTGCTGTTGTTGCTGCTGCTGTTGCTGTTGTATCCCTGCGCAAAGCGGGAAGAAGAAGGAAAGTTTCACCTTAGGGCTCTGCTTTATGGGGTCACCCTCACCCGGCACTTACCTATCGGGTTATATACAGCTTGCGCTTGCGAAAAGCTAACAATTGCCTGCATGTTAGCCATACTCTGATGCCCAGCATTTCGATGCCATGGCGGATTTTTCTGATTGAACGCCATTACACTTTTGCACCTTTGTACGGCACCACTCGATGCTAACCGACGCTTCGGATCGTAAATGTTACGCTTTAGCGTATCAGTAATGTTTCCTACCTCTACGATAATCCAACAAGCTTAATCTTACACCAAATAATGCAATTCTATCTCAAGTTTCTTTAGATTCGACGTTAAACGCTTAGGCTTGGAACTAGCCGACACCGCATAGTTTTTAGACACCGCAACTAGATTTGCCTTTCCTCGAATATGGTGTACAGTACGAAAGCTGACAATAAAACTGTGTGAATGTATTAGGCACACACAATTCTGCGAATTACCAGTGCGTTTTCAGGGAAACGCATACTTTAGACCACTATCCATCAGACAGTTCATTGCGGCTGTCAATTTCGATATCTGACGTTACCATTGCAGCGCGGGATTTTCTCCGTTGCCCGTTCGTAGAACGACAAAGCATTTTGCCCGAGTCCGATGTTTCCATTCCACCTGGCGTTTGACAGATACGCCGAACAAAACGAATGCTGTACGGTTTGTGCCAATAAAATTAACCCTTGATGTCAAAGAGCCTTTTATAATTTTGTTCGGCATGATCAATTGAATATTCATTTGAATGGTTGAATCAATTGATCAATTGAATCAGACCTTTGATTAAATTAATTTTCTTTTGGATAAAAAGACTGACGAAATCGTATAAAATCAATAAAATTACTTTATCGCTTGTTAAATGTGGCTTGTTTAGAAATAGTAACAATTCGATATCACGACTATTTTTACCTCCTGTTTTTACACGTTTTTTCAGTTCTATCAAACGTTTTTTGAGTAGTCAATGTTCTATTTTCGCCTAATAACTAAAAATTCATAAAATTAGTTCAGGAACGCAAAGTTCAACGTACAGTCGGGCTGGTCGTAGACTGGTCTAACTTCAAAATTACATAATCTCGCTCAAGCTCATCCAGCGTTCATTTCGTAAACTACGCTTGTCGGCATTTTTCAATCACTCATTAGGTGAATGATATTAATTTGTGGGTGTTTAATATTTTATTTGCCATATTGATGCCAGATTCCCTTCTATTCCTTCCCAACAATCGTTCCTTTCGTTCCAATTGAAGTGTGCCTATATCGTTTGCGTTTGGCTGCGGCTTGACGATTTGACGTTTGGTTGTTCCCGGTGTTCGGAGAAAAAACGCAGTCAACGGTTTCCGCTTTCCGAGATGTTGCTCACTCGTGCTTTAACCGCCATCGTCTCCACGAAGAGCTGCTGCAGCAATCAAGCGTTCTTACTCGGTGTCGCCTCGAAGTGGTCTTCTTCTGCTATCAATAATAGTAGTGTGCGAGTTCTGCCGCAAACGCGTACCTTTGCTAAGAAAATGAGTCTGCCGCGTTGCTTTTTCGACATGACTGTGGACAACCAGCCGGTCGGCCGTATCCTGATCGAGGTAAGCGCATTTTTTCTTTCCCTAATCTCTCTTGCTTTTTCGTTGAAACTTCATATTTATTGTGGATTGTTCTTCCTGGTTAATCAAATGGAGAAATATCGAGCTTTTGTTTCAATTAAATGATATCGCTTTGGGAGTTTAATATAATAAAACACACGCTTAAGGTCCTTTAATGCCGGTGACGATTGTGTTCCAGTCTACACTTAGCCTAATTTGTGTGATACAGTCAATAACCGCCTTCATGGCGTTCATGTGAATGTGTGCAATAATGGCAAAGCCGCTAATCTATTTGACGTTATTTGATAATTAGAGAAGTTTTCTTTGCGTACTTGAGGTTACATGATGTTAATTTTTAACTACTCATGGGCATATCTTTCTTTTTTAATTGTGTACATGTGTGTGTGTGCGCCTGTGCCTTGCCATTGCATTTTTATCATCATCGATTAGAAATGCAGCCGTATCATGTATGTGTGTGTGTGTAGGAGTGTTTCATTACACAGAACACATGTCCATTAAATTGATGGGTGTAATAGCAAATTGTAAAAAAAATCAATAAAATGAAATAAAACAATTTCACATTTAAATGCCCTTCTATATATTTGAATGTAGCGAACATGTTCCCGGCGTGGCAGTTGTGTGCGTGCGCTTGTCGAACGGTTCGCACCATTCGCCCCAGCACACACACACACGTGCAGGAAAGTAGTCGCATGCACTACCGCACCACCACCAGTGACGCGCGAATGGCAATGGACACTGCATAACTATGCGCCTAATTATCATTCACTCTCGGTAGTTATTTGCCTACAGTTGGACACTCAATCGATCTTGTTACCGTTGGTGGTAGAATGCTGTCTCAGACCATTCCATTTTCTCACATGACGTTGTTCTTATCGCATTACGAACCTCTTTCTATCCGGAAATCATGACGACCAGACTTTTATCATGTCCATATTGGAGTGGCCAAGAAAGAAAGCCGGGTGGAAATTGGGAGTGGGTTGAAATAAAGTTTTTGTAACTGTATTTTGCACCATGTACAGTCATTTCCAGAGTTACGCGAATCTCAAAACTGTCACAACAGTTCGAGTAAATTTGTGTATGGAATTGATTTTTTTCATTTTATACATTTAAATATTTCCCAAAAACACGTTTCATTTTAATATTTTTTAAGCATAAGTTTTAGTAAACTTATTTAGCATTGTCGAAATAAAAGTAAAAATATCAATTATCAATGTGCTTTGTAATCGATTCCTGAATGCTAAATATGAACGATATTATAGAGGGAATTCGAGCGTAACTCAGGAAGACTGTACAGAAAATGGTTTCTGCATATTGTGCGTGACTAAGCAAACTTGCTAGAATGTGAATTTTCACGAAATGATGATGATTTGAAGTTCACATTAATTATATAGAGTTCATTGCATATCAAAAAGCTTCTTTTTGTATTTGCACAGTGTTTCTCAATCATTCTATAAATGATGGTTCTATTTTTTAATTACAGCTGCGTCCCGATGTTGTACCGAAGACGTGTGAAAACTTCCGGGCACTCTGCACAGGGGAAAAGGGTTTCGGCTACAAGGGGTCGATCTTTCACCGTGTGATTCCGAACTTCATGTGTCAGGGCGGTGACTTCCAGAACCACAACGGTACCGGCGGCAAGTCTATCTACGGCAACAAGTTCGAAGACGAGAACTTTATCCTGAAGCACACCGGCCCGGGTATCCTGTCGATGGCGAACGCTGGCCCCAACACGAACGGTTCGCAGTTTTTCATCACCACCGTGAAGACGGCCTGGCTGAACGATCGTCACGTCGTGTTCGGCAGCGTGGTCGACGGCATGGACGTGGTGCGAAAGATCGAGTCCTTCGGATGCCACTCGGGCAAACCGTCGAAGCAAATCGTGGTTGCAAACTGTGGCCAGCTGTAAATTCCCATTCTTTTTCACCTTTGTTTTTTAACGGCCAGCGCTTCTACACTAGCTCGTGCCGTCTCCAGCGCGCCGTGCACCGTGTGCTGCTGCTTCGAGACTTTCCTTGAAATTCATTCAATGATTCCTTTTTTTTTAAATAAAAAAAAACACAATTACATACGCACTCACACATTACTAAATCAGGAAGTACCGTTTAAACAGTAGAATAACGGAATTTTGTGCATTTGAAGGAGAGTGTGAAAGATAAGGAGGGGGGAAACTCGCCCACTAACTCGTGGTGTGTGTTTGTTTCCTTCGTACGTCTAATGGGATGAAGATGACGTTATTCTGTCTGTGAGGTGTCGCTCATTACGTAATTATGCATTTTGTCCTACCACGCTAAACCCCTATTTCTTTAACAAGAACAAGAATAAAGTGTAATAATGGTAAACAAGAACTGTTAATTTATGAACATTTGGTTTTGTTGCATTCTCTATGTTGGTTTGTGGGGTATTTAAAAACAGTGAGTTTTGTAACCTTTGTGTAGGCGACAGAAGTGGATGCCTACTATTTCCTCATTCTTCGATGTCTAGCTTAGCAACGTCTGAAATCATTCGTCAATCGTGTTTGGCAACAATCTTATTTTAACCATTTGTGCTGAATGACATTAAACCTTAAGGAATTTTAAAATCCTGACTAAATACCTGAGAACTCTGCATAAAGCGCACTGGAAATTGTGATAATGCTCCTTATATTTTTTCATATAATTTTCTAATCAGAAGCTTCTAGACTCCGTATTAGGACCCGCACATTTGATCGTGTAGGCGACTAGAACCTGATGAAGCGAAATAATTGTACGATAACCATTTTTGGACTCACAGACACCGTTGCTCATTGGAGTGAGGAATCGTTCTCACCTAGCAGAAAGCTAACTCCTTGCTAAAGCTTTCGAGAACAAGCAATTCAAAAGACCGGTTGACATTCTTGTTCAAGCAGAAGTTTGTCAACCAAAACAGGCTGCATATAAACAAAGTTGGCTATTTTGAAAAAAACTTTTCAATCATTCCTTTTTACTATCCCAGTTTAGGTACAATCATTGAAAAGAGCACATCTTATTGTAATATGGTGGATATTAAGAATAAATTCATGGCATAAAGCATACACAGGCACAACATAAGCTCAGTGCAGATTTCGATAAACATTAATTGGAGTGGAAGTAGGCACATGTTGGAATTTAAAAAACTGAAAGTCTCTTGTGTATTCAAAAGTTTTGTGTGAAGCTCTGATGAAAGCAGCAAGTGTAACCTTTTTTGAATGAAATTTTGGGATTATTGAAAGATTCAATTTGTATCTGGTTGAGATCGTGTACTTTACTGATTTTTACCTTTTGGTGTTGGTATGCTGACGTAAAAACGATTGTGGTAGTCTGTGCCATGGGAGAAAGAGCACGCCTGGTGTGCCCACACAATGCACACATCTTTGTAAGGTATTTTAGATGAACGTCTGTGGGAAGAGAGACATCAAAGACGAAAATGTCTATCACGAGCATATGAGCAACGTTCTTGAGATGTGTAAAAGGAATTGTAAAATGTTGGAGAATTTATCTCAACATTGGAACCTGACTAGTGCTGAGCGCATGAAAGCAGAGCATGCTAGCAAGAAGTCGTATAGAGAGAAGAGAACCAAATGAGAGAGATAGTGTGAGAGAGGTTACTACACCCGCACGATGCATACAATCTGTACTGGGATAGAGAGAGAATCTGCAAACCCAAAAAATGGGTCCAACATAATCTACATGTATGTAAAAAGAATGTGGAACAATATTGTTTCGGCAATTAATAACCGAATAAGAAAATCCAACTTTACACTAAAAATATTTAATTTAAAAAAAAAACTCTCGTTATAGAATCCGTCATGGGCTAATCTAATGATTTAATGATAAAAAAATAACTGACATGTGTTTAATGTTACAGCAAATAGGACATCACCACGGAGACGTACATCGTCTGGAAGCTATCCAGTAGTAAACGGTCTTCAAAGAATTAGACTTAGTTAAGCATCTCAAACCAGCTTAAACCAGTAACTACGAAAGGACCACGAAACTATTAGTCGTAGTCCTCGATACGCCGAAGGATTACTACGAAGCGAAAAAGAGCAAACCTTTCGACGTAAAGTCACTAGGTACTCTATCCGACTCGTATCTTGTCAAAACCAAATGGTCCGATCAACATATCACCAACACCCTGCTCTTTTTGGCTTTGAACTTCCTAAGAACTCGGCGCCATAAATAGCCAATATATGTGCATCTTGTGGAAACTTCTCTACATAAACAACAAAAGTTCCAGCAATCATATACGGCTTTTTACGGATTTTTGGCCCCGTATTTGAGGCAGGACAAAGCCGCTACAATGACGACTTCTACGAGCTGTATTCTACCCCGCCGGTTAGAGCATAAGTGTTGTAGGACTGGGATCTAGTGACTATATGTCCTATGCCATAGCTTATTATATACACAACTAATGCGACAAATTTGTTTTGTAAATTGTTCTTAATCCCATTCAAATCTATTTTCGACTATCTACTATATCACACACGGAGAAAGAGATCAGCTCAAAAATGGTTGACAGCATTTTAACAACTCACTATATTTTGCCGAATATTTACCTACACGTCCCGGTTTTAGCTTGCGGCACTGTAAAATGGACCAATTCGAAGAAAGGGTACAGCAGTGCGCAGCGTTCGGTTGGAACGATCTATTCCCTCTTTCGATTGAACACACGCACACATACACACACACACCACCACCACCACTACTACTACGATAGACGTGTGGTGAACGAACGAACCGCGTACGCACAGCGTATCTCTCGACCAGTCACACAGAGCCAGTGCAGCCCAAGCCTCTCAACGCCGAACTTCGTGCTCGAAGGAAGTTGTTTGGCACGCAGAACAAACCGTTTTGTGCCAGAAGAGGATTCCGAACCGCGTTTGTGCTTCATCCATATTTCTCGCTATACCAGAAAGGGCGTCGATCATCCTTTTGACATATTTCTTCAACATAACATTTGCTGGGGATGCGTACGTGAAACAGTGCAGTGTTTGGCAAAGACAACCGAGACGTGTACCAACCTGAAGGAAAACCGACCACGGTTTTTTTTCTTTCATCCGGATCTTCCTGCTACTGTAACAACGCTTTCCACAATCAACTTATCGCCCACTCACACACATACCTCGCACCTCATCCGTGGTGCAGAGTTCCACCATAAACAAGGCAAAAACCCCTTGAAGATGCGTTTCCTTTCAAACGGTTGAGCCAGCAGGGCAGCAGCAGGGAGGGAAAAAGTCCAACGAAAAGTGCTACAAGTGTTGCTAATCGTGTGAAAAACCGGTTTTTTCCTTTCCGTCTGAAATATTCGGGGCCATTTTTTTGGTTCTTTCTCCTTCTTGTGTTGTTTTTTTTTTTAATTCGGTGGTGTTATTCGGAGTGGCCAAGAGCAACGCGAAACCGTGGATTAAAAAAAGGGAAGAAAAATCGAAATACCGTGCGCGAGCGCCCCGTTTATGAAAAATTGTACAGCGGGTTTGTTTTATTTTCGTGAAATAATTTAAGAAAAAAAAGGGAAAACGATGTTCAATTGCGAATGAGTACTTGCAATATGTATCGGGACGCGTCGACGACCGCGTATGCCGCGTATAACGACCGAAAATTGTTTGCTCAGGCGACGATAAAGAATGTTCTATCCGCACGAAACGGCAGCAGCAGCAGCGGTGGTACCAGTCAGGAATGATTACAATTCTTGCCAACCATCAAAAACGGTCCAGGTAATGCAGAAAAATCGCCGACGAATGTATGGCACGCTGGTAGAGTACACTCAGGATTTTCCGTTTTCTATTTTTTTTACTTCCTTGACTGAAATCTTTGCAAACTCTCTGCAGATTGCAGACATTTGTTAATTCATTGTATTTTCATTTTAGCACGTATTTCATTGCTTAAACGACGGGTTTGGAAAACTTTTGGTCGAAATTGTTGAGGAAATTGTCTCGGAGTTCGGAAAACGATGGTGAAAATGGTGAAAATTCTCCGCTTCCCTTTGCGGATCAGTGGAAAAATCGATAAAATAGACGTACCCTCGCACACATACACATGCATGCTGTGGGATACGCAGGGAATTTGGGAAAAACCATGGCAGGGGTGCAAGCGGCGGTGCTGGGGTCGGGTGGGAGCATGTTTAGCTTGCCAAGAGGTGAAAAATGAGTCCACCATCGAGGGTGAGGGAGATAGAGCGATAGGATGGAACGCTTCAAACGAACATGCCGGAAAGAGAGACAACTACCTGCCGTCAAGGTACGAGAGCAGAGCGAAAGGCAAAACATGAGTCCAAAGAAGACGTCATTTCTTGAGAAATGCTCTTCCCGTGGATTTTTCATGTTTCTTTTGGAAATCGTGTATTTGCACAGTTTTATGTAGTTCTTCTCGTATATTTTCAACCATTCCGCATAACACGAGAATGCATTGGGTTAGGAACTGCTACTCTAGAACAGGAATAACTAGATGTACTTAGCCTGAAGTCCATATATCCTAACCCTCGCATGCATACAGCCGAATATTTTGAACGTGTTCGAACTCCTGTCCATAATCGCATAACGTAACCATTTTCCACGTTCTGCACGGTCAGCACACGCATATGGAAGAGTTTTCACCATAAAAGGGTGTTGTCCGTCGCATTCGCGATGGGTTTTCCGATAACCATGGCGTTTTTCATGAGAATCACTGTGGATGTGTACAATTTAGCGTCCTCATTAATGCGCTTATGCTTCATCCCCTATCTCCTAATCAAGCAAATCATAGTCGGATACGTCGGCACCCTGTCGCCCATGGAAAAGAATCATTTTAGCTACGAATGCATCTTAATGCTGCTTTGGTATCGTCAGCTTCAGTTTCGTGTTGCGTTTCTTTCTTTCCTTTATTTTCCTGTTCCATCAGGAACCTTTTTTTCCTCGGGGGTTTAAAAGGTTGTCGATGCATTTTAATTTTTCTCGTAGTTTCAATCTTCGATCGAAGAACTCTCACTTTCTCACTCTCAACCATACGGCTGTGCTTCGTTTCATTCGCACTGCCGTTCCTTTGTTTATCTCTCTGCCTGGATGCGCTGGAATTGATCTCTTTTTATGCTCTCCAAAAACATCACCCGAAAACGTCCTTCCATCGCACACACAAACGCGTACAACATTGCTCCAGAGCATGGATCGTATATGCTGGCCGTGCTGAGCAAACTTATGCGCGAGCGCGCGTGCGTGCGGGTGTTTTCGTGGCTGTGTATGTGTGCTATCTTATGGATAAGAGCATAAGGGAGTTTTTATGCGCTGCAAGAATGGGTGAGGAAAGAGGGTGAACAAAAAAGGTAGATATTATTCGGAGAAGCAACCAAATACATAAAAATATTGGAAAAAATGTACCTTTTCCCACGTTAGCGGGGACAGGTTTTCGTGCCGAAAATGTTCTGGCTACAAAAGATCGTACGTTCCAACCTTTTCGGTCAGTAAACGACCTGTCCGTGCCAGTACGAAGGCAAGGCAGGAACACGACCAGCATGAATGGTAACAGTTAAGTGTCCAACAAATGGCTACTGAGCATCATTGAGCATCAGTCTCACGTTACTGTCGGTAGATAGGAGGCAACATGGCGTACGGATTTTATTGGCCATCAAAAATGTACAGCGTAGGAACAGAGGTTTTGCGGCCAATATGGAGAATTGCCGTATCTCCACCGATGAATCTCAGACGATTTCCATCTCGCTTATTAACCTATGACGTATTGGTAAATGTAAAATGGCTGTCGGCTAACTAGATGTTGAGTTGCATTACCCTTTACCCAATTTCTCGCAAACTGAGCAACTCTAACCACCATCATCATGGCCTACAATTCTAAAGGAAGACACAATAGGGTTCAATATGTAGTGAATTTGTGAGGTTCGCCTAATATTATTCGGCTAAGAAGATATTGTATAATAATTTGCGAGATGGAATAAATGTCCAGTCTCTCAGGAAGTCTTGAACTTCCATTAAAGCGTCTTATCTCCTTTTTTTATTTTATTTATTGGATATATATCGGGTTGTTGGTGTCTGGACAAATATTTGAATTTCTGTTTGTAACATAACAAGACCAATAGCAAATCCCAATCCTAACCGTCCTCACATACGTTCAATAACAAAGATCTTATGAGCTTGTTAGAACCACAACTAACTGAGTACGAAATTGTAGATATTATTTCAACTATAATAGGGAAGTTATATTGTTTGGCAACTTAAAAAAATAACGATTATATTATAGATCTTTTCTCTTGTCCAATGTCTGGATATCTGTATGGCGTGGTTGGTGATTGGCTATGTACCTGTAGTTTTCTGGAATTCAACATAGCCATAAACTCGATTATATTCAAATGATAAATAGAGCATTTTGAACTCAAAAGACATTGGACGTAAAAATATACACTGAAATGATGTTTTTTTTTTGGTTCAGGTTAGCCTGCAAAGGACAGAAGCACTGTGCAGCAGAGCGTGCATTATCGTACTCTATAATCCTGCCTGGTTGATGTTGATCAATTCTCTGTATGAACATCATATACTCATCTCAATAATATCAACCATGGTTTTTTTTTCTGTCCGACCGTAGTTACTGACGGACCCAAGACCCCAGAGGAAACCAACTTAATAGATGCTAACGAGCATTAGTTATGGCTAGCAGTGTAACGTTTCAGGCCCGGCAGGACGGCTCCACCGTCTTACGACTAGTGTTGTGTGTTGCGTTCACAATGGTACAATTTATCCACGGGGTGGACATATTGTCTGTGCCATTGACCAATCGGCAATAGCGCGCTAATGCCGTGGGTCTCTTGGTGAATGGATAATAAGTTCATAATGAAGGTATGCGCCGTAAAAAGATATCACCGATCAGTTTAGGAAACTTTTCTACTTGAATAATGGAGCATATTTTGTCGATCTGGTTAAAATGCACGAGGTTCTGACAGACGGGTAGCAGCGCTTGATAATCATGCAGATGGTAACATATATATTCACCAAGTTGGCAATGGCTTACCACCCTGGATCGAATGTTTATCACAGCTATCAAGTTATAATTTGCCAATATCGTGCCAAAACCTACGCGTCCATTTGCGAACTTGCCTCTCTGCTACTGGCACGAACAGGTCATTTTTTCTGTTGCGCTGAAATCCTTCCAAAGCGATTGCGCAGCACACCACATCACATTTCGTTCAACTGCATTTGCTCTCCATTCATAATGCACGTAGCAGAGCATTGCTTTCGGCCATCACTCGGCAAACGGCAAAAGCGTATCGCAGGTTATTTTTTCCCAGCATTCGATACAAAAACGTTTCCGGTATTGGCAACTTTACCTACCAGGTATGGTAAACTTCTACTAAACAACCCGCTAACTGCAAATTTTTAGTCGAATCTCGTGTTCAGATACAGCGGGCCTGTGACTCTGTAGCTCGCTGCCACACATATTGTGGCAGATAATAATTGATGGCGGTGGACGGACAATTATTTTCTTTCATTTTGCAATCCGTACTGATATCCTTTTGCGCTCTCTCTCTCTCTTTCTCTCTTGCGGTTCTATTTACAGATCGTTTTTGTCCTTTTTGCTGCACACGGTAAAAGCTATCAACCCAACGTCGAAAAACAAAGATGAAGATGTCGAACCATGAGCAACTCGTGATTGTATTTCCATTCGTTCCTAATCCTTGGCTCTTCTTCACGAACGTTACCAGACAGCAAGTTGCTGGGGCGTAGAGCATTCGGATACCTCTGGAAGAAAAAGGAAGTCCAAAAAGTAAAACAAAACGCGAAGCAGTACGGCAGTGGACGCATCAAGCTGGAGCTATTTGGGCAGTGGTGTCTGGCGGGGTAGAGGTTATTAGCAGTTGTCTCTCGCGGTATATTAGAAATCTACATGAACGTACCCTGCACGTGATATATAACATTCTGGAGCACATTAACGGACAGGCCTTGAAGGGACAACACACCTACGCTTGCAAGATGACTATGAAATCTATGAAGTATAACGACTGTGACACCATAATGGATGGCTACAATCCGGCACCACCGCCATTACCCAGGAGGGTACCACCAGCGCGAAACATTTACGCGGAACCATTCGCTACCGAATCTAACACGAACAGGTGCGGAAAAGTTTGTTGGGGATGTTGGTGAAGTGTTACTGTGGGGTACTTTAAGATTACATAATATTCTAGCACAAAGATATAGCTGCATACCGCAATCAGTTGGTGCCGTGGCAGGTAGTTGGTTGGAAAGTATATGGATGTATTAGGATATGCAGTGAATAGCTCAAGTTGTGAGAGTCTTTAGGAATTTAGAGTCTGACGATATGGATATGCGACATGATTTGTGTTGTACGCGTTATTTCCCTTCCAAAATGGAAGATATCATATCTGAAGTTATCGGCATGCTTGGTATGGATTACCTCTGCCATCATTGGGTTTAGCCAAGATTTGACACGTTCGCCGAATGATGAATGTGATCCCGATTTTGCGGTTGCGGGTTTTTACTAACACCGGCATCATGTACACACAGCCAATAAGCACCGATTGTACTGGTAATGATTTTCATATCTGTACTATTTGCTAGACTACAATCATCGCAACAGCTGCAGCAGCAACAGCAGCAACAGCAACAGCAACTTCAATCTCAGCAGCAACCGATTCCGCAACTGACACAATCCATGACTAATACACACATCACCACCGGATCCCGTCTGGGAGGCTCTTCCTCCTTGGTGATGCCTGTGTTTCCATTACGAACCGGTGGTACCGCCCACACACCACATTATTCACCTTACTCACCATCAAGGTAATTGCGCACCGGAGGGATATATAGCCAAAGCTAATGATGATTGCTTGCGGAATGCATATAATTCAACTAATAGTTGGCGCTTGTTCTGCTTTTTCAATTTGCTAGATTGTTTTTACTATCCCCAATACTTGTTCTCTCTCTCTCTCTCTTCTGTGTGTGTTTTTTTTTAAATCCTGTTAAACAATTTGCTTTGGATGTCTGATTGTGTTTGTGTCCTGTCGCGTTTCCTGCTTTTTACGTTGCTTGCGTTATTAGCCCCTTGAGTCGCTTGTACCTTCTACGTTTGATATAGACATTAATTCGCTATTCATGATATTGTGATTTGGAAGTGTTGAAAACAATGTACTCTTATTGCTGTATTTTTTTTTTGCTGGCAATTATTTAAAATGACACACAACTAACAGGTGATGTAGAAGTTTAGGCAGTGGTGTGATCGATTCTGATAGTCTATCGATAGATATTCCACTACTATTACTACTACTTCTATTGATAGATATTCAGATATTATTTTTTTATATTAACAAATTTATGTCGCTTCGAGAGTATTTATACTTAAAAACTAAGCCTTGTTTCTCCCTTTTTTAAAGCATCTGCATGGTAACCGCCTCATCTCTCAAGAGATACTTTAATGTTTCTGTGAAAGATTTTCAAACTAAATGTTGTCACCTTATGTTTGGGAATTCAGGAACTAATCGAAGTTGCTTTATAATGACATTTCTTCAACCATCCTAGGTTTCGCATCGATAAAAGCTGTCAGCATCGTTGCTCCTGGAAGTGTTTTAGCATCGCCTTAATCTTGGTTACAATAATTTTATCGGCAACACTGACGTATTTCGCAGGTAGGTGTGAGGTTATCCAAATCGATGCAAATTCTGGGAAGTTTCTAGCACATTGGACATTGGATTGATGATTGCTTCCTCATTTTCTACAACTCCTTAGCAACGAGTTCCATGAAATCCAATCTCGACTCTGCCAACTGCATACTCGTGCAAGATGTAAAGACGGGACTGGCCGTCGATCAAACGGGTACGCCCATCGATTCGTCCAACTACGGACTGCTGTCGGGACCGTCTACCCTCAACCCAACGGAGGAGTCCCCGATTACCAGCACGTTGGACCACAACAGTTTCTCCACGCTTGGTGGGCTGGGCGGGACAGGTGGTGTGGCAGGCGGTAATGCCGCCCTATCCACGTACAACCGGCGACCCACGCAGGACGTCTCGCACCAGGTGCAGCAAACGACCCAAGTATTCAGCTCGGTCCACCAGCAGAAGTGGCCCGCAATTGTGGAGTTGCGGGAGTTTAACGAAATCCACGCATCCACCATCGCACCGTTTCAGTTCTGGAACGTGGAGTTCCGTAACAAGCATCCCGCCTTTATACAATTCAACTTTACGCTCCCCTGGGGTGCTAACTTTGCCATCTACGGTCGACGAAACGTGGGACCGACGGTGACGCAGTACGACTTTGTGGAGTTTATTAAGGGGGGCCGTGTCGACCATAAGCTGCGCCGGAAGCGCAGCATCGGGAGCAGCTTCTTCCAGAACGATGTGCTCGACACGCACTTCAGTGCCAACGAGGAGAACGCATCCACGTTCGAAACGATCCGGCGCAATCAGTTTGCATTCGAAGATCTGCCATTGGACGAGGTGGAAAAGCACATCATATCGAAGCGTTCCGCCGACGGCAGCGCTGGTCCGTCCTCGTTGCAGAAGATCGATATGGAAGCGATGACGGTAAATGTGACTATACTGCAGTATCTCGATATTGGCCGATGGTATTTGTCGGTGTACAATGACGAGCTGCTACCGCACACGGTTTCGCTGGTAGTCGGTGAGGCGGAAGGTATTCACACCGCATGTCCGAGCGACTGCTCCGGACGCGGATCTTGCTACCTAGGAAAGTGTGACTGCATAGATGGCTATCAAGGCAACGATTGTTCGATCAGTAAGTTTAGGACGATAAGCCACCTGTGCTGAATGTGCACATGAATATACCGCCGCTTGTACATATTTCAGGTGTTTGTCCAGTACTCTGCTCTGCGCACGGCCATTACGGTGGCGGTGTCTGTCACTGTGAGGAAGGTTGGAAGGGTTCAGAGTGCGATATACCCGTGTCGGAATGTGAAATGCCGACCTGCTCCAACCATGGCCGTTGTATTGAGGGTGACTGCCATTGTGAACGTGGCTGGAAAGGACTGTTCTGCGAGCAGCGTAAGTAACGCTGAGCTGTTGTGAGTTGTTGATTCGGTTTGTAATTGTATTTCTGCAATTGTAGAGGACTGTATTGACCATTCCTGTTCGGGTCATGGAACATGCGTGTCCGGTCAGTGTTTCTGTAAGGCGGGTTGGCAGGGTGACGACTGTAGCATTGTCGATCAGCAGGTGTATCAATGTTTGCCCGGTTGTTCAGATCATGGAACGTACGATCTAGATACTGGCTCTTGTATTTGTGATCGTCATTGGACGGGAATCGATTGTTCACAAGGTAAGTGACCAAAGGTGTTGAACATGAGAGGCACGTTGTCTTTATATATCATTGTTACTGCTCTATATAGCCGTATGCAGTCTGGACTGTGGTCCAAATGGTATCTGCGAGAATGGACGGTGCCGTTGCGATGACGGCTGGACAGGTAGCCTGTGCGATCAGCTCATGTGTGATCCACGATGCGCAGAACATGGTCAATGTAAGAACGGTACATGCGTATGCTCTCAAGGATGGAACGGACGGCACTGCACGCTACGTAAGTATTGCAATAGCTCCCGCGAGTCCCTTTTTTGCGCACATACATCTACAATTCATTCCCTTTTCTTTACAGCTGGTTGCGTGAACGGCTGCTCGCGCCACGGCCAGTGTACGATGGAGGACGGCGAGTACAAGTGCATCTGCGTGGAAGGATGGGCTGGAAATGATTGTTCGATCGCGCTAGAGATGAGTTGCAAAGATAATATTGATAATGACAATGGTAAAACAAATGCGTCTTGCAATTGCCCGGTGCAGGTTGTGGCGATATTGCTGGCAGAGCGGTCTATAAGCGATGCTCTGCCGGGGGCAGGACCACAATCTGCTTCACGTCTCGCCAGAGACGCTAGTGAACATCCTGCTAATGTCGCACCGCCAAGACAGTAGGGTCGCTGCTAATAGTATTTCCTGCATTTTCCTTTCCCCAGATGGCATGACGGACTGTTCCGATAGTGAGTGTTGCGTGCATCCGATCTGTGCGGAACATATCATGTGTCTCGCATCGAATGACCCGGTCGAGGTATTGCTGCGCAAGCAACCACCCTCCGTAACTGCGTCTTTCTATCAGCGCGTAAAGTTTCTGATTGAGGAAAACTCCGTACAGTCGTACGCACATATGGACGAGTACAGTGAGAGGTAAGTGGTATCTAGCTTTGCTTTTTTTCCCCCGTTTGCCTATATATCTTTATCATATATTCATAATTAACTGGGACGCCTGTTACAATCATCAGGGAGTCATAGTTATCGATAGCTATCTACTGTCAGGAAGTACAAAACAAATATAAAAAAAGGAAACACTAATACGCTATTCGGAACCATTTTGCAATGCATTTTGGGTAGAACCGTTGTCTAATGAATTAGTACCCGTTGGGACCGGGGGGGTCCTACGTGCACGTACATTAATGCGGTACGTCACGGTGACCAGCAGCGATACAATGATCGCCTAGGTATCCCACCACTTATGCCAGTGGTCAGTAAGACTAACACACAACCGATTTCATTCTATGCAAAAACCGCTATAGTTGTCCACAAACATGCCTTTCCTAGGCTCAAATATTAGTCAAATTGCCATTAATAGAGTACGTCATCTAATTGATAAGATACAATTTTGCATTGATACTTCCCTTTACTGTTCCAAATGTCCACAAAAAAAAAGATTACAACCAATCCCAAGCAAATTTCCTTATAACACGTTTATTTCCCCCCAAATATCCCCTTTGCCATCGTGACGGTGAATAATACGCTCGTTTTTCCCCTACTCCGAGCTGCACAAACACACTGACCAAGATATTCGCTCAGGATGCACAACGATGTGTACCCACCGCAGGCGTGACAGTTGATGCCTTTTGCAAAACGTGCTGGGTATGGTGTGGAAATGGGTGTATTAATCCCGTGATGGCAAAGATTGTGTTTCGTCTAATGTTGTTCATCAACCTACCTTGTGTGTGTCTTTTGAACCCTTCTTGATTGTTCATGTGTGTGATTCCCTTACCCCTCAAAATAACAAGTAAAGTAAACCAACAACAACTACAACAACAACAAAAAAAAAGGAAATTAACGCAAGTAAAAAATCCGACTAATTTCAGTAATTTTATAGGGCCTTTATTTAATGTGTGTGTTGTTTTTTTTTATTGTTTCAATTAATTCTCACTTCAAGTAAACTTACGCTGGAAAGTATGAAGGTGTATTTTTATTATGAATGATTTGGTTTCGCTTCTATTCTAACATATGTTCCTTTCATCCTTGATTCAAGAAGGTTCTGTTTATCTTGATGATTTACTATTTTTTATTTATTTAACTATCACCAACGAAGCAGAGTTAGTTCATAGCGGCAGCAAACCATGCGCCTATTTATACGTTCTACAGTTATATAAGCCCAGCAGCAAACGAGTGTTGCTGCTTCACTTAAAGCTTACCTTCAAACGTTTCTGCATACTGAGGGGCCACGGGCGAACATAGCAATATAGCCAGACGCGGGTGTTCGGAAGAAATTTGTTTTGTTCGTTCAATAATGATAGCAATTTCAACCTAAAGTTGATACACACATCACTTACCTTCTAGTGCTCTAATTAAGTCGGTGTGCTATATCCGGTGTTATAGCTGGATTTCGTCTCACTTTCCAATCTGACATCTGAATTCGCAGTGCTTTACAATGGCCAAAACTTCCCAATAGCAGTGCGTCAGTTCTAAATAGGTCTAATCAACAGCAACCTCAAGATTTATTTTTCAACAAGCTATTTATGTTATATAATGTATATTTCAAAAGCCATCAGCGCTTTGTGCTCGCTATATATTGGAAAATTTTCAATTCGAATGTCTAAAATTATGTTATCCGTACGATATACGAATTTCAAATATATTTTTGAAGATATCTCTCAGAACATCTGTTCGCTGTAAAGTTATTCGTTTGAACTACCTCTTATCTCTTAGAATTACCTGAATTCCATATCTTTCAGTTTTTGTTTCCCAAAACTAAATCTCTCAAGAAAATCTCAAGTTCGTTTTGATCATTTTCACTTCTTTTGGGTTTTGTAGAATTCTTCTAATTATGTATTAGACATAAGAATAACAATAGTGAATTACAAGTTTTGACAAGAAAAGATGAACAGATAGAGATAGATTCTCTTATTTCAACTAATCGATACCGTGAAAGTTCGACAATATTTGGCTGATGTAATATATTTAGTAAAAGTGACGCGTGTTATCGGGATTTTGGCTGCTGTATTGTAGAGATCTTAGAGATAAATTTGGGTAGAAAGAATGAATCAAAATCTTGGTTTTGTGTGGTTGTTTCTGTGCCACGAATTCCCCAATGTAGGCAATTCTTCTTTGGCACACAGCAGGCCATTTGGTTATTCACGTTAGAGTCAGAACACCAGTAAACAGGAACAACATCAGAAGTGGTGTTTTTTTTTCGTGTACTAAGGCAAATGAAAAGATTTGGGTTTTATAAAGAATGTTTGTACGCGCAAACGAAAAAAATCAAACTACCCATATAATTGTACAAACAAAAGGAACAATCTAGGAATGATAGATCGGTAACCCCCATCGTGTGTGATAAAAGGTAGCCTATTGCTGGTGCGAAGAGGAAAACACTGCTCTTCAAGATGCTTCACTTCTTGACCAAATCGCCACCCGCTATAAAAGGAAGCTCAAGCAACGCAAACAACAACAACAACAACAAAAAACAAGGACTACAACATACAAAATTGTGCACAGCTGTATGGTTGAACAGAGTTGACAATGTGTGAATGTTGGATGAATGAACGAGTTGTATCTGTCTAATGTTATTGTGTTCTGTGTTGTTCGAATTATTGTGATGTTTTCTTTATTTTTAATTCTTCAGTTGTATGTTTTTTCATCTATTCCGTTTAAAAAAAAAAAGCTAAAGATTCAACAGCAAAAAAAAGAGAAGAAACAAACAAACCAAACTCTAATTATGAAATTTCCGTTGAAACAACCAAGACGAAGCTTTTCTTTCTGTTCCTTGTACGAATGTCCTGTATTTTTCAAATGAAACATGCTAACACACACACCCCAGCAGGGTGTAGCATTTTCATCACTTCCTCCCCCCTTTTTTCCCCCCGCTCAGATTTCCCCATTCGTTTTGTTTACGTTTTGCATTCTGTTTGGATACACTCTTTGCGCCTGCCGTTTTTCGTTTTAATTTTTCCCGATGAACGTGCTCCCTTCGGGGAGGGGACGTTTGAAATTGGCGGAGAAGAAATCGTGCGACGCGTTTTGTTGAAATTTGTTTTTCTAGACCAATAGCGTTCAGCTCTTATTTGCCTCAAACAAAAAAAAACAACTACATTCGCAATAGAAGAATTAAGCTCCCTCTTGCTCTCTGGTTTAGATTTTCTCTCGACCCGTCTTTTTTCTGGTCGGGCCCTGTAAAGTGGCCCAAAATAAACCGAAATGTTAAAGAATTGTATAGTATTGAATAAAATAATTTAATAATTCATTGCTATCGGTGACAGTTTTTGCCACTCTTTGCCATCCCAGAGGTTACTAGCTGAACCAAAATAAAAGCCTTAACGTATTTGTTTACCTTTGTTTTTAAATTAACCATTTCTATTCCAACAAACCCCCACCCCCACTCAAAAAAATAAAAAATAAAAAATACAGAAACGTTACCATTTCTACTGCTCAGAGTACGTAAAGAACTAATCCATAAACTTCGTTCTCCGTTCTTTTCTATTCCCCATCTTCATCCACCATTGCAAAAAAAAAACAAAACAAAACAAAACAAAAAAACCAAAACGTCGATAATTGTTAATTTGTTTGTTCTTACGTGCTAAAAACAAAACACAAAACTGTTATTAATTTTTAATTAAAAGTGAGTTCTGGAACTCGTTCACACCGTGGTAAGTCTTGCAAGCTGCAGTTGCTGCTGTTCGTCTTGTTGCTGTTATCATATTATTTTGTTTCATGCTTTATCGTTTTGAACAGAATGTGAAAGTTTTTTTTCTTTTATTGTCATGTTAATTTGTTTTCTGTAATACCCCACCTCCCCCCCACCACCACCACAACCCAACACCGAACCATCATGTTATTGTTTCTTTTTTTGTGTTTTGATTTTTTCTTTACTCACTCGTACAACAAAAAAAAAACAAAATAAACTTCATACCCTTCATTAACTTTTTTTACTATAATATTATCCGCTATATACATATGTTAAGAGATTATATGTACATATATCTATATATATAATTATATATAGCTAAGCTTCACATCGATATCTCTCGTTTGCGTATATATAATCATAATATATGTGTATGCGTATATATATATATACACACATAAACACACCCAAACATTCAAACACACATCCTTCCGTTTTGTGGTCGTTACTTATCGTTATGGTTTTTTCATCTGCCTTAGGACGTGTTTTTTCTCCATGTTACCCGTGTTTTTATGTCCATCAAACATTTGGCTTTTGTTTCTGTGTTTGTCCCTTTTAGTCAATGTTCTCTTTAGTTTCGCTAAACGTATACTGTCCACGTGATTGACATGATTCTGAAATGAGAATGCCATGGTAGAACGAACACGATTTAAATGTAATTAACGTATGTACACCGATATGATATTTGCAAACACTTTCTTTTCGAGCCGGGAAAATTTATTGTGCTATTGTATATTTCAACCACCATATTTAAACAGGGAATAACTTGATCTTTATAAATTTTGTTTGTTAATTTAAAAAAAATTATCCTTTCACGTATGGGCGCGTCCTGTTTAAAGCGTCGTGTTTGAGTTTAATGTTTCACTTTAATGATGGGTTTGCATTTTATTTTCTACTACTATTTACCCATAAGCAAGCTCTTCTCATTGTTAGCTTATGTTGTTCTATTAAAACAAAGATAAATTTATAGTTACGTTATGAGTTTTATTCTTTTGTTTGCCACTTTTTTGTTTGTTTGTTATAAATTTTTCATCATTCATTCTTTCTACTCGTACTGCTCATTGTTTTCAGATCCTTAAAATTGACAAATTCCCACTTCTGTATTGGTTGCACTATTTTTATGTTTAAGAAAAAAAAAGAACAGATGAAACTGAAAGGAAAAAAAAAGAAGAACAAAGGCCAATAAGTTAGAATATTTGTGTCAAAAAAAAATAATATATCGAAACCGTAAAGAGAAAAGAGAAAACAAGAACTAGTTTTACAAGTACTATTTATTAAAACCAGCATAAATAGTTAAACTAGTTAGAGGCTTTTCCTACTCATCCTTCCACCAAAAAGAAAAAAAAAACAAACTTCCCTAAATGTTCTCCCCAAAACAAAAACAAAGACTCCCCAAAACAATCCCCTCCCCCTCCCCACCCTCGCCCACCCCACGCCATCCCTTGTTCTACTCCCATTTTCCTAGTTATTGTCTGCGTCTATCATATGTTTCTATGTATATACCCTCCATGTGCTGCGAAATTTTGGAACATTTAAAACCTATCGCTTTGTGACACCTGTATCAAATTGAAGTAACTGTAGAGAAAAGAAAAGTAAATGAAGAAGTTTTGCTTAAGACGAAAAGTTTCTCACAGAGATATAATAAACATCTAACAAAATGCAATCTGAAGTAGCGTGGAATGCATAAGAAAACTGGAACTATAGAGGCAACTTGTGCGACAGCTTAGTGGTGGTGTGTTGGACAGGCCCTTCGAAAATATTGTAAGACAAACTAACAAACGTGACTAGATTGTACCGGTTTTGCATAAAACTCAAAACAGCAACATTAGCATACATTTATGCGGGGAAGAAGGGAGAAAGGGAAGGCGGGAGGGAGAAAGGGATGAAAGGGGAAGGGGGAGTGCTGAAGTTCGTCTAAAGTTTTCCAGCAGAGATCAGCAAATGGTCCGCGGGGTTACCTTTGATTGTTTGTAGAAAACTCTACCGTTATGTGAAATATAGCAAACATATTTTACAATTTCTACTGCTTTCTCGCTTTAAAACATGTGAACCGCCACCGTATATTTGCCAACAACCTGTATTTTATATCTCCTGTTCGTTGAGTTTGTTGCTAACAAGTAGCTTGCTGTTTTTGCTTTCCTTTTCGCACTTCCGTTTAGATTTTATGTTAACAGGATCAAGCGAATGACGTTTATCGAATTTTATACATCAGTCGGTTTGCGCCTTGACATCAGTTCACAATAATAAGTATTATTTTTTTTTAGGATTTATGAACAATTCATTTTTCAATCTTACTAAAGAGCTAATTAAACATTAAGGTAACGTAAGAAAAACACATGATTGGATTTCAAAATCATGTTGCGTTGTCCCATGTGTACAGCAGCATGACGGGAATTGTGTGTGTGTTTTTTTAGAAGTGTTTCAAATTTATTTAGATTTTGGGGGCGATTCGTTTACCTACTGCTGGGAAGGTATTGTTTTGAGAAAGGTTTTTTTTCGCGAGAATATTGGGACATTCTCCTTTTTTTGCTATCTTTTAGAAAGTAAAAGTTGGAAAGTGATATGTGTAACAGACTTGGATTGAAGATGCTCGCGGATATTAAACAAAATAAGTTATGTTTAACTGATAGTATTGAACAGTAACTAAATCTTAATGTTATTGCACTAGTTTTTTTTTCATCTAAGAAATTTGGTTAAAGTCGTTATTTTACTGATAAAACATATTATAGTTTTTCTTAATCTCATAACTTACATCTTTTGTTTGTTTGTATGTTAAAATAATATGTCTTTAAGTTAATTAACGGTACAAATTGTTACGTAGCAATTAGAGGCTTGGAAATACCTTGGTGCCTGTCCAAGGTTTTTAGTTTAATATTTTTAAACTTTAGATTGTTCATTTTGTTGGGCTTTTTTATGAATTGAAGCAATTTTGTACGACAATTTGTTTCCAATTAGTACGTTACAACCATTTCGAACGGTTAATGAAAGCTTGCTTAGAATAATTTGTTAAGACTTGTTTAAGACTTGTTTAAAAAAACTATTTCATATTCTTCAGCAAACGAACGAGAAACGAAGGAACACTGTAAAATACTATACGGTTATTGCTGACAATTGAGAGAGTTATTACAGACTTGTACGTTACTAACACGTTCGACAGTATCGATTGAATGAATCGTTGTGCAGTAATACACCGCTGTTATACCAAACGTTACTTGCACCAATGTGTTATGTGTGATTATCTTTGCGTGGTTTCAGAGCAAGAAAACTAAATGAGCGAAGGCGATGGTAGCCTCATGCAAATGCAGGGCAACAGTTTTGCACACGGCCGGTCGTTGGTGCCGTTGCTTTTACACTTTAAATGTACAATCTTTCGAAGGGTCCGTCATGCCGTATAACCGCCACGCGCGCAGCTACTTTTCAAGTATCTAAATTCTGAGTTTTAATGTGCATTTCAAAACATCGTAGATCAAATTTGCTAGAAGATCCTATTGAATCAGTGCAGTTTATAAAGATATGATTTGGTCATCACCATACCGGGGTTTGGAGGTTCTAGTAACTGTGCTGCAACATTACAACGCATGTGGAATAAAAAATAATTCAACTTCATTTGTCTTTTTTTGCCAAAATTATAACGCCTCAACAAGTGCTTTCTTTTGTAAAATAAAATAGCAAAATTAATTAAAATGCCATAGATGCACGAGCGAACGTTCAACGCGAACCTTCAACGTATGTCACTTCATTGCGAAATGAACAGTCAGCGTATAACAGACAAAATGAACTCTGCTGATTACCGTTACGTACATTCCCGATTCGATAAGAGATATGTTTCAAAATTCGAACGGATTCACGCATGCAGCTGTTAAAGGTCAGACGTCATAATGTCAATTTACAATAATAATACCATTTATCTATATAATTGCAACAAATATCCAAATTGAATACAAACAAAAAATCGGTAATTTGGGAGGCTACTGCAAACATCGATAAGTGCTTTCGTAGTGATAGAATTCCATACAAATATAATTTTGCGTGAAAAACATCTAGCTGATGTTTAAATTGAATTTTCAACCTGTGACTGCGCCGTTATTGTTTCAAGTAAGCAAATATTACAAAGCAATACTTATTAGAATGTGCAAATTTTCGAACTGCCAACCAAGTTGCTCCGGGTTGTTAATGTTGTAGTACAATTGCTAGAATGCTCTTCAGTTTTGTTTTATTTGGGTTCCGTTATCTGATGCCAAAAATGGAAAGGTACACTTACATATTTCTATATAAACCATATTTCTTAACAGTACACTTTTTTGATTAATATTTTTAGGCTATTGTATTTCAATTTACATACTTTAGCAAAACTGTTATGTTTCTGTTATCCTACTTCTTACTTGCCATCACTGTTCAAGAATGTTCCATCTTTACTACAGTCTAGAAATTAATCAAAAACTCTTACGATATTTAATAGTTTACACATCTCCCAGCTCGTTTCCTTTACTGCTCGCGTGCGTCATATACTTTGTCTTGCGTTTAACAGAAGAACTCAGTTGTGTTATTATTTAATTATTTGTTGTAATTAAAAAAAGAAGAAAAAAACATCCATCGACCTCCTACGAGTAATTTCACGAAAGGCAGAGTCTATTGCGTTATGTTATTTAGTTTCGGTTATTTAATTCTCTTTCTATCATTCTGAAAACTATTGCGAGTCTGCAAATGTTTCAAAGCCAAATATCGTTCATCTCTCTCAACGTGTTATGTTTTACACTCATTCGTAACCTAGTTTTTAGTTGTTTCCGTACGGTTAAGTTCATTTACTTCATTCCTTTTAATGGATGTTCATTTCTGTTTCCTACATCCGTTTGTGTACATTATATAACATCAACGTATACTGATGGACCGTTCTTCTTCGTTCTTCTCTCTACGCGTCTGGTTGGCTGATCATTTTACGATACACGAAACAAAAAAAAAATGAAAAATGTTATAACCAAAAAAAAAATCATTCAGCCGGGTGTCAGTCATGCGCGGACAGGTAGTGACGCCGCAGGGTCTCGGTATCATTGGCATACGCGTATCGGTTGACCGAGATTCTCGCTTTGGATTTACACTCACGCGACAGGGTGGATGGTAAGTGTTGGCTGTATTAGCTCACAGCTAAAGGGTTTCAAATTGCTTCATACCTATCTCTCCATTACAGGTTCGATGTGCTCGTTAACGGAGGTGGAGCCGTGACGCTACAGTTCCAGCGATCCCCGTTCCGACCACTCACGCGGACGGTTTTTGTACCCTGGAATCAAGTAAGCTAGAACACACTAGGATAGGGTGTGATAGTATATTGAAGGGATCATAGTGCAGTAAGATCAAATTTGTTGAAGAAAGTGAAGTAATGTGTTAAATGTATTTCTTCTAGATTGTCGTACTTCCGCCGGTCCAGATGCAGATAAACGATAATGACGACCGCGATGATATAACCTTCATGTACGTATAGAAGTTTGTCTCGATTCGAATGGTCTCTAAAGGCAATATACTAATGGAACCCATTCCCAACACCAATACGGTTACAGATCTGTCCCATCCAATCTGGCCTATAGCTTCCTGAGCACCTCACACTATCGTTTCATGGAAGATAACCCATCACCGATAGCTATATGTCTAGAGCATGATCACGAGCTTTTGAGTCCGCATCTCACCAGTACTTGGATGCCGAATGGAATTGGTTCAGTTCCTGGTAAAAATTTCATTTTCGCCGAAACACAGGTATCCTCATGAATTTCTTCGAAGTAAGTTTACTTCTTGCGACGTATTTGCTTCACACCTTTCCTTAACTCCCCGCAGGTTGTACAAGAATCGCTAAAAATTCCCGGTTCTGAGATCCACCTGCTCTATAAATCATCGCAAGCATCGGGCTATCGATCGATCGTACGGATGCAGTTAACGCACGATCGCATCCCGGATACGCTAACGCACGTGCACGTCGGTGTCCAGATAGAGGGCTCGCTGCACGTGAAAACGTACGAGGCTGATCCGAACCTGCGGCACATCTTTGCATGGAACAAGCGCAACGTGTTCAAGCAGAAGGTGTACGGTATAGCGATGGCGCGCATCTCGATCGGGTACGAACATGCCACCTGTCGGGGTATCGTGTGGGAAACGCGCACGGTGAAGCTGCAGGGCTTCGATGTGGACATTTCCGATATTGGAGGGTGGGGTCTGGACATACACCATCACTACAACTTCCACGAGGGCATCCTGCAGAAGGGTGACGGTGCGACGATACATCTCAAAGAGTTCCCGCGCATCGTGCGCGGTGTGCTGGGTGATGGACAGCAGCGCACGCTGATGTGTCGTGATCACTGCAATGGGCTGTCGAAGAATGGCCAGCTGTTGACACCGGTTGCTCTCGCGTCTGGTCCGGACGGTAGCTTATTCGTGGGCGATTTTAACCTAATTCGCCGCATCACTACCAACGGTAGCATATTTACCATCCTGCAACTGGACACAACGCGCGTGTCTTATCAATATTATCTATCCGTGTCACCGGCCGATGGGCAGCTATACATTTCCGATTCCGAAAAGCATAAAATCCTCAAGATTGTATCGCTCGAGAACGTGGAAGATCCGTCCTCCAACTACGATGTGATCGTGGGTAGTGGACAGCGGTGTATACCAGGTGACGAGCAGAATTGTGGTGATGGAGGACCGGCAATCGAAGCACGGCTTTCGCACCCGAAAGGTCTTGCCATTGCTGCGGATCGCACGATGTATATAGCGGACGGCACGAACATCCGAGCAGTAGATCCAAAGGGTACAATCCACACGCTGATCGGCCATCATGGGCATCAGAACCGTTGGAGTCCGGTACCGTGTAGAGGAGCCGCACGGGCCATGCAAGTGCAGTTACAGTGGCCGACGGCACTCGCGCTAAACCCGCTGGATGGATCGTTGTATTTCGTTGATGATCGTCTGGTACTGAAGTTGACGTCCGATATGAAGGTGAAGGTTATCGCTGGCATACCGTTGCACTGTAACGAAGATCACATGACCGGATTGAATCGCACTACGCCTGTCGAGGAACCACTCGGCACGGTGCTGGCAATGGCGTTCGGACCAAACGGCGACCTGTACGTGGCCGACACGAACTCTAAACGCATCAACACGATCAAGGTGATCGAATCTTCCACCGGGTTTATGAAACAGTTTGCAGGCAAAATTGATTCTGGAAGGTAAGTGTCCGCACAACAGTGAACAGCAGGGCAGTATGGTGTACATATTTTCTTTTTCCCCATCTCCACAGCCAAGAGTGTGACTGTCAGGGTAAAACGTTGAACTATTCGCGACGTAAACCGGCAAACGGAACAGCCGGTAGCATCGGCCAAAGCCCATCAGGTGTCGACCGTGGTACTGGTGTACCGGATGGTGCCGGTCCGTTTTGTGTCTGTCAGCATGCAAACGATACGACGAACGGTCGAAAGGATTATCCGGATGCGTCGGCAACGTTCAGCGCGTCTGGCAATGGTGGTGGTGCCGGTGAAACAATTTTGTCCTCCAACATTCGCTTCCAGTCCATATCGGCGATCGCAGTCGCACAGGACGGTGTGATCAATGTAGCAGATCAAGGTAAAGATAAACTATTTTTCTCTTTCCACGTTGAAACTCGTTGGTAACAGTATTTTGAGAAGAGTGATACATATGAATATCTGAGTATGCATAAATCTCTGAGGATTCTGAGTATCTCTGATGATTCTGAGGATGAATCTCTGAGGAATCTCTGGCGATTCTTTAATAATTTATGAAACTTTGAGGTTTCATGAAGTTTAAGCTTTGATATTTAGACTAATTAAACATTCCTTCAAATTCTTGAATTTGAATCAAACTCACCCAACGCTATGTTGCATAGTAATTGTCATTGTATGTTCTTTTCATCTCAGGTTCGTTGCGAATTTTCGCACTTGAGCATTACCTCCCTCAGCACGATACTAATGGTGAGTTCCAGATACCGTACACACCGTTGAACGAACTGTACGTGTTCAATCGGTACGGACAGCACATAGCGACACGGGACTTGTCCACCGGCAAGTCGCGCTATTCCTTCCTGTACTCGAAAAACACCAGCTTTGGCAAGCTGTCGACGGTGACGGACAGTTCCGGCAACAAGATACAATTCCTCCGGGACTACAGCAACGTTGTCAGTTCGATTGAAAACGGGCAGGACTACAAGACCGAGCTGAAGATCTCACCAAGTGGGCTGCTAACGAAGGTGAGCGCCCGTTCCGGGGCTGGCCGTAAGGTGGAGGTGTTGCTGGACTACGAGTCGAACAGTGGGCTGCTGATCAGTCGCACGGAAGGGCAAGAAAGTTTCATCTACCAGTATGATGACTTCGGACGGTGCGTGAAGGTGATTGCACCGAGCGGTGAAATCGTGCACGTGCACACCCTGTTCGATGATCGTTCGACGAAGCCAAAGCAGGAAGATTTGCTAGTGTCGGTGCAGAGCAGCATCCGATCGGCATTCGGAGCGCGTGGTGCATCGAAACCGATCGAATATTCCATTACCGGCGGCATACAAACGGTGTTGATTGCGCGCGGTGGCAAGGAAACGATCGGTCGGATCGGTTCGATCAATCAGACCGTTTCGATGTCGCTGCCGGCCGGTATTAGGCTGGAGTCATCGGCAGTAGTGACGCATCCGTGGTTGGAGAAATTCCTGCCGACCGAGGCAGAGATGTTACCGATGTGGTCACACCAATCGCTGCACGTCGGAGACCGCACTGCTAACGATCTTTACTCAAACTACGCACTGTCGTCTGTCGGATGCAATGGTGGAAACACGGAACAGCAGCATCACGGTCGCGGTACGGCCACACTGAACGGTGGAGTCAAGGGCGAGAAGATGCTGTGTCGCGACATATTTGTAAACGATGGGAAAAAGTTACGCATCGAGTATGATCCGATCGCGCAACGGGAAATTCTGCGCGATCGGGACAACGAGGTGATTCTCGTCGTTTCGTACGACCAGTCCGGACTGCCGACGATGTTTTCACCCGGTATGGGTGATGCGTACTATCCGCTGAACATCACCTACGATCGGTTCAATCGCATTGAAGGATGGCAGTGGGGTCCCTCGGAGCTCAAGTACAACTACGATCGGCAGGGAAGGCTGTCGGAGGTCAGCAGCTTGCAGGATGGCATCGTGTCGTACAGCTATAACGAAGGCAACCTGCTCGAGATGATATCGCTTGGAAGCCAGCGCAAGTACAAGCTGGTGTATGATCGGAACGGAGGTCTCCGGGAAATAGTGCTCCCGAGTGGTACGAAACACACGTTCAGTCTGCAACCATCGATCGGCTTCCTGCGCTTTACTTACAACCCACCCGGTAGCTCAAGGTCCTATCTGCAACACTACTCGCACAGTGGAGTCCTACTGCAAACAGTGTTTCCCGGTGATGGTGCCCGCATCGTGTATCGGTACGATGATGAAGATCGTATCTCCGAGATAGTGCATGGGGATGGACGTGACGAGTTCCTGTACCAGACCGGCTCACCCTCCTGCGAGCTACCGATGGCAATTATTCACACCGAGCGTGATTTGGAGTTCCGGTGGGACTTTGACTGCATCGGCGAACTGTTGCTGGAGGAACGCATTGACTTCTCCGCACGCAGTGGGCTGTCGAATGTGAAATTTAACTACGAGTACGATGACCATTTCCGGCTGTCGTCAATCGGTGGTCGCATCGGTGGACAAAATCTACCGCAGCAATCGTTCGGCTACGACGAGCGTACCGGTCGGTTGTCTACGATCGGCCAGTTCGAGGTAACGCGCGGCGACCGACAAGTGAACGCGACGACCGTTAGTGACCGTACTGGCACGTTTATGCGTACCGTTAATGGGCGCTTTCTGCTGATGCAGCTTACACTCACCATCCACCGGATGGAGGTGTTCCGGATGGAGTTTGCGCACGATCTGCACGGTCGCATCGTGCAAACGCGCACGTACACCCGCAACGTGGGCGTTAACACGTACACCAATGTGAAAAATTTCACGTGGGACTGCGACGGGCAGCTGGTCGGCGTAGAGGCCCAGGAACCGTGGGGCTTCCGGTACGACGACAACGGCAATATGCTGTCGCTCACGTACCGTGGCAATCCGATCCCGATGGAGTACAACGCGCAGGATCGTATCGTGAAGTTTGGCGAGGGACAGTACAAGTACGAACCTCGCGGTTTAGTAGCGCAAAATGCACGCGAGGAACGGTTCCACTACAACGCGAAGGGACTGCTGATACGGGCGACGAAGCGTGGACGGTTCGATATCCGCTACTTCTACGACCATCTGAACCGGTTGATTACGCGCAAGGATAACTTTGGTAATGTGACGCAATTCTTCTACACCAATCAGCGCCGACGGAGCGAGATCAGCCACATATACTCACCGCGGGACGGGAAGCTCATGTCCTTGACGTACGACGACCGCGGCTCGCTGATCTACGCACAGGTGTACCGGTACCGGTACTACATTGCGACGGATCAGTGCGGCACGCCGGTGATGATATTTAACCAGTACGGCGAAGGTATTCGCGAGATAATGCGCTCACCGTACGGACATATAGTGTACGATTCGAACCCGTATCTCTACATGCCTATCGACTTCTGCGGGGGTATACTTGATCAGGTGAGATGAATTTATTTACTGATATTGAACGGACATCACTGTTTCTCAGAATATGCTCTCAATGACTATTTTTTGCTGAATTTTAATGTAGTTTTAAAGTGATTTTAATGGGACGTAGAAGTCGTGGAGATTACAAATTTCATTAAATGTCATTTTTATTGAAGATATTAGGTCTCTGAACCCCCAAGATATTAGGTCTGTAACCCAGGTAGTGTGAGTTCCGAGATTACTGGACACCTTGAGCAGTCCCGTATTTCCAGTTGTGAAGATAAGATAAGATGTAGACCTAATTGTGATATTAGGTTGTTGTTGGTATAAAAGACATATCCTAATTGGAACAAGTAGTTTAAAGAGGAGAGTATGGGTATATGTTTATGAAACTGAGGAGTTGAACTTTTGATATAGCTTGTAGATGCGTTTTGATTGCTATATGTAAATTAACATTTTGCTGTGCTCCATCACTCACAACAGGTTACATCGTTGGTTCATATGCCGGATGGGAAGGTGTACGATCCTCTGATAGGTCAGTGGATGACTCCCAATTGGGAACACGTGGATCAGCGCATCAAAAAACCTACCAAACTTCATCTCTACCGTTACAACGGGAATGACCCAATCAACCCACCACCACAGCTGCAGGACCATCCGCGGGACCACCTCGACTGGTTGCAGCTGATGGGCTACGACATCGACAACATGATTCCGCAAGCATCGATCGAGAGTCGGTTCTACCAGCAGCGGAGCTGGCTCGAGAATGCGCTCGCCTCACCGAACGTGCTGCGCCGTCAGTACGAGGAACGCGGTGGATCCGGTGGCATCAACATTGGATCCGGCTTTATGGCCCATCTGATGGAGCGTTCTATTCGGTCGCGCCAGGATCTGCTGCAACTGCCGGATAGCTTCTTCGGTTCCAGCCTCAAGTCGGATCCGCTCGCGATCGGACCGTTCCGGCTTGGGTCGGGTTCGGATCCACCGTTCGGTCACGGCATCATTGTGTCGCGTGTCGTCGTCGACGAACCGGAGGGTGGTTACGCAATTGTTTCGAGCGTACCCGCTGCTAATCCGATCTACCGTGATGTCTACACATCCGTCTTTAATCGTACGAGGCTATTGCCGTTCACGTTCGTCGTGCACAACTCGCTGCAGGATGCTTTCTTCTTCGTGAAGGAGGACTCGTGGCGTGCGGCCGAGGACCGGCAACAGCTGAAGCGTCTGCAGGGTCAGGTAAACACCACATTCCACGATGCCGTGTCCACCGGTGTCGGTGCGAACGGTGGTGGTAGCAGTGCCGGTTCCGGTCTGTCCGGTGTGTCCAAAGCGTCCGCACACCACCAGGATGTGAAGATACACACGACGAATGCAATCATCAACCTCAAGTACGGCACGACTTCGGCAAAGGAGCGGCAGCGTTTGATGCACCATGCGAAGCTGCAGGCCGTCCGGAAGGCGTGGCATCGCGAGAAGGAACTCCTGCGCACCGGTCTCATATCCAGCTATGAATGGAACGCACAGGAGATGGAGGAGATCATTAAGAACGGATACGCGAACCTGTACGAGGGCGAGTACGTGCACGATATTGATCGCTATCCGGAACTACTCGAGGATCCGTTCAATGTACGGTTCACCAAGAAGAAGGTTAACCAATCGCGCAAACGAAAACGAAGAGACATCATGGACGGGGCGGACGCTTCCGCCACCGGTACATCACGCAACGGTGAGGTCTAGTTGACCGTCAAGTTGCAGTGCTATGTGTAAGGTTCAGGGTTTTGTTTTGGTTTTTGGCAACCAGCAGCAGATGGCTCGAGGAATTTTTCTCCGCGGAGAACTCCGTCCGATTATCAGTTTTGGGTCCGGACCTGACCGGCAACGACGGTTAGTAAAACCCGGTATAAAAAGAAAACAAAACTCTCTGGGTTTTTTTTTCTCAATCATTAAACATTCAACTGCTTTTGGTGCGCATCTCTAGACGTTTTAGGCCGAAACGATCTATTCCCCAACGATGGAAATTAATTGCGCCAGGTGGTCCGCTTTCATGCGATACATGCACAAAACAACTACTATCGTTACAAGAGTTCTACGTTTAATTAACGTTAGGTTATGCTTTCCTCCGTAGCTTGCCGAAACCCATACTATTACTATACAGGTTTTGTTTAATTTATTCTTTTGCGTAATTTGTTTATCGTAAAGATGATTTTTATAAGGATAATTGGTCGTTTTTTTTTTATTTCTGTGTGTGCCGATGATTAAAAGCAAACGTACCGCGCCCCTATCGACTTGCATCAAGTCCCGAAAAATAATGAAATACATGTTTTAGTTGCTCATGTGTTTCGGTTTTCTTCCACTCTGCTAGGTTTATTGCGTTCACTCGTTTGCGGAATGCATGTATCTATATTAAGGTTTTTGATTCACTTCATCAAAAATCAAACAGAGCGTTTGAGAAACAAAAATGGTCCACAAGTTTGTTAACGTCTAGCACTTCTTCGCAGTGAAAATCTCATTATCCTTTAGTTTTTAAGGTACTGCAAGCAAATTGCGTTTCTCAAAGCCTCCGGTCAGTTGAGGGGTTTTTTTTATTAAGAAAAGGGGAAGAAAACACGCGATTAGCCGAAGCGATCGTTCGGAACATCCCCGAAAGCCAACAGTCCCAATTCAATAAAATACTCACTAGAAATACACGGTCGGAAGTTCGTGGAGACTGCCTCACTCACAACATACAGGACGGTGCAACCATTATGCCGTACCCGAAGTGCGCCAATACTAATGAATGTGTGTTGGAAAACAACAGATATATGTGTGTACTGGACTTAAGTGTAAGTGAGTCAAAGCCGGCAAGTAAAACTATGGAAACACAAGGGGTTTTTGAGGGGAAGGGAAAATAAAACGTTGTTAACACAAGTACGCACACAGGGGGGATTGCGAAGCGAACGTATGCTGGAACTGAACATGTAAATGGGGTGTAGTACTGCAACACAGCTGACCCGCGCATACCCCGCAGTCGGACGTTACAAGAATGTGTAGAATTTAAAATACAACTAGCAGAGTTTGAGAGAGAGAGAGAGAAAGAGAAAGAGAAAGAGAGAGAAAACACAAAATGGGCAAACTTAAACCAAGCAAGAACAAACAAACAAAAAAAAACTAGCAGAAGGTATTAGAAAATAGGATGTTTATACCCTATTCACAATGTAAAACGAATATAAAATATGGTGATTCGAGCTTTTAAGACTGTCGTCAAACATTTTAGGAATGGAGAATGGTAGTGGAGGGTATATAAAATAAAGTAGAAATTGCAAAAAACCAACAAAAGAAGAATGGAAATAAAACAAAAAAAAACACACACACACATACAATAAATGTATTCCACGACTGGCAGACAAACTGTGGGATAGAAGGGAAGAAAATGGTAATGAAGGAGGGAAACAAGAATAGCAGCAACCGCGATATATATATAATAAAAAATGAAGAAAAAAACAAGATAGTAGACATTTCAAATGAAAGCCGCAAAGCGAATGCCATGAACGTGGAGAGGAATATAAAATCTTATTTCAGAAGGGGAGAAAAAAAAACACACCGACATACACACATGGACCGATTATTTTTATTTTGCTAGTAGGATGAACTACAACTAGGAGCGTACACGAAGAAGAAACAAACAAACAAAAACTTAGCCATCCTTTAACAAAAAAAAAAAAAAACAAACAAACAAATAAAATCAAGTTAGCAACGAGTATTCGCAAGCAAAGGCGAACACCGTATGAATAAATTGGTGAATTGGGATCCAAAACAAATATTATGAATGACGTGAAGAGGACAATTTAACAGCCAGTAAACCCTTGTTCCTACACACTCTCGCAGCACTAGTAACGCCCGTCTCAGCCCTTAACTCCCCGTTCCTCCTCCACGTGTGGGTGTCCATTTTGTTTGTTTTTGAAACAACTAAAGACAGTATAGGAATATTTGAGAGGAAATTGGAAGCAAACTAATCGTTATATCATTATTATGACTGTAAAATAATACAAATACTCCGAACATCTCTAAAGGTCGGGATCGAGGAGACAAGAGAGGAGAAAGCAAAATGAACTAATTGGTCTGATATAAGGTTAGCCGCTAGTAGAAGGGAAAGAGAGAGGGAGAGTAAAAAGCAAAATATGCAGAGAAGTAGAAGCAGTGTAGAAGAAACATGCAAAAAAAAAAAACAAATTACATAATTGTGACCGTACCGTGTATGTGTAGATTTTGCCATTTTATGTATAGGTTGTCATATATCTCACACACCATCTCATCCCCCACCCACTATTGCAGGTTTATGTCCGGATGCCGTTTGTATGCGTGCGTTGCAATTCGCAGGAAGGATTCGGCTTGACTGGTTTTGTTTCGAACAAATCTTGCCTCAGTTCACGTCCACTTCCCCGTTTAGCATGATGTATAAAACCGAAACAAAGTAAAAAAGAAAATAACAGCATGATTTCTTACACATAGTTGTATTCAAGATCAATGGATGCCAAAAAAAAAACAAATAATAAGAAACAACTGTTCGTTGGGAGGCAGAGAATGAGCACTATTAGGGAGAAATAAGAATCGGCAAGGGCAAGGAAACGTGTGGTGTTTGGTGAACGTAAATCAGCAAACGGACATGATGCTGATGGTTCCTTCCTCAGTTAAAAAAAAACAAGCTCACCACTGAGCGGAACACTGGTTAAAACACAAGAAACAAAACAAAAGCAGAAAACTTTAACTTCTACCCCTTCTATCACAACGCCTCCCGCCTCCCCCTATTTATGGAAGGAAAATTGTAAACAAATAGTGTTGTCATAGCCATGAGATTACTTTCACTATAACGATATAACCGGATGTAACACGGAGCGCATGCTCACACACTCCCGCCCCTCTCCTTCCCAGTATCGGTATATATATATATACATATATATATATATATAGATAAAGGCGTATATATACATACATATATACATACTGGGAATACATATATATATAGATCTATATGAGGTATATATTTTACCCCCGCCCGTAACGCGCATCGAGTGGGTCTGCAGTCGTGTGTGTGTGCGCGCGCGCGTGTGTATTACCACGTGCAAATCTGCAAGCAAAAGCAAACGGGGACGAATACGATAAGGCGTAAATTTTAAAAACAACTGTGTAAATAAAAAGAAAATGTGACAAATTTTTGAAATTAATTAAGACTAGGCTGTAATTTAGTGACACGAAATCGAGGAAACAGGAATAAAGGAAGAACGTAAACGGATATGATGTGGGTGAGAGTTTTGTATTTTTGTTATTATTTGAACAGTTTGTTTTTTTATTTCGTCGTTGACATAATTTTTATTTGACGTTAATTATAGCACAGAACACATTAACGCTTTCTACATTGGAATACGTGATAATATGACTAAAAGAAGTCATAATTGAACAAAATTCGGTACGTATCTTGAGCTTTGTATCTTAAAATAAAACTTTTTACGGTAGGACATCCAGACGGAAGAGCGAGAGATGATACGAGGAATACTCTTTATCGAAGCAAATACAGAAACTTCCGGACCAGACGCAGACAACCGAGAGCCTCATTGCGTCATGATAATGATAAAGTGTACCACTGGTGGCACCGATATGGTAAATAGACCGGTGACAGAACTCTTCAAGATGAGCCCAATCAAGCCTATCGCTATCAATGCATCGATTGATTGTGGGGAAGAACATGCAAACAGGACGAGAGACTGGAATGTGACAACTTACCACAGTTCTGAAAGAAGTAACGACACCTGCGTCATCAAACGTTTATCAGCGGCAGTGTGTGAAGCCAGCGGAGGATCAATCCCCTTGGAGGCCCAGGGCGGAAATAAAGTTGGGGCCTCTGTTGGCACTCTTCTAAATGGAGCTACAATCATACGTGCGCCAACTTCGAGAAGCTGCACGTGGTGGAATTTACAACTAAAGCATCCAAGGAGCACTTTTCCATCGAAATGGTTCGCTCGCTGTGCTTCCGGGATATTCGCCATGCAACACTCAGTTATACTTCTTCGATCTTAACTTAACTTATCAAAAAACTCAAGCACAAGTAGTTGGTGGTGAACTCAATCGCTATTGTCTGTCCTGCAGCGGGTATTTATCACACACAATCTCCTAACACGGATGTTCAGTCATACGTAAGAACGCATGTCTGTTCGCGATGAACTGCGCCTTTACCTCCTTTCACGTAAAGCAGGTATTGACCAGTGCCGAAACAACGCACCGACTGCAGGTGAGATGGGTCATGTGTGTTTGTGACGATATCACCGGTAGCACGGAATATACACGGGAGATTGTGCTGCAACATCGTGCTAAAGGATCCTTAAGGCCAGTGTATGAGACCATCCAGATGATGCGTCCACTACAGTACCCGATCCTGTTTCCACGGTGTGAAGCCGGTTGGACTCATGGTATGTTTAAGATACGTCGCCGAGGAAGACAGCCGAGACCATCGAGCACGGGGACAAACACAGATAGTGGTGCCGTCATCAATGAGAATGATCCCCAGATGGAGCCGAATGCAGAGGAAAATTCATCCAATCAAATTACTCCACGTAAATATGCCACGTATATATTGCATATCCTGGCGGGAGATCGCTCATTCTCTGATGCATTGTGAGGGGTAGTCACCTGTCATACATTTTGCAATACAGAATGAGCGAGTTACTAAGTTATGAAATTCGATTTTGATTTGAACGGCTACATCAATGATCATTCGCTCACGTCGATGTTTTAGGCGATGAACAAATATTAACGGTTGATTTCTGCGGTGAGCTTCTACTTACTGAACTACTTCAACAATTGATTATGTTTTATAGCATTCTTTGATCCATTAAGTGCAGGGCCACGAGAGTTGACAAAATGCTGACAAATTTGTCCAATGACCAAATCAGCTGGTCAACTGTGAAAACCACTATACCATAGCCGCGCACACAATTGTTTTCAGATTTCCGATACCAGGAGAGCATGTTTTCAAGTGGTGACATCTGCAGCTTGGGACAAATTTGCCCATCACTATTGCTATTGCATACTATCAAACACGTGAGATCGCCAATGCAAGTGGGGTGGGGTGGTTGGGGGCCATCCTGGTTCGCCATCTTATCCGCCATCTTGTCCGCCATCTTGTCCTCCATCTTGTCCGCCATCTTGTCCGCCATCTCGTCCGCCATCTCGTCCGCCATCTTGTCCGCCATCTTGTCCGCCATCTTGTCCGCCATCTTGTCCGCCATCTTGTCCACCATCTTGGCCGCCATCTTGTCCGCCATCTTGTCCGCCATCTTGTCCGCCATCTTGTCCGCAATCTTGTCCGCCATCTTGTCCGCCATCTCGTCCGCCATCTTGTCCGCCATCTTGTCCGCCATCTTGTACGCCATCTTGGCCGCCTGCTTGTCCGCCATCTTGTCCGCCATCTTGGCCGCCATCTTGGTCCGCCATCTTGTCCGCCATCTTGTCCGCCATCTCGTCCGCCATCTTGTCCGCCATCTTGTCCGCCATTTTGTCCGCCATCTTGTCCGCCATCTTGGCCGCCTGCTTGTCCGCCATCTTGTGTCCGCCATCTTGTCCGCCATCTTGTCCGCCATCTTGTCCGCCATCTTGGTCCGCCATCTTGTCCGCCATCTTGTCCGCCATCTTGTTCGTCATCTTGTCCGCCATCTTGGTCCGCCATCTTGTCCACCATCTTGTCCGCCATCTTGTCCACCATCTTGGCCGCCATCTTGGCCGCCATCTTGGACGCCATCTTGGCCGCCATCTTGTCCGCCATCTTGTTCCGCCATCTTGGTCCGCCATCTTGTCCGCCATCTTGTCCGCCATCTTGTCCGCCATCTTGTCCGCCATCTTGGCCGCCATCTTGGCCGCCATCTTGGCCGCCATCTTGGCCGCCATCTTGGCCGCCATCTTGTCCGCCATCTTGGTCCGCCATCTTGTCCGCCATCTTGTCCGCCATCTTGTCCGCCATCTTGTCCGCCATCTTGTCCGCCATTTGGTCCGCCATCTTGGCCGCCATCTTGTCCGCCATCTTATCCGCCATCTTGTCCGCCATCTTGGTCCGCCATCTTGGTCCGCCATCTTGTCCGCCATCTTGTCCGCCATCTTGTCCGCCATCTTGTCCGCCATCTTGTCCGCCATCTTGTCCGCCATCTTGGCCGCCATCTTGGCCGCCATCTTGTCCGCCATCTTGTCCGCCATCTTGTCCGCCATCTTGTGTCCGCCATCTTGGTCCGCCATCTTGTCCGCCATCTTGTCCGCCATCTTGTCCGCCATCTTGTCCGCCATCTTGGTCCGCCATCTTGTCCGCCATCTTGTCCGCCATCTTGTCCGCCATCCTGGTTCGCCATCTTGTGTCCGCCATCTTGTCCGCCATCTTGTCCGCCATCTTGTCCGCCATCTTGTCCGCCATCTTGTCCGCCATCTTGGTCCGCCATCTTGGCCGCCATCTTGTCCGCCATCTTGTCCGCCATCTTGTCCGCCATCTTGTCCGCCATCTTGGTCCGCCATCTTGTCCGCCATTTTGAACGCCATCTTGTCCGCCATCTTGTCCGCCATCCTGGTTCGCCATCTTGTGTCCGCCATCTTGTCCGCCATCTTGTTCGCCATCTTGTCCACCATCTTGGCCGCCATCTTGTCCGCCATCTTGTCCGCCATCTTGGCCGCCATCTTGGCCGCCATCTTGTCCGCCATCTTGTCCGCCATCTTGTCCGCCATCTTGTCCGCCATCTTGTCCGCCATCTTGTCCGCCATCTTGGCCGCCATCTTGGCCGCCATCTTGGCCGCCATCTTGTGTCCGCCATCTTATCCGCCATCTTGTCCGCCATCTTGGCCGCCATCTTGGCCGCCATCTTGTCCGCCATCTTGTCCGCCATCTTGGCCGCCATCTTGTCCGCCATCTTGTCCGCCATCTTGGTCCGCCATCTTGCCCGCCATCTTGTCCGCCATCTTGTCCGCCATCTTGGTCCGCCATCTTGTCCGCCATCTTGGTCCGCCATCTTGTCCGCCATCTTGTCCGCCATCTTGTCCGCCATCTTGGTCCGCCATCTTGTCCGCCATCTTGGTCCGCCATCTTGTCCGCCATCTTGTCCGCCATCTTGTCCGCCATCTTGTCCGCCATCTTGTCCGCCATCTTGGCCGCCATCTTGTCCGCCATCTTGTCCGCCATCTTGTCCGCCATCTTGTCCGCCATCTTGTCCGCCATCTTGTCCGCCATCTTGTCCGCCATCTTGGTCCGCCATCTTGTCCGCCATCTTGTCCGCCATCTTGGTCCGCCATCTTGTCCGCCATCTTGGCCGCCATCTTGGTCCGCCATCTTGTCCGCCATCTTGTCCGCCATCTTGTCCGCCATCTTGTCCGCCATCTTGTCCGCCATCTTGTCCGCCATCTTGTCCGCCATCTTGGTCCGCCATCTTGCCCGCCATCTTGTCCGCCATCTTGTCCGCCATCTTGGTCCGCCATCTTGTCCACCATCTTGTCCGCCATCTTGTCCGCCATCTTGTCCGCCATCTTGTCCGCCATCTTGTCCGCCATCTTGGTCCGCCATCTTGTCCACCATCTTGTCCGCCATCTTGGCCGCCATCTTGGCTGCCATCTTGACCGCCATCTTGTCCGCCATCTGGACCGCCATCTTGTCCGCCATCTTGTTCCGCCATCTTGGTCCGCCATCTTGTCCGCCATCTTGGTCCGCCATCTTGGTCCGCCATCTTGTCCGCCATCTTGTCCGCCATCTTGTCCACCATCTTGTCCGCCATCTTGTCCGCCATCTTGGTCCGCCATCTTGTCCGCCATCTTGTCCGCCATCTTGTCCGCCATCTTGTCCGCCATCTTGGCCGCCATCTTGTCCGCCATCTTGTCCGCCATCTTGTCCGCCATCTTATCCGCCATCTTGGTCCGCCATCTTGCCCGCCATCTTGGCCGCCATCTTGTCCGCCATCTTGTCCGCCATCTTGTCCGCCATCTTGTCCGCCATCTTGTCCGCCATCTTGTCCGCCATCTTGTCCGCCATCTCGGCCGCCATCTTGGCCGCCATCTTGTCCGCCATCTTGTCCGCCATCTTGTCCGCCATCTTGTCCGCCATCTTGGTCCGCCATCTTGTCCGCCATCTTGTCCGCCATCTTGGTCCGCCATCTTGTCCGCCATCTTGGCCGCCATCTTGTTCGCCATCTTGTCCGCCATCTTGTCCGCCATCTTGATCCGCCATCTTGTCCGCCATCTTGTCCGCCATCTTGGCCGCCATCTTGGCCGCCATCTTGGCCGCCATCTTGTCCGCCATCTTGTCCGCCATCTTGTCCGCCATCTTGTCCGCCATCTTGGTCCGCCATCTTGTCCGCCATCTTGGTCCGCCATCTTGGCCACCATCTTGGCCACCATCTTGTCCGCCATCTTGTCCGCCATCTTGGCCGCCATCTGGTCCGCCATCTTGTCCGCCATCTTGGCCCGCCATCTTGGCCGCCATCTTGTCCGCCATCTTGTCCGCCATCTTGTCCGCCATCTTGTCCGCCATCTTGTCCGCCATCTTGGTCCGCCATCTTGGCCGCCATCTTGACCGCCATCTTGTCCGCCATCTTGTCCGCCATCTTGGCCGCCATCTTGTCCGCCATCTTGTCCGCCATCTTGTCCGCCATCTTGTCCGCCATCTTGTCCGCCATCTTGTCCGCCATCTTGATCCGCCATCTTGTCCGCCATCTTGTCCGCCATCTTGGCCGCCATCTTGGCCGCCATCTTGGCCGCCATCTTGTCCGCCATCTTGTCCGCCATCTTGTCCGCCATCTTGGTCCGCCATCTTGTCCGCCATCTTGGCCGCCATCTTGTCCGCCATCTTGATCCGCCATCTTGTCCGCCATCTTGTGTCCGCCATCTTGTCCGCCATCTTGGCCGCCATCTTGACCGCCATCTTGTCCGCCATCTTGTCCGCCATCTTGTCCGCCATCTTGTCCGCCATCTTGGTCCGCCATCTTGTCCGCCATCTTGTCCGCCATCTTGTCCGCCATCTTGTCCACCATCTTGTCCGCCATCTTGGTCCGCCATCTTGTCCGCCATCTTGTCCGCCATCTTGTCCGCCATGTTGTCCGCCATCTTGTCCGCCATCTTGTCCGCCATCTTGGTCCGCCATCTTGCCCGCCATCTTGGCCGCCATCTTGGCCGCCATCTTGGCCGCCATCTTGTCCGCCATCTTGGTCCGCCATCTTGTCCGCCATCTTGTCCGCCATCTTGTCCGCCATCTTGTCCGCCATCTTGTCCGCCATCTTGTCCGCCATCTTGGCCGCCATCTTGACCGCCATCTTGTCCGCCATCTTGACCGCCATCTTGTCCGCCATCTTGTCCGCCATCTTGTCCGCCATCTTGTCCGCCATCTTGTCCGCCATCTTGTCCGCCATCTTGTCCGCCATCTTGTCCACCATCTTGTCCGCCATCTTGGTCCGCCATCTTGTCCGCCATCTTGTCCGCCATCTTGGCCGCCATCTTGGCCGCCATCTTGGCCGCCATCTTGTCCGCCATCTTGTCCGCCATCTTGTCCGCCATCTTGTCCGCCATCTTGTCCGCCATCTGGTCCGCCATCTTGTCCGCCATCTTGGCCGCCATCTTGGCCGCCATCTTGTCCGCCATCTTGTCCGCCATCTTGTCCGCCATCTTGTCCGCCATCTTGGTCCGCCATCTTGGCCGCCATCTTGACCGCCATCTTGTCCGCCATCTTGTCCGCCATCTTGGCCGCCATCTTGTCCGCCATCTTGTCCGCCATCTTGTCCGCCATCTTGATCCGCCATCTTGTCCGCCATCTTGTCCGCCATCTTGTCCGCCATCTTGTCCGTCATCTTGTCCGCCATCTTGTCCGCCATCTTGTCCGCCATCTTGGTCCGCCATCTTGTCCGCCATCTTGGTCCGCCATCTTGGCCGCCATCTTGTCCGTCATCTTGTCCGCCATCTTGGTCCGCCATCTTGTCCACCATCTTGTCCGCCATCTTGTCCGCCATCTTGTCCGCCATCTTGGCCGCCATCTTGGTCCGCCATCTTGTCCGCCATCTTGTCCGCCATCTTGTCCGCCATCTTGTCCGCCATCTTGTCCGCCATCTTGTCCGCCATCTTGTCCGCCATCTTGTCCGCCATCTTGGTCCGCCATCTTGTCCACCATCTTGTCCGCCATCTTGTCCGCCATCTTGTCCGCCATCTTGGCCGCCATCTTGGCCGCCATCTTGACCGCCATCTTGTCCGCCATCTTGTCCGCCATCTTGTCCGCCATCTTGTCCGCCATCTTGTCCGCCATCTTGTCCGCCATCTTGGTCCGCCATCTTGTCCGCCATCTTGTCCGCCATCTTGTCCGCCATCTTGTCCACCATCTTGTCCGCCATCTTGTCCGCCATCTTGTCCGCCATCTTGTCCGCCATCTTGTCCGCCATCTTGTCCGCCATCTTGTCCGCCATCTTGTTCGCCATCTTGTCCGCCATCTTGGCCGCCATCTTGATCCGCCATCTTGTCCGCCATCTTGTCCGCCATCTTGGCCGCCATCTTGGCCGCCATCTTGGCCGCCATCTTGTCCGCCATCTTGTCCGCCATCTTGTCCGCCATCTTGTCCGCCATCTTGGTCCGCCATCTTGTCCGCCATCTTGGTCCGCCATCTTGGCCACCATCTTGGCCACCATCTTGTCCGCCATCTTGTCCGCCATCTTGGCCGCCATCTGGTCCGCCATCTTGTCCGCCATCTTGGCCCGCCATCTTGGCCGCCATCTTGTCCGCCATCTTGTCCGCCATCTTGTCCGCCATCTTGTCCGCCATCTTGTCCGCCATCTTGGTCCGCCATCTTGGCCGCCATCTTGACCGCCATCTTGTCCGCCATCTTGTCCGCCATCTTGGCCGCCATCTTGTCCGCCATCTTGTCCGCCATCTTGTCCGCCATCTTGTCCGCCATCTTGTCCGCCATCTTGTCCGCCATCTTGATCCGCCATCTTGTCCGCCATCTTGTCCGCCATCTTGGCCGCCATCTTGGCCGCCATCTTGGCCGCCATCTTGTCCGCCATCTTGTCCGCCATCTTGTCCGCCATCTTGGTCCGCCATCTTGTCCGCCATCTTGGCCGCCATCTTGTCCGCCATCTTGATCCGCCATCTTGTCCGCCATCTTGTGTCCGCCATCTTGTCCGCCATCTTGGCCGCCATCTTGACCGCCATCTTGTCCGCCATCTTGTCCGCCATCTTGTCCGCCATCTTGTCCGCCATCTTGGTCCGCCATCTTGTCCGCCATCTTGTCCGCCATCTTGTCCGCCATCTTGTCCACCATCTTGTCCGCCATCTTGGTCCGCCATCTTGTCCGCCATCTTGTCCGCCATCTTGTCCGCCATGTTGTCCGCCATCTTGTCCGCCATCTTGTCCGCCATCTTGGTCCGCCATCTTGCCCGCCATCTTGGCCGCCATCTTGGCCGCCATCTTGGCCGCCATCTTGTCCGCCATCTTGGTCCGCCATCTTGTCCGCCATCTTGTCCGCCATCTTGTCCGCCATCTTGTCCGCCATCTTGTCCGCCATCTTGTCCGCCATCTTGGCCGCCATCTTGACCGCCATCTTGTCCGCCATCTTGACCGCCATCTTGTCCGCCATCTTGTCCGCCATCTTGTCCGCCATCTTGTCCGCCATCTTGTCCGCCATCTTGTCCGCCATCTTGTCCGCCATCTTGTCCACCATCTTGTCCGCCATCTTGGTCCGCCATCTTGTCCGCCATCTTGTCCGCCATCTTGGCCGCCATCTTGGCCGCCATCTTGGCCGCCATCTTGTCCGCCATCTTGTCCGCCATCTTGTCCGCCATCTTGTCCGCCATCTTGTCCGCCATCTGGTCCGCCATCTTGTCCGCCATCTTGGCCGCCATCTTGGCCGCCATCTTGTCCGCCATCTTGTCCGCCATCTTGTCCGCCATCTTGTCCGCCATCTTGGTCCGCCATCTTGGCCGCCATCTTGACCGCCATCTTGTCCGCCATCTTGTCCGCCATCTTGGCCGCCATCTTGTCCGCCATCTTGTCCGCCATCTTGTCCGCCATCTTGATCCGCCATCTTGTCCGCCATCTTGTCCGCCATCTTGTCCGCCATCTTGTCCGTCATCTTGTCCGCCATCTTGTCCGCCATCTTGTCCGCCATCTTGGTCCGCCATCTTGTCCGCCATCTTGGTCCGCCATCTTGGCCGCCATCTTGTCCGTCATCTTGTCCGCCATCTTGGTCCGCCATCTTGTCCACCATCTTGTCCGCCATCTTGTCCGCCATCTTGTCCGCCATCTTGGCCGCCATCTTGGTCCGCCATCTTGTCCGCCATCTTGTCCGCCATCTTGTCCGCCATCTTGTCCGCCATCTTGTCCGCCATCTTGTCCGCCATCTTGTCCGCCATCTTGTCCGCCATCTTGGTCCGCCATCTTGTCCGCCATCTTGTCCGCCATCTTGGTCCGCCATCTTGTCCACCATCTTGTCCGCCATCTTGTCCGCCATCTTGTCCGCCATCTTGGCCGCCATCTTGGTCCGCCATCTTGTCCGCCATCTTGTCCGCCATCTTGTCCGCCATCTTGGCCGCCATCTTGTCCGCCATCTTGTCCGCCATCTTGTCCGCCATCTTGTCCGCCATCTTGGTCCGCCATCTTGTCCGCCATCTTGTCCGCCATCTTGGTCCGCCATCTTGTCCGCCATCTTGGCCGCCATCTTGGTCCGCCATCTTGTCCGCCATCTTGTCCGCCATCTTGTCCGCCATCTTGTCCGCCATCTTGTCCGCCATCTTGTCCGCCATCTTGTCCGCCATCTTGTCCGCCATCTTGTCCGCCATCTTGGTCCGCCATCTTGCCCGCCATCTTGTCCGCCATCTTGTCCGCCATCTTGGTCCGCCATCTTGTCCACCATCTTGTCCGCCATCTTGTCCGCCATCTTGTCCGCCATCTTGGTCCGCCATCTTGTCCGCCATCTTGTCCGCCATCTTGTCCGCCATCTTGTCCGCCATCTTGGCCGCCATCTTGACCGCCATCTTGTCCGCCATCTTGTCCGCCATCTTGTCCGCCATCTTGTCCGCCATCTTGGCCGCCATCTTGGCCGCCATCTTGGTCCGCCATCTTGTCCGCCATCTTGTCCGCCATCTTGTCCGCCATCTTGTCCGCCATCTTGGCCGCCATCTTGTCCGCCATCTTGGTCCGCCATCTTGGCCGCCATCTTGGCCGCCATCTTGTCCGCCATCTTGTCCGCCATCTTGGCCGCCATCTTGTCCGCCATCTTGTCCGCCATCTTGATCCGCTATCTTGTCCGCCATCTTGTCCGCCATCTTGGCCGCCATCTTGGCCGCCATCTTGGCCGCCATCTTGGCCGCCATCTTGTCCGCCATCTTGTCCGCCATCTTGTCCGCCATCTTGGTCCGCCATCTTGTCCGCCATCTTGGTCCGCCATCTTGGCCACCATCTTGTCCGCCATCTTGTCCGCCATCTTGGTCCGCCATCTTGTCCGCCATCTTGTCCGCCATCTTGTCCGCAATCTTGTCCGCCATCTTGTCCGCCATCTTGTCCGCCATCTTGGTCCGCCATCTTGGCCGCCATCTTGTCCGCCATCTTGTCCGCCATCTTGTCCGCCATCTTGTCCGCCATCTTGTCCGCCATCTTGTCCGCCATCTTGTCCGCCATCTTGTCCGCCATCTTGTCCGCCATCTTGGCCGCCATCTTGGCCGCCATCTTGCCCGCCATCTTGTCCGCCATCTTGGTCCGCCATCTTGTCCACCATCTTGTCCGCCATCTTGTCCGCCATCTTGTCCGCCATCTTGGTCCGCCATCTTGTCCACCATCTTGTCCGCCATCTTGTCCGCCATCTTGTCCGCCATCTTGGCCGCCATCTTGGCCGCCATCTTGACCGCCATCTTGTCCGCCATCTTGTCCGCCATCTTGTCCGCCATCTTGTCCGCCATCTTGTCCGCCATCTTGTCCGCCATCTTGGTCCGCCATCTTGTCCGCCATCTTGTCCGCCATCTTGTCCGCCATCTTGTCCACCATCTTGTCCGCCATCTTGTCCGCCATCTTGTCCGCCATCTTGTCCGCCATCTTGTCCGCCATCTTGGCCGCCATCTTGTCCGCCATCTTGTCCGCCATCTTATCCGCCATCTTGTCCGCCATCTTGTCCGCCATCTTGGCCGCCATCTTGGCCGCCATCTTGGCCGCCATCTTGTCCGCCATCTTGTCCGCCATCTTGTCCGCCATCTTGTCCGCCATCTTGGTCCGCCATCTTGTCCGCCATCTTGGTCCGCCATCTTGGCCGCCATCTTGTCCGTCATCTTGTCCGTCATCTTGGTCCGCCATCTTGTCCGCCATCTTGTCCGCCATCTTGTCCGCCATCTTGTCCGCCATCTTGTCCGCCATCTTGGTCCGCCATCTTGTCCACCATCTTGTCCGCCATCTTGTCCGCCATCTTGTCCGCCATCTTGTCCGCCATCTTGTCCGCCATCTTGTCCGCCATCTTGGCCGCCATCTTGTCCGCCATGTTGTCCGCCATCTTGACCGCCATCTTGTCCGCCATCTTGTCCGCCATCTTGTCCGCCATCTTGTCCGCCATCTTGTCCGCCATCTTGTCCGCCATCTTGTCCGCCATCTTGGTCCGCCATCTTGTCCGCCATCTTGTCCGCCATCTTGTCCACCATCTTGTCCGCCATCTTGTCCGCCATCTTGTCCGCCATCTTGTCCGCCATCTTGTCCGCCATCTTGTCCGCCATCTTGTCCGCCATCTTGGTCCGCCATCTTGTCCGCCATCTTGGCCGCCATCTTGTCCGCCATCTTGTCCGCCATCTTGGTCCGCCATCTTGTCCGCCATCTTGGTCCGCCATCTTGTCCGCCATCTTGGCCGCCATCTTGTCCGCCATCTTGTCCGCCATCTTGTCCGCCATCTTGTCCGCCATCTTGTCCGCCATCTTGTCCGCCATCTTGGTCCGCCATCTTGTCCGCCATCTTGTCCGCCATCTTGTCCGCCATCTTGTCCGCCATCTTGTCCGCCATCTTGTCCGCCATCTTGTCCGCCATCTTGTCCGCCATCTTGGTCCGCCATCTTGTCCGCCATCTTGTCCGCCATCTTGTCCGCCATCTTGTCCGCCATCTTGTCCGCCATCTTGTCCGCCATCTTGTCCGCCATCTTGGCCGCCATCTTGTCCGCCATCTTGTCCGCCATCTTGGCCGCCATCTTGGTCCGCCATCTTGACCGCCATCTTGTCCGCCATCTTGGTCCGCCATCTTGCCCGCCATCTTGTCCGCCATCTTGTCCGCCATCTTGGTCCGCCATCTTGTCCACCATCTTGTCCGCCATCTTGTCCGCCATCTTGTCCGCCATCTTGTCCGCCATCTTGTCCGCCATCTTGGTTCGCCATCTTGTCCGCCATCTTGGCCGCCATCTTGTCCGCCATCTTGTCCGCCATCTTGGTCCGCCATCTTGCCCGCCATCTTGTCCGCCATCTTGTCCGCCATCTTGGTCCGCCATCTTGTCCACCATCTTGTCCGCCATCTTGTCCGCCATCTTGTCCGCCATCTTGGTCCGCCATCTTGTCCACCATCTTGTCCGCAATCTTGTCCGCCATCTTGTCCGCCATCTTGGCCGCCATCTTGGCCGCCATCTTGACCGCCATCTTGTCCGCCATCTTGTCCGCCATCTTGTCCGCCATCTTGTCCGCCATCTTGTCCCCCATCTTGTCCGCCATCTTGTCCGCCATCTTGTCCGCCATCTTGTCCACCATCTTGTCCGCCATCTTGTCCGCCATCTTGTCCGCCATCTTGTCCGCCATCTTGTCCGCCATCTTGTCCACCATCTTGTCCGCCATCTTGTCCGCCATCTTGGTCCGCCATCTTATCCGCCATCTTGTCCGCCATCTTGTCCGCCATCTTGTCCGCCATCTTGGCCGCCATCTTGTCCGCCATCTTGTCCGCCATCTTATCCGCCATCTTGGTCCGCCATCTTGCCCGCCATCTTGGCCGCCATCTTGGCCGCCATCTTGGCCGCCATCTTGTCCGCCATCTTGTCCGCCATCTTGTCCGCCATCTTGGCCGCCATCTTGACCGCCATCTTGTCCGCCATCTTGTCCGCCATCTTGTCCGCCATTTTGTCCGCCATCTTGTCCGCCATCTTGTCCGCCATCTTGTCCGCCATCTTGTCCGCCATCTTGTCCGCCATCTTGGTCCGCCATCTTGTCCGCCATTTTGTCCGCCATCTTGGTCCGCCATCTTGTCCGCCATCTTGTCCGCCATCTTGGTCCGCCATCTTGTCCACCATCTTGTCCGCCATCTTGTCCGCAATCTTGTCCGCCACCTTGTCCGCCATCTTGTCCGCCATCTTGGTCCGCCATCTTGTCCGCCATCTTGGTCCGCCATCTTGGCCGCCATCTTGTCCGCCATCTTGTCCGCCATCTTGTCCGCCATCTTGTCCGCCATCTTGTCCGCCATCTTGTCCGCCATCTTGTCCGCCATCTTATCCGCCATCTTGGTCCGCCATCTTGCCCGCCATCTTGGCCGCCATCTTGGCCGCCATCTTGGCCGCCATCTTGTCCGCCATCTTGTCCGCCATCTTGTCCGCCATCTTGTCCGCCATCTTGTCCGCCATCTGGTCCGCCATTTTGTCCGCCATCTTGGCCGCCATCTTGGCCGCCATCTTGTCCGCCATCTTGTCCGCCATCTTGTCCGCCATCTTGATCCGCCATCTTGGTCCGCCATCTTGGCCGCCATCTTGACCGCCATCTTGTCCGCCATCTTGTCCGCCATCTTGGCCGCCATCTTGTCCGCCATCTTGTCCGCCATCTTGTCCGCCATCTTGATCCGCCATCTTGTCCGCCATCTTGTCCGCCATCTTGGCCGCCATCTTGGCCGCCATCTTGGCCGCCATCTTGTCCGCCATCTTGATCCGCCATCTTGTCCGCCATCTTGTCCGCCATCTTGGTCCGCCATCTTGTCCGCCATCTTGGCCGCCATCTTGTCCGTCATCTTGTCCGCCATCTTGGTCCGCCATCTTGTCCACCATCTTGTCCGCCATCTTGTCCGCAATCTTGTCCGCCATCTTGTCCGCCATCTTGGTCTGCCATCTTGTCCGCCATCTTGTCCGCCATCTTGTCCGCCATCTTGTCCGCCATCTTGTCCGCCATCTTGTCCGCCATCTTGTCCGCCATCTTGGTCCGCCATCTTGACCGCCATCTTGTCCGCCATCTTGTCCGCCATCTTGTCCGCCATCTTGTCCGCCATCTTGTCCGCCATCTTGTCCGCCATCTTGTCCGCCATCTTGGTCCGCCATCTTGTCCGCCATCTTGTCCGCCATCTTGTCCACCATCTTGTCCGCCATCTTGGTCCGCCATCTTGTCCGCCATCTTGTCCGCCATCTTGTCCGCCATCTTGTCCGCCATCTTGTCCGCCATCTTGGTCCGCCATCTTGTCCGCCATCTTGGCCGCCATCTTGTCCGCCATCTTGTCCGCCATCTTGGTCCGCCATCTTGTCCGCCATCTTGGTCCGCCATCTTGTCCGCCATCTTGGCCGCCATCTTGTCCGCCATCTTGGCCGCCATCTTGTCCGCCATCTTGTCCGCCATCTTGTCCGCCATCTTGTCCGCCATCTTGGTCCGCCATCTTGTCCGCCATCTTGTCCGCCATCTTGAACGCTATCTTGTCCGCCATCTTGTCCGCCATCTTGTCCGCCATCTTGGTCCGCCATCTTGTCCGCCATCTTGTCCGCCATCTTGTCCGCCATCTTGTCCGCCATCTTGTCCGCCATCTTGGCCGCCATCTTGTCCGCCATCTTGTCCGCCATCTTGGCCGCCATCTTGGTCCGCCATCTTGTCCGCCATCTTGTCCGCCATTTGGTCCGCCATCTTGTCCGCCATCTTGTCCGCCATCTTGTCCGCCATCTTGTCCGCCATCTTGTCCGCCATCTTGTCCGCCATCTTGTCCGCCATCTTGTCCGCCATCTTGGCCGCCATCTTGTCCGCCATCTTGTCCGCCATCTTGTCCGCCATCTTATCCGCCATCTTGGTCCGCCATCTTGCCCGCCATCTTGGCCGCCATCTTGTCCGCCATCTTGTCCGCCATCTTGTCCGCCATCTTGTCCGCCATCTTGTCCGCCATCTTGTCCGCCATCTTGTCCGCCATCTTGTCCGCCATCTTGTCCGCCATCTTGGTCCGCCATCTTGTCCGCCATCTTGGCCGCCATCTTGTCCGCCATCTTGTCCGCCATCTTGGTCCGCCATCTTGTCCGCCATCTTGGTCCGCCATCTTGTCCGCCATCTTGGCCGCCATCTTGTCCGCCATCTTGTCCGCCATCTTGTCCGCCATCTTGTCCGCCATCTTGTCCGCCATCTTGGTCCGCCATCTTGTCCGCCATCTTGTCCGCCATCTTGTCCGCCATCTTGTCCGCCATCTTGTCCGCCATCTTGTCCGCCATCTTGTCCGCCATCTTGGTCCGCCATCTTGTCCGCCATCTTGTCCGCCATCTTGTCCGCCATCTTGTCCGCCATCTTGTCCGCCATCTTGTCCGCCATCTTGGCCGCCATCTTGTCCGCCATCTTGTCCGCCATCTTGGCCGCCATCTTGGTCCGCCATCTTGACCGCCATCTTGTCCGCCATCTTGGCCGCCATCTTGGCCGCCATCTTGTCCGCCATCTTGTCCGCCATCTTGTCCGCCATCTTGGTCCGCCATCTTGTCCGCCATCTTGGCCGCCATCTTGGTCCGCCATCTTGTCCGCCATCTTGTCCGCCATCTTGTCCGCCATCTTGGCCGCCATCTTGTCCGCCATCTTGGCCGCCATCTTGTCCGCCATCTTGTCCGCCATCTTGTCCGCCATCTTGTCCGCCATCTTGGTCCGCCATCTTGTCCGCCATCTTGTCCGCCATCTTGAAAGCTATCTTGTCCGCCATCTTGTCCGCCATCTTGTCCGCCATCTTGGTCCGCCATCTTGTCCGCCATCTTGTCCGCCATCTTGTCCGCCATCTTGTCCGCCATCTTGTCCGCCATCTTGGCCGCCATCTTGTCCGCCATCTTGTCCGCCATCTTGTCCGCCATCTTGTCCGCCATCTTGTCCGCCATCTTGGTTCGCCATCTTGTCCGCCATCTTGGCCGCCATCTTGTCCGCCATCTTGTCCGCCATCTTGGTCCGCCATCTTGCCCGCCATCTTGTCCGCCATCTTGTCCGCCATCTTGGTCCGCCATCTTGTCCACCATCTTGTCCGCCATCTTGTCCGCCATCTTGTCCGCCATCTTGGTCCGCCATCTTGTCCACCATCTTGTCCGCAATCTTGTCCGCCATCTTGTCCGCCATCTTGGCCGCCATCTTGGCCGCCATCTTGACCGCCATCTTGTCCGCCATCTTGTCCGCCATCTTGTCCGCCATCTTGTCCGCCATCTTGTCCGCCATCTTGTCCGCCATCTTGTCCGCCATCTTGTCCGCCATCTTGTCCACCATCTTGTCCGCCATCTTGTCCGCCATCTTGTCCGCCATCTTGTCCGCCATCTTGTCCATCATCTTGTCCGCCATCTTGTCCGCCATCTTGGTCCGCCATCTTATCCGCCATCTTGTCCGCCATCTTGTCCGCCATCTTGTCCGCCATCTTGGCCGCCATCTTGTCCGCCATCTTGTCCGCCATCTTATCCGCCATCTTGGTCCGCCATCTTGCCCGCCATCTTGGCCGCCATCTTGGCCGCCATCTTGGCCGCCATCTTGTCCGCCATCTTGTCCGCCATCTTGGCCGCCATCTTGACCGCCATCTTGTCCGCCATCTTGTCCGCCATCATGTCCGCCATTTTGTCCGCCATCTTGTCCGCCATCTTGTCCGCCATCTTGTCCGCCATCTTGTCCGCCATCTTGTCCGCCATCTTGGTCCGCCATCTTGTCCGCCATTTTGTCCGCCATCTTGGTCCGCCATCTTGTCCGCCATCTTGTCCGCCATCTTGGTCCGCCATCTTGTCCACCATCTTGTCCGCCATCTTGTCCGCAATCTTGTCCGCCATCTTGTCCGCCATCTTGTCCGCCATCTTGGTCCGCCATCTTGTCCGCCATCTTGGTCCGCCATCTTGGCCGCCATCTTGTCCGCCATCTTGTCCGCCATCTTGTCCGCCATCTTGTCCGCCATCTTGTCCGCCATCTTGTCCGCCATCTTGTCCGCCATCTTATCCGCCATCTTGGTCCGCCATCTTGCCCGCCATCTTGGCCGCCATCTTGGCCGCCATCTTGGCCGCCATCTTGTCCGCCATCTTGTCCGCCATCTTGTCCGCCATCTTGTCCGCCATCTGGTCCGCCATTTTGTCCGCCATCTTGGCCGCCATCTTGGCCGCCATCTTGTCCGCCATCTTGTCCGCCATCTTGTCCGCCATCTTGATCCGCCATCTTGGTCCGCCATCTTGGCCGCCATCTTGACCGCCATCTTGTCCGCCATCTTGTCCGCCATCTTGGCCGCCATCTTGTCCGCCATCTTGTCCGCCATCTTGTCCGCCATCTTGATCCGCCATCTTGTCCGCCATCTTGTCCGCCATCTTGGCCGCCATCTTGGCCGCCATCTTGATCCGCCATCTTGTCCGCCATCTTGTCCGCCATCTTGGTCCGCCATCTTGTCCGCCATCTTGGCCGCCATCTTGTCCGTCATCTTGTCCGCCATCTTGGTCCGCCATCTTGTCCACCATCTTGTCCGCCATCTTGTCCGCAATCTTGTCCGCCATCTTGTCCGCCATCTTGGTCTGCCATCTTGTCCGCCATCTTGTCCGCCATCTTGTCCGCCATCTTGTCCGCCATCTTGTCCGCCATCTTGTCCGCCATCTTGTCCGCCATCTTGGTCCGCCATCTTGACCGCCATCTTGTCCGCCATCTTGTCCGCCATCTTGTCCGCCATCTTGTCCGCCATCTTGTCCGCCATCTTGTCCGCCATCTTGTCCGCCATCTTGGTCCGCCATCTTGTCCGCCATCTTGTCCGCCATCTTGTCCACCATCTTGTCCGCCATCTTGGTCCGCCATCTTGTCCGCCATCTTGTCCGCCATCTTGTCCGCCATCTTGTCCGCCATCTTGTCCGCCATCTTGGTCCGCCATCTTGTCCGCCATCTTGGCCGCCATCTTGTCCGCCATCTTGTCCGCCATCTTGGTCCGCCATCTTGTCCGCCATCTTGGTCCGCCATCTTGTCCGCCATCTTGGCCGCCATCTTGTCCGCCATCTTGGCCGCCATCTTGTCCGCCATCTTGTCCGCCATCTTGTCCGCCATCTTGTCCGCCATCTTGGTCCGCCATCTTGTCCGCCATCTTGTCCGCCATCTTGAACGCTATCTTGTCCGCCATCTTGTCCGCCATCTTGTCCGCCATCTTGGTCCGCCATCTTGTCCGCCATCTTGTCCGCCATCTTGGCCGCCATCTTGTCCGCCATCTTGTCCGCCATCTTGGCCGCCATCTTGTCCGCCATCTTGTCCGCCATCTTGGCCGCCATCTTGGTCCGCCATCTTGTCCGCCATCTTGTCCGCCATCTTGTCCGCCATCTTGTCCGCCATCTTGTCCGCCATCTTGTCCGCCATCTTGTCCGCCATCTTGGCCGCCATCTTGTCCGCCATCTTGTCCGCCATCTTGTCCGCCATCTTATCCGCCATCTTGGTCCGCCATCTTGCCCGCCATCTTGGCCGCCATCTTGTCCGCCATCTTGTCCGCCATCTTGTCCGCCATCTTGTCCGCCATCTTGTCCGCCATCTTGGTTCGCCATCTTGTCCGCCATCTTGGCCGCCATCTTGGCCGCCATCTTGGTCCGCCATCTTGGCCGCCATCTTGTCCGCCATCTTGGTCCGCCATCTTGTCCGCCATCTTGTCCGCCATCTTCGCCGCCATCTTGTCCGCCATCTTGGCCGCCATCTTGGCCGCCATCTTGTCCGCCATCTTGTCCGCCATCTTGTCCGCCATCTTGGTCCGCCATCTTGGTCCGCCATCTTGTCCGCCATCTTGTCCGCCATCTTGGCCGCCATCTTGGCCGCCATCTTGGCCGCCATCTTGGCCGCCATCTTGTCCGCCATCTTGGTCGCCATCTTGGTCCGCCATCTTGTCCGCCATCTTGTCCGCCATCTTGTCCGCCATCTTGTCCGCCATCTTGTCCGCCATCTTGTCCGCCATCTTGTCCGCCATCTTGTCCGCCATCTTGGTCCGCCATCTTGTCCGCCATCTTGGCCGCCATCTTGTCCGCCATCTTGTCCGCCATCTTGGTCCGCCATCTTGTCCGCCATCTTGGTCCGCCATCTTGTCCGCCATCTTGGCCGCCATCTTGTCCGCCATCTTGTCCGCCATCTTGTCCGCCATCTTGTCCGCCATCTTGTCCGCCATCTTGGTCCGCCATCTTGGTCCGCCATCTTGTCCGCCATCTTGTCCGCCATCTTGGCCGCCATCTTGGCCGCCATCTTGGCCGCCATCTTGTCCGCCATCTTGTCCGCCATCTTGGTCCGCCATCTTGCGGGGTAAGGGGGGGGAGGGGGATGGAAGATGTTACCTCTTGAACAACATGCTCTCCTGGTATCGGAAATCTGAAAACAGCTGGTTTGTATGGAAAGTTAGTGTATAAACATTGCATACCTTACGGCGCAATGCAAGTTGGTTGCAAAGTTAGTGTATAAACATTGCATACCTTTAGGCGGGCAAAATTACCAGGTGCTACCTCTTCGGTGGATGCTCTCCTGGTATTATACATTCAAAAACTGGTAGTTTTCCAAGAAATTTTTCACGACCAACGGGAAGGTTAGTGTTGAAACATTGCATACCTTTCGGCGGTTTTTGAGCAAAATTGCTGCATAATTTTACTCAGCCAACGGGAAAGTTAGTGTTTAAATATTGCATACCTTTCGGCGTTTTTCGACCAAAATTGCTGTGATAGGTGCTACCTCTGCCGTGAATGCTTTCCTGGTATCGGAAATAGGAAAACAGCTGGTTTAGAATGGAATTTCGTACCAACCGACGGAAAGTTTGAGCAAAATGAAGGATGCTTTCCGTTTTATTGATCTTCCTTACATTAGCGATCGTTCTCACGGGTTTGATAGTATGCAATAGCAATTGTGATGGGCAAAGTTGTCCCAAGCTGCAGATGTCACCTCCGGAAAAACATGCTCTCCTATTATCGGAAATCTGAAAACAATTGTGTGCGCGGCAACGCTATAGTGGTTTTCACAGTTGCCCAGTTTATTTGGTCATTGGACAAATTTGTCAACTCTCGTGGCCCTGCACATATTAATGTGAATTTCGATCGTTCGCTTGATTTTCGCGTATTAAGATTGATGCTCCAATTTTAGGTCGGTTGTCCGTGCGTCAAGAAATTCAAGAATTTCTGGGCCGATCTCTTCGGTCATTGTGAAGACCCTTGAGATCATTTCGTCACATTTACACTTGCACATTTACATCAGTATGAGACACACTATGTGCTCCTCAGGCACAATTTGATAGTCAGTAGCAAATTATAGGGATACAACACCACAAAGCACTTACTAATTTTTCTCAAACAAACTGCAAGACTACTATGATAGGTTCTTCACTGAACACATCGTTTTTATATCAATGCATACCTGATTACTTCAAGTATTCTTTCATGTTCTTTTTTTAATTTAGATCAACGATTTCGCGGCGATGATCTTAAACCGTATGGATTTAGAATTGGAAATTTTAGAACAATTCCAGTCTAACAACGATGCAAATGTTACCGAGATTATAACAATGTAGTTTGAACAGTATTCTACACGGGGATATGATGAAGTGTTTGGACAGTTTGGGATGGGTGGACATAAGCTGAACCTACAATCCAGCTTCGAATAAGTAATAATCAAGAAAGACAGAAATGGTATTCCAAGAACCATGAGGTATGAAATATCAAACGGAAAAGAGAGCTCTAATGATTGCAATATGTTTTTTATTCATATTCTATGACAATGCTAGCTATGTCGTAGTACACTGGCAGATTGTGTCGGTTATAACATCATTACCGGCTTGCAAACTTGCAGAAATTGTGACAATCGAAATACTAAACATAATACTCCACCACAATACTGTTTCGAAACACGTAGGCTGGACATTTTCACGGTTCAGTCGGTGAGAGAAAACAATACCACACCACGAGTATCGCAATGGCAATAGCTTGCGAATATTGCGGAAGATGTCGTGCCGATAAAAAAGAAGGAGTTTGAGTACACTGCATACTTCTCTTGCGTAGCCGTGTAACCGGGCCGATATGCTATATAGAAACAATAGTCAAATGCTCAATGCTATAGTCAAATAGAAACAAATGTTTTATATAACCAAGGATATATAAAATCGAAGGATATTTTCGATTAATTTTCTGCCTTTTTAATAAGATTTTGTGCAATAAATTAACTCTGCTGCTAAATTTCCAAAAATCGCACAATCGGCACAAGTTGTTTGGGGCCCCCAACACGGCGAGGCCCTAGGCGACCGCCTACTCCGCCTACCGTTTGATCCGCCGCTGTGTGAAGCGTTCACTCGATTGACATCCGAACATGAGAATTGGAATGTGGTTTAATGCGATCAAGACCTGCTTGCCGGAGGCTATCTCTAAGAGACGTATCAGATCTAGATGATCTAGAATCACATTGTGATACGTTCGGCAGCCCTTTATGACTTGGAGTTCATCTAGAGGGTAGAATCAAATCTATCTCGAAGATCCGCCACATTCTTCCTTCAAACTTGTTGCATCATTCTTTCTTCATTGAACATACTAAAATCTCTCAGGATTCATTATTTTTTGAAATTTTACAATCTTTTGAAAGCCGTTTCATGATTTCAATGACTTCTCATTGAAGATTCATAAAATGTACTTTGCTCAATTGCAAAAACACTGGGCGCCTCCATCGTACTGTCGCAATTTAAACAAACTGAACGGACTGCTCTCCAGAGCGTCTTTAGCAAAAGTCACCGATATGTTTGCACATTTCACCTTTATGATTTCTATTCATTGACTGAAAATATCCCTCAATCAATTGCAAGTGGTTCCCTTATATGATTCGAAACCCTGTAATTGGCTTTATACCTCAAAAGCAGAACCACTGTGCGCCTCCATCGAATTATTATTTATTTATTTATTTATTTTATTTAAGTCAGTTAATTATGTCTGCCAAAAGGCTGCAAAAATGTTTCAGAAGAAGGATCAGGAAAGGGAAGCGGGATTGATTTAAAAGGACAACCTGAGATGGAACGAGGACTGCGAGAGGTGAAAATTTAACATACGAGATGGGGAGTTAAACGCGTGTAGAGCGAAGAAAAGGATCTGCGCAACTTACAGAGGTGCAACGTCTGGGAATAATTAAAAGAGAATGGATACGCAGGGAACGGTAAGGAACATAGAGGGGAATTGAGGAAAGCATCGCATCGAGGGCCATCGATACAATCAAGCATATGGGAAGCAACAAATAAAGAGTTATAGGTGGTATAATTACACTGTTTGTAATATAGAATAGGTATCATCAGTAGGCATTAAAAAACTTGATCACAGGAGGCGCTGACCAACGCCTCTCAGTAGGCTTTGGAAAATGTGAGAAAGGCATATATTAGGATGGAGATCAGAGAGCGTCAACCGACCGGACGGATGAGAGCGTTTTTATCTGTTATATTATAATGGTGTTTTAATTTAATAATAATGTCCTAAACCACAGAAAACAAAACTTTCCTTGCTTCGTGCTTTTCACCTACCACCGGGCATTAAAAACAACGGCATGTTCTAGTGTTTAACATATGATAATGGTAAATAAGTATATTGTTTTATTCAACCATAACACGAATCATCGGTGGTAAAATACACACATTTATGTATATATAATATTATGCACTTTCCTATGTTCAAATTATTGTTGGATAGAGTGTGACGATTTTTCTTGTTCTTCTTCTTCTTCTTCTTCTTCTTCTTCAACTTCTTTTTCTTCTTCTTTGCCATTTGCATAAACGTTTCCTTCTTGCCGCAATCGGGGTTTACCATGCTTCATCAAATTGCCAGAGTTTAATTATATGCTTATCTGAAAGTTGTTTCTTTTTTAACTATTTTCTGATTGCTGTTTGATTTGTATTTTTATCTTTCGCGTTTTGTTAGTCATTAGATTTTTGTTTTTTGATTTTCAAAATATTTTTTTAGTATCTTTTTTTATATAGCTTCTGTTGCAAACCGTGTTTGTTTAATTATGTTATTATTGCGTGTGGTTGGTGGGGGTGTGGGTGTGGTGACAGTGTGAGACTAGTGTTGGTTTGCTTCAAAAAATGTGTAGTTACATGTTGCAGCGCAGTGGTTTTCTTTTTTATAAATGAGTGATGTTTTTGTTTATTTTTGTTTACTGTTTTTTCCTTTGATATACATCGTAATCACATAGAGTTGCAAATGTCGGTTATCAACGATCAGTAGATATAGCCTTTGACCACTTGCTCAATGATGGCTATGCTCCCTTTTTCGTTTATCTCTTCCGTTTTTCTTAGTTTAAGTATATATATATATATATACATATATATGTATGTATATATAGTAGTATACAGTATATATATATATATACATATATGACCATATAACTATATATATATATACATATATGCATATATGCTTTGTTGTACAATGATGTGTCATTTTTTTCAAGTTTTGTAAACATTCATCAACTAGTTTATTGTATAGATCTTAACGCTAAATGTAACAACAATCAGTTTACGCGTTGAGAGGAAACGCTGGTTAATGTACTAGGAAAACCCTTTGAATAAAAAAAATATACCCTTTTTGTTTAAAGATGTTAACAGTAAATTCTTAAAAATATTTTGTTCTGTTCCGTGTTCTTTTTTTCCTTTTACATCTTTTTCTCCCATTTAATTCACTCCCTCACTAGGTATACTATTAACATTTAGTGAAATGTTACACGATTTGTTTACGCATTAATTTGCAGTTAATTAATCCACGCATTCATTTAATTCATCTTTCACATGCGGTTTAATTACATCCACTCCCATTTCGTTTACTGCAAACAGTGTACAAAAAACCCCTTTTCTCACAAGCGGTTCCGAATAAATGAGCGCATTTTTTGTTTGTTTTTTTTTTTGTTTTGGGATTTAGGTGTACGGAAATGCGGAACAGTACGGTATTGTTTTGATATAACTTTTCCATTTCAGTTTTATATATTGTCACGATTGATGAAACTTTGCTTCAATAGTTTCAGATTGTTACTATCTGCGTATGGTTGTTGGCTGCTTACAGCAGTGTGGGGAATAATGATTTTTTCCACCCCTAAAAAACACATGCAGCTAATTCACTAACGCGTTCACTGTAGGCGAGGGCTTTTGTCGGTGGTTTCATTGGACGCAAAACTGCAAATTCAAGTAGGCGCTTTGCCAGTTTGCTTCTGGTAGTTTACTTTAGTTTTTTGTTTGTTTGTTTGTTTGTTTGTGTATCAAAGGTTTTTTTTTTTTGGGTGGGAACTGGAATGGGAACCCTGTCGAAAGGAGGATTTTTTTTTGAAAATAGTAAATAAAACCGTTGCTTGGGGCAGAGCTCTGAGTCCAAATGGCATCGAATAGTTCGGTGTTACAATGTGAAACGATATTGAGGATTGGTATAGCATTTGAAGCAGGGATGGGATATAAGGAACGAACCTGGCAGATTGGTTCCGCTCCTTGCCTGAAGTGAACGACATCAGGTTCAAAAATTTTCGCTCCTCAGGTACTTTCCGATTCCGTTCCAAATATCGCACCTTGGAACGACGGTTCGAAAATCGTTCCTTGGCACAAACGAGCGGACCTGTTGGAGCGGTTCCACTCCTTTTAAGAAGTGAACGGATTCGTTCCGCTCCTTTTTTTATCTTTTCTCATCACCAATTTGAAGCTGCCAATCGCGTTCAATCGAATCCTCACAAAGAGTACGGCATTGCTCATTTGCGATAAACCTTCAGAGATTCTGAGACTCGTTGACGGAGATTTAAATCACGAATCGTAAGTGTAACAACTTAGGCAGTTTTTTAACCTTCCTGCTATTTTTATTCTAGTTGTTCTTTAATAGCCTGCTGATCTAATCTGGTTTAGATGAGTCAGGTTCGTTCGCATATTATTCATTATTGATATTCAATTCACGAGTTATAACTCTTTACGGCGGGCTCATTGAAGAGCAACTTCTCCGCAATGAGTCAGTTAAGGAGTTACACTCCTTACTATAACTCACTAACTCTGATTCATCTTAGTGAGTTGCCTTTTTCCGCCATCTCAGTGCAATGTGACTCAAAGGGATTAATTATGCGATACCTTGAACTAAATTTTGCCACAATCTCGATTCCGTCACATTGAAAATGATGCTACATCTGGCGACTCAGGAACTCTGGAGCAGGAAGGTTCTCGGAAGGAGGCTGGGCAATGGGAACAGTATGTATGTTTGCATACAGCGCTATATGTTCTGTCCGATATGTTACCTACAATAACTTGAGATATGTTAGCGTTTTAAAAATATTGAAGAACAAAGTTGTCCAAATCGTTTGTATCAACACGCATATGACTGTGCACTAATGTGATTGTGTTTGCAACCCGCACATACACCGATTATCTGTGTTCCTGCTCCCCTCTACCTCCCTCCATCTCTCCTCTCTCTGCCCTTCTACTCCGTATATGTGTATGCTTCGATCTAGAAACGAGCTTACAAAGAGGCGATATCAAATCAGTTTACACTATTCATTTAACAACCACAACTTGGTGCCAGCGAAACACGGCGCGTGTCGGTGGGAGGACTCTTTTGCTGCTATCTATGTCACGATTGTCGGTTAAGATGTACTGCTTACGTTTAATCACATCCAAGAATGAAGTAAAACGGTATATTAAAGTTAGTTTTTTTTTTTGAAAACGCCACCATGTGTTCTTCCTTATTTTTGTTGGTTTGTTGAACAAATTGTATGCCCTCGGCGAATTTGAGTCGCGTGTCAGTTAAGGTGGTTTAGCATGCGAGTGAGATGCAGCTTAACTTTAGCACCACCTTCGTTTACCCCCTCAGGCAGCTAATAACAGATGTGCAGCACCTGATTGTGGGCATCAATTCGGTGCGTTTACGCATCTTCGGCTTAATCTCGCCTTGTTCTAGGATTGGGGTTCTTTTACACACATTTATATATATATATGTATATGGAAAAAAGAACCTGTTTGTTGTGCGTGTGTTTTAAATATTTCTTTTACACACGGTACACACGGTCATGGGCACCTATCTCTACCACTTCAGTCTAGTCGGTGCAGTGCTAACGCTTGCGTACAGAGGAGGTGAGAACCGATCGAAACGGGAAGGGAAAGATGTTTGTTTCAGCTTGTTGTTTTGTTTAGCCTGTTCACACATTATTCGCTTCCCGGTGTGTAGTAAAACGGTGGGTGAGAGATTTTATGGCTTTTTTACTACTACATCCCATAGTAACTGCAGGTGTACGGATAGAACGGTTGAGTGGAAGAACAGCGCAATGAATCCTGCGTTATAAACGGACTGCAGGTAATGGTAGAGATAGGTACGCCAGACTCTCTTACTCTCCTTTTCTTCATCTTTCTTTCTCTTTCTCTTTCTCTCTCTCCCTTCTACACGACTAGCGACTTTCTCTTGAATACACGCAATTTTTAGACACTTACAAGTATATCTAGTCTACAAGTAAACGCTGTAGATGTAAACATCTGACGCCTAGTGACGCACACTAAGATTCACGTGCCGTTTGGGTATGAGGTGGGCAAAATTGCTCTCTGTGGAATCCGTACTCATTAAACACCGGTGGATCGAACGTTACAGTATCGCAGTTTCATGTTGCTTTAGTCTCACGTAACCCGTTTTTTTCAATATGCGAATGTACTAATAAACGGCTGTATTGCGCGTCACTACCAAACATAGCCTTGGCACAGGTGAGTAACGATCAAAAACAAAACGAAGCAAAAATGTAAGGAGTTATGGGGATGTTTTTTGTTTGTGTGGTTGGGCATTCCGAACATTCGGGACAAAAGGGTGGTCGGCTCTAGAGAAACTGCTAGTGACATGGTTCACGCAATGGTGGGAATTGATTGCACAAATATTACGACGCTAGAATATTTAGTACGGCTTACGGTTTCACGCCTGTTGACTGTTGATTTGTTTTTACTATTGTGTTTGTTTGACACCTTCGCCTCTGCGCGGTGCACAAAGCAAAAACAAACATGCAAGTATTGCTATAAGTGTTGAGAATTTGTAGAAAAATGCGTGAAACGTAAACGGCAAATGCGCTCAAGATGCACAACGTACGAACATGCTTCATGTTGCTTTTCTTCTTTCTCTCTTCTCTTTCTTCCTTGTTTAGTAATTCTTCCATTTAGCCTAGTAAAACTTGTCACGATATCGGTAGATGTCAAAAAGGCTAGACTAACATTGGTGGGATTGGTAAATGTTAATTGTTTACGCGCGCAGGCCGCGCGTGTCGACGTGTCGTCTGCACTTACAATACGTACTCCATGCTAAATACGACCGTCACACCTGCACACAACTACACCTTTTTCCTGCATTGTTACTCGGTGGGCATTTTGGGGGCACGCGGCGCAACTGGTACTGAACGCGGATAAATGGAACGGCAACACCGTGTCTCCGGTTGTTCCGTGCAGTAGCAGTAGCGACGGCAGCTAGGTGTATAAATGTTGTCAGTAAATCCAGATGTAGTAAGTTAGACAGCTGGGAGGAAGATCTCCCTCTCTCCCCCCACGTTCTCCCACCCCCCGAACGGGGATCGGGAGGTTATGGGTTTACTTTACAAACAGATCCTTCAGCGTGGAGCAGAGCGAGGAGTCGCACGTATCGTTCGAATCTTCATCCTCGTCCGCCTTGCCGAACCAGCTGGAGGTGGACGACTTCTTGGCACCGGTGCGGCCCCCCGCACCGTCCTTGCCGCCCCCGGCCGCGGACGACTTTTTGCCGGACGACGACGAGGACGACGACGAGCCGGTGATGAAGTTTTCGATCGCGTGCCCAATCATGCGGGCGTCCACGATAGCGCTCCGGCCGTCCCATTTCAGCTTGTTCAGCGGCGACCGGGACTCCTTCGGCTTGGGCTTCGGTTCGTCCTTGTGGGCCGGTTCCTTGTCCCGCAGCTTGTCGAACGTTTCGCGCGCGAACGTGACGGTGGCGCACGGCGATTTGGCCGCCGATTTGCGGCGTGCCATCGGCTGGTGCCGCTTGATGAACCAACCGGACTCGACGGAGGATTTTTCCTGGTCGGTTGCACCGCCAGCACCACCACCGCCACCACCCGTCAGCGTACCGCCACCGGTGGCCAGCTGCTTGATATTCTGGTAGAGCGAAATGTCAAAACTGTTCGAGCGATTCTTCTGCAGATTGCTCTTCGGCTGGTCGCCACCACCACCACCACCGCCGGCAGCCGTGGACGAGGTGCCAGCGGTCGGACTTTTGGCGGCGGACCGCAGCGGAAACGCGTGGGAAGCTAGGGGGCTAGGGTGCTCTTTCTCGCCACATCGATTAATCTCTGTCGCTGACGAGGCTAGAGACGATAAGAGAGATATGAGATCAGTGTTGGTGCACACGATACCCATCTTCGTTTTCGGCTTAAAGGACGCGTCGGTGCCGGCGGCCGGTGCTGCGGGTGTTGCGTTGGTGGAGCTGGCCGGCAGGAGCGGGGCACACGGCGAGATCGGCATCTCCGAGGCGCGCCGGAACGACTGTATCGGGGGCAACGCGGTCCCCACAAAGTCCGAGTAGCGCCGGTTGGTGTAGCGCATCGGCGAGCTGGAACCGGTACCGGCCTCGTCGAGCGTTTGCACCTCGCACACACGCTCGTTGCTCGTGTTCCACAGCTTCATGCGCGCTTTTCTAGCCTGTACTATATCATCCATAATATCTAACTGTAAATTGTGTATACTACCTCTGTGGTCCGTCGATGGCGGCGGTCCAATATTGCTTTCGCGTCGGGAGCTTGCGTTCGAACTAAAGACAAAAGAGAGAGGGCGAGAGAGAGAGAGAGAGAGAGAGAGAGAGAGAGAGAGAGAAGAAAAAAGAGAGATGCAAATAGCGGTTGAAGTAACCTAAAACCTCACTGAGTATATGGGAATTGTTGACTGAAAGGAGGGGGGGATATAATTTTGTTAGCAAATGGGCATCACTCATCCCCAGTACTAACCAATGCAAACTTAATTAATGCTTTATTATCGGTTGGATAGGTTTCACGCCAGGGAAAAGTAAATAGAGAGTGTAACACCACAGACTTGTGCGGAATTCTCAAATTGATGTAAAACTCTCGGACAACTTTAATCTTTGTTGAATGATATCACTTTAATTGATAGGCGTTACAACCGCTTGGGGGCCTTGGCCTACTGTAGGATTCGTCTAAACCCGTCATGGCCTATGCTGACGTAAATGTCCTAACGGGCCGTCCGGCATAGGTTTCTGAAGTTGTTGCTGACAGTCTTCTTAAAACTTTAAAGTCTTTAAAACTCAAAAAAAAATCTCTATAATATTTAATACGTTCGTTGCTTGTTGGAGTCTTTTGTGTTTATCCCAATGGAGGCGCCTGGTAGTTTACTACAGTACGTCCAAGACATGAAGTTCACTTGACTTGACTGATTAACGATTGACGATTGACTTGATTTACAATGTCAGGGAGTATTTATGGACCGGTTTCGTGTACTTACCGCTGGCCAGCAGGTAGCGCAGCAATAGACTCCCTGCGATTCCGGCCGAATAGCGTGGGCGGAACGCGGCTGATCGTGACGACCGAATGGCGCCGGCCGCCCGGTTGCGGTGCGGGCGTGCTGTACAACGTGGCAAGGAAGGCCTGTTCGCGGGGCGACGGACCGGACCCTTCACCGCCCCGCTCCGACAGGCGTCGCACCTGGCTGGCGGTGATGCCGCTGGTGCAGGGTGGTGTGGGTAGTGAGTGTTTGCGCGTTTCGCGCCATGGCGACAGCAAGTACGGATTTTCGGGCGATTCGATGTCCAGACTCTGGCGCTGGGACGATTGATTGCTTGTTTCCTCCTCCTTTTCATTGTTTTCCGACTCCTCGACGACGATCAGCGGTTCCTGGCCGCCCTGGCTGTACGACGGCGTGTGGGACGACCTTCTCAGCCGGAAGAACGAATCTGGGGCGGGGTGGGCGATAATAGATTAAGCAAAAGCAGAAGAACGAAAAAAATGTAGTCGAGACGCTAGACTGTACACATCCGCATGAGGTGAGCTACGGGGTTGGAAAGCAAAAAAACGCACAGTACAAAACGTGCTGCTGGCAGTCATATATCAGCAGTAACGCTGAACCGTCGACGGTACTAAGCTAGAGAAAATCGTATCTAATAATAATAGCAAGCGGATTGTCGTTAGTTCTAAAATCGATCGTTTTTAAATAGAAGGGAAAGAAAGCTACGATTTGCGGACAAAATAAACAAAACTAAAATCAATTACGCCTGGTTCGCTTCCCGCCAGCAATCACGCGCAATCACCACAAACCCTCCAAAGGTTATGTTTTGTTTACGTTATCTTTCTTTTGCTTCTGCACTGCACTGCTTTAAGCGATACGTGTGGTACAACGAAAACATAGTTCGAAGACGCGAAGGCGTAAACTGATTTGGGATGCTTCCGGTGCTGTAGCATCAGGCAAGCGTGTGGTGGTGGAAAAATAACAAACACACAGAAAATAAAACCAACCGAAAAATAAACCTATAAAATGGTGATGGAAAAGCACTTTGCTGTGACGCAGTTGCTACTACTGCTACTACTACTGCTTGCTACTAGCTGCCCGTGATGGTTCTTTTACTTCTCTTTTATTGTTCTAAAACTTTAGTACAGTAGTATCCTAGTGCTAATTAGCGTTTAGCAAGACATGGGGTGGTACCGAAATGGTTGCAAAATGGAGACTTGGTGTGGTGTTTGTGTCTGAAAATTCGGCCTCCAACGGTCCGGTTAATGTACAATGCGTGCGTCAAAGTGAGTGAGAGCAAGGTGGGGTGGGGTCTAGTGTGAGCGGTGTGGTAAGGTACCTAAGGTTTGGTATGCTGTGCGAGAGATTCCGCTAAACGCTTCTCTTCATTCCGGCACTGACGTGTGCGAAGCTACAAAATTCCTACCGTTTCAAACTGCTTCGGCCCTTCCCATAAGTTACCCAACACTTCGCAACACTGAACTTGTGAACTTGCTGGAGTGAGATACATGCCACACATACACATGTCTCTGTATGCATGTACCTAGATGTGCGTATTTGTGTGTGTATGTGTGTATGTGTGTGTGTGTGTTCAGTTGGATTCGCTCAAGGGTTCGCACTTCCTTTTTGCGTGTTTGCTCGCCAGAGCATCCTTTTCGGAGGGGCGGGTGGAAGGGAAAGGAAAACTCTTGGGGCGCAGAGCATTCCTTCCATTCACCATTACGGGTTACGAAGATGGGGCGGACTGTTGACGAAATAAAAATGGGGACGATAAATATTGCGGGTTCACGGTCATACATTTGTGCTGCGTCCGTGAAGTTTGTTTGTCGCACAAGATGTAAGAGGAAATAAACAAAAGATGAGGGGAAAAAAGGGGGAGAGGGGTTGGAGGATGAAACAACTGAGAAATCATAACCACTTTAGTTAATTAGCAAAAACCCTTGTACGGGCAGTTTTGCAAAATATAGAGTGGAGCACAAGATGTCCGCTTACGTCGTAAGACTCTTTACAACCGTTAGGTATAACCGTTTCAGCTATTAGTGAGGCTCAAGAATCTAATCAAATGCCTTACTTACCCATGTTTAAAGCCTGGAAAGTAGCCGTCCAAGGGGTAGAGCGTTACTTGACACCAACTCTGGTACTAGCAACCCGTTCACTGTGGAGTTCTAGACGACAAAGTGCCTCACAGTGCCTTTTATTGTTTCGTCTAATTGCGATGATTGTAATTGATCGGTGAGTTTGAAGGATCTGGCATGGGCAAAAGTGAACGAAATAGTAAGAAATTGCGTTACCTCAGATATGCTTAACACTGGTATTGCCAAGATATAATAACTAGGCTATTGTTGGGACGTAATGTATATAACGCTTCATACGACATGTTTACTTGTCAATCAGAGTGTCAACATGGAACCTTCGTTTTTTTTTCCTGCTTCAATTTTATAGATGACCTCCCTCTGAAGCGGGAGGTGTGTCCTTGATGTCTATTTGGAGTTGATTTAAACATCATTTCCTGCTGTACGCTTCGGGATGGAAGTTTGACAATCTCGTCCATTGACCCGTAGGCGATTGGGACGTTGTATAAAGTTTATACAACAAGCTTGTTGGAACAGGCAGGAGAGCTAATTGAGAATTTAAAATGTATGTATGTATATATATATTTCACCCCGCAGGCTAGAAATCACACACTGATGCACAAACAATTACGCTTCCCATGAACGAGATTTAATTATGTCACAGTCTCTGGTGGGAGTGTATTTCTGCCACTGGCACTGTGGTAATGAACTGTGCAGGCATGCGTGCATTAAAGCGAATCACTATGTGGGTAATTTTTGAAAACTCTACCCCGTGAGGGAGCTTTTCTTTAAGATGGGAAGGTGGGTAAACTGTTCAGCACTTTGCTGTGGTGTGCAAATACTATTCTCACGAGACTAGTATATATATAAATATATTTCCATTTACGTATGCTGGTGCCAAAAAGCTCTTTTTAAATTGAACTCCCTTAATGCTTCTCCTCTATGTAACGTTGTACGGCCATGTTTGAACTTAGCACCTGATTTTAACTGCGAACTAACTTGCTCAGACTTTTTTTTCTTTTCATCTCGTCACACGCACGGTACCAAACCGTTTGGTGAAAATTATTGTTGAAGCTTACTGTTTCCGTTGCTTGTTTTTCCCTTTGCTTGGTTCGTTCTTTTATTAGCTTCACACTGCGTGTCCCACTGGAACGTCTGTCACATTTTCAGCACTGACCAGCAGCAGCTCCGTACGACTTCGGTTTCCAAGTGTTTGCCCTAATCTGCCGCCCTTGTACCACGGAGTGAATTTTTTTCGCTGTACGCTCCAACAATCGATACCCGTAAAGGTTTTGGATTTCCCGACGCGACGTGTCCTGTCGGCCAGCGTCTTTATTCGCGAAAACCTAAGCGCCACACTGCATCCAAATTTTCAGTGCGTCGATGAAGCAACACCTTCGGGAGCAGATGTTCTACGGGAGAGTGCACAGAGCCGCGGAGAAGATATCGTAACACAACTCTCCTGCGCTGTGAACCAACTTCGCTCCGATCAGATGGATGATGCTCTCGGTAAACTAATAACATCTTGCAGATTGATGGAGGAAAAAAAACAGTTTAAAAGGAGTTAAAGAAAGGGAATGAGAGAGAGAGAGAGAAAAAGAGAGAGAGCGCGTGGTAAGGATATCGTGATCGGGGGGAGGGTTGTTAAGCTGGAGGAAAAATGTAATATAACGAAGACGCATACGGAATGGGGTAAGTTACAACATGACTAACGACATGTTGTCTTTGTGCCTTTGCAAACTCTACATTAAATGAAAAGTAGAGACAACCATTGCAGGCTGAACAAAGATAAGCCTTATTAATTGAAACCTTATAATTGCGAACGTGTAAGAATTAATGTGTATAGCGACGCGGTTATTATACTCTTTGAAGATAATATTTGGTGATCTTTTTGTTTAAAAAATATTACACTTGTAAGGTAATATTTCATTCGTTTGGCCAAATGAGCTTAGAGTAGTCGCGAGCTGCAGAGCTCCTAGAGCTTCAGCATCCCTGACAGCAATGCTTTGGTGGGGTCGGTACATCAGCATGTTGCGAAATAGTATACCAAGGCAAAGACTGCGCAGGACCCGTTTTGTACGAGTTGTAGCCCAGTTTAAAGTGGCAATAGCAAACTTGGTATGGACATGAAGTTGAATTTTCGTATTTGGCAGAAATAAAATCGTTTAAATATTACGTTTTTTTTCACTAAAGATCCTTGAGGTTATTCTAACTTGTTTTTTTTTACATATACACAGTGGTTGTCAACATTAAGTGCGCACCCCTTGATTTTTCACGTTTTGGACATTGTTTTAGTCAGAAACAAAACTATATCGCTGCAAATTTTTAGTTTATATGTTATTCTTAACGTACTCTACCAGATCCAATACCTAGTTGTAGTATAAAAAATACACTAACCAAAAATAATTCTTTGCATTTGACAAAACTGAAAAATTGTCCATAACTTATTGACACACAATTGTCCATAACTTATCGTTTTGATGCTATAAAAATATCGTATATGTTTTTAAATGACGAAGGAAGACAAATCGTGAAACGTCGAAAAAGGGAATATTCTCATCGAAATGCTGCTATACAATACAACAGAAGCAAAGCAGCCGTGGGAAAAATCGTACAGAAGCAAAACAAGTTCGGTTCAGTGGTGGATCGGCCAGGCATGGAGCTATGACTACTGATTCGCACATCAACATCCTACAGGAAAATCCTATCAGCATCTTGCTGATAACTCAAGTTACATAACGCGAGCCATAAAAGATTCAGAGTTCCTTGAAGATTTCGAATTTTATTGAGGAGAGGACTTTCAACATGAAGTTGAAATATTATCTACCAACAATTTCCTGCATTGCATACCTTTCGGCGGTTTTCGACCAAAATTGCTGTACAAGGTGCTACCTCTTCCGTGGATGCTTTCCTGGTATCGGAAATCGGAAAACAGCTGGTTTTGTATGGAATTTCGTACCAACCGACGGAAAGTTTGAGCGAGATGATGGATGCTTTCCGATTTATTGAAATTACTTATTAGCGATCGTTCTCACGTGTTTGATAGCATGCAATAGCAATTGTGATGGGCAAATTTGTCCCATGCTGCAGATGTCACCTCTGGGAAACCATGCTCTCCTGGTATCGGAAATCTGAAAACAATTGTGTGCGCGGCTATGGTATAGTGGTTTTCACAGTTGACCAGTTGATTTGTTCATTGGACAAGTTTGTCAACTTTCGTGGCCCTGCACATATTTATGTGAATTTCGATCGTTTGCTTGATTTTCGCGTATGAAGTTTGATGCTCCAATTTTAGGTCGGTTGTCCGTGCGTCAAAAAATCCAAGATTTTCTGGGCCGATCTCTTCGCTCATTATGAAGACACTTGCGATCATTTCGTGGGTGGCCCAGCGGCGAATAAAACCCTTTTAACCCTGCAGTAAAGTAGGCCCTTTCTTACTGCGCTTTTCGCCTTGTCTCATTTCAAGCCCCCTCAATGTTCCCCTTCCCTCCTGCATCGTTTTTAAAATTAGAGGCCCCAACTATAATTCCGCCCTGGGCCTCCAAGGGGATTGATCCTCCACTGATTCCAACAGGTTGTTTGAAATTCCGAGGTGGAATCTTTGAGGATCATCGAGGCATTTTGGTGATGGCATAGAATTTATTTACGATTCTTCTAGCTAGCAGATGACCAAGATGTGATGGAAGAATGTGAAAAGTCAGGAATCTTTGAAGGTTCGCGAATCTTGAGAGGTTGACAACCCTTCAAACATGCATGAAACCTAAAAGATTTATGATCTTGAGAGATTCATGAATTATTTGAGAGAGGTTATGGTTCTCATTCTCCCAATTGTAGATTCAAATGAAAGACTCGCTGCGAAAGATACATTTCAAAAGCATCCTGCCGGTTTAACTAGTATAAGTATGTTATCAACAATGCGTAAACACCCATAGTCACGTACGATCGCTATTGTTTTGTCACTAACTTTTTAATTTATTTGTTTTCCTTCCTGCCTGAAACAAGCAACAAACAACGATCAACAGCTGCCGCGCCCAGGTGCGTTGATGTGTTGCGCCAACATACGAAAGGATAATTGTATCCGTAAAGGGTAAATCTGTTGGTTTCTACATATTTGATTTATATTTTTATTGTATTGCAGTTGTTCAAGAAAGCATTTGAAACTAAGTTTGATACTAAGAGACTATACCATCCTAAAATTATTAATGCCAGTGTGTGCCGTTTCGTTCGTGCGCCACTTTGCTTTTTGTTCTTCGCTCTAGGTTCTTATTGTTCTGTGTACAGTTTCCAAACAGGAAAGCAGAATAAGTATAGGAAATCCCTGCAAATATTCTGAACGGGAGTATTTTGTTTGGTTGTGCGTGTGTTTGTGTGTGAGTGTGTGACTTTTTTTACAAAGTTACAAAAATACAAACATAGCAAGCGAAACGGGATAAGGTACAAACACGAAACACGTTATGGTCCTGGAACATAGACGTCTTAGAAAAAGCCCTACACCACATGCACACGACTATCGTTTTAAAACTTTCTTCTGCCAAAGGCTCCATTGCTAGGCCATCCGTCTCTATTGCCGTCCGCCTATCACACGCGCAGACAGTTCGCTGTATAGATCTCGAAGACTGTTTGTTACTGGGTTTGCTAGGTTGAGTTTCAGCGTCATTCTACTGAGTTATCTTGGTCGATAAATATTGCTTTAAATAGTAGTGAAAATGATTCGTTGATACAGTCGCTCTAAAGTGTACGGGAGGTGCCGCCTGACCGTCCTAGGATGTTTGTTTGGTGGTCTAAGGAAACTGCACCAAGTGTTTGACCAACAGGTGCACAACTGGACAGTTGTTTCTTGAGCGATCGTCGATGCGTGTAGGTTTTAAATGCTTGTGCAACGTGTTGCTCTCTCACTCACATTCTGTTGAGTGTATACCATATCGCTCTCGAGGTATTGATCCACCGTGTCGGTGGCACAGAGGCAACCATTTGAAACATACCTTATAAACACAATCTGAACCGTACGTAAATTTTCACCAAATAATGCAAACCATCTGCTTGGTTCCGGTGTTTAGACGTTCTGCTCACCGTCCTCCTCCTGCTCGGTTAGCAACAGTGGCCGGTTATCACTGAGCGTACCGCCGGCAAAGCTGCCCGGTGCCGCACCGGGCGTTGTGGGTGCCGATTTGGACATCCAGCAGTAACGGCTACGCCCACGGTTCAGAAAGCTGCTGGCCGCGCTGGACATCGAGGCAGGGCTGCGAAGATGCCGACCATTCGTACCCGGCGCCATGAAGCTTTGGGTGAAGGAGATTGGTATGTACATGCCCCTGCTTCCGCCATGTTGGGTGGCCGGTTTCGACCAGAGCTTGGTACGCCGACCGATCAGCGAGGATGGCCGTCTGTAGCTCGACTGCCCGCCCGTCGGCCGTTGGTCGGAACCACTAGGCCGTTGTTGCGAGGCATCACTGTCGAATAGCTGGACATCGCCAGCATCCAGACCGGTTGGGCCGGCTCCCTGCACGTCGGTACCGTCGCTATGCAGCAGACGTATCTGTTCCAGCAATTCGCGTACTTCAGCCGTCGGGCTGGTCGCTCTTGGCGGTGAGCTGGAGGCGTCCAGATTAACAAGGCTTGAGACGTTCGATCCGACACTCGATACACCGCACGAGTTACGCATTCGAGCGTCGTGCTTGCGCACAACATCCGTGTGCAGCATCGAATCGTCACTGTCCGTCGGTTGGAGGCTCGACAACCGTGGAGCGTCGCGATTACCGTGCAGGTTAACATGGCAACAGGTTTCCAGACTCTTGTGTAGCGCGCTCAGATCCTTGGTATGGTAGCTGCGCCTATCAGCCGGCGTTCCGGCCGTGATGTCCCCCATGGAGCAACAGAGCTTGCACACTAGCGCCGTATTTCGCTGATGATCGAAGTTCGATTGCATAATGTTGAGATCACAGTTATCGCTGGTACCATCCAGATGACCAGTGTATCGGTTCGCCGGGTGTATGCTATTGCTATTGTGCGCCTGCTGGCCCACCTCGAACGGTGGGCCGGGAAGTGATGTGAAGGATTCCGTGGAGCCCGCCACCATACGCTGCTGCTCAGCACACTGCACTAACCCGGAGCAATCGGTGGCAGGGTTGTTTGCTGCAGAGGAGCTGCTGCTCATCGACTGCTGAGTTGGTCCGTGGTCCATGAAATTGGTCCTGCGTGGATGGTAGCTACCGGCACCACGCTCACTCTCCGGACACTCCATTAAGGACACATTGTTACTGCTTATGCTAGTGTGATTGATTGTAGAGGTAACAAAAGTGCCGTCCGACGGGCCCGTTTCGTCGCGCTGTTGCTCGCGTGAGAGCATGCACTGCTGCTGCTGCTGCTGCTGATGTTGGTCGAGTAGCGAATCGTCGTCCCGTTGATAGCTGGCCTGACTACGTGAACCCTGCACCTGCCCGGTTTGGGCAGCGCCACCCGTCGACCGATCGAACGCAGTAAGGCATACCTGTTGCGAGGCCGAACGTGGCATTAGATAGTTCCGGAACGACATCGTCAGATCCGGACTGGCGGCACGCGAGTATGGCGGAGGTACTAGTGTGTTCGCCTCGTTGGCGTTGCAGATGAAGCTGGAGCTCAGGGAGTCGACCGTGCTGGTGCCCGATATGGAACCGACCGGCTGGACGATGTAGTTCCGGAAGTACTGCACCATTAGATAGTTGGCACCATTACCCTTGCCCGGGTCTGTGTAGCTAAAGACGAGCGGGTATAGGTCGGGTTTGGATGCAACCTGCAACGGAGGTGTGTGAGAGGTTACTCCGAACTTACGATTGTTCGTAGTTGAGAACTTACCTCGGTGTATGGTGGCGGTGCATGTATGTGGAACGAGTTGCACCGACTGTACTGTGGTGGTGCGTAACAGGACCCGGCAGAGTCACCCTCCGACTGTGAGTGCCTTGCAGAGGTGTCCCAACCGCACAGTTGTCGCCTCTTCTTCCATAGCGAGCACGTACAGAGCAGTGCCAGTACGATGGCCAGTACAAAGCACCAGAAGTACCAATGGTTCACAAACAACAGGCTCAGTACATGGTCGTTGTTCGCCATCGGTACACGAGGTGCACCAGGCGGTGCGTACAGGTAGCAGCAGCCCTGGGCGCAACATTCCTTCGGCGGAAGACATGTCTGGCCACCTTCACACAGTGCCAGTGACGATCCAGTCACCTATTTTTTTTTTTTTTTTGTTTTTGCAGCAAATGGAGCAGAGATACAGAATTATCAATGAATGCTGTGACGCTTTATTTACAAAACACATACAGCGGAATCTGCGCATACGCACACCGAAACACATGCAAATAAAGTGAAACGCACTGGCATAGTAACACATGCAAAAGCAACCTAGCCTGGTACAAACGAGGGAAATGCAATCGATGCAAGGATATGGTCCGACGAGGCGTCGCGTTATGGTTTAGCTCACATATTAGAAACGGCGAACGAATATACACTCGTGGAGTTCTACCCAACTGCGCGTATTCGCGCTAGTACACTATTATTGATCGAGTTACGCCGTTTGGTGGCGATGGGTTTTAAAAACGCAAACCTTACGGATGTTTAAACCAACTACTGCGGGGGTTACAATACAAACAAAATAACACACCAAAAAAGCAAACTGAAGCCTACAATAGCAGCATAGCATATCGTACTGGTTTGACTAGCGCGATGAGTCCACCGATTAGCAGCAGGAAGAGGAGCATCCCATCGTGGACCAAGTGCACGGCCGCTGACATAATACGGGGTAGCGCTACGGCACAATACCTCCAATTGCTGCGCTTGGTTCGAATGTACACTGGCGACACAAGGGAGCCTCGGTCGTCGGGAATATACCTCCAGAAATCCTCAGACAAGCAGCTCTACATCGATGCTAGGATTCCCTTTCTTTTTTAGCTCGACGTGTCAGCAACAAACCCCTTCCGGATGACGATATGCTGCTGAAATCACCCGAAACTGCACACACCTTGCTGGGGACTCTCTCGCGCCCGCGCCTTCCTGTTTAGGAAGAACAACTACTCGCTTGAACGACGCTTGGCAATGAATTATCGCACATAGCTGAACGGTTTCGTTGATCGATGCAGGGATTTACCACCTTATTTTCGTTTTCAAAATCACTATTACTGCAAACCCGAAATAGTAGGCTGTTCCCCAATACATGACATGACAAACACTTGTACTAGGGAGCGCAAGGAAAACATACACACTTCGTCCTTTTTTTGGAGTACGCGCCTGCGCTGTTTCTGTTAGCGATATTATATTGTAAAATCCTTTCCCACCAAGAGAGCGAGAGAGAAAGCCACGGTCAGCGATTCCGCTTGACGTACTTTGCTGTGTTCTGTATCGATGTTATGCTTGCTGTTTGATGAGAGTGAACGAATGCATTCGCATCCGTTTACATTACATGCTGTACTGGGGGAGTTGGATATCCTGAAACATGGAGGTGGTCCTTACCGGATGCGATTCAACGTGTAAAATCCTTGCAGATATTTCGAAATTATATGCGATTACCGAAAATAAGCATCATGTTTAATGCTCACTAACGAAGATTTGAAAACTGGGTAACTTTCTATTAACGTTATTCAAAACCAAAAAAAGAAAACGAATAAAAGGTTATAAACATTACTAAGAAAAAAGTGATACCATATTACTAATAAACACCAACTACATTCTACGTACGTTTACCGTTTGCTAATTATTATCAGAATTTATAATTCCCTTTCGGTATGCTAAAAGCGTACTTTAAAAGTTCTTCGTAATTGGATGCTCGAAATAGTAGCGCTTTTCCCGGAACAAATTGCGCGCTATTACATTATAATCGTCATCGCTCGTAATGTACGGTCCCTTTTCAAGTTCTAGCGCCAGCAGCCTAATCTTTTCACTATGCTCGCGGCAAAACATGTTCGCTAGGTGTACATCTTGGGCCGCATGGCGCAATCCGATGCAGTACGAACGGGAGGCACGGGATGCACTGGCGATCATTGCATAAAGCAGCGTTGCGACGTTTGCCAGCCGGGACAGCTCAACGTGCCGTTCGACCACTTGTGCACCGTGCCGAGACAGAACGCACTCGGTGGCGAGCTTCAGTCGCACGATCGACTGCTCTATCCAGTGTGCGGCCGGTTCGAGTGAGGGATGAAAGTATTGCTGCAGGTTGGCAAACTTCTTTGGATTTTCTATCGAAGTTTTCTCGAATAGTTTAGAAATCACGTACGATGGGTTCATGGCAGGGTTACGATCCTTTTTAATCGTTTCATACGTGTGTATCTGTAGCGGTGAGAGCAAGAAGATAAAAATTAGTTTCGAATGTAAGAAAACGGTAGAAAAACAGGTGCTTACACCAGCGTACTGTAGCCCGGTCAAGGCAATGAACAAATTGACCGAGTCGACTGATTCATCGCCAATGAACATCTTTAACGCATCGTTGAACAGATCCTCGAAAGAGCACTCTTTGCTTAGCCCCTGCGGACCCAGCAGCTGCAACGGAAGCATCGCCAGGTTGAGCAAACTGCTCGTCGTAAAGACCTTTGTTATAGCCGCCTCCATCTCTACGTCCTGATTTTCGAAATCATCCATCAAGCTGGCGGTCATGTAGATTAAGCTTTCGGAAGCATAAATTATGCTTGCCATGCGTGCCAACTGCTCCCGTACGATTTCAATATCCCTACGTAAAAGTAGTAAACAAGAAAATGTTAGAATTACTGTTCATCCTGACTACAACGCTACAATGCTCACATCAAGTCACTGCTAGATGTTTTCGAATGGATGCAAAAATCGGTTAGCGAATTCAGCACCTTCTTCAGCAGTGCCACACGCACCACACTGGATTGTACGCGGACCGCTGACAGATATTTGGACAGTATCGTAACACCGTCGGATTCCTTCCCGACCAGATGTGTCTCGGGTATCTCTATACGGTTCAGCTGTACTGTTACTCGTGCAAGACCTCCATTGCCAAGATCGTTCTGTGATATTCGAACACCGGGAGTGTTCGTGTCAACCAGAAAAGCTGCAAACGTACCGTCTTCTTTACTGAGCTTTTGCATGCTTTTGGTGGATGCGATCACGAGCAACAGTCCGGGAATGGTTTCGTCATTGCGCAGGAACACCTTCGACCCGTTCAGTGTCCAGCTGCCACTGGTAAAGTCTAGCGTGGCGACCGTACTGAACATCGTCTGCCGGGAACTGTCCATCTCGTACAATGCACTGGCTGCAATCATTTCACCGCTGCACAGCTTCGATAGGTAAAGGTCTTTCGCTGCATCGGTGCCATACTGTGCGATCAGCTTCACGATTGCATTATGTTCGAGTGCAACCAGCGATTTGGAACGATCATCGGCGAGCCGTTCATTTACAAACGCTAGCTCCGTCTCGATGAATTGATTGCCACCGTACTCTAGCGGTCCCTGCAGACCGTAAAGCTCCGTACCGATGGTGGATTGTTTACTATCGGATCCCATAACTCGCTCCAGGTCTTCCTTTTGTTTCGTAACTCGCGCCTGCTCTTCTCTGTTGAGTGATTCGGGAAAGGATAACAGTTCCGTATCGACCGTACCAAGAAACATGGACTTCATGAAGGGATTTTTCTTCGGCAGCTGCACATGTATGGGCTTGGACAGGTTATTGATGGCACTCGAGATTGTCTCCGAATCGGCCGGTTCCTGTGAGGGTACCGTCGAATGGCGCATGAAGCCAGTTCTTGAAAAGGAACGCCCCAAAGGACGGTACGCTCTTCTTAACAGCATTGTTGTCTATTCTGGAAAGCGGAATTATGTACAGTTTATTAGCAATGCTGCATATGTTTGCAGAAACGTTTTCGTAACACCGACTTGAGCTCACCGTGATGTTATGCATTTGACGTTTATGGAATAGGAAAACAATGTTTTTGTTTGACAGTTCGCAGCGACCGAGGAGCCATTGGAGATTACAAAAATAACAAGTGGTAGCTGCACCGAAGACGAGCGAAAAATTCTTTCGTGACAAAACAGCAATTAGAATAATTAACACTCAAACAATCCCATAGAATAACGCTTGAAGCGGCATAGAAAAAGAATTTGAAAAGAGCTATTGTAAGTTGCTATTGATGTAACCAAAAGTGTATTCCTCCTTGATGTAATGAATTTACAAAAATATTAAAACAAAGCATTACGTTTATTGTAATGCGTTGTAATAGAAGAGGAACAAAATCAGTTTGGGTATGAAAATTTGGCTTGATTTTATTGGAAATAATCAACCGTGTAGTGTGATATGTGAACGAGCGCTACAACAAAATCATCAGGACCTTTTTATTGTTTTGATTTTCCAAACAGCTGAGTGTCCAGCGTTGCTGGCTGAGAAGTCTGCAAATAAAGAAATTGTTTATGTAAAATTTTCATGACACAATTGTAAGCCCATAATACATATGATCTGTCTTCTTACGGTGGAGTAACATAGTAGGATTTAGATTAAAATTAACCTGCTCGCAGTAAGATCAGTAGGCCTTGCGCATAGATAAAAAGTTTGCAAGAATTTTGACAGCACCATCTAGAATTGCGGAAGCAATATCAGAACTCGCTGCTGCTGCTGCTCTTTTCGTCGAACTACCCCTAAAGCTGGGAACTATTTTGTAGAATTTACTGCGTAAGATCTGCATCGTGTCGTTTCGTATCTCATTAATAGTATGACTGAAATTCTTCAGCACTACAACATATTTGCTTTCATTGCAGCGTAAGTCACTCCTAAGCACAAACCGACAACAAAATGGCCTGGCGTTCAAAGGGGTTGAATAATGCGGATCTTATTCGTCAGCTGCAAGGTAAGTAAAGCCCTCCCTACAGAGTACTCAGTTAAAGTTTGTAAACTATTACGTTACCTATCCGCAGAGTACAACATCATCAAATCGGAAGCGGTCGCGCAGGCAATGGTAGCTACCGATCGGAAGCATTACGTACCGGAAAGCCGGGAACCGTATGTCGATGCGCCACAACGGATTGGACACAGTGCTACTATTAGCGCACCGCATATGGTACTTTATTTGAAGGCTGAAGCGAAGGTTCACTATCTACTTTCTTAATATTACATTCCTCTTTCAGCACGCCCATGCGCTTGAACTGTTGCAGCCGTACCTGAAGCCCAACAGTAAGGTGTTGGACGTTGGTTCTGGTTCAGGATATTTAACTGCTTGCTTTGCCCGCTTCATACATCAAGATCCGACTGCTACCGGGTACGCTGTCGGTATTGAGCACCATCCGCGGCTTGTCGAGCTGGGCCGCAAAAACATCGGACAGGACGATCAATCGTTAATCGATACGGGCAAGCTGATACTCATCGGTAATGCTCAATCATTTCATATAGGCTGAAACGGAGAATTTTCTATGCATTGCTTGTAAATATTATTCCTTCGTATTGCAGAAGGTGATGGTCGACAAGGTTGCAAGGAACATGCTCCGTACGATTGCATTCATGTGGGAGCAGCGGCACCTGAAACACCGCAAGAGGTAACCATGGGAGAAATTCTCTTTTGGCTTATTAGTAGCACCACGTTTCAAAATTTTTGGTATTTTGTAGCTAATCAACCAACTGAAACCGGGTGGCAGGTTGATAGTACCGGTCGGTCCGGAAGGTAGCACACAGTATCTGGAGCAGATCGATAAAGCGCTTGACGGGCAGATAACCAACACCAAACTGATGGGGGTGATGTACGTGCCGTTGACGGATCTGCACAAATGATGCTGCACTTTCCGACAGCTGTACCACGGTGCGACAAGACTGGTCGTTTTAATTATACTTATTTTTCTCGGTTACACTATCGTAAAAACCTATTTAATACGCTCAGCAGCATGATGATCATCTTAATCGAATAAATTGTTAATCGAAAGCAATGTTAATTTGAAACGGTGTTACACTTTTCGCTTTATTGTTTTATTTATAATTAAAAACAAATTGTTAGTATAATGTCCCAGTAAACAGCAATACAGATAGATAGCGTCTTTCGGGGGGACTGATTAGAAACCTAAATCCATACAAACAGGAGTACATTCAACCGTAGTTTCCACTGTTTTTTGTTCGCCTTTGAGGGGTTGTGCGTAACCTTTTTATATCATTCCCAGTATGTTTTTCGCGTGCCAAAATTGACACAAAACCGATTAATCTTTTACTGCGCACACGTTTTGCACGAAATTCGAAAGTTGATGCGACCAGATGCCCTTGTGCATCTTTTCGAGAAGCTCTCAATACAGCGGAAATTGAGTCAGTTTACTTTAATCATTCGTTTCGTAAAGTTGCTTTCCTTTTAACTATACCGATATGTTTTCAAAAATGTATCTATCTCTCGTCTATCTTGATTTGAACCTAATTATGGTTAATTATGGATATTTTGTTGTCATGTTTTTTTTTGTATGTTCCTTTACCGTACGCAAATTGGCAGTGTTTTCTTCGGTGGCCCTCGCCTACTCTAAGGGCATTCTAATTTTAAACGTCCTTATTTATATGCGCTCCACCAAAATCGTTTCCACGGGACGTATACCATGTCAAGCAATTTATTAAATTCAATTAATATTTGGAGTTAGTTTTGCAAAATAAATAAACCTACACATAAAACCCTGCCTGCAAATACTTGCACTAACATTTCTACTAGTTAAATACATCTATGGCGAGCAGTATGGTCTGTATCTCAAAACGAGCAAACGAGTTGGTGCACGAAAAACTGAATGGACAAAACTTATGTTCGTACTCTTTTGGCCCCGCGATTCAAACTCTTTATATACCTGGCGTTTAGTTGATTATTTTCTGTCTAAAGTGCTCCCAAGTAAGGTATTTTAGTATAAAAAACATATTCACCATTACCAAACAACAAAATGGAAACAGTTCGTGTACAATAGATATGTTTAAATTATTTATTACAACGTTTTTTGTGTGGTTATACATGTGTAATGATGAATGAATTCTTTTTGTTTACGGCTATATACACAATTGACTCTTTTACCAACCAATCCACGCTTGCATTAACTGTACCGTCCGAAATGTGTTCCTAATGCATTGACATGCGTGTGTGTGGGGATGTGATTTTCTTTTACGGGGAAAAAGGAAAAGCATCGCAAAATGAGCCTTTCCTTTGTCATGGTTTTCATACGCACTGTTTTTTTGGGTGTATTTGTTAAAAAAATGGGAAACGAAAATGATTTTAAAATGCTTCCATCTATACTTGACTTGTTGGTAGCATTCGTATCATACTAAAAAGCAGTAAAGACAGAAGCCTTGGATGTATGCATAGTGTTTTGTTCGTCCCGGATCCGCAAGATTCGTCTCTTCGCGTTAATCAATTGTTTCGTCTCGCGTCATATAAAAAGTGTGAGATTCGCTTGCTCGAATGAGACCTATCTTTTTGTTTTTGTTCAAATCGGTTTTGCAAAAAACGGATGAAAGAAATAATTAGTTATATATTATATTACATGAGCTCGATATTCGTTTAAAAACGTTTGAATATTCAATGCTAATTTACATGACAAGAATTCGCTTTGATTTCAATTATCTTATATATGTATGTGTGTATATATGTGTAGTGTGTTGCGATTGTTAAATCGGAAGGAGGGGAGCTCAGCCTGTCTGCCTGTGCTAAGAGAGTATTCGCTCAATCATGTGTTTTTCCTTTTGTGTTTGCCCGATACCTACAAATTCCGTACAACACTACATGAGTTATCGTTAAGCTTACTTCGGCTGTCCTGCTACAAACCAACTACAAAGAAGATATAAACGCTGCCCGATCGTTTCAAGAGAAAACAGAGATATCGCGTGCATCTAAGTTCTTGTGCATGGGGATGTTTTTGTTTGTTCAATTTGTTACTAGGTAGGTATTCCACGCTATGTTTCACTTTTTAGTTTGCAACCGGTTTCGATTCGACTGCTGGAGAGGATTGGTATATGTACAATTTGACGTAGTGCTGTGTTTTTATTGTATGTCTCACCTCAATCAATCGTATCGTCAGCTACCGATACCGATATAAGATCGGGTTTTATAGCAGCAGCATGAAAAATAAACAAAACAAAACATAAACCAGATTGTAAACAATCGACATTCACAGCGTGCGAGGATATATGGCAAATTTGTGGTTCAATAAATACTAGAAACGCGTATCAATTTCAATTCAATCTGCTTTCCCGATAAAGAAGCGTATGGTTTTGTTGCGCCATACAGCAATAAACGTTCCCGGGAGTTTGTAAATAATGGTAACGAATGCAACGGCTCTCGCCTGAGATTCATATGCAAAACTTCCGCTTAGGTTATTGCAAGAAATAAATAGAAGGAGGAAACCAAAACCATGCTAATAATAACCAGGGTGCAACGATGTTCGCTTTAGCCAAGACGCATCATTCACTTTGATCGGGAGATTCGGCTACGATGACGGTGTATTCCTGCTTGGACAGTTGATGGATCGTGATTTAGCGTGTTCTTCTCTTGATTTCTCTCCTATTGTCTAAAGCACAACGTCGGGCAGAGCGTGTGCCCTGGCCTAGTCTCTTAACGATGCGTCGTGTACAATTTTCCTTTCCTTGTAGTAGATCTCCTCCGACTCTTTGTCGCACAGCAGGAGCACGACGGCACCGAACAGAAAGATTGCCGCGCCCCAGCCAACACCATACGCCCACCCGAACTCCCATACCAACCGATTGGCTATAAAAAGAGAAAAAGACAGAGAAAATGATACATACATATCGACATTCAGGCGATGAATTTAATTTGTAAAGATTGGATATGAAAATTTAATCGCAAATGAATAATAATTCTTTGTCACGATTTTCATGCTAATCAATCTATAAAATAAACTCTTAAATGTGAAATGAAGTGATATTTAATATATTTCTTACACTTACCAATATTCAATTCAGCTGCAAAGCAAATCGGGTATAGGATCACCGCGATGAGAAGTGATATAACTGAAATGTAAAATTGGAAGTTGGGAGGTTTTTTGTCTTTTTTTTGCTATTTTAACAAATATTTACGTGCAACCATCATGATGAGAACAGCCACACGGTAGAACTTATATTTCAAGTTATGGTCCTGGGTACGAAGACCCAATCCAGTTAAAAACGTTGCCAGAGCATCGGTTACAAGTGTGATGATGCAGAGTGCTGCCGTTGCCTTGATATAAGCTGCAGAGTAAAATTGCAAAAGCTCAATCTTCCATCGTATTCTGAAGAAGCTATATGCGACTTACCAACATCGCGGCTTGGATAGCATCCGGCGGGATCTTGCAGATTGAATGGCAATGGCAATTCATAACCTTCCTCAATACAATGAACAAACAGTCCTTGGCGCCAACTTTCTGCCATTAGCCAATCGGTGGATGTAAGGGCTAGGATCATCAAAATGATTACGATAACACCGCAGATGAAAGCAATAACCTACAAAAGAACAACCCCAGATGGAGTGTATTTCTTAAGTTGTTTAATTATTTAGGCTAGCGGGTTTTACCTTCAATGGTCGCGTGATAGTGACAGTTTCAATTGTTGTCGTTGGTGCCATTTTGTCCGGCGATGGTCCACGTTTGGTGCTTTTAGAGAGGTGCAATAGAAAAGACTTATATTAGAAAAAGGGGATGTTAGTCAAAGGCTCTACATCGGCCTTTATCGGTATTTATCCATCGTTGTCGCATGTTTTGTTGACAAACAAACAAGCAACTCACCTCAAGCCTTAAACTATGCGGAATTATTCGTATGCAACTGGATTTCAAGCTTTCGCGCGCCTTTTCTTGTTATTCGGCTATTTGTGGCCTGGTTCAAGAAGCGCTCCTTTCAACTGCAACCATTAAACATGCACAGCAAGTTGGAGGAATACGTAGCAGGATACACTGTTGACTCTAGTAAGGCAGCGGCAGAGATCGAGCTGCGACACAAACAGCAGGCGTTAACAGCAAGAGCGTCATAGAAGCATTAAAAGCAATATGAAATCTCAATTGCTATTAGTACAGTAGAGTACGGTTGTTGTGCATTTAAAACAAATGAATGACTGATGTGTTTTGTTGTGCTGTAAGTTGGATGCGTTTACCGGCGTTGTGGCTGGGTTCTGGCTGAGGTTAGGTGCCGCTGGATGTAGTCATATGAATCAAATGGCGACAATAGTTCACAACCGAAGCACGAATATGATGATACGTCAGTACGAGGAGCGCGATGATATTATTGGACATTGATTAGTTCATTCCCAGCTCAATTGCAGATGCATCGGATGCTGGACAGTGTACGTGTAAGTGTGTTATACCAGCAGATTGCAATATGAACCAATACTTAAACCACCGTAAAAGTTAGTGTGAAGAAACGGTCGAACCTGGGTAAAGAATTAAAGGTAATTAGTAACTTTTATATGCTTGTGTTGTGAAGGATTATAGGTAGCATCATGTACTGCTGGAAAATTGATATCAACGCTTCTACAAAGCGACTGTTTTGTTTGCCTTCCGAGTCGAATAAGAAAGTTATCCCTTACCAAAAAAGCATAACGCAATGAACAACTGCCATATTACTGTTTTCTACGTGTGGATGCATAGCTATAGCTTCTCTTTCCCACGCAGTGGAAAGAAAAGAAAGAACTAATTTCTTTTTTTCATCAAACAACGTCCTAAGCTAAGTTCTATTTTTAATCAATCTTGGGGAGTTAATGTGTCCGCCCTTGTGTAATGCCGTAGTCGATTCAATCTCAAGCATAAACTATGTGGCCTCGTTCACTACAGCACACAACATGAACCACAACTCAATGTTCTAATGTTTCTTGTGGCCGAAGTTGTATCAAGGAGCATCCTTGCGGTTTATGAGCGTACAGAAAACCCCGGTTGATTTGTTTGTTTATGGTTTGCTTTGCGAAAGCAGAAAATTCGTAGCTTGTACCAGGATGCAGTGCATTACTGTGGATGACAGAATTTTGGTTAGCAAGGAATTTTCCGTTTTATTTTGCTTGTGGGGGGAAAGAAATCGCACAAACACAACATTGAGAACTCCTTTACGTATCGTCCAAATTTCCGTTCCTTCGGTTGGGCGGTTGGGGAAAATATGTTTTTATATCGGTGTACACACAGTACTCACACACACACACACAAGCACATACAGGGCGAGAGCACACATGCGTAAAGTTAAAACCTTCGTTTTACCTTTCCTTGAAATAGTCCAAAGTAACCGATTCGGTATCGAATTCACTGTAGTCTGGCAAGGAATCGCCGTCGATTGATTGCACACTGTGCAGCCCGATCTCCTTTTGATAGTAATTATCGCTCTTTACCGTATAGTTCCTGGACATCTTGCGATTTAAGGAGCCGTCCGCTCTGTGTTCGTATTCAATATCACTGCACAAATATTTGATTGTTGACACCCAGTCAAATCCCGCACACCGACTTGCTAATACCGACTTTTTTCTAAACGGACGGGTTGGAGTGAAGGCTATAAATAAATGCTTCTATTTTGTCCTTTTATGAAGTTAGTTATAAATAATACCCCCTTGTACCCAAGAGAACTGCACCAACTCTTCAGCGACTCCGGCTAGCTCACGAACCAGCCAAAGAAAGAAAAAAACAAGTAACAATGCTACTTCTATTATCTATGGTCACGCTACACACCAAAGAGAGATGGTTTTCTTTTAAGACTCGTAGGAACGTTATGCCGTTGTTGTTATACTTTGGATTATTATTATTATAGAGACGTTATTAGTAAAAATACACTTTCTTCACAGTACCTTTGTTGAGAGCTATCTTCTCGTCTAGGAGACTTTATGACTTTATAAATAAGACCAAGCAGATCGCAAAACAGACTTCACGAATGTGTGTTTAAGGACTGTGTTTCAATACTCTATAATGATATTTTCTGCAATAAAGGTAGAGATAATGTGAAATTTATGGAAAGAAATTAGATGAGATAAAGAAATGGAAACATTCTGCTAGTTATTGCTGCGATAAAAGATTCTAGGTCATTGCGAATATTTTGTTAAACTTTTCAGCAAGCTGTTGTAAACATCGAGAAAACTTGTACATGACAGTTTTTTTCAAACAACTCAGAAATTCTCTTCGTATTTATGCTTCAAGTCAACCCTGAAGCTCATAAATCTCCCTGTAAAACCAGGAAATCGGTTTTAGTTGAACTGAACAGCAGAGTTAAGTAGATATGTATTCTTGTAAGGCATTTCTTATTTATTCATATATCTAAACCTGATCTTCATCATTTTTCGGCCTTCGAAGATTATTCGATCTTATTCGCTTGATCTGTCTTTGAGTCGCTTCAATAAAGAACTCTACGAGCTGTATGTCGGGCTTACTAACTACTATTTAGATTAACCAGATTCCGGTGAGCTGGGCACATCATTAGAATGGCACCGGACGACTTGACCCGTAAAGTCTTTACAGATCAACCACATGGATAGATGAAACGTGGTAAGTAGAAATTGAGATTTATAAATGGCGGTTAAAACGTTTGCCAGAAAGGCTTGAATATTGGATCGGAAAACGTTGTGGAGGATGTGACTCCAGCAATAGAACAAGACCGCGGAGCAAGTAATGATACTACTATGATTAACTTAAACTATAGTTGCACAATGTTCAATAACTGTTTGAAATGCGACGACGGTTCATAACTTTTAAATTATTGCGGGCTATTCTGTTAAACATAACTCAAATACGTATCTATTCGATTATATTTGATTTTGGTGATATGCATTCAATAAACTAATAAAAAATAAAATAAGGACATCATCAAACAATAACAAATCACTGCAGATTCATCTTCAGCGTGGAACAAAGTAAAAATATATATGGCACGGCACTTCAGTGGACCTATGTGCACACGATTGCAACACAAAGTCAACATAAAAATAGTTGTTGACAAAAGGCCTTTTGCTCTAATGGAGGCTCAAATCATAGATGTCAGTTTCGTGATCCGTATCCGTAAATAGCTGGAGAGTGTGTGTGTGTGGCAGTCGTTTCGTTGGCGATTAGATACGTCAAGCTCACCAACACCAACCGAACCGTATCTGACAGATAACTTTCCACCCGTTCCAATTTGAACGCAAAGGCGGTTTTTATTCAAACTTTTAAACACTCGTATCGTTTAATTACAGGCACAAACAATTTGAGAAAAAACTTTATTAAACTCCTAGGAAACAGATCTTATATTTAAACAAGCAATTTGTTGAGTAAACAATGTACGGCATCAATGTTGGAATACGGATTGTTTGTTGCAGGCGAAACGGTTAGTACGGATGTCAGGAATAGCTGAAAACCAGGGGTTGGAAAAGGGCTTTCGGCGCTCTAGCTGATCGGAACCCTTATGTCATGTTTAAATTGAAATTTGCCGTTATCAAATAGATGGGGTGTTCAATATTTGTAATACTTTAAATAATAATGAAAACCATAATTTAATTACGCTCAATTTCGTTACTGACAGATGCCGGCGATTTAAAATATTGCTAATTTAAATGATTGTACAAACAGTTCTAGCAGTTTTGTTCGTTATTCTTTCTCTGTTTTACGGTTTTTTTTACAATTTACAACAACTTGGGTTAGTATGCGTTGGTTATAAACACAGGCTACGAAATATGTTCAAATGATACAGCGCAATCATGGCACAATTTTCTTTTTTGTTTTGTAATGTACACAATGAACCAAGTAATGCAAATATCTTTCGAAAAGTATGATTTTAAGTACGTTTTTTTGTTTAGAGGAGGAAATTGATTTAATCAAATCAGCTGTCGAAAATTTAATAATAATAATATCGTTCCACACACAACCCAAGTTTTGAATACAACAGCCAACGGTTTTATTTGACAGAGAAACAGTTCTTTTCACGGAACCAATACGTCATGCAGCAAAACGTCAAAACACTTTGAATTTAACCGGCCTGGTAACATAATCTCCAACAATAGCCTTGATGAACGCATCGAAAGTGTCATTTACGACATCTCCTTCTATGTAATACCTTCGTTTTGTACGGACCTACTTATGAGCGATTTTCATGAGTGCAGAGTGTTCGGTTTCGGTGTATCACGCGCTGTGTCCGTCGTCGAGTAAAGGGCATTGCGTTTGATAAACGTAACGGTTTCACTTTGTCGGAGCGTTTGTAGGAGGCCTTGTCTGTTTGCCACAGTTTCCAAGCAAGCCAGGGCCAAGAAGCCATTTTTTTTGGAGACGATTTTTTTGTGTGCCGACTGTAACGCGAAGGAAATTTCCTACACCAGAGCTGGTGAAGGCGGGTGTGCGCTCTAAGCCTAGCGGCTTACTTGAGTGCTGCAAATGAAATAGACATTCTGTGATAAAGTAAGCAGCGCTGAAGACTGATGACGGTGAAAAAGTGCGAATAAGTGGCAGCTTTATGTGGCAAAAACTTGACTTTTAACCTGGTATACCGTACGTTTCGGAGCGTTGTGTGATGTGTACGTATCCGTCGATGTGTGTGTATATATGTACATTTGTATGTGTGTGACGGGAAAAGCCTCCAGCTAATCTTAACGCGTTTTCCTTCCAGCCCTCCCCCCCTTCGTGGGGGAAGCTAAAGGGTAGCATAGGGACGACGAGAAGTAGGAGGAAATAGCGAATCCTGATCACTGGGAGAGCGATCCCTTTTTAACTAAACTAAACTATTAATTCGACGCGAGAAGCATCGAGGATGCATCCCACTTTCACCATAGCATCGGTGCGTTGGGACTAATACCATTGCCACAACGAGAGAGACAGACATTTTGTTTCGAGCGAAGTAGCAAGGTTCATAAAAATTTCGTAAAATCGCTTCTGCTAGCAACAAACTGCTCTTGTTGCTGTTGTTGGTGATGACAGCAGACTCACCATCAGCAAATGACAGTTGCGAGTGAAAAACGCTGACAAATTGGAAGCAGACTACAAAGCTGCCATTGTTACATCCAATCATTTGTGTGCTTGTGTGAGCTTGACGATTTGCGAAGAGAAGGGACATTTTAAAAGAAACCGTTGATATTAGCGCAAGATCTATTACTGGGAAAGGTTTTTGCCTAAGCGAGGGGTGAGCGTGCTGAGCGTTACGAAAGGAGACCATGTCCGATTCGGCCTCCGATACGCTCGAGGGTCCCTTTCATTCCGGGAAGGGCGCTCAGTTGATGGACGACGTTGGTGAGCTGTACGGAAGTCGGCTCCGTTCCCTCACACCGACCACGACTGGTAGTGGTCGTGCTGGTGGCGGAAGTAAGAAAGACGCTGGTTACGAGATCGGTGGAGGTGGCCCGTTCCAGCAACAGCACCGAGAAGTGATGTCACCGATGGGAGATTCGCCTGCGGGGGAAGAACAGGAGGAGGCGATGCTGCCGACATCGGCAGCGGATGACCGGGAACCGGTATCGAATGCTGCACGGACCCGCTATACGGCATTTCAGCTGCTGGCACTGCGTGATTCGAACCTTTCCAAGGTACGTCCACCCTGCATGGATGATGCCAAATCGGAAAAACACCTGAAGATGATTTCCATGCTGATACGCCGCTCCGAAACGCCCTATGACGATGACGGTCCGAATGGTGGAGGCGGTGGCGCTGGCAGTAGTGGTGGGGGATACGGACGCAACCGTTCATCGTACGGTGGAGGCGGCACATCAGCAGGTATTGGTGGTTCTGCCAGTGGTGGATCACTCGCCGGAAGCAACAATACCACCAATGTCACGATGAGTCGAAATGACATGCGTCGTTCCGGTGGTGGCAGCGGCGGAAGTGGTGCAGGAGGTATGGCTGATCCAAAGGAAAGGCTGCGCAAGGAGGAAGGCATCGTGCTGTCGCCGCAGCGTCGTTCGTTTAACATGGGCTGTCAGATGCCATCTGCACCGTCATCGTCCGGTGCAGGAAACCTGGGTCTGCCCGGTAGCTTGCTGCGTTCCGATCGGGATATGCTTGGCGGTGGTGGAAGTGGAGGTGGTGGCGGCGGTGCCCGAGAGCGTAGAATTGGCAGCGGCCGTATTATGACGCGTGATAGCATGTGGGAGTACCGGATGGAGTCGGGTGATTATCGCACCGGAAGTGGTGCGAATTCGTCGTCGTCCGGTGGTTTTCGGGACCGGGAACCGATGCGTGACGGTAAGGAGGGAAAAGATGGCCCGCGAGGCCGAAATAGCGATGGGCGCAGTCTGCAGGACAAAGATTATCACGACGATGGGCGCGGCTACGATAGGGACGCTCGGGAATCCCGCGAGCGGCGTGATCGATGGGACAAAAATGACAACGGACGTGGTCCGATGCGAGGCTTTCACAAGGGTGGATCGTCCGGTGGCTATGGAGAGGGGCGCGGTGATGGGTCGTATTACGGATACAACAACTACGGTTCGGGAGGAAACTATAACTCCAACAACAGTCATCACCATCATCATCACCACCACCATGGTGGAGGTGGTGGTATGTCGTACAATGATCGTCGACGCTACAACAGCGACAACGGGCGCGACAACGAGGAACCGGAGTGGTTCAGCGAACCAACCACTCAACACGACACGATCGAGTTGCGCGGATTCGATGAAACGGTGTCCGAACACGGAAGCGAATCGGCTGGCGAAACGAACAGTGGTAATACGAACGATTCCGGCTCTTCTGATCATCAGCCCGATCAGCAGTCCACCGAACCACAGTCCATGAATGAGGAAGTCGATCCGGAGGCGGATGAAACGCGTCACCCTGGCACAAGAACTTGCGAACAGGACATTTTGAAGATGATCGAAGGAGTGGAACAATCCGAACGACCGAAAGATGGCGCTGTGAACGAGAATGGCATTCAGAAGGCAGGCGATCAATCGTCCCCATCGCAGGCACCGACCGGTGACGAATCCATCAACGAAGATATGCGCCTGATGGAGGAACTTTGCGGATTTCGCGATAAGGGTCTAAACGAATATAACGCAATGGACATGATAAAGAACACTTACTCCAATATGCTGGTGAGTCCCATACAAACTAATATAACTATTTACCTTCTTTTAAAATTTATACTTAAACGCATCGTTTTTTTTTTGCAGAATGATGTTAGTGGCGGTAGTCGTTTTTCACAATTTTTCCGTCAGGAGAACGACAAGGGAAATGCGAACGAAGGAAAAGATACGCGCAGCCGTCAAAATTCCCTGCATGAAGACATCGACAAGATGATGAACGATATAGCGACGTTTGAGGAGAACACGAATGCAACGTCGGCCTCGTGCAATAAGTATTTTGCACCGATCTCACCGGCAGCGACATCGAACTCGTCGCAATCATTCCTTGAGCTGTTTAACCGTTCGGCGACGATGAAGAACCAGCTGGACCCACAGATGGCACAGCAACAACAGCAGCGTCAGCAACAACCGCATCATCATCAACAGCAACATCCTCAACCGATGGAACCGAATCAAACATTCGATAGGCATGCGATGCAGCACATCAAACCGATGATGAGCGACGAACAGCAGCACAAGCAACAGTTGCACCACGAACACCAGCAGCAGTTGCAAAATCGCAATCTGCAGCAAATGTTGGGTGTTACGGGTAGTAATACATCTGCCACACCACCGGTTGGTGAGCGTGCCCCGGTACCGCTCATATCCAGCCTTGGTTCCATGCCGAGCCCGGCCAGTCTAGGCCAAGTGCACAGCGTCGTAGAGCTAGAGGCACACTTTCGCCTGTCCGATCAGAACGGTGATGTGGGCGGTTCTGGCACCGGCTCCAACAACGCTGGCATGGCTGGTGGCGGCGCAGTCAGTGGTAGAGCTTCTGTGGCGAACGAATCATTCCCGGAACCGCTCGCTATCGGTTCCATCCCACGACTGATAATGCCAGGTAATGATCCGGCAATCGGAACGATTCATTCGCAGGCACCACCAGCACCACCGGCACCGGATAACGGAGCTATACGCCAACAGGAGCTGCTCGCGTTCAAGAAGCTGCTCAATCAGATGAGCGAGAACCAGATGAACGGCGTAGGACCGGTAGCACCGCCGCAACCGGTACCGCCCCCATCCGTACCGCACCAACCCCATCCAGCACATCCTGCACATGCGGCGCATATGGCCGCGGTTGTACAGCATCAGAGTGGACAAGGTCCACACCAGGGCACAACAATGTCCACACTTCCGGCCATGCTACAGATGATGCACATGGCACCGATGCCACACCCAGGTAAGGAAAATATAATATCCTGATTTTAATTTCCATACACCACGTCCAATATTTAACCCAACTGTTTTTTTTTTAAATTTCAACCGCTTGTGTGTACAACAGGAACTGATCAGCGCCATACCGAATTGCTGAAGCGTCCGGAAACGCAAAGCCTGATGATGGCTGTAGCGCACGGAGACGTGACCCATCATAGTCTCTGGCAACAACTGGCAAATCCAGCGACCGTCCAGTCACACCGCGAAATCATTTCCGCCGTGCTGGGCGCTTGCAACGGTGGGTCTCGTGTCGTGTCACCCAGTTTACTTCTCAATCCAAACAGTATTCAACCGCCGATGCCAATGCCGATTCCACCACCGCCCGCTCCTGCCGGTGCCAACGCGAATCTGCTGTTTCATCCCAAGCAGCAGGTACGCCTTTCGCCTCTGCCCAACGGGATGCCGCAGCGAATTCCGTCGCCCCGTGAGCTGCAGTACCACACGCAGTCCATCCTGCAGAACGCACTGATAAGGAAAAAGCTGGAGGAGCAGCGTGAAAACTATCGCAAAAGACAGGAGCAGCAGCAACAGCAGCAGCAACAACAACAGCAGCCGCAACAACAACCACCGGTGCAACAGCAGCAGCAACAACAACCAACACAAGCGCAGCAACCACAATCACAATCTCAACCACAAGCACAACAGCAGCAACAAGCTCAACAGTCGGAGCAGGCACAGCAGGAATTGCATGCGAAAATGAAGGAACAGACACCACCGTCGCAACCTATGCAAAATTTCCCCCATCTACCACAGCCGGAACAGGAGCAAGTGATGCAACATCATCCACCAGGGCCGGTGGAATCGGCACAGGAGCCGCGCCAACATTCCAACGTTCCAAGTGACCAACAGCAACAGGCACCACAGCAATCGACACCGTCGCAGGGACAGCCAGGTGCAGCAAATGCTGCAGAAACGGTTGCAATGGTGTCGCCATCCACCGTAATGCTGAAAGGTGGCCCAGGGCGTATGATAAGCTGCTCTACCGCGAACTCTGTCTCGCCATCGAAGCAAAACGTTATGCAAACGCAACAAGTAGCTTCATCACCGACGCCGCTAGCATTCACTCCCACGTCCGTGCTGCGCAAAATGACTGCGGCCCAAGATAAAGAAGCAGACGGTGCGATGCCGCACCATATGCAGCAGCTGCCACCCCAGCAACAACAGCAAGGGCCTTTACCCCAGCAACTGCCATTACCTGCCCATCAGCAGATGATGTTGAACGAACAGCAGCAACACATGCCACCGCACGTCGACGCGGGCCGGATGGGGGTTAATATATCTGCGCTGCTCGAAATGCAACATCAGCAGTATATGAAGCAGCAGATGCATATGCAGCAGCAGAAAGCGCCGTTCCCCTTGCATCCACATCCTGGTCAGCATCCAGTGATGCATCCAATGCAACCCCCGCAACCAGGGGCACAGCAGCAGCAACCACAAACGGGACCCGGATTCCCAACCGAATCTCAACCACCACAGACGGATCATCAACAGCAGCAGCAACAGCGTAACTTGGCTGGCCAACCGTCACCGTTTGGGCCGCAAGGAGGTGGGCCTCATCCACCGCCGTTGAATATGATACACCACCACGGACCGGGGATTACACAGAACCATCTACCGGTCGTGGCGGCGATCATGAATCCAATGAATTCGATCCCGTCGTCAGTGGTTGGTGCGATGCGGGGCATGCAGCCAGCGATGGCCAACAACATTCCGTGGAATCTAAAACAGTTGCAGCAACAACAACCACAAACGAATGTATCGCAAACACAACAATCACAACCGGGTGGTGGTGGTGGTGGTGGTGGGCAACAACTTTTACCACCACAGCTTGCTCAACAGCAGCAGCAGCAGCAGCAGCAAAACCAACAGCAGCAACCCCAACAGCAACAACCACCACAGCAGCAACAACAGCACATTGCTATGCCGAAACCGCAAGGCAGACCCATCTTGAAAGGTAGAGTTTGTTTCTAATTGTTCATTTTTCACCTAAATTTGCTTTACCTATTTAATTTACTCAAATTTTGTTGGCGTCTTTCTAGGAGGTAGTGGAAACGGCGGCCAGGTTCCGCAACCGTTGCACCAACAGCAACAACAACAGCAGCAACAGCAAATGCCGCTGGTACATTCACTACCACAGCATGGTCTTTCGCCAATGACGGGTGCGATGAACTTTCCCGGCAACATGGATTTCCAGCAACAACCGTTCAACAACAACCGTAGCGGTAATCCGATTCTGGGTGCGCATCACCCAATATCACAACCACCATTGGCATCGCAGCAAGGTCAGCAACAGCAGCAGCAGCAGCAGCAGCAACAGCAACCTCAACAGCAACCGCAGCAGCAGCATTCGCCCAATATTATCAGTCCCCATATGCAGCAATTGTTGCATCAACAACGTCATCAACAGCAACAACAGCGTGCTATCCGTAATCAGCACGTACAGCAGCATATGACAATGGCCCCACAGCAAGCGTTCCGGCTTCCCAACATGTCCGTTAGTGGCCAACAGCAGCAGCAACAACAACAGCAGCAATTGCAGCAGAACGCATCAGTCAACCCACCTCCTTCCGGTGGTGTAATTAACTACAACCGTGACGGTGGGCTATCGCCGACCAGCAACCAGCTGGCGCGCTGGTTCTCACCCGAGCTGCTTGCCCAAGCCTCGGCAGGTAAGCTTCCGTCGCTTAACGCCGGCCAGGCGATGAGCCTGGAGGAGTTCGAACGCAACATTCAACACACATCGACCACTGTACATAACTAAGCCTGTGTGTGTGGTTTGGGCACACACCAGAGCAAAATGAGGGACGGACGCGTATTGCACGAGCATGTGCTATTGAAGTAAGCGAGAACTTTTTTTTATTTGGTATTTATATTACTATTATTTTTTTGTAATTTTAAATCTTGCATTGAGCATGTAGCTATATGTGACAGGTTATCGTGGATGATACACACAGCGTCACATACAGTGATAGGCTGAAACAAATTCATGTTGTGTACTGCCACGGAAATTGTAGGTAGTGGAAGATGATAAGAGATAACAACAAACGAAACGTTCGTTACAGTCCGTATAGCATGGGAAGGATTGCAAACATTCTGCATGCCAAATGGCAAAACGTTGGAAGCGTATAACGATTCTTTTTTGTGTCTTTTCGGTATGCATTGTCTGGGGGAAGATTTTATTGGAATTGTTAAACGAAATAATTCTCACGGAGGGTAGAACCATACGATAAATAGCAGAACAACACACACACACATCAAATTCTAAGGCCTAGTATGGTCAAATTAATTTTCTCTCTCCAGTACTTTAAAGATGGATTTGTTTTACCATTCAACGATATTAGCACAGAAAAAATTGTGTTTTAAACATATCTGGCGTTTGTGCGCTATAACGCTTTACATTTTATGTCTCCAGATACCTTTTTTCATAAAAAAATCTTTAATTCATTTCATTTCTCATCCAGACGTTTCTTTTGGGTTTTTATTCTTCTATTTGTCGTTTCAAAAGAGGTGACAGGAGCATCCTGCGATCGGTTTTATCCTGTTGTTTTATTCCTCTTGTCTGTCGCTTTTTTCCCCCTAGCGATATCTGATAGGTCGCTGGGGACATTTTACTCAATGTTGTAGCGTTCCCTACAAAAACAATTTGTACAATTTATGTATTCCTGGAGCGAGTAACAGCTGACGTGACAGTAACTACTCACCACACACTGCGAAAAAGGCGAGCTTAGATTGTGATTGATTTGTCCAGCAGTTGAAACTAATTTATTATCCAACATTTGAAACAATAACTAAAACATTTTTTGGGTGGTGACGTTATCATAACAACTTTTTTTTAATTTTGAATGTGTTTCCCGTTGTTTGTGGGAGACGGTCCAGCTGTCGAATTTTGTTAGTAGTTTGTCACTCTTTACGAGAAAGCATCCAATTATTTCGCTGTCCTTGCTATTAGTGTGTGTGTGTGTCATGCGGCAAGAAAGATTGTATATTGGGGTTATATACACGGGATGTTTAAAAAAAAAGTCTAGGATGCTTGTTCTAGTCTAGAGGCTGACATCTAAAAGCGATATATTAGGCGACCCCGATTGGTTAAGTGCTGATCACATCACGCGTTTCATGGGTTCGAATCTGAGGTAAATTCGGAACCACCCGTTATGCAAGTCGTTATTGACTATACGACTTAATGGTATAAATTGCGTAAACCGGTTTAGGCAACCCTGCGTCTCGCGCTCTTGCTAGGTTTGTGGTATACGATAGCATTTTCCATGTATGTTGAACACGTTCAATTCGTATGGTGCATTAGGCAGAACGTTCGTAAAGAGATTAATGTTTGGTTGTTTGCTGGTTGATTGAACGACTGAAGGCAAGAAGTCGCTACACAGCTACAAAATCCATCTCGTAAACCGTTGCGTAGCGTCCTAGAATATATTAGGGTCCGGTGAGTGTATCCAGTCCTTTTAGTCCGTCCAGAAAAGGCCAAGGACAAGCACGGCAGACCTCTGGGTCACGAGATGGTTCAATGGCATCGATTCGTTCACTAGAAGGACCCAGGATATAGTTTAAAGGAAACGACAAGAGACTACAATCGTTTTCGAGCACTCTTCCTGCAATTCGCAACACAGTTTTATTCCAACAATGTTGTTTTGATTTATGTTTTTGTGGAATGGTCAATTCAATTGCATTATTGTAAGATAATTCAACATCTTAGTGTACTGGAAGAAACTTTGTATCTCTCTCACACACACACACACACACACACATTTTTGTTTCCTATCGTTCGTTTTGACTGATGATATAAATTGAACATGAAGCATCAACACACCACACTTAGTCCAGCGAGAATCCTTCCGTTTGCAGACATGAACTTGGAACGTGTTTCAATATGTAGGTTAGGGCAGTTGCTCGGTAGCCGCCTTCCTTCTCTTGCTATGCCTACGCCGTCGTCGTAGCAGAGCGTACTGTGCTCCGTGTAAAAATATATAAAGATTATGGTCTGCAAAAGAAGCGTGTGCTGAGAGCGGCAGTATAAACAAATACCGATAAACCACACGTTAATTAGACACGTCAGAAATAGTAACTGAATAAAAGCTCTTGGACTCAGAAACAAACAAAAAAAAACCCGACTAAACAGAAGAAACGTCGCGCTAGGCTTAAGGTGCAGAATCGAAACGAAAAACTGATTAAAATGTATGATTGTTACTCACAAGGAAACAAAAAAAAAGAACACACACACATTAATAAATCATTGTAAAACGGTACTTATATCGAAAAAGAGGTGTATTTTGTTATAACAAAATGAGAAAAAAAATTGGGAGCGGGGGGGCGACATGGAAGTTCATCAAAGTTTTCTGATATCATTTATGCAGCTCTTGTACGGCGAAGCTCTTGTACGGCTTCTTCGCCTTCGAAGAAGAAATTAATGACGAATCCTTGCAACAAAGTCACTAACCCTTATCTGTGTCTGGCTAAACAGCAAGAATACGATAATACTTGTGGTAGAATATTATTTTGTACAACATGCCATCAATATTATCATGAGCTACTCATTTAGGGATATTTGATCAGGGGAGGGGAAATTAATGTCAGATAGATGGTCTCTTGACATCAAATAACTTAAAACAGCTTGCGTATAGATTGAATTGATTAAAATGACGGAGAATTTTCGCACCTATCGTTATATATGCCGGTGTACATGAGTGAAGATATATAGTTGCAGTATTAAGACAAATATATTATAAATTTGATTGAAGTTGGATAAGTAAGCAGAACGTAATGTGTCTCAAACCCTGCATCGTACATTGTAAGTGAGCCGTTTGCAGGTTTTGTTTCTTTATTTTAATGAACAAGAAGATATAACAATGTTGTTGCTCCCATTGTGTAAGAATAGGTGCGCCATCAGCAATAGTGGGTAACAGCGAAATTGATCCTAATTTCTTTCTTTAATTTTCACGTATCGCGAGTAATTCTCCTACAGAGACCAGTGCTTGTTCGTTCACATTTCGATTCTCCTTAAATGTAGATGGGATTTTCCTGTCCAGTGAGCAGTCGGAACATCGACGTCGGCATCGTTTTCATCAGTATCTAAAAAAAAATAGATAGCGTTAACCGGTGAGGGTGGTGCATCTGAGAATGAAGGGACGTATCATCTTTACCTCCCCGATGGATGTGGCGAGTAAGTTTACTATCTTTTCGTGCGGCACTGCAACGACACTTTGGTTATTGATTTCGATGATGCGATGACCCACACGAACACCGCCACGCTCGGCAATTCCACCCCGAAGCAGGCTGCAAATCTGTGGAAATAGTAACACCGAAGTTAGCAGATGGTCGACAACACAATCGATCAGTCAACCGTTCATTACACATACGTACCACACCATTCTGTACGCTAAACCCAAGCTGGTACTTCGTGTTTGGTCGCTTAATCTTCACCTCCACCACTGGGGCGCACGGGACGACCGTAAATTTCACCACGGTTTGGTTCTTGGTGTTCTTGATGTAACCCTGGCAGGTGGAAAGCGGCAACCCGACCAGGCTCAGTCCGTTGATGGCGATTATTTGATCGCCGATGTTCAGCTGTCCGCATCGGGCGGCCGCACCGGAAGACGCTAGGTTCGCAATCACCACGGTCGGTAGCATCGAGCCCCAACCGGACTCGACGATCACCACGCCGAGTATTTCGCCCTTCGCCTTCGGCACCACCACCTCCTTCTGCAGTTCCTTCTTCGCGAAAATCTCCAGCTCGTCGCCAAAGATTTCCTGACTGTTCAGCACTTCCTGGTAGTCGAGCTCCTTCATGAAGCTGTGGTCCTCAATTCCGTTCGCCTTCAGGAATTCCATGTATGCGACCTGAAACGCTTGGCCGATGCTCTGGGCAATAAACTGTGCCTCCTCGCTCTCGAACACATGGCAGATCATCTTCGGTGTGCGGTTGCCTGCGCTGCGCTTCTTCGGACTGTCGGCATTATTGGGCGGGCCGGTATCCGTGTCTGTGCCGGCCGGGTTGCCACCAGCGTCGTCCGTCGCTTCCGGCGCGGTGTTGCCGGTGGCAACGAAGCGTCTCCGAGCCATCAGCACCACCAACTGGCCAATGTCGGCGATGTAGGAGATCGTCCTCAGCGCGTGGTCCATCATTATCTCCTTCAGATCCGTGTTCAGCACCATGATTTTTTCTGTCGAAATAAACAAATCCACCTCCGTGCTTGGTTGTGACTCTCCCGCCGGTGCCTGGGGCAAATGGACAATCTCAGTTCAATGGTTTATTGCAGCGCACAATATCTTACCAAAGCCTAGCCGGGTTTAGGTAATTTGAATGTGTGTAATTTTTTTTTTTATTATTTTTTGGTTTGGTTTTGGATTAGCACGCCATTTGATTAAGCCCAGAAAGTGGAGTGGAAAGATAATAACATACGTTTGGCGGTTAGTATGGGCTATTTGTACAAATGTTAGGACAGAACGGACAGAACGAATGGAACGGAATGGTAAGGGGATAACAAATTAATTAAACACGCAGCAACATTATAAGAGGGAAGGGAGGCGAAATTAGGGCGCTGGGTAAAGCAACGTTCATGCATGCTTACTTTGATCCGGGAAACGGCTTCCTCCGCCTGCATCATGCGCGTTGATTTGGTCGGTTGGCCTTCGCACACTAGCTGCGTTGAGCCAAGGTACCGCGCCCGGAACAGAACACCTTCGATCAGCACTGCCGGATCCAATAGACCTTTCAATAAGTAAGAGTTAGACGAAATACGCAGTAAATATCGTACGTTCATCGTTCCCATCCGAGATTAGCAAATCCATGACAGTTTTGGTCTGTTTTTAGTTTTTTGAGAATTAGAGTGTCATGATTTTGCCCTCTTCTGATCAATAAGTAGAATAAAGTACACTTACAGCAATAAATACGCATTATGACAGCATGGGAAAAAGATTGAATGTTACTTATTTGAATGCGCAAAATTGAATTAAAAATAATTTAAATTTAAAACAATCGTGTCGTTTCTTAAATTCTTAGCAAGATGCATCCTAATTTGTGTTCTTACCTTCTCTAGTTTTGTGCCTTCCTTTGCTTTCAATTTCCTACAAAACATAAACATTTTTGGATGGAACCATTAATAAGATTATTTAATTGAAATCAACACAAGACACTGTGCATTTTCTTACCGGTAAATTTTCTAATGTAATATCGCTAGGAACGTAAACTTCACTGTCGGTTCTGATGGCGGTCTGGTAGCGTTTTAGCTTAGCTAATGAGGCTGAATTGGGTGATATAGGTTTCGTAAACCCACCAACATCTGTGGAGCTCTGGGAGACGAAAATGTTAAAAAACACACCAAATTTGCCTACTGTAAATGATGTGCATAATGGACGGCATACTCACATTGTGATCGTAATAGCTCTGCTCACTGACGTTCTGCTGATGGCCGAGCAATCTATCAGTCTCCAAATCGGTATCCGTTTCCTCCTCCAACTCGGATGCATTTATGTGTCGATCTGACGGATTTGAAGCAGAAGGGGTTACCTGTTCCGGGGGTTTATCCATCGTCCTTTAATTAAATAATTAAAAATGATTCAGTTTTTAACATTAGGCCCATTGGAGATCAGTTTATCGATTGTACTTTTTTATATCTCCCACATACATACCTGAGCACCCACACTGGCGAATCGTCACCGTACTGTGGAAACGATTCACCAATTTGGTCCACATTGTCGTGTCGCTCATCCGCCGGAAGCGTTTTCGTGTTTTGCAGCGTAGATTTGATATCGTTGAGCGCCTCCCGAATATCGTTCGCTAGACAATCTCGCCCGTTATGCACATCGGAACCATCGTACACACCATCGCTGTTGCCGTGCTGGTGGTAGTGTTGATCCTGTCGCATCATATGCATCCCGTGTGATCCACCCACCTCACAGCTGTTCGTGACCGTGTTACCTTCCGAGTCGGATGCATGACCGCTCGATAAGCCATCCTCCAGAATCGGCATACTATTGCACATGTCCTCATACTCTACGCACGGCTCATTGAGAATCGTTTCCTTTGCGTCGCTTTTAACATTTACACCGGCATTTATCCTTGCTGTAATATAGGGAATGCAAGTTATTAATATTGATCTATGAGCACAGTTGTGAAAAAAATGGTACAAACCAAAGCTTCCCGGCCGGTAGTCTGTTTCGGGCGACAGAACAAAACTGTGTGGTTTGTGAATGCTACTATCAGCGGGCATAAAGTCCTCGTCTAAAGCCACGTGCTGTTTACAGTTGTAATATTTGGTATCTATTTGAAAATTCGTGTCGTTCTCTAAAAATAAATAATTTGTTTAGTTAAAACATACATTAACTCGCTGTCAGATGTACCATCAATCATACCGCCCATCGTATTGGTCTTATTGTAGAAGCTCGCCTCATTGTTCTGTCCCAACTCGATCAGCCTTGGTCGTCCATCGTCTGCTGCACCCGACTCGACACGCTTTGGAAACCCGGGCCTTGGGAAATTGTTGCTAACGGGGCGTATTGTGCCGTCCGGCGTGGAATAGTTGTTGGAATAGATTGTGCCGAAACGTCGCGGGGAACCCTCGTACTCTGCAATCGTTAGCCCTCCTACGGTACAAGAAATAAATCGCTGCAGTATGTTCCATCTAAAAGCGAATGCGAGCAATTCGTTTTGACCACTACCTATAATGGTCTGTATCTTGGTAGCGGTTTCAGTGTGCGTTTCTTTGATTGGTGTGTTTCCGCCGACCAAGATGGACATTTCCGAATCATGAACACCAGTCGATGGCCAGTTGGGTTCGATATCATCAAACACAACAATCTCGCCATCGGACAAGATCGATTGTGTCGAATAAACGTGCGGCATGACGACGATATTGGCAGCTGCGTTAGCCGTTGAATGATGACACTGTGGCAACAGTACCGGACTGGAGGCGGTAGTCGAATCGCTACTACCATTATGACCGCCACTACCCACCGGGCTACGACCTACTTGGATCTGATGCCGCTGCTGGAAACGAATCTTCGGTTCATGTTCCGCCGTGCTCGGTTCCGGCGAATGCAGTACGGTGCTGACCGGGGTTGTGTTTTGATTCATGCCCGATTGACTATCCCAAAAGTGTAGCTCCGACTCTTTGTCACTGTACAGATCGTGTGAATGCAGTTGGCTGCCAACTGGATGCGTTTTCACCTCGCCAATTGACCCGGAGAGCGAATGTTTGCCATCGTTGGTGCAATACATCGTTGATGGAATACGGCGTATCGACAAGATTCGAAAGAAATGTTGATGGCGAGGAGTCCGGGTACTTGTTTATTGCACGGTTTGCTGCATTGTTGAGCGCAAAGGTAATGATTGTTACTGCACCAACACGAACTGACTATTGCATAATATTCCAACGATAAAACATTAACAGATGCACTTAACTAACGTAAACCATGCTGCTGACCTCCGTTCCATTTCATACGACCAGTGCCAGTGGGAAAATCTTGGGCGGTGAAAACTTAACGTCGGCAAATGGAAAGTAATTGGGTCGCGGTACTTTTTTTTGCGAAGCGACACGGACGAAAAATCGATTCGAATTTACTTTTTAGTTCTTTCCTTGCTGGCAATGAAGAGCAAATTTGATGTAATCCGAAACCTAGCAGAATATTGTACGGAATGTTGCACTTACACTACGGCTACGGTTGTACGTGATCGTAATATATTTTCCAACACACGATCTCGACGCTGCAAAAAGATCAGCAAGTTGAGAAAGGGGGGTTATTTTTTTATTCACTACGAATGTGGACGAGCAATATTCACCCTGCATCGCCTTTCTACAATAAACATCGTAAACAGCTGTCAAAATGGCACTTGCTTGAGCAAGAAAATAATGTATATGCGTTTTTATTTCTGTTTAATAAATTTTCAAACAGAGCTGTCAAACGTTGTATTTCTAGGGGAAAAAGGGGATCTCGAAGTTTTGGATGCGATAAAAAAAGGACCGACAAGTTCCCTCAAGTTCCCTAACAGCTCCGGATGAGTGCAAAAACAACATTACAAGATACCATTCTATAGATACAAGTGATTCATAATAAAACAGAAAAGGTAATTCTCCGTGGATCAGCATCAGCATTGCGACAATACGCGGGGAACTTGCTCGATGTGTGTTGAAAGGACACACATCACGCGATGGAAACGAACAGAGTGACGTTTTGAAAGGTACCGATATCAATCCGCAACCCGTAGGGATATTCTTAGCATAAAAAGGGGTAATCCTCTCCGGGATACGCGAGACAAAGAGCAACGGTGAGAGCGAAAGGATCGATGCGCGAGTTCGTGTGCGTGGATGGTAGGATAAGCGTCGGTGTGTGTGGTAAACAGAGGGTAATCGTACATGCTCCAGGATCAATGAAATCGCAATTTCCACTGCTCCGAAAGGAAGTGCAACAGTCGCAAGGAAGTCGTTAATAGCGCAGTGTGTTTCGATGTTCGGTTAAAATGTAAGCTCTTTTACTTCTCCTTTCCCACTAATGTACAGTGACGCTACATGGCGTTGAATTTGGCCCTATTTTCCAAAAACCTCACGTTAGAACTGGTTTTTTTTGTGTGTGCCTCGAGAGAGCTGTGCTTTTTGCGAAATATACTTTTCTGTTATGCAATGCAACAACAACAACAAATCACATACACTTTTGCATGACGCGTTTCATCGAAATATAATACTCTCTTTTATGCAACGTTTATTAGCCGTTTTGTGTTGAAATGCCTATTAAAATCCATGCTTCAAATGGGACAACCCACTCCGTCCTTTTATGTTTTTTTCGTTTGGCTGTGCGTTTTGTGCTTTGATCCATTTTCGTTTTTTTGTGTTGTGTCCCATACGGGCGAAATTGAGTACGAGTCCTGCGAAAAGTGGTCCATACATCCATTTATATATACAAAAAATCGACCTGTGTGTACGTATGTGCGTCCGTGCTGTGTACGTGTGGTTGTGCGAATATCTAAATGCGTGCGTGTAGGTGCGTTTGCACAAGTGCGATAAGTTGATGTACTATCGTAAATGAACAAACTTGGCCCTCTTTATTGTTGCTGAAACAATTTTTACTTAAGCTAACGTGTGCCGTGAGTGTGTATGTGTATGTCGACGTGTGTGTGTGTATCTTAATAAGCATTTTTTTCATGAAATCCAGCTCCAGTTCTCAAAAGTATGGACATGAGGGTCCTTCGTTTAGTTGTAGGAAACTCCAGTGAAGTCTCTACGCAATGTGTCTGAGTAGGACCGAATCGCCATACAGAGGGCCAGAACACTAATAGCTCAGAACATATCACGAACCATGCTATTTTCTGGAGAATTTTAGTTCTTTATATTTCAAGATTGTACATTTTTGATTCCATATTGACATCTGGTAGAATACCTCATTATTCTCATAAACTCCAACTCAATTCAGATTATCCTGATGAATATGAACGTACTGTGGATATACTAGTACACCCATGTTATTCTCATGCAAAAACCTGCTTCCAGATGTAAAATATAAATATATATGTACATTTGAAGCAAGATTCTTTTTCCTGCTAATTTCCTTACACCGTGTAAACGCATACGGGACAAAGTAGTAGCGTATTGGGACAGGAGTAATAATAAGCTCAATCCTGCGTGCATTTGTGTATACTAAACATACATACACACGCGTACATCAGCCACATATATACACACACACACGTACCCGCGTACACACTCATCATTAGCCCAAAGGAAGAGAGAGGCGAGTGAGAAAGAGATAGAGATAAAGAGAGGACGACAAGAAGAAAACACACACACGAGAGAGCGTACACCAAACAGCAGGGGACACCAGTCTGCTCAAATTTGCCTCTTTCATATTTTTCTGTGAGTCATACCTTAGCCAAATCATCCACCAAGCTTGTGTGCAAAGGATCAATTATCGATTTTTCTGCTCGGCTCCCCTTTCCCTTTAGTACTTGTGCTCAAAAAGAAAAAAAAAACTTCGGTTCGTTCGTTCACCGCCTGCTCACCACATTACATTTGCAACTCCGTTTTCGGCTACTTCATTGCGCTATTGTTCAGCAAACTAGCAAGGGGTTGTCCAAAAAACAGCCCTGTACGGTTTTCGGGAGGCACATATATAGGAAAGAGCAGCCAAGTCCAAGGCGTACCATCCGTGCGGGTGTCCGGAGTTATTAAAGTGCGTTTTCTAACATTGTTACATTTCAGTACTTCCAACATTACACACACTCTTCCTTCGCATCGTGCGCCGCACTTTTCGGTTTGCCGTCTCGCAAAAAAAAACCAAATAAAAACTCCAGCCAATCTCTTGATATTCGCAAAGTGTGTGGTGAAAGTTCGGTTGTTGTTTTTTTTGTTAAATTTCGTTGGTTGGTTGGTTAAAGTGGGTCTGTTATATACACGAGACTCCTCTGCTGGGACTCTTATCCTTTTTGCCCTTGTTCAAAAGCTCCCAGACAAGTGGAACAGCAGTAGTGGCACGAGAGGCGGCGGCTCGACAGAAAAAAAAACCCTGTGCATTACACACCGTTTCGGTTTGTGGCTGATTTAGCTATGGTTAGTTCGACCGTTGCTTTCGATAAAAAGTCATCCACGACACCAGTAGAGAGCACCTCAGTCGACCAAAATGATAGCAGTACTATTTCCTCCCTGCCTTTCAGCAGCAGCGTTAGCGGCCCCTGTAATGATACGGCAGGTGTGCTGACACACGATAGTAGTGGTATCACGTCCGCGAACGATGTGCCCACGGCGTTGAGTTTTAGTGAACAGAAAATATCCTTGCTATTCCCAAAATGCAAACCGCGCAGTGAGTACCACTATGTCATGAACAGCAGCAGTAGCAGCAGTGCTTGTGCGAACGGTAATAGTAGCAAAAACAATAATAATTGCCTGATGGACGTCGGCAGCATGTCGCTCGGTTCCACGCATTCGCTTGCGACGTATGTGACGCGTACCAGCCCGCCTACCGTTGTTCCGGCTCCAGGTAACAATGCTGCGGCAGCCTCGAAGGTCTACATGGACATGAGCACGTACGGTAACAATAATAGCGGTGGAAGTAACAGCAGCACCAACCACGGTACGAGCGAGTTTGACTATAATGCCGAAAAGGAATTGGTCGTTGGTAAGGGATTGCAGATGAATACGTGCGGCATGAACAACAACATCGGTGGAGGTGGTAACAACGCCGGCGGTAATAATAATCACTACAGCAACAACCATCCTGCCGGTGGAGGCAACAGCGGCGGTGGTGGAGGAGGTGGAGGTGGAGGCTCAGGAAGTAGTGGAGTTGTTGGTGGTGGAACAGCCGGTGGAGGCATGGGTATGAAGAGTGACGTCTACGGTAGCAGCAGTATAAAACATTCGTCCAATCAATCCGTCAGCAAGAACACCTCATCTACCGACGGTTACAGCTTTTACTACAGCAATCAACCACCTTCGCTGACGTGCTCGCCAACCGAAAATCAATCTGCTATCAGCGTCGCAACACTGGGTAATAACAGCAGCAGTACAACGGGTGGCCTCCTGCTATCCGATGACGACGAAGCGAGCGAACGCACCAAGAAGGATTCATCCGGTGCGGGCAGATGGATGGAGCGCAACTACTGTCACCTTTCCGTCTCCCACTATCCGAGCCAAGTATCCAAGTCGAAAAGTGGTACCGGTGGTGGAAGCGGTAGCATTGGTGTAATGCAGGCACCCAAGCGGGGAATCGTATCTGCCTCCGCTTACAAACCGGTGAACTGCTACAATATGGTACTACAGTCACCGCTCGAGGATGAGAGTGACATGGAGGACAAGTTGAAGTATTTCAACTACCAGCATGAGATGCAGACGTACAATAGTACGCGCAAGGACAAGCTGGCTGGATTTGGGAGCAGCATCGACATGCACTGTGTGGGTGGTAGTATCGGTAGCGAGGGTGAAGAAATTGTCGTCCTTAGTAGCAATACAAAGGAGCACGGTAACTCGCTGTCGGTTACACAACCGAAGCCGGACTCTCTGTCGGATGAGTCGGGACCGGGGCGAAAAGGTGCATTGCACATGGGCCAGAAGCTGGAGCACGTGCCGCACGTCGGACTCAGCGTTGCAAGTCCGAGTGTGGAGAATGAGCAGACGTTGAATTCAGTTGATTTTGGCGATAAAATGTTAACACACTATCCCGTAAAACCGATCACATTGGACGATAGTGAGGAAATGGTCGAGAATAAAGTCAGCACGGGATCCAACATCATTGGTGAGTACCAGCCTTTTTCTTATGTGGACTGCTATCAATTTTATGTTTACTGGCAATTTGTGGCGGCTATGTTTAATTTCCTTCCTCTCCCCAATCATTATGTCATTCACCCTGTTCTTTATTACACCAGAGTACGATGGATCGCCGAGACGGTTCGGGTTGAATTTGTGCGATGAAAGCGACTGCTACTTAGCGTCTAGTGTGAAAATAAATCTAACGTCCCCCTCACTACTAACGCTACCTCGGCCGGGATTTCCGCAGCGTGTTTTATCAACGACAACGACGGTTGCCAACAATAATAGCATGACTGTCGGTCAAACCACCACCGGCAACGCTAGCTGTTCTCCTTCGCTGCTAGATCAGGTGAACTCTACATTGAGCAAGACGCTGTTGTTAGACGCAAGGAATTCCAGATCTCAAAACGATGTGGACGGTACGAACAGCTACGGTAGTGGCGATTTGTCCAAAACAGCTGGCAGCAGGAAAGAGCAGGACCACCACGTCTACGACTTGTTGCCATGTGACATTAAAGTTGGCAAACCGTCACCGTCCGAGATGAGCAAACCGTTGGAGAAAATCCAACTCAGCGCACAAACAGCGGAGGATGATTTAACGATGGGTACTTCCAGCTTTCCACCCATGGCCAACTCCTCCACGTTCGATTATCTGTACGAGTTTTCCGAAACGCGCAAAGTGCTGGAAGAGTTCTTCAAGTGTCCGTCGACCGAGGACGTGGAGAAATTCAGCGATTACAATGATAGCGCGGACGAGGATGGGGAAAGTCTGGACGTGCATTACGACTATCCAGTTGATATGGAGCGGTCGAAAACAATCGAAACAACATATATTGGCAATATGAACGGCTCCGGAAAGCAGGACAACATTACGCACTCCCCCAAGTCCCCTATTCTCAGCGACGGTCCAACGCTGGAGGAGGAAGACGACGATACGGCTGATGTGGAGGATGAAGAGGAGGAGGATGAGAAGGAAAATGGTATGGCGAAGTACAATTACAAGCTGAAGAGCAAATCTCGCATGACCGAGTATTGTGGGCTGCGGAAGAAAAAGTCTGAAGCGCACCTAAAAGGCCACACGGGTTTGGAAGGAACGGACCGGTTCTGCAACATCGATTATGATCGGCGTGAGGACGATGGTGTCAGATTGTCGCTTAAATCCACCCTACAGTCGGCGAGTGATGCACGCGACTACGCAATGTACGTACAGAGCAGCCTGCTCAAGAGTTACCCAGAGCAGCAACAGCAGCAGCAGATCGACTCACACACCGGCAGTCAAAATCAGTCATCAAACCAGCATTCTAACAACGTGAATGAGTTGCGTTTCAATACGTATATCAATGGCGAAAGCCGTACGAGCAGTTATGACGCCATAAATGACGCAAACTACGATGGACATCCAATTATTTCGAACGGCAGCGACAAGGACCCGCTGCACTACTCCCTCAACGGTGATAGCGGCGATGGGCGCAAGGTGTTTACACGGAAATATAGCAAAAACTTCAATTATTCGCCTGATACGACTGATTACGATTCGAACTGCGGCGATTACGACAGCGAAATATCGCCACAGTATGGTAGCGACTTTGGTCTCATATCCGGTAACGGGGCTACCATGTGCGATGATCTAAATAATGGCGTGATTAGTGCTACTTCCGGCGCACCGACCGGAACTGGGGAGTCGCTCAACTGTCTGTTTGCAAATAATGCAAACAACTACTCGCGCTACTACGCTGCAATGCCGGTACTGGAGGATGGGCTGTCCAGCGGTCATGTATCCGACTCGGAGAACAATCTGAATGCGAACACGATGACGGGTTTACTGCCGCCAGATCTGGTCACCGGCAGCGTAAAGCAGATGACGGGAGGTGGAAACAATGGCGGCAATGGGGGTTTAATGCAATCGGGCAGTGGAAATACATACGGTCTTCTAGGAGCACAGTCGCCTTCGGCAAAGCAATCGATATCGTCATCGCCCATTGTATCGAAGGAAATGAAAGGCGCTCAAGGATCGAATGTACAGCAGGCACCGCAACAGCAGCAGAACCAAACCACTAATGTCGAGGGCTACTTTGTGAACAACACCTTCCGTATGGGGAATCTTAAGCTGAACTCGGGAATGCTGCACAACGCAAGTATATTTAAGAACCGCGATCCAGAACTAGAATCTCTGTACACTATAAGTAAGTACATAACGCCGTGTGTACATTCCGGTTTACAGTGTAACACAATCATTCGAAACGATACATACGTTACATACTTGGGTAAAGAACGAATATATTCATGAATGTAACCAATGACTGTGTTAATCTGAAACGGATGTATATACTGCATATATACACATTTTATTGACGTTTGCTTTATTTTGTTGTCCCAGATACTATACAATCGACTCCACCACCTCCGGCGCCAGCACCACACAGGAAATCTTCGATTGATTGTGATAACCCATCGATGCAGCAACAACAACAGCAGCAACAACCCGCGCAGCAAAAGCAACACCAGCTACAACACCTGCAACAGCTTCAACAGCAGCAGCAGCAGCAACAATCGCAACAGCAAGGGCAACCACAACAATCACAACAGCAACAGTTCAACCACTCACAGACGTCCAACACCGACGTACAGTCCACATTGAAGGACATTAGACTTTGCTTGCAGAAAACCAAGAACCTGAATTTAGCTAGCGGCAACCAATCTAGGAAAACGTTCGACAAAAGCATCATATGTTCTAGCGAGTTTCCCGAATCGCTTGGCACGGCCGTTAGCGGTGCGGTCAGTGGTGGAGGTACGAACAGTGTGAGCGGTGGAGTCAGCACCGGTCCCAGTCTGTCACCGATATGGATACCTCGTACGCGTACTAACGACGACTTTAGTAGCAAAACAATTGCAAATGGAAGCGCAACGCTGCAGTCGTCCGTCGGCGGTAATGGGCCCAACGTACTTTCAAACGGTTTACAGTCCGTTTCCGGAACTTCCTGTAAGCTCTCTTCATCACCATCGTCGATGCACACATCACTGCAAGCATGTTCGAAGCCAGCCACCGGTACAGCGGCGGGAGATTTTGCCGAGGAGACGGATGTGCTTATCGCACCAGGAGCTCCTTCTAAAACGATGGCACTTGTCGATGAGGACGAGGATCCGGACACAGATCTCGAAACCGATCGGCTGCTTGGACACCAGCGGTTGGACGATCAAGGGTTTTACGATGAAAGTAACAACAAACTCTGGAGCAGCGATCGTAAAACGGGCGCATCCCGGTTACTGACACTGGGCAAAGTGTCTCCAAAGCAGCAAAACGCATCCCAGTCCACGAGCACGGTGGGAACGACGGGATCGGTTGTGGGTGCTGGCGGGGTAGCTAATAAACCTACCGGTCAGGGTCCTCTGGGTGAACGATTGGGTGGATCGGTTGGGGTGCGTGGTAATCAACCGAACGGTACCAGTAATTTCCTTCCATCATCCGGTGCGGGTATAACTAATTCCGGTATTGCTGGCACAAACTCGACTACCCCACTGTCGGAACTAGGTACGTCGGCGACCGCAATGCCAACGTCCGTTGCCGGCAATACAGTGAATGGTGGTGTTGGCGCGACGTCCACCAACTGTCACAAAAGCGCGAAAACCAGCGGCAACTTGATCAACTTTAACGGTCCAAACGAACCACAGACGCAGCTAACGTCGCCGAATCCCAGTCCACAGCACTCGCTAAGCGAGGGAAATTTATTGGACAAGTCGAACGATTCGGGCAGTCCGAGTGGATCAACTAAATCGAAGTCGCTTCACAATAACGATACCAAGAGGAAATCGAAGAATAAGGAAGGTAAGAAAAAGAAATCAGTAATTTCTAAGCTTTTTAATAACAAGCGTGCCAATTATCTGTCAACTATAACATACTCATTTTTGTGTTCCCATGCTTTCACTTCGTATGGATTGTTCTCTGTAAGTAATCTGTTCTCCGTATACACACTCCTTTTGTCACATTATCCACATGACCTATTGGCAACAATTTGTTTAAACTAAACGTTGGGCAATCGTTTTTCTATTGCAGCATTGCAGTTCTTATTGAGGGTGTTCTTTTTCGGGCACGTTACTTAGGGTCAACTCAGCTGGTCTGCGAGGGACAGCCCACGAAATCTACTCGTATGTTGCAGGCAGAAGAAGCTGTTTCCAGAATAAAGGTACGAATTGTTGAAACTGGTAAATTTCCCCATAATAATGTATTTTTTTCTGCTTAAAATTTCCTCCCAATTCGCAATTATTGTTGTATTACGCTTTTTATAGGCTCTGGTAAGTTATACCGACACAAACACCTTGCAAAGTGAATTATTAGTGCAAATAAGTAACAATTTATTGTGTTTTATATTTTATCTCTAAAGTCTCCCGATGGCGAGGTTCAACCAAGTACGGAAGTTGATCTCTTCATATCCACCGAAAAGATAATGGTACTAAACACGGATTTGAAGGAAATCATGATGGACCATGCGCTGCGTACGATCTCCTACATAGCTGATATTGGAGATCTCGTGGTACTGATGGCTCGTCGGCGCTTCGTACCACAGGATGTAGACTCCACTGACTCGTCCGGTGGTGCTGGGAATGGGTCGGGTTCACACACGGCTCGAGATGTGGCCGGCAGTGGCAGCACACCGTCACAGAAGCTTGCCAGCGGGCCGAAGGGCAATCGCACACCGAAGATGATCTGCCATGTGTTCGAGAGTGAGGAGGCACAGTTTATTGCCCAGAGCATCGGCCAAGCGTTTCAGGTCGCGTACATGGAGTTCCTGAAGGCGAACGGAATTGAAGACCACAGCTTCATGAAGGAGATGGACTACCAGGAGGTGCTGAACAGTCAGGAAATCTTTGGCGACGAGCTGGAGATTTTCGCGAAGAAGGAACTGCAGAAGGAGGTGGTGGTGCCGAAGGCGAAGGGCGAAATACTCGGCGTGGTGATCGTCGAGTCCGGTTGGGGCTCGATGCTACCGACCGTGGTGATTGCGAACCTAGCGTCTTCCGGTGCGGCCGCCCGATGCGGACAGCTGAACATCGGCGATCAAATAATCGCCATCAACGGACTGAGCCTGGTCGGGTTGCCGCTTTCCACCTGCCAGGGTTACATCAAGAACACCAAGAACCAAACCGTGGTGAAATTTACGGTCGTCCCGTGCGCCCCAGTGGTGGAGGTGAAGATTAAGCGACCAAACACGAAGTACCAGCTTGGGTTTAGCGTACAGAATGGTGTGGTACGTATGTGTAATGAACGGTTGACTGATCGATTGTGTTGTCGACCATCTGCTAACTTCGGTGTTACTATTTCCACAGATTTGCAGCCTGCTTCGGGGTGGAATTGCCGAGCGTGGCGGTGTTCGTGTGGGTCATCGCATCATCGAAATCAATAACCAAAGTGTCGTTGCAGTGCCGCACGAAAAAATTGTAAATCTGTTAGCCACTTCTGTTGGCGAGGTATGGACGACATTTTGCCCAATCGTTGGTGCTCCTTAAATTCACAACTTAACAACCTTGTTTTATTCTTGTTTTTATTTTTGCAGATATTAATGAAAACCATGCCCACTTCAATGTTCCGACTGCTCACTGGACAGGAAAATCCTATATACATATAAATTAGTCATTTTTTTACAATGAGTTAGGGCCATCGAGCAGGTCCTAAGCTTGTAATAACTAGATATTGTGCTGAGAAAACAAAAAAAAGAAACAGACACACACACATACATTTGACTCTATATACTTTATGATTTTTTGTAATGTATACATATATATAAAAAAAAACGATTATATGTGTATATTTCTAGCAATCTTTTGGAATTGATTCATACCTTGGCCTTGCAACTTACATAATTATCGTTATGAATATGAGCATAATACACACACATACACATACATACACACACATACACACACAACACGCGGGTACATCCAACGTTATGCGCCACATACGTAACACAATACGAAACTATTGGGAAGAAAGGACGAAAGTTAATGCTAGGGCCTCAAATACACATAACGCAGCCAGAATTTATCAATACTCATACACGACTAAATGTAAATCGTTGAGTTTAAAACATTGCAAACGGTATAATAATAAAGCTTTTTGCATTTGGTGGTTTCGTGAGAGTTAGAAAGTGCGAGAAAGAGTCAGTAAAAGGTGAGCACAAGCACAAGTTGAAACAAAGAAAAAGAGATCTGCGAAACAAATACCTTTCGAAACATTTCACTAAACGGAAGAGAAGAACAATGGAAGAAAACCCCCAAAAACATCAAAACCCTTTTGACGGTACGACAACCAAAGATACCATTTATTGTAATTACCTTTAATGAAAGGGCAGAAAAAGAGGAAAAAAAGAGCAATGAAGAGAAAAACAAAACAAGTAGTGAAAGAAACAGAATCTCAGAAACTGATATATTTTTTGAAATCGTTTAATAAGCAAAATCAAGCTAAAAAAGGCAAAAGTAAACCAAAAAAAGAAGAGGTTACACGAAAAGGGATAAACAGAGGAAGATGTAAAGAAGGCAATGAAGCTATAAGCCATACACATAAACATATAAGGTAACAAACATAAGCTTTGCGCTGAGTGGTGGAACTGAAACAAATTCTAGACTATCGATCGATTTGCATTGATCGGAACAGTACTCATTAATCGTTTACACCATTTTGTTGTGTTCTGGTGTGTCACTAACAAGTGAAAAAGGAACAGATGAGGCGTAGTTACAGTGACCTAGGAAGAAACAAATACGAACTAAATCTAACAAAGGAAAGGGTTAAGGCTATAATTTGTGAGAAACACAAACACCTGCAAAACAAAACAAACACAAAACACACACACACACACACACGCAACATTTTAGGATATCAACCACATTACACATTTTACCCTGTGCTCAGTGTTGCTTCATCTTACGCTTGCGAAGGTACTACGGCGTGTGCAAGCTGCTGCGGCTATAATTAATATATCTGCTGTCCATAAAAGAAGAAAACGTTGTGTAAAGTTCACAAAACAGGTGTGATTGCGTGATTAGTTGTTCAAGAAGAAGCCACAGTAACAAGAAGAAGAGAAGAAAAAAACAATACACCGTCCTAAAAGAGAGAACAAAACAAAAGTAAGCGAGATTACTTACAATGCTCAGAACACAAACCAATACCGGGTAGTAGATGAATATTGATGGCAGATTTGCAGTACTCTAGTGGCTTCTATTTCAAATCCTGTTCGCATCTATATTGAGTGACGTTGATGCACCCATAGGCACTGTAATACTGAGTTTTTGCGGTGCTTCGTTCAACTGAGTTTGTGTTTTTCGGTGCAATGAATCTCGAAATCATTGGGACGTACCGCTGGAAGTTAAAGGATATTAGTATTGACCGCTTTCGTGTGCCATCAACAGTATTTGCTTTTGAATTAGACTGACCGGCTTTTCTTTTTCTTGGAGAGGCGTTTAGGTATAGTTTTTACTTATACATACACTGACAAAATTCACGCATTGCGCATTATTTAGGTTTAACATGAAACAGAGACCTCTCTATTCGAGAGCGACTAGTACGGAACGTGTGTCATGCGTCGCGAATGTTCCACCATCATTCATTCAATGGTAGCAATCAGTACGGAAGTCGCCTAACAAACGTTGCTTCGCAAGGGGAGAACAAAATACAAATGCAAGCGACCGAAGGGAATCGGTTCGGCTATTTATGTGAACCATGGTTTAATGGAGAATTAATCTGGGAAGGTTTTGGATATTTACTTCTGCAATTTGTAAAGAAAGAAGAACAAAAAAAAAAACACACTAACAACAACACAGTGACAATGTGATGTCTAAACAAACAAATAAAAGTAAATATTAGATAAATGTAAAGAACAAAACAAAAACACTCACACATTTACAAAAGAAGAAGACAAACACACATACATGTGCGCGCAAAGATAGCAAACCGGAACAAGACGGGAAAGATAAAACAGTAAAAATCGCCAGCAAAAAGGAAAAACAACAACAACAAAAAAAAAATAAGGAATGAAATATGCAGCAAAAAAGTAAGACAAACAGTAAACAGCTAATCAAATCAATTAAAAAATGTAATAACTTAATTGTCATCTTGTGTAACGTATAAATACGGCGTTTGATAGCTACTAACAAAACAAAAAAAAACAACCGATGCGTATTTATCATTAAATAAAAATACTGTATATTAGCATGGGCTGAAATAAATATACATATATAAATAAATCGCAGTACCACCGGTGGGAATGTTTATTTTTCTTATACATTATTTATGTGTGTGTTATCCGCTATCAGTGTTATCTTTTATTTACCTATTTAAACGTTACTTTTTCTGTTCTATTGCCTGTTTGTTATCCTTCACTTTAAGAAAGTGCGTTTATCACATCTTCGAATCACCACTACAGGCACACATTTCCTAACCAACACAGCAGTAGTGTGCCGCAACAGATATATCTGAACAGAGTTCTGTACAAGTGTCGGAGTATATTATTTCAGTAAGAAAAATATTATTGCAATAGCAGATGTAAAGATGTGTGGGTAATTTTTTGCACTCCCTTGAATCACTCCCCCTCCCATTCGTCCCCCCAATTATCCTTTCCTAAAAAGGAACTGCCCAACAACGGTTGTTTGTGTGGGTGCGGTGCTCAATAACTTGAAAATCTGTATGTTGCGAAAGTACGGCCCTTTTTAAGGACTTGCAAGTATTTACAGGCACAGAGAGAGAGAGAGAGTGACAGAGAATGAGATTTGAAGGATGTGTGTCTTAAGATCGTCGCACGTCTTTGCAAGGACAACAAACACACGGTTTTGTGGAATGTTCTCCAAAAAGTAAAAAAAGGGAAATAAAAGGGCTCTCTGATTACCTTAGACATTTTCCATTCCATCTCTCTCTCACTCTCTCGTAGACACATTTTCCAAAAAATTCTCTGCCTGTCATGGTATGGGTGTCGCTGGAATTGCCAAACCCAAACCTCACCTCCCACCCCCCCTCTTACATGTTCGTTCCCGAAAAACTCCTACGTGTACTCTGCTGTCGGAAAACTCCTGAGCGTGTAACCCATCGCGCAGACTTCGGAAAATTCCTTCCGAGCGCGAACTCCGGCTACTCCGGAAATGGTAGGGCGAAAAACGCGAGAGTCCGCGTATCCTGGCTGGCAAGGAAGCACAGGATCAATCCGTGAGTGGGAGAGAGAGAAAGAGCGAAAGTGCCGTATATAGCGAGAGCGGGAGCGTACTGGGGCGGTTGTGTGAGCAAAAAACCGAAAATTAAAGATGAATGCATACAGATACCTCATCTTGCTCAGGCGCCGTTTTTCCAGCAAAACTTTAAGTATCGGAAGCGGAAAGGATCCTTCTTGTCAGAAATAAAAAAAAAATTCCCCCGAACCCTGAACGCTTTAGGAGCAGGCGACTATATCAGATCGACGGCCAGTGGCAGTAACGTTGTGTGTTTTGTTTTTTTCGGGTGCGTGTGCTAAGGTGTTCAGAACTACGGGGAAAACCTGTCGCGAAAGTCGGTTCTGCAACCAGCGGTCGCCAGCAGCTACATCTCTCCCACGAACGCGACCCATAAGGATTGAACGTTGCCGAAGAGGAAGCAGTGAGTTACCGTTTTCCTCAGCGCCTGGTCGCCTGGCCAGGGCCACGCATTTTGGGCTGTCGGATGCATCGCATTACTACTGCTGCGGTACCGCCCGTGTGAAAGTCTGCGTCCTGCGAAAGGTTTTTATTTTATTGTTTTCTTTTTCCTTTTGCGAAAATCAGCCGCAGCAGCGTTGTGTGGTTGCGCTGGACACGGTGTTGTGCCCGTTTCGGGGGGACAGGGCCCAGATGTATCAGATAATGGCCACGACGACCACCAACCCGGAATGCCCGAAAAGGAAGCAGCAGTAGAGCACAACGGAAAGTTCCCCCCAGTGGAAACGGGGCGGGTAGGGGGAGGGGAAGATAGAACGAGGAAGTGGGGTGCTGAGTGGTGTTAGTTGGGGCTTGGGTGTGAAAGTGTGTGTGTGTGTGTGTGTCCTCAGGAAGTTCTTTCCTTGGCAGTGAAAGTGGATATCAAGAGTTGCATATTAAAACCAAAAAACAAAGCAACAAAAAAAGAGTAGGAAAAACCACCCCAAAACGAGGTTGGAGAAGGGAAAAAAAACAACGAACGGAAATTCATTAAAGCAGCAGTTTAACAAAAAAAGAAATGGAAATCAATTGCTTGAGGTTGATGTTTTAGTTAGTGTGCTGCTTGTGGCTGATGATGCAGAACCACCAAACTGCTAGAAACGGTTGCGAAAGTGTGAACATTACATAAGGAATTTAGCATACTTGCAAATCTCAAATCACCCAGAGCTCTGACAGCCGTTTCACATCGGAAACGCAACGGTCGTAGCGAACGTTTTTGTTTTTTTTTCTTTGTTCATCCCGAACCGCACAAACAACAACCAAAACCTAACCTAACATTTGAACAAACACAAAAAGCAAAGAAATCCTTGGTGTAAAATGCCCAAAATTCTGGACAGTGACATCGACTCACCAATTGCGAATCTGATCAAGCGCAGCGGCACGGCGACCACCACGACCAACAACAGTAGCAGCAGCTCGAGCAAGCAGAGCGCCCACTATTCGAACGATACCACCAGCGAAAAGTCGGACGGCCCGTTCGAAGGGCTCGTTGGCCGCCATCACATTGTCAGCGGCGGTGGCGGCAACTCCAACTCGTCCTCGTCCTTCTTTTCGTCCGCGTACGACGCGAAGGATGGTTCGAACGAGGGCGGCAGCAGTTTCGGCAGTAGCGCCGTAGCGGGCGGGATGGGGGCGGTGGGACCGGCGCTGACGCAACCGCAACCGCCACCGCCCCCGCCGCAGCAAGGTCAGAGTGCGTTCTTTCAATCAACCACCGGTCACCACCAGCAGCACCACCGGGGCCACCGATCCGATGGGGCGGACGGTGGCAAGGGTACCGGCAACGCCCCTGCCACCGCCCCGGAGTCACGAGTCAAGAAGTATCGCCATCAGCAGTTCAGCAAGAACATCTACATCGGCACGAAGAACGCGGAGAAGTGGGACACACTGCGGAACGTGCTGCTCTTCAAGAACGATGTGGAGTTCGTATCGTTCCTGCTGAAGCTGGCCGAGAGCAACTGCTGGAAGAAGGACCCCCCGCTGCTCAATGGGTAGGTGTAGGGGACTCTGTGTAGCGGAGTAATGTTGGGTGAATCTGATTCCGATTCTGAATGAATTTATTGAACTGTGAATCAGAATTTCTAGTTCAGAATGATCCGGCTCTGCCCTGAGGATTGAAGAATGCTTTGAGAGTCGACTCCTCACTGACGATTCACATGGAAAGCTCTTCACAAAAGTTTTGAGTGACTCTTCACACAAGATTCATAGGAATGATTCGTCTCAAAAGATTTGAGTGAATCTTCACTAAACTCCTCACTAAAGATTTATATAGTTGACTCTTCTGGAAGAAGATTCATCACATCACATCACTGGTAACGAAAGATATGTTGATAGATACCTCAACAAATCCTGATATGTAGTTGCTGTATAGAAGTTACAGTTATAGATATGAGTTCAAACGAGTACAGATTGAGTAGTTATGTTGAATTATTTTCAAGAGCTTTTACAATAACGATTATAATAGCCGTAAAGGAGATAAAGGAGATTTAATAAGACGGTTTTATAGAACAAGTTTATACTTAATTGTTGCTAAATGTACTCCTTCTGTTTGCACAGATTCCACGGCGAAACGCTACCAGCGAAGTCGCAGGGAGCTACCGGCAAGGGCGTGCGGACCAAATCAGGAGCCCGCGGCAAGCAACCACTGCAAGAGCCATTGCGCGAGGAGCAGCAACAGCTGGAACAGCAGCCGCAGCTGCACTCATCATCAATCAGCTTCGGTGGCACAAAACCGACCGGCGGCATGGGAAAGAAAACCAAGAAAGTACAATTTAACAAAAATGTAAATATAATCCATAAGCTTGATAATCGCCGAAGCGGTAAGATGGTATCCTTCAGCGAGAAAGCATTGTCAGACGAGCCTTCGGATCTGCCGCACCACGACGAAGATTCTACGGCCGTACCTGAGGAGGATGACGGTGGCGGTTGCGGTGGAGGTGGTGGTGGTGGCGGTGGCGGCGGTGAGGAAGACGACGACGAGGAGGAGGAGGAGGAAGACATGGAGGAGGACGATGAAGATGAGGAAGAAGAAGAAGAGGAGGAGGAGGAGGCGGAGGAGGAGGAGGAGGGCGAGGATAAGGAGGCGATGGCGGGCAAGGTGGATGAAGAGGCGGCCGACGGCGATCCGGTGCGTAAGGTCGACGTCTTTCTTGACGATGCTAAGGAGCAGGAGACGAACGTTGGCAGCCACGATGCGTACCTGTTGGACGATCTCGTGAAGAAGACGCTGCGCAAAGCGCACCCACCGCCCACGAATCAACCCCAGCAGAGCAACGAGGTGCAGCAGGACTCGATCAGCAGCACCATGGGATCGGTTTCAGAGGATTCGCTCAACACGGAGACGGAGGTGCTTGACTATCGCATCGCCGAGAAGATTAAGACCGAGCTGGAGGAGAAACAGAAGATGGAGCGCAAGACGCACACCGCGGAGGAGCTGCCGACGACGTCGAACTTTTTCGAGCAGTGCGACTTCGAGCCGACGGCAATCGATGAGAAGCCGACGGTGCCTCCGCACGCGAAGAAGGGAACCGTTATGGACCGGTCACGGTCGGGCACGGCTCTTGAAGGGGCGGCGTACGGTGGGGGACCCCGGAAGCGGGGCCGACGTGCCAATGCGGCAGACTCGGGCAATGTGGATCTTCACATCGAGTACGAGGAGCAGGAGTACCGGCCGCTTCCGGGAGCGCGTGCCACCGACGGCGGACCGCACGAGAAGTCAACCTTCACCAATCAAGCGAAGCAGCTGCAGCTACAGCACGCCCCGGCCGCGCAGCGGAAGGCGAAGGGTGCGGGCTCCACCAAGAATAAGGTGTGCACCGGGTGTAACATCAAGCACGGCGCTGACCTGTGCCCGCTCAATACACCGCTACGAGCGATCAGCAACAAAATCGAGCTTAATCAGTGGCTGGAGCAGAACGAGGATTTGATAAAGAAGCACAAGCTGTTCCTCAAGCCGCCCGGCAACGGGGAGGACCTAGACGACGATATGGACGACCAGTACGACGACGATGATGATGACGAGGACGATGATGTGGACGATGAAGATGATGATGGTGGGGATGGGAGTCGGGCGAACGGGAAGCTGGAGCTGAATCCCTCCTTCTCGGAAGTATCGGTGCCGCCAGAGTTCGAGCTGAGGCTATGTCCACAGTCGAGCGCTAGCAACGCCATCAGCAGCACAACGCAGCACGAAGCGGTACAGCAACGGCAGGAGCAGCACACCAAGCTGGGACAACTGCAAGATCAACAACCACCTTCACAACAGCCGGCCGCACCCGAGCAGCAGGATCAGGACTCGATGATGGAGTCCAAGGGATCCTTACCACCACCACCACCCTCGTCGTCCTCGTCGTCCAGTTTTGCCGGTACGATAGGGCTGGACCGGGGGGAGACAGCGTCGAAAGGTCGCACCGTGAGCGGGCATGGGCTGAGCATCTACACGATCGCCTTTATTGCGAAGTATACGAAAATCGGACCGCTGACCGGGCAGATAGTGCGCGAAACCGAAATCCAGGACGACTGCACGATGCGCCACATATTCGAAACGTTCGACGGTGTGAAGTCAACGTACACGAGCACGGAGAATAAGAACTTCTCCAACTGGTTGCGTTACATCCGGCCCGCGCGCAACAGGGAGCAGAAGAACTGCGTGCTGCAGGTGCATGACGGCAGCATCTACTTCGTGACGAGCCGTGACCTGGAACCGGGCACGGAGCTACTGTACTGGAGTAACGATAGCAACTCTGCCTGGGGCAAGAAGAAGATGGAAAAGACGAGTAAGTATGGGCCGGGTGTGATTGATCGGGGACGCTGCGCTTAGACGACCGTTTTCCAATATTCCAATATTTCCAGACTGTGGCGGTTGCAACCTCAAGTTCGATCATCCGTTCTACTACCGGACGCACTGCTCGGTGTTTCACGATCCCGGGTTTAGTCTCACGATCCGCAAGTACCACTGCAAGGTGTGTGGTGCGGCCGTGCTTGGCAAAGAGAATATCATGAAGCATGCCGAAAAGCTACACGATGGCAAGGGAGCATACCAGTGTCAATTTTGTCAAAAGGTAAGCAAACGTCTGCTGCAACTAGCACGGCACTCAACCTCGCAAATCACTTTCGAATTCGCAGTTCTTCCTCCGGCTAAACTACCTTGAAATGCACCGAACGTACGGTTGCAGTGCCAATCCGCAGCGCACGCGTCCGCTGTGCGACTTCTGCGGCAGGAAGTTCTGTCAGCCGCAGAAGCTGAAGGTGCACATCAAGCGGATGCACAGCGATATGGCGGACGTGTTGCGGGACTTCCAGTGCAAGCTTTGCTCCAAGCTGCTCGGCTCACGGGCCGCCTTGCAGCGACATTCGAAGGAGGTGCACAGTCGCAACTCGGCCGTGGTGAGCTGCCCGCGCTGTCAGAAGCTGTTCCAGAACCGGTCGAATCTGAAGATCCACATGCTCACGCACTCCGGTGTGCGGCCTTTCAAGTAAATATCTGAACGGTACGATTGGAATGTCGGATAATGTTTGCACCTTACGCCTCTTCCAGATGCGCTGAACAGGAATGCACGGCTGCCTTTACTACCAAACAGTGTCTGCAGTTTCACTACAAGAAGGTACACGGATACACCCAGGAGCAGATGCCGAAGATCGAGCGAAGTGTGGCGTACACGTTTGACGCTTACTCCGGAGGCTTAAATGATGGTATTATCGGTATGTGCACCTTAGCTAGTAGAAGATATTGATTCTTTTGGTTTTGACCTGCCGTTATGTCGTTTGACGCAACATTTTGTTTCTAATGTCTGACGTACAACAACATTGCGGTAATTGTCTATTCACAGATGAAGTACAGCGTCGTCAGCGACACAAGTCGTCGGCATCGGAGGAGGGTGGATATCCGACGGAAAAGGTGGAAAGAAAGAAGCGTTCCCGCCATCTCAACCATTTCGACGAGACATCCCTGCAGCAGCAGCATCAGGCGCAGCTACAGCAGCAAGCCGATCTCTCGCAGGGTCTGCAGCAGGAATCGAGCGATCCGGGCAAGGTAGCGCCTCAGCAACATCTGCCACAACAATCACCCCAACATCCTCAGCTGGACTACCCCAATACACCACCCGCGCCGCCACGCTTATCAACGCATCCATCAACCGCACAGCAGCACCAGCTGGTGCTGCCGAACGTGGACGTGCTGCAAAAAGATGCCGAACTGCACCAGCAAAAGATGCTCCGTCAGCAGCAGCAGCAACAGCAGCACGCTCAACAGCAACTTTCCGTACACCAAGCGGATGAGCAGCAGGACACCGTTGATCAGGCGACCGGCAGCCAGATGCAGCAGCACCAGCACGACCTGCACACCGATCCGCAGCATGCATCGCTGGACGAACAGGTGATGGCTAAGGCAGACCAGGAGGAGCAGACCCTGCATCATCATCACCACCATCACCAGCAGCTGTCGCGGCTGCCGTCACCGTTCTCGAACAACTTGCTGAAGACGAAAAACATTCTCGAATCCTTCAACGATCTCTGCCGGAACGAGAGCAACCTGTCGCTGCTGTCCACCAAAATCACATCCATACTGAACAACAACCTGAAGGATATCGCGAAGGTGGCCGCCATCGGCACGGCGACCGGCAGCAATGGTGGCAGCGTCGAGGACATTCGAAAGAACATTATTGATCACCAGGGTTTGGACGAGAGCCGTAGCGATCGGCTGGAGGACATGCAGCATCTCGTCCACCCGCTGCCGGACGAACAGTCGAAGGCGAACAGCTTGAACGTGAGCCAGCTGCACCGTCTCAACATATCAAACCAGCTGGACACTAGCACGGCTGCCGCCTTACAGTACAAGACGAACAGCGATGACGACATGAAGAGCGTCAACGAGGTGGACAGTAACTTCGTCGACATGGCATCGCTGGCGAGCAATTTGAAATACAAAGAGTACATCAACGGTGGCGGCAACGCTGGTCTGGTAATAAGCAAGGGCAGCAAGAAGTGGATCAGCGATGCGGATCAACTCCCGGGTGGTGATGGACAGCAGGGCGAACCGGGCGTTATGCTGAGCACGGTAACTGGGCGCGATTTTCTCACCAAGCTCATCATGAACGGGAACGTCAATACACCGCCACCGAATGTGGCGGATGACGAGGAGGAGGACGACGACAACTCGACCATCCTGGACGTGGTGGATTCGAACAACCAGAACCAGCAGAGTTCCCACACGCAGATCCAACAGTACACATCGAACTTTACCGGGCTGAACCTGCCCGATCTGCCATCCTTCCAGAGCCACGCATTCCAGGGTCACTTCAACCATCAAACGTTGCTGGGTTCGTTCTACAACAACACTGGTTCCGGTGCGGGGCGTAACACGATCAATACGATACCCACGTCCGCCAGTATGCTGGTCGAGGCGGCCCTCAACTCGGTCAGCAACATCATCACGGAGGCCGAGATCAGCACCAACAACAATCAGAACCAGGGCCTAAATATCAACCACATCGATCCGGGCAGTGGGACGGACACGGCCAACAACAACGTCGCGGCCAACTCGTTCAACGCGAGCACCATCGACGAATCGGTCGACGATATGAAGCTGCTAAAGTCGCACCACTTCTCGATGCAGCTCAACTCCATATCTCAGTACACAGCGCAGCAGTCTGCCAACGATTCGAGCATTCTGTCGATCCGCGGTGCGGGCAGCAGTGCGGTCGTCAGCCGACCGAAGTCGCGTGAAAAAATCGCCATCTACGAGGATAGCGAGATGCTCAACTACGAAAACCAGCATCTGAGCCAGCAGTTGCAGGGCACACCGCACAAGCTGACCTCCAGCGTGGATTCGGTGCGCAGTGCCCTGTCACCGGAGCAAACCGGCGACTTCAGCTACGCAGCCACACCGGGCACCTCCAGCCGGCAGCATATCGTCAGCGGTTCACCGGTGCGGTCCAGCTCGCGGCAAATTTACGCCGAGCACGATCTGATATCGCCCGCCTCGACGCCCTCGTTGCCGCGGTACGACTTTGGACCGACGGACAGCAACTACAGCAGTGCGCGACGGCAGGACGCGAAAACGATTAGCTCGCTCACGCTGGAGAGCTTCGAATCGAACCTCAAGGACACGCACCACATGCAGCAGCTGTCTAGCGACGAGGACAACAGTATCGTAATCGCCGAAAACCTCTCCGTAAACGCCGTGTCGACGGAGGAGAAGTTGAAGCTGTCCAATGCGTCGGCTGGGGGTGCGACCAACAGTGCGTCGAGCGCGGGGAGTAGCGCGGCCGAGTTCATTCAGCATCAGAAGTACGGTGAGACGGGACGTACGATCGGTGGTTCTAACCTGCCTGCCACGGCCGATATGCGCATCAAGTACGGCAATGACGATATGGTGGACTTCCAGCGCAACAGCATCGGCGACTCCTCCGACTTCCAGGGACTGGATATGTCCTCGCGATCTTCCGTTTCCGCATATCATCATTCAAACTTCCAGCTCTCAACGCAGGCGAGCAGTAATCTGCACTTTAATCGCTACCACCATCACATTTACGACATTCTCAGCGAGCGCGAGCAGCAACAGCAACAACCGCAACAACAGCAACAACAGCAGCAGCAACAACAGCAGCAGCAGCAGCAGCAACAGCAGCAACAATCCCAACAACATCATCATCAACAGCAACAGCAGCAACAACAGCAGGGGCAACAACACCATCAACATCAACATCAGCACCATCACCATCAACATCAGACACAGCAGCAGCAGCAGCAGCAACAGCAACAGCAGCAACAGCAGCAACAATCGCAACAACACACGCAACAACAGCAGCAGCAAGAATCGTTCCAGCTGGAGCAAACGCAGCTGCAGCATCTCGTGCAGGAGCACGTACAGAGCCAAGACTCGGATGCGGACCAATCGGTAACGGTGGATCTGAGCCGCAGCTCCAGCTACCTGGTGCAGTCCCCACCAACGCCTGCCATCTCGTACAGTAGCCACCACCATCCGGATATGATACGGATGGTATCGTTGGATCTCAGCTCCAACACCGGCTCGCACCATACGGTGAACAACGGTTCGCATCACGCGGTCCGTCACGCCTCCTTCATCTCCTCCCAGATACAGCCCGCCGAACATCATCGTTTGCTTGCTGGCGATCAGCTGTCCGCTAGTAACCATCGGCTGCTGGTGAGCGATCCGGCCACACACCTGATCTTCGAGCAGAACAACCGACTGCTGTCGGATGCGACCGGTCAACCTGCGCCGCCGCCGCCGCCACCGCCCCGCCATGTCGTGTCGCCGACACGTGGGTTCGGTGCGTATCATCACCATCATCACCATCACCATCACCACCAGGTCAGCTCGACGAACTATCACCATTCGATGAAGCAAAACATTGCCTCACCACCCATCAATCAGCACAGCTCCTCGGCTGCCGCTTACCACCCATTCCCCACCTACTACTAAGGATGCGATTAGGCACTCATCAGCCTGTCCACGTCTCTTCAGCAGCTAGTTGGGTGGAACATAATATAGGGAGCGAGATGTACTATACGCTCAACATGATCAACGACCCTAGTGTACAGTTGTGTCAAGGGACGACTTAGACCGGTGTGTGAAAAGTACGAATTTTGACTGAGAAACCAGATGTATGTGGTCCAGGATGTCCACTATAAATAACCGATGTCTAACCCAGCTAGTTAGTAACTAGTACTGCTCGCTGTCAGCAGAAACCTGCGAGGTAATATTAGTATATTGCTCCACTCCCGTCAGCACCAACCCTTTCCGGTTGCTCTGTACCCTTCCAAAGACCAAAGGGAGTTGCATAGTAAACAGTGAATATTTCCCCCGAATGTTTGTGCGTTTAAGCAGCCGCTGTTAAGCCGTACGTCAGGGTGACAGCTTGACGGCGCTTAACTTTTACTAGGAAACGATGAAAGCTTTATGCGGGATGCGGGATGATTTACGCAAACATTACCATCCATGATGGTGGAATAGCTGCACTAGACGGTTTAAAGTTGCGCACAACTGAGCAGACAGAAGAGTCTGAAACATACATGTGTGTGTGTGACAGGGGCACGCAGAACAAAACAAACGAATATAGTAATTTAACGGTCCCACCAAAACTGTTGCAAAACTTTTTGCAAGTGCATCGTTCGACCTCGTAACGATACGGATTAAACTAACGAATAATACAAGCACAAAGAAAACAAACAAACACACACACATACACACAACAAAAGAATCTGTCATATGGCTATAGTTGAATGAATGATCAGTAAATCCTGTCGGTAAACCTTCGAGTGAGCAGGATTAGATACGCTTCGAGACCGTTTCGCGTAAGCTTTGCTGGCGTAAGCGGGACGCGCACTAGTTGTCCCGGGAGTATAAATGTGCCAAAAAAGAAAAAAAGAGACGACATCATCATTTGAATATCGCTCCTTCACTGTATAGACTATCTTTTTCCTATAGGTTATAGTTCATCCATCGCTAATTTCACTGTATCTCAGGAAGGACCAAATGCACCATCCCGCATTAATGTTATGATTTTCAAAACATCTTTGACATCGTAATGGCTGCCTGTGCGCCTCACCATAGTTCGCTTGGAAGTAGAAATTCCAACACCATTTCAAGGATTTCGGGACGCAGTTGTACGGGATATCATTTGTACAGTGCTATGGACAGATAGCTGCTTGTTGAATTTGTCTTAATAAGAGAATATCTTACATTTCAGTGTTATATCTTCCATGCATCGACCTATCGATCTTATTAATGTCAACAATGTTAATGTGTTTAAGTGTCACCAAAACGGCAAAAGACAGCTCCACTCCAATCAGAAACATCAGACAAAGATGCATTAAGTTATCCTTTCCCTTTCTTTCATAAGCCATTGTTTAGTTTACCCTGTCCCTGTCTATTCAATAATTACAAATAGAATTTGTGTGTTAACAATCAAATGGAAACAAGAAACAAAGAAAAAAACATAATACACGTAATATCCTTTCACAGATTTAAGGATCTAAGCGGCATTGTAGTATCACACATACACACACACATACACACACAAAACACACGTGGTGAAAAGGATCTTGAAGAAGTATATTACTTATTCTGGTTTAATGTGAATAGGCATCCAAAAAGGCAACACAATGTGGGTGTAACCTTATAAACAGAATTTATAGAATGACGTGGAAGTGGTAAACAAAAGATAGCCATGCAGATGCTGAACACTGTCAACACGATAAAAAGTGCAAAGGAAACCAAGTAATGAACAGAGTAGCGCTGTCCTTTAAAAAGGCCAAGTGTATTATAAATAGAACGTAATAAATATATAAAAGGTAAATCGTTGTTTAATTTTTAGAGTGTGAAATGTGCGATAGCGGATATGAAGTGTTCGATTTTTGTTGGACATTTCCGGTATTGGGATCTCCGATTCTAGGAGGTAGGTAGGTATTTTCTGGACGATGACATAAGAACGAAGGTTCTAGGAATAATTTAGAAATAGACAAGTAAGTAGCGGAACTTCGAGACTTTTTGATTGTTTAATATCTCACAGCACAAAACTCTGTGAGTTTATGATATTTCTAGCATTTTTACTTCAGATATCCTAGTGCCACAGTGAAGTACTAGGCGCCTCCAGCCAGTGGAGGATCAATCCCCTTGGAGGCCCAGGGCGGAATTTTTCAAGGGGGGCCCATAATTTTGCTACGGCATTATCGGTGTTAGGGAGATGTACTTCAAACATGATGTAACAACACCAGCAAAGTCTCGGAAAGAAAGCTCCCTTGCGTACATCTCAGAGTTCTGTTGCGTAGCCCTGTAAACGGGCCTAGTAAGCTAGTCTCTATATATAAACGTTTGTATGCGCTAAGGAGAACCATAACGCCACTACTTGGATCGCCATTAGCTGGTACGAAATTCCATACAAAACCAGCTGTTTTCAGATTGCCGATACCAGGAGAGCATCCACAGAAGAGGTAGCACCTAGTACAGCAATTTTGGTCGAAAACCGCCGAAAGGTATGCAATGTTTAAACACTAACTTTCCCGTCGGTGGAGAAAAATTTCTTCGAAAACTACCAGTTTCTGAATGTATAGTACCAGGAGAGCATCCACGGAAGAGGTAGCTCCTGGTACTGCGCCGTAAGGTATGCAATGTTTATACACTAACTTTGCAACCAACTTGCAATGCGCCGTAAGGTATGCAATGTTTATACACTAACCTTGCAACCAACTTGCAATGCAAGTTTGGTGCATGCAAGAAACTTGCAGCAAGATGGCGCGCAAGATGGCGCCCAACTTCGTACTTGCATGCAAGCTTGCATGCAAGCTTGCATGCAAACTTGCATGCAAGTTCTTGCAAGCAAATTCTTGCATGCAAACTTGCATGCAAGTTTACATGCAAGTTTGCATGCAAGTTTGCATGCAAGAACTTGCATGCAAGTTCTTGTATGCAAGTTCTTGCATGCAAGTTCTTGTATGCAAGTTCTTGCATGCAAGTTCTTGTATGCAAACTTGCATGCAAACTTGCATGCAAACTTGCATGCAAGTTTGCATGCAAGAATTTGCTTGCAAGAACTTGCATGCAAGTTTGCATGCAAGCTTGCATGCAAGTTTCTTGCTTGCACCAAACTTGCATTGCAAGTTGGTTGCAAGGTTAGTGTATAAACATTGCATACCTTACGGCGCATACCTAGTGTATAAACATTGCATACCTTACGGCGCAGTACCAGGAGCTACCTCTTCCGTGCATGCTCTCCTGGTACTTTAAATTCGGAAACTGGTAGTTTTCGAAGAAATTTTTCACGACCAACGGGAAAGTTAGTGTTTAAACATTGCATACCTTTCGTCGGTTTTCGACCAAAATTGCTGTACTAGGTGCTACCTCTTCCGTGGATGCTCTCCTGGTATTATACATTCGGAAACAGGTAGTTTTCGAAGAAATTTTTCTCGACCAACGGGAAAATTAGTGTCCTTGTACTGGTGCAATTTCGTTTATACTTTAAAGTCACAAAGTCGATGTTCTTCTCTGCATTTAATTTATCACATAGAAACAAATGTTTTATATAACCAAGGAAGATATTTTTGATCAATTTTCTACCTTGTAAATTAATTTTTTTTGCTATAAATTAACTTTGTTGTAAAATTTTCAAAAATCGCACAATCGGCAAAATTTTTTTGGGGCCCCCAACACGGCGAGGCCCTAGGCGACCGCCTACTCCGCCTACCGTTTGATCCGCCACTGCCTCCAGCAGTACGTCATCGTTAAAACATTTCCTTTATGGATACGGGATCGATTTTTTTTTAATATTCTGAGTAAATTTACACCATTTAAACAATAATTCTTATAAGATACAATTACAATTTGTAACATTTTTACCAAATATTATTGATTGCCTCAGTAAAGTACTAGGCGTCTCCAGCAATTTTGTGTATGGTTCCTCGATACATGTTTGAAGTTTTTGTTTCCTCATTTATAATTATATTAGCTATTTCAAATTACAAAGTTGATATAAAATATTTTTTTATATTAATGAAATATCCCAACCATTCCATACCACTCTATAAAAATAACCTACCATAGCATCTCGGCAGCCGTTCAGTCGATGCCATTCTAATGAGACAGTCAACATATCGGTGTCGGACCGTCGAGTTTAATATCTTTTACGATAGTGGGGTTCTTTTGAAAAATTCTCTACAGCATATTCCTCTCGAATGTCGTCACGAGATTTTCCCCGATTTTGGTTATCGCGAGGGGTATGTGAGTAGTTAGACCATATAAGGGTTTGTTATACATCGATGTCTTGGGCGTATTATGAGTTCTTAGCCATGGGCTCTTAGCTTACAATGATCAATGTCGAGTTAAAAATCTAAAATTTAATATAACAAGTTTATAAATGAATTTCTACATTCCAGATCTAATTGTACGCATTGCATGCAAAATTGTGTACAATATCGCATTCGCACTGAAATTAATAGAACAATTTAAAATACTCCAATAGCAATGTTAGAAAAGTTCTGTAATGACTCACACATTATTAAAATTTATTACAAGGCAATTCTTATTTACTTTTCTTTTTTCTCGTTCCAGTCATACATGCTTCGTATCGGTAGCGTTTGCATGGTTTGTTTACGTTTGTTTACTGGAACTCATTCCGGATGGTTCTCACGCAATCGCAAGCGTCGAATGTCATTCATTATCGTCATCCGATTCGGCGTAATCGACTTACACACACGTGGTATAGTACGGCCCACCGTGAATCAACGGTCCGCATCCGATATGACGCAACAGATTCGTGAGGTTGTGTATGGCAAGAGTACCGTCGGACGGAACTGTCCTATCGCTGCGTCGTGTGCGCGAGTTGCCCGCGACAACAAACGCCTGGGCAAAAACAAATAGCTCCAGGCTGACAACACGGGACAGTGCGATAAGCACGGAGCTGACGTTTCGCCGTCTTGGAAGGCGTTATCAATCATCACATTGTGCATGGTGCCGTTCAAAATATCTCTCTCGTGCTAGAGACGAACGGGTCCGAATGGTCAAACACATTTGGCCATTAGAGGTATTAGCGTTTAATTATCTCGATGCTAGCAACAGCAGGTTTCGAACGGTTGCGGTAAAGTGCTCCAGTGGTGAAGAGTTATCGAACGTGTAGCCGATTGGTGTAGGAGTTGCGTCGTATCAAACAATTCAACTGCCTCTAATCAACTCTGTGTCCAGCATAGCTTTTTGTGCGTGTGTTTTGCGTACGCTTTTGGTCGAGTTTCTGATCAACATACCTGCTCGTAGCAATGCACAGCAAAGGAGAAACTAGTAGTTTAAAAACCGGCATGATTGATTTCGTGGCCGGATGTTTAGGTTAGTTATATGGCAAGCCCAGAGAATTGCTGAAGTGTCCGTATTAAGCTACCGTTTTCCCGTTCTTTACTTGCAACAGGAGGTGTCGCGCTCGTGTACGTCAGCCAGCCGATGGATACGGTGAAGGTAAAGATGCAAACATTCCCCGGGTTGTACAAAGGGTTCATCAACTGTACGGCGCAAACATTCAAGCGGGACGGTATCGTGCGAGGCCTGTACGCCGGCACGATCCCGGCAGTGGTAGCAAATGTGGCAGAAAACTCAGTATTATTTGCTGCATACGGTGCCTGCCAGCAGGTCGTTGGCAACGCAATGCACAAACCTTCCGTGGCGGAATTGTCGACGCTGGAGAATGCCACCGCCGGCTTTCTGGCCGCGTTCTTCTCCTCCTTCACGCTCTGCCCGACCGAGCTGATCAAGTGCAAGCTGCAGGCGTTGCGCGAAACGGCCGGTAATGATGGTAAACGTCGACCGACTATATCGTCCTACACGCTCGTGAGCCAGATTCTGCGCACGGAAGGGATTCCGGGCATGTTCCGGGGGTTAACGTCGACGTTTGCGCGCGAAATGCCCGGTTACTTCTTTTTCTTCGGCGGCTATGAGCAGACGCGGGAGTTTTTTACACGTCCGGGACAGACGAAGGACGATATTGGGGCGCTGCGAACGATGGTGGCCGGTGCGGTCGGTGGTGTGGCCCTATGGACTGTCATCTTTCCGGCGGATGTCATCAAGAGTCGGATCCAGGTGTACAGTATGCGGGCGAGTATGACCCAGGTCGGGCTGGACATTTTCCGCAAGGAGGGTGTGCTGGCATTCTACAACGGACTGCTGCCAACGATCGTGCGAACCATTCCTGCCACAGCGGTGCTATTCGTGGTGTACGAGTATACGAAGAAAACGTTAACGAAGCTGTTAGAGTAGGTTATAATATACGTTTCTCACCTTCGCTTATGAATAGATTTGTACGTAAGAGTTTTGTTTTTGGTGCATACACAATGGGTTTTATTTCATCATCTCCGATCTTACGTGTGTTTGCTGAGGAACGGTGACAGTTTAGCCTCGAGATACTTTCGCATATCGTCCCGCGAATATACCGGCCACTCGTACCAAGGGATCTGTTTAGCGAAAGTGTGTAAAGAAGATAACATTAATCCGTGATCACATGTACTCAGTGGAAGGATTATTTCTCACCTCAATTGTTTCATAATTAAGTCTTCTTAATTGGTCCAGCTTCATCGCATACCCTCCAGTGCGGCGCCGATCGTTGCGTACGTAACAGTTCCACGACCCAACAACGATTGCAACAAGCCGTAAGCTATCATCACTACTACGCTCACCTAAGATATTCTCCCGCTTCATAATGTCGTGCGTATTGGACAAACCTGCCTCGCCGTCTCGTTCACCTAGTTCTACAACCTTCCTGGTGCGTTTATCGAAGCAGAACAATATATCAGGTCGTTGATAATGGGGCAACAGATGCATTATTTGACATGGCACCTTCCAAAATGTGGTAAAGGTTGCCTGAATATCCAGCAGCATACGATCAGATTTGGTCAGTTTGTAGTTTGGATTTGGTAGGTAGTCTTGCGTGAGCTTACACACCAACCGGAACGCCTGGTCCGGAAACCGATTCCCACTGTAAACTCCCCCATCGGCTAGATTAATAGCGATAAATGCATCCAGTGCAACAGCTTCCCGACCAGCACCTCCAATATTTTTGGTATAAGCTAACTGCAGAAACCGTCGATCGAATGCCCCAGAAATAAACGCCGGATCGTAAATGTTGCGAAGCGAAAGGAAATGTAACAGCGATACGTAACATTTCGGATACTGTACAATTTCCGTCACGCGGTTCGGTACCTCCGCTAGAATGGCTCTCAGCAACTTCATTTCGCGGTTGGCCTTTAGGGAAATATTACCGTGCGCTAGCACGAATGCAATCCGTTCTGCATCCTTCAGACGCAGAGCGTCTATATTGTCCAGAAACTTGTCCACAATCAACTCCAGCGTACCCCGATGGCAGATGTGGATATCGCTTCCAAGCAGTGCCACATGCAGACAGGCCAGCAGCGAAAGTCTCGGTATCACCGGTACAAGCGCATCTAGCAGGTTCTGCATCGACGCAACGTTCGGTATGCGGGACGAGTATCGCAACAGCTTCAGAATTGCCGTCAGCGGAATGTCCTGCACCGTGGGCAGATCCGCTGTTAGTTTGTAGTATATTTTATCTAGCAGCTCACTGTTCCGGATCGGTGTTTCGGTTTTGAAGAATCCCATACATAACACCGCGATGTTATCGATCGTGAACGCGTCAAAGTTTTGCTGGAAGTTTGTCTCAATGTCCATCATGTTTTCCACCGGGACGCGCGTTAGATTTATGTAGAAGACGGTCTTTAGCAACTGCTCGGGTGGCAGTTTCCGGAGTCGGTTGCTTATCTTCCAGATTGCTTTGCTAACGAATTTGCCCTGCTTGGCCAACCGTAGCGGATACCATTGGTCAGCGAAGTGCAGTAATTGCTCTACATTCCAGAGTGCGACACGCTCTAAACATTCATTATCTAGCGTGGTCCAGAGAATTAGATAGTTCTGTTCGTAAATAGTTTTGATCTCCTCCAGGAAGGCTAGCGTTTCCAGTGCTTGGGACAGCTGTGTGTCGGTAAAGGTTGGCACGAGGTTCACGAATGTTGTGATGAATTCAGTAAATCGAACATCTTCCAGCGGTGATGTCCCATCGCCCGTAAGTCCAACCGAAGCAACGATGTGCTTCAAAAGCAGCAATAACTTTTCCGGATCTCCAGCACACCAATCGCGGTGTGTTTGCAGAATGTTGTCCATATCTCCGGGTATTTCGCAAACCGTGGTCGGAATCTCCAAGCTCCGCTTGAGTACAACATTCCGTAAAACAGCACTTGCGTAATCATTTTCGGAGTCGATAAACTTCTTCACAGCAGCATTCCCAGTAAGATGTACTCGCTTATAGCAAGTTTGGGTGATTGTTCGGCGAACTATTGTGGAAAGACATCGCGATGGTTTCAACATACTTACGGTTAGGATTGTTCTTAGGACCCGGAACCGGGCAGATTTGTTATTGTTTTGAACACCTACTGTGAGTGAGTGAGTGCCCTGTGTGTGCGCGGTTGACGTTTGGGTTTGACAGTTGCGTGAGTTACCTTCAAAATTGATTATACCAGTTTTATTTTATACCAATGCGGCTTGTGAACGTGTGTGAACGGTATCGATTTTGGCGGTTAACTACAGATCCACGTGTTTGAAACGAACACGTGTCTTTTTACTAACGGTTTTTCTGTATTTTTGTTACTAGATGGAGAATGAAAATAGAAAAGCTGATAGATTCGAAATAGGCATCTGTTGTGATAAACCACTAGGTCTGCTATCGCTCAACATTAAGTTATGTTTTCAATTACTCTCTCGTTTATTTCTTAGAAAGTACTCTAAATTCTGCATGAGCATTAAAGAATAGTAAATGTTTTTGCCATTTTTTGTTGTTGTTGTTTTTTGGTTTTCATTGTGTAATGTTGCTCTGAAACGATGGATTGGCTAGTACTTGTGTTATAGGTGTTTTACATATGAGAGTCAAGCATTATGCTACAGAATGGTCGCCGCCATGGTTTATCAGCGGACTAGATTGACGGCTAAGTCAGCTGTTTAGCCAGCGCGTTAGCAGATATTCGCATGGCAGCGCTATCCCTATTCAGTGCAAGGGTATAAGAGGAGCGTACACGAGCGCGAATGACGAGCGACTACTTCTCCGTTGGCTGTGTTACAACTGGGATGCAACGCAAGCAATACACGGCAGCAATAGCGCTAGGAAGCGATCGCTGATTGTCCACTGCGTTTCGGCTGTTTTAGTTCAATTTTTGCAACGCAATACGACCAAAAGAAATATAAAAGTCTCCGTCACAAAGCAGTGCATTTGCTGTATTACCGTAAAAAAAATACTTGAACAAACTGGGAATTATGTTTTGCTAGCACTGATAATTTAAACGAAACGCGATTTGCTGCAGTGATACCTTGCCAATATACTAAGAGGCATTTTGTTTTTGTACAAAAATAACAATTGTAGAAAGGGGTCTTGTCTTATTTATAAAAGCTTCCAAAATCTGTTTGCCAAAGATTGGAATAAAATTGCAAAAAAGGAGATGCATAAAAATGACTGCGTAACCACAGCAGAAATGATTTTGACTTTTCGTATATCGCCTGCGCTCGCCTGTGTATCGTCGTGTGAGTGTGTGAGTGTGTGTGTTTGTGTAGAGCGTCCTTGAACAAGGGGGTAACTAAGTATAGGAAGTGTCGTTTCGTTTTCGCGTATCCGCTCATTTCCACTAATAAAAACGTCGAATTCTATACACGCGTAAATTATATCACCCACTCTTATTAAACGTTCAAATAATGAGTGAGTTATTTTCTTGGTTTGGGGTTTTTTGCTTTAATAACACCATTTCATGCCTTGTTTTGTGTTTTCTGTTTTTTCTTCTCTCCCTGTCTCCCTCTCTATCTCTCTCTATCGTCAAATATGCATATACTACTAATTGTACGCTAAAATTGTTTCATTTGTTCTCTAACTAGATTTGATTGATTTTATTCAGAAGTATCATCTTGCTTGTTTATCTCCTTTTTTGTTGCTCTCTCCCTCTCTCTCTCTTCCTTTTTCTTTCCTTCACTCTCTTTAACGTTCTCTTCTTAGCCCTAACTTTTACCTCATTTAATGATCTAGAATTATTTTGATCTACTAAATTGTAATAGGTTAACGCAATTGGCTTCAACTTAAAGTCTTCGGTAAGCTTATCGTTATATACCATTGTTTGTGTGTATGTGTGTGTTTTTCTTTAGTTTTTGTTTGTGTCTTCGTTTAAATACTTTCTTATTAGTCTGTTTGCGTGGACATGTTTTACATTCCATCTTACACATTTAACACATCTTAACTGTTACCATTAGTTTATTCACAACTGATACTAAATAACGCTTTGCGGGGCGGTCGGGCGGCGGCAAACACGTGGTTCGGAATCTTCAGTATCCCGAAACCGAACCGTTTCTCTATATTACACAATTTGCCTTCACGTTGTTTGTTCAGTTTTGCAGGTCAGATTACATTTTTGCTTGTTTTGCTTCTTGTTGTCGAACATTTCTTCTAGTTTATGGGTTTTTTTGTTTGTGTCTGGTGTAACGTGTTTTAGATTAAAGTTACGCTTTTCTCTCAACGTCTTGGTATGCATAGGGTGCATTATATGATTTTCCCTTTTCTTTTCTATCTTCGTATTATGCCTACCCACGAATGGGGATGAAAATCCTTAATGGAACGATGAAAACCCAAAAACCATCTAAATAGTGTTGCAGTAGTAGTAGAACGGAAACCACTAGGCTTTTACCGAACGTAAATTGAAGTTGTTGTAGTGTAAAGTGTACTAAGATGCCTGGAGCCTAGCCATTTGCTATAGCAATACATCGCTATTGCAGCGGGAGCCATTGGCTTAACGTTAACTAAACTACTCCACTATGGCGCAGAAATCTGTACTGTACTACGCTCGTTCGTTGCGGTAGGGGCGTCGTTTAACTGTTGGAAGACCACAATTTGGCTTGGCGGTCTGGTATTCATCTCTCCGCTGGAAGTGCCTTTGAATGTTCCCCCGAAATAAAAAACCCTGGAGATTCACTTTCGGCACCAGAGTCCTGGCAAACTCCTGCTAGGATCTATTTTTTCGCGTATTCTTCCGCCACAACCACTGCCTCATCTGCAAAAAGGGGTTTTCACGGGTAGACAGTGTGTGTGTGTGGAGGGGAGAGGGGGGGGGGGGAGGGGGTTGTTATGATATGAATTAAAAGCGACGGCCCCCAAGTAATATATAGTATATAAGAGAGCTACTGAGTAACTGTTGTGGTCTTTGCCATTATGTGGTGCTTGGAAAGGAATGGTGCTTTACGAAGCAAAACATCCGGGTGGGGTTACGGAAAAGGGGGGGGTAGAGCTACCAACCAAGCACATGATTATCACATGGGTCACCGGACTTGCAGTACAAATCGGCAGTTATGGTTACACAAGAAGGTAAGCAGGATTGCGGGAGGGATATAGCACTCAATAGCCTCAATAACCGAGACAAACAAGCTTTTAAGCAACCTCATGGCGAAGTAACCTCATCACGCACGGCTAAAGTTGAACGCGCTAGCCAATTTTGTCTCACGGATTGCATACTTTATGGCGCCCACCCTGCCCACGGAGAGAACTACATTACTACCTTGGGAGCTTTTTAAAAGCTTGGTCGTCTCCGCTTGCTAGGTAGGTTAAAGGCATTGGGATTATACTGACAGTCGGTACCCTAAAGCTAATGGTCACAGACAACCTGCACTTTTCGGTAGAAGAATTTTGACAGGATGTGGCGTAAAATCTTTGCCCAGCGTCTTTGCACACAATTCAAGTATTTGTCGGGTTTAAGCGCTACACAATCATGGTTTTTTACTTGAAGTGCGTTTGGTGGAATTGCGATCTAGCGGGAAGCGAATGGGTGTTATTACACTCTACCATTTGTGTTCAGCGGTTTCAGGTTGTTAAGCTAATAAAGGTGAGATTCTGTGTACGTGCTAGTTGGGTTCGGATGGCGAGGTGGTGGTAGGAAGGAAGATGGGTAAATACGTTTGTACAATTTAAGTTCGATGGTTTGGATTGGTTGCTCCGTGCGATTCCTGCGCTCGGCCATATCGACACCTGATTGCGGTGGCATTGCCGGGGTGGACGACTACAGCGATACAAAATCATTACTGCCGACAACGAACAGACCCCGCTGGGTGGCGGCATCCTGCGCACTGTCATGCGTATCGGTAAGTGGTCCTGCTAGTGCACCGATCGCAACCATCGGTGCGCCGGTCGAGGAGGACGACGAGGATTCCAGCTGTTCGTCCAACCGGGCGGCATCGTCCATTATCGGATGGTCGTCCTGCTCGACGATGGTTTCGATTTCCTGCTGCTTGATGACGAACGTACCGACCCCGGGCGGTCCGGTCGTCGACTTCAGCTCGTCCGGCAGCGAAAGCGTCGAGTTGCCGCTGGCCGTATACCGCCGCCCCATATTGTCGTACTTCAGGCAGGCCAATGGCTTTTCGCACTTTATGCTGCCCGCCATCGTGGCGAGGTCACCCCCGACACCGGTGAGCGTACGGGACGCGCCGGCATACTTAGCCGACGCCGGACCGGCAAACGTGGACGTACTGGTCGCTTTCATCACCTTGCTGCATTCGGCACACATGGACGGCACCGGCGACGCAGACATCTCGCAGCCGGAGTCATCGCGCAGGGAGGTGGTCGCGTAATTGACAATGCCGTCCGTGAGTGGAATTTCCGTTGCCAGCAGGCTCGGCGTACAGGACAGCGGTGATCCAACCGACGGTGGTGCACCAACACCGCCGGCATTCGGCTTACCACCCGACAGCAACACCTGCGCGGCGGTGCCGGTACTCGAGCTGGAACCGGAACTGTGCCCGGAGGTGATGGAACACCGTGGACCACCGCCAACCGTAGCCGTCTTGCGTGGCAACGTCGCATACGACGTCACGCTTACGGGTGAAATCTTGGGTGGTCCCTTCTGGTGACGGTTCGGGATATTGAGCAGATCCGGATACATGTTTACCTCCGCACCTTCGAGCGGATCCTGCGTTACCGAGACGGAGATGTAGATGTTGCTGATGGTCGGGTTCGTGATCATCTGCGTGCAGAACTCGGGAGGTGGCGGAAACACACCCACATTCAGTGGATACTCCTCGCGCTTAGATGTGGCGATCGACTCGATCGTGATCTGCACCGGTTCCATCGCGATGGTCGAATCCGTCTTGGTCGATGGCGTCACAACATCGCTCGCACTAAACTCCTGCCGCTCGTTGGTGGTAATGCTCAGGTCCAGCAGTTTTTTCTCCTGATCGTTGAAGCTGACGCTGTTCTTGATTGTTTTCCGCCGCCGGCGCATTCGCAGCTTGCGCTTCACCAAACACACCACCACCGACAGCGACAGCAGCCCGAAGATTGTGCCGAATATACCGAGTATCAGCCCAAAGTACCAGAACGTTTCCGGCGTCTTGATAATCACACGCTCCACCACTTCCGGCAGCACCAGGCTAAAGTTCTTGCTCGCCAACCCAATCCGGTTCGTGGCGGTGCAGGTGTAGAAGCCGGAATCATTATTCGTCACGTTCAGGATCGTGAGGTTGCTCCAGATCGTCACGCTACCGTCGAACGCAACGTGCCGCTCCGTCTCGATAATAGCATTGTCCTGGTCGACATCCTTCCCGTTCACGTCCCACCGGACGTTCGGTTCGGGATCACCCGACACCATACACTTGTACGTGATGTTCGTACCAAGGTCCTCAATCTCGTACTCGTCGCGAAAGATCTCGACCATCGGCATGCAACCGAACTGCTCCGTCTCGAGATACTCCCAGGACAGGCCCTTGAGCGCAAACGGACGCTGACAGATTAGGCTGCGCCGGTTCAGCGAGCTGTTGAGATACCAGTTGCGAAAGTCCCGCAAATGGCAGTCACAGTTCCACCAGTTCTCCTCCAGTATCAGCGTTTTCAGGTTCTTCATGTGATTGAAGACATGGTGCGGTAGGCTCTCGAGCCGATTCTTCGACAGGTCGAGAAACTCGAGCAGATCGAGGTTGGAAAATGCCGTCTCCGCCACGTACCGCAACTGGCAGCTGTGCAGGTCGATGTTACGCAGATACGGCAGCACCGGAAACTGTTCCGCTACCAGCATCTTGATCGGGTTATCGTACAGGTTGATGATGCGCAGCCGATTGTTGCCCGCAAACGTTTGCTTGTCCAGCGTTTCAATCTCGTTCTCGCTCAGATCCACCTCCACCAGTATCTTGAGGTTTTTGAACGCCTCCCGGTGCAGATATTTCACGTGCGAATGCTTCAGATGTATCTTCTGCAGGTTCACCAGCCCCAGCGAGGTGAATTCTTCCCGGTTTAGGTACGGTATGTTGTTGTCGTTCAGCACCAGCACCTGTATCTCGGTCGACAGGTTCGACGGTACCGCGGTAAAGTCGGCCCCATTGCAGATCGCCGACTTCTTGCCGTTCGACCATTTGCAGCTGCAGTTGAGGGGGCAGCTGGCACTCCAGTCGGCGCACAGTGCCGATGACAGCAGGCAAAACAGTACTGCAAAAACGAATGCACACAAAATGGCAAAGCGAAGGTGTGGGTGAGAGAGAAGAGGTTGGTTTTGTTTTTGTTGTAAGGAGTCGGCCGTCGGTGATGCCACCGATACTGGCGTTTCAGTATCGGTGGCAGCGTCATCGTCGACTAGGAGGTAAAAAATAAGTAACAAGCGACACACAAACACACAAGCACAACCAACAAAAAAAAAAACAAAGAGTAGCCAGTAAACACTTACCTGTGAAGTAGAGCTGTACCATTTTCAGTGGCTTTGCGCGCTGCACCAATATCATGGCATAATTGTTATCCCCGTTCCCCGGTTGTACGTTTCGCTACTAACAGCCGATGTCTCCCCTGTATGTGCAGGGTTTTTATTTGCACCGTGCTCCGGATCCGTCCGCGCTTCCTCGATTCCGTATTTATAGGATGAAATGCCGGGACCTTCGGTAAAGGCTGATTTATAAATAGCCCATCGCAATGCTGTGGACCCGTGTTAAGGATCTGCCGACGGTTTGGATACGACGTAGGCTGAATTCGAGCACCAATTATCCTGTGCAGGGGAAGAAAGGAAGCAAAATAACGAATAACAACACCAGCAGGCAACCTCGTTTCGGCTTACCAATTTTGTTCGGAAAATAAAAATCGTATCTCCCACTGACGCGAAGGTTGGAACACATCGGAAGCGTAGGATGGTGGATTTTCTGAGAAGACAGGTGAGCATACAAGGAAGGGACGGAAGAAGAGGAGAAGGAGGAAGAAAACTGAAACGGAAGCGGAAATCTATAGCGCAACGGAATGGCACGGAGCGCAATGTTTATTTATTTATTCTGTCGAGGTTCCAAACAGTAAACCTGAGGTAGGCACCCTGGACGTGTGTTCTGATGTGCAACATCAGGTTTCCGGGCGGATCGAAAGCAAATAAGCACAGTACAACCAAATTCAATCTTCGTTCTATTTTGTTGTTGTTGTTGTTGCTTTTCTCCTCCTGGCACAGAAGGATCAAACGTCAATAGTTTACGGCGAAAGATACTGGGATTTTAGACATGGAGTCGCATTCGCAAACAACCCCAACTCTCCCCAGCTTCTGTAACCATTCTTTCGTCGAAATTGGTACATATGTATCTTCATTTCTTAGCGTGTTTGAGATTTTAAGATGCATCGCGATAAAGCTCATATCTCGTAAAGCAAAATGTAAAGTAAATGTTGTTTTCAATTTTAGGTTCAACCTGTAACGCGTTCAGCGCCGCATCAACCATTTTTGGATGATGCCAATGGTTATCGTCTGGCCGTAATAATAATAAAAATCCAAGTAAGCGTTGACAGCGGGCCCACGGTAACTATTGCGATTTTTGACACGGCGCTGAACGTGTTAATACGCTTGTATACGCGTACTATAGTCAAAACTTGTACAAACGATACTAACGCTTAGCGCTTCCACTACCTTCTTGCGTTCCAGCACAGCGTGAGGTATGCCATCAAGGCACTATGGTGGTAGTGGTGCGTGTTTGCGAGGTATTCCTTAAGTATCGTTTTCCTGCAGCTAATAATTTTTCATATGGAAAAGCGGATTACATCCGCGACCCTACAGTGTATATTGCCTTGGCACACAGAGAGCACAACCTTGGGGTTTTGCGGAGAGGAGGGAGGTAGGGGTGGAGAGGAAGGTGAAGAACACCATAGTGGGATGTAATAATCCCATCTTTTCTGCTTTGGTTTTTGTTGTTGTTGTTGTGATACTAACAATATGTTTTCCGCAACATTCCGTAACATTCGCGAAATGGGGAGTAGTACTCGCGGAAATTGCAAATACGCTGGTTTGCCGATGAGTTGCGAAATGAAGTTATAGCGAGGGATAAACGAACATTTCCACCGTGCTTTTCGGTGGTTTGGAGGGGATGATATTGGGAGGGTCGTTTTATTTTATTCTTTTTTTTGTTGTTGTTGTTCGTGGAAAACAATACTTACCCGATTATCGCTGAACGCGTGTGTGTTGATCCTTACATTGGTCGTTTGGTTTGCATATTTCCACGGGCTATATTATGCTTTGCGCACTCGCCTACGCCACTTGATCCATCGCGCTCTCTACCATCCCCCTTCCTAATCGCCTTGTCATCGATTTGCTTCTTCGCTGGTGAAACTTCTTCTGAGGCAGCGGTTGGAGAGGGGTTTGGTTGTTCGGGTCCTTCGATCGGTGGAGGTTTATTTATTGATTGTGCCGTAGGGAAGCCGAGATGATATGCGATGCGTGTGTTTGATTGTTTTTTTTTCCTTTTTGTTTTCGGTGTAGCGTACGCAGAAAATGTGCGAGGCGGATATTTCCCGCGACCAACACCGCCTTTAATTTGGCAGAAATTCCTTGTCCTTGCGAGGTATCGCGTCCGCTATAGACCACAACTTCGACCACTATTGAACTAACACACACACACTTACACACTTACACACACGGTACAGTGTCAGCGGGGGATAGGAGTTTACACTCTGACGCTGTATTTAGCACGTCACGAGCGTACGTTGGCCGCAGTTGAACGGGGTCATCGGGATCAGCATGAAACGCGCCATCAACACGGTCACGCTTTCGGCACCATCTTTGTGCACGGACATTTTCCACACCGCAGCGAACACATTCGCTCGCTGTAATCAGGCAATATGCGCGCACACACACGCACACACGCACACCACTCACATCACAAAACACCACATACACACGTTAAAATGAAAACGCGCAGTCCTAGATGGTCTCTCTTCTGTTCGATTTTTTGGCCCACAAAAAGAACCACACCACGGATGGGGGGCGCGGGGGGAGGAACGACAGGATAGCAATGGCCTACCTTTCCAGCGCAACACTGCAACGGTTTTGAATGTTCATAGCGAGAGCAACCCCCCCCCGTAACACAGATTGGTTCCTATCTTTTTGTGTGCACACGACCAGTACGTGGTGTTATTTGCTCGGCAGGAATATTTGCCCTGTACACTGATCGATTACAAATACGGGGTGGGTTTTGATGCGTGTGCGGTGTCCTACGCAACACGCTAGCGCGAAGAAAGGCTTCACCTTTCGCGGGAGAGCGTCTTTTACATCTCACCAAGAGTGCTTATAGTAGCACCAGCACAAGTAAACCGCTTACTAGGCTCAACAATGATTTGCTCTGGAACCTTTCCCTTTTTTGTTTGTTCGGTACACCTTAAATGCAAATCGTGGATGCAGCGTTGCCGAATTTTACTGGCTCGCAACCGTTCGCCCCGTGAAACACTGTGAAATACAACAAACAACAACAAAAGGACATTTATCCCCCACTCCAAATGTAGCCCACCGAAATAGTGCTGTGCGGGGCCAGACAGGAAGTTGACCAGCGTGTAAAACGGTATCTTTAGTACTATTGCTCGCAACTAACTGGCAACAGTTTAAAGGATGTTACTGGATAAGCTGAGCAGGAGCGCGAAACGCACGCGGAGAGATGAGAAAGCGAATGAGAGTATGATAGAGAGAAAGATAGCGAGAGCGAGAGAGAGAGAGAGAAGGGAAAAATCTCCCAACCCCCCCTCGGTCACTTCCCCGTTTCGTACCAACCCCTAGAGGAGCCGTTGTGGAAAATTGTCAAAGTCTGGAGAATAGATTTCGAAGAGATATGGCGTGAGATACTCGGGAGACTGGCAGGAGAGCCTTTGGTGTGTGGTTTTTCTCCGGTCGGGAAATAGGGGATGCCACGGGAAGGGTGCATGCGCTGTACACCATATTTTCCTTCAACCAAGGGGAGGAAGGGGAGACGGGGAAAGGGGAGAGGGGGCGGTGTGGCAGGAGTAAACACTGTAGGAAAAATTAATTCATCTCCACCACCAACGTACAACGCTTGCCTCGCCTGTTCGTCCTGACCAAGGAGCAATCGCGCACCCGCCATTCCCCAACAGCCCAACCAAAAACCCACTGGTCGCCATCTTGGTCCCTCGCGATTAGCGCCCCCGGGGGTGGGTGGAGGGTAACGGTGGCTGGGACCACGAATTATGGTGAATTGCTAAATGATAATAATGTGCGACACTTCCGCGCGTTGGGAAAACGGGAGAGTAATTACCTTTGCGATAAAAGCAGAACCACAACTGCGGCCGTAATGGGGTATATTGGGTAAATACACCTTCTAATCAACCTCGGGGGTGCAGTACACTAGTGCACGGGGCCTGCCTGTCGAACCCCTCAAAAGCGAGCATTTTTTCCGAGAGTATGCGCATTTGCGAACCGTCTCGAGCGGGAGAAACAACGCACAGGTTGCGTGTGTTCTTGCACAGTGTTCGCCGCAAAGTTTTGAGTGGTGGGCCCTCTTGTACAGTGAGACTCCTTTGCACAACAAAAAACATACAAACACACATACACACACAGCATACCCACTGCTGTTGCCAGCGTGCGCGTGTTGGTGTCGAACCAAGAAGGTTCCCGTGCCCTGTGTTGTGCATCCTTCTTTAGATACAGGGATGCAGTTCGCGTTAATATATGCGTATATGCGTTGTACTTCCGGTGGGCAGCCTAGTGAGAGATAAGGGCAGACGAGCTTGCAGAGATATTGACCATAGTGAACTCTGTGCGCACACTATCTATATTGATCTCCTGTTCTAGACAGTTTGAGTTGTAAGCGTACTTTGCGAACCGTACATCAACACGCAATTTCGTTCGGCGTGTCTCGATTTTGGAGGTTTCTTGTGATCTGAAGACTCCTGAAGAGTACTAGAAGGGGAGACGATTAGATCAGGGAGTTCGATTGTCTAATACACTACATCACTAGCTATTTCTGAAATATTCCAAGAGCCCAATGTCTAATGAAAGTTGCCTACGGGCGAATCAGTCAGACTTAGACGACGGTTGGAACAACGGCTCCACTCTCTTACCGGCCGAAGATTCGGACAGTGCGGTAAGGCTTAATGTGCCATACGCACTGTTGGAGGCTACCGTTGCCTTGATGGCTATATTCGGCAATACCTTGGTTATTGTTGCGTTTAAGACCGAGCGACGTCTGCGAAGGAGAACTAATTTTTACATAGTGTCGCTTGCGTCAGCCGATCTGCTGGTCGGTACGTTGGGCATACCGTTCGCCATTCTGGCCTCTATAGGAATTCCCCGAAACTTGCACGCGTGTCTGTTCACGATCTCCCTGCTGGTAGTACTCTGTACCATCTCCATCTTCTGTCTGGTGGCCGTGTCAATCGATCGGTACTGGGCGATCTTGCATCCGTTGGCCTACTCGCGTAACATGCGCACTAAAACGACACTCTGTAAGTCAAGCTCATCTAACTACAGCCTTGACAGGAGCTCTGTGACAATTGCTATATTTGCATCCTTTCAGATATTATAAGCATGTGCTGGCTCGTTGGTTCAGTTATTGGATTTCTGCCGTTGTTTGGATGGCACGAAGATCCTACCGAAGATGCTTGCCTCTTTGTGAAGGTGATGAACTACGACTATCTTGTGTTTCTGTACTTTTTGACAATCGTTATTCCTGCCGTACTATTACTTGCGTTCTACATGCACATTTATCGAGTTATCGTGAAACAGGTAAGCAACTTCTATGTCTGACGTACGCGCGCTTTGTTCGCTCTAACCCTTTTTGCATATCCCGTGCAGCGAAAGCAAATCCTTTCGGTGAACTCCATCGACAGTCGGTTCTCTGCTAATCTGGCTAATGTGGAAGATAGCAATATCGCACAGACGATGCAGTGTAGCAAGCGTCGTACGAAAAAGGACAACTACAACGGCACGATGCTGCGTGTGTTGCGTGCGGCTCAGAACCGTGAGGTGAAAGCCACACAGAACCTCTCCATCATTGTGCTGTTCTTCATGATTTGCTGGATGCCGCTGCATACTATCAACTGTATTGTTGCCTTCTGCCCTCAGTGCCATATTCACGCACCGGTCATGCTGTTTGTGATAACGCTCTCCCATCTGAATTCTGCGCTGAACCCGCTGCTGTATGCATACCATTTGAAGGATTTCCGTGCAGCACTGAAGAAGCTGATCCTGACAATCTTTGGTATCACGCCAACTGTGCCGCCACAAGCTGAGTGTGTCAATTGCATTTCAACATTAGCGCAACAGCAACAGCATCAGCATCATCAGTTATTTCACGTAGCTTAAACGTTTTAAACACTAGCGTAGCGTAGTAATGTAGCGCCAGATTCTTACTCAAACCTGCTTGTGCCTTCAGAAGTTCTTCCTTCCTGAGTTCCACTCGATAGACTGTACGAACTGCAGGAACAGAGAATGATAGATGTTATCCGCGGTCCGCTATATAATCAATGTGCCTGAAACGCAGACAATCAGCTGTGAGTGTTCACCGATAGTTGCCAAATGCAATCTGCAATGAACTTTCGTGTAATGATGACATATCACCACATATATTTGCGCCTTTATGTGCTAAACGCTAACATGGTAGCGGAGGGAATTGATAATATTTATATCGAGATATTTTTATCATTAACGTTGTACAAAAAAAAACGGCCTTTTACACTCTCGCTGTGTTATTTGGAAACGGTGTTAAACAGTAGAGAACATAAATATTCGAATGTGCATGTGATTAATGACTTATACTACTTTCATTGCTTTTTAAACCACGTAGAGTGTCCGAAAAACTATGCTTCATTGAATTAAAATCACATAACAAAAACTTCTCCAAAGAAATATTCTGTACTGGAAAACCCAGCGATGTTGAAGCTGTCTTCGATCTCTCTTTTCATCTTCTTGGATTTCTTGAACATAAATCTCGCACTACCAAATTGTTTACAACGTTACCAAAAAATGTTTGTTGTTTGAAGTTGTTGTTGTTACATTCTTTCTTGGCTAGTGATTCGAACATAAAACTAGTTTCGGTCATACAACGGCATAACCATAACGTATCCAACAATGTGCTCCAAAGACTTCTTGGCAAAGACCGAGACACAATGGCCTCACCCTTCCCTTGGGTGATCGAAGCAATTAAACAAAAGGGTAAAAAATTATCTGGACAAGACATACATTGTTAGGTGGAAGTGTTAGTAGATGCCATTTAGATCTAGGGAGCAAACATCACCTCCGACGAAAATGGGACGTCAGGATCTTGATGGATGACAATACCCGGTTGACTCTCCATGGCAACGACACTCGTGAGACTTGTGCACTTGACATGCTTAAGATTATCATGGTTTATGTTTATGTTTAGTTTAAAAATTAGAGCCGATTACACATTTTCAGCTTGAATTGGAAGAACTTCATCGAGAAGAAGCGTCCCTCTAAAGTATTTTGTTATTTTAATAAAATTTGCAGCTGCTTTCGAAAAGTGGGCTAAATACATTTTACTAACAACAGAACAAACCAATTGATCTCCAACGGTTGTCTTTCAAAACGATTCAATATTTTGAATGTCTCAATCAGTGCGTACGCATGGCCCGACCACGTGGAGCTCATTATACCAGTGGTTATACCAGTTGTAACAAAATTTTCTCGGAATCAAAATCACATCGTGTGGAAAAAAAAATTACATTTCCATTGACAATTGTTTGACAGTCATGCTCACACCTGCTACCGAACAGCTGTCAAACTGCGCAAAAGTCTATTTACCTATCGTGCTAAAGATCAACAAGGTATGAACCACTTTGTGGTGAAATTCGTTTTCGTGCTTGCCTTGTTTACAAAGTACAATTTGTAAAAGTTTTTCTTTTGCCAATTACGATTACAGCGGCTTCAGTGTAAGGAATCCCGGTGTAACATATTACCTAGAAGTGACGGCCTATATTCCCGGCAGACGGATCCGACTGGTACCAGCCGCGATGGATAAGGTGTACCTGCTGCAAACGCTAACCGGCCATGTTGGCCGTGTCTGGAGTGCGTCTTGGCATCCGAGCGGTGACATATTCGCTTCTTGCGGCGAGGATAAAACAATTCGTGTATGGACGAAGACGGACACCAACCGATGGGTCGCCCAGACAGTGCTAACGGATGGGCATTCACGGACCATACGCGACGTTGCCTGGTCGTACTGTGGTCACTATCTTGCATCGGCCAGTTTCGACACGACGGTAGCAGTTTGGGACAAAAAGTCAGGTATGTTAGGATGCAAAACGAGTACTTCTCCTAGCCCGAACCGTTTGATCAATTTTGAATCATCTCGTTTCCAGGTGAATTTGAATGCAATGCCACACTGGAAGGGCACGATAATGAGGTTAAGAGTGTCACCTGGTCTAGGTCAGGCAACTTGCTAGCAACGTGCAGCCGGGACAAGTCGGTCTGGATCTGGGAGATACACAATGCACCGGGGCAGGAGGATGAGTACGAATGTGCTGCAGTGCTGAACGGCCACACGCAAGATGTGAAAAAGGTATGTTGGCATCCGCAAGAAGAATTGCTGGCATCTGCCAGTTACGACAACACGATACGCATGTACCGTCAGGACACGGTGGACAGCGAGTGGGAAATGCTCGAACCAATGGAATCGCACACCTCAACCGTGTGGAGCATATCGTTTGATGCGACCGGCAAACGTTTAGCATCCTGCAGCGAAGACACAACGGTGAAGATCTGGCAGCAGTACGGACCGGACAACACGGTTGGCATACAATGCCCGGACAAGGGTTCGGTGTGGAAGTGTGTATGCACTCTGGCTGGGTTCCATTCGCGTAGCGTGTACGATATTGACTGGTGTAAGCAAACTGGTCTGCTGGCGACCGCTTGCGGTGATGATTTGGTACGAATATTTAAGGAGGCAACCAATTCTGACCCGAACGAACCAACGTTTGAGCTGGTGGTAACGATCGCAGCACACAGCCAAGACGCGAACAAAGTTGCCTGGCATCCGGTCAAACCCGGCATCCTGTTGACGGCGAGTGACGATGGCGAAATCAAGATATGGCAGTATCAGGAGGACGCCGATCTAAGCCAAGAACGGTGCCAGGATTAGTATAATCCGAACTCTTCCAGTCGGGGTTGACCCGGTGGTGTATTTGGTAGCGGCGCCGGTCTTCAACACGACAGGGCCGGTGAAAAATCCCACCCAAATCAATCCACCGTACGCAGGATTGACTATCTAGCTACGCGAAAATAAAAACAAGCCAGAAATAGCACGCCTCTCGACCTCTTGAGGTTGTTGTGCCGCTAAAGAAGAGGAACTCGCCCAGTCACATCGCATGCCTAAAGGAATATGAGCTCGATCGTTACATTGCAAATAAAGTTGTTTCTAGTTAAGATTCCTAAAACATTCAATTACTGGTAACATTTCGAAACATTCATGACAATATGCATTTCACACTAATAATATGAGTTGTAATATAAAAAGATTGAAGTGTAAGATTGTACTATTGCTTCATTATCCAACTGTTGCATGGTTCACTCTCTACGGAGATGTAATTTTTTTTTTTATTTATTCAGAGACGGCCAGGCCGTATTGCTACGGAGATGTAATTGTTACGATTGGAAATTTCAATTTTTTTTTTGAAGAAATAGAGTTTGGATAAATGGTTTATCGCTTTATAAATATATGTTGTGTTTTTATTCCCAGTTAAAAATGTTTCATAACATTTTAGAAGTATCATTACAACAAATATTATCGTACCAAAGTTCCCATTACACAACAAACAGCCTTTTCCGGGATCAGCAATGTCTCTAAACATCTTTGATTTCGGACATAAAAATTTTATTATTATTTAAGTGATTATTTTTAAGTGGCTACAATTGTAAACGAACTATGGCTGCGATACACTTTCGCGTTAAGCTGACAAGGCTTAGGTACGCGTACATTAAACCGTGGCAGCACTTTGCCAACCACGAACCGCTAGACGGAGGTCAGGCTCGAGTTTCCCCATTTTCCTTTTGTTTTCCCTTGGTTTTGTTGTTATTGCTCTTATTGCATAGCCTATTTTTCGCTCTCCATTTTGGAGCCGCGTTTTTCCATACCCCAGACGCTGGTCCTTTGTACGCACGCCTGTCAGCGGGCATTGGAGCACGAGTTTCTCCCAAAACCCATTTCCCATTCGGCAAAGTTTCCCTGTTGGGGTTGGTTGGTGTGTAGAGTGAAAGTTACGTAAATTATAAGCACTTGACATTTGACGTGCTCGTCGGGGGGTTCGCTCCGAACTGGGAATGTGCGACACTCTGCCCAGGCCGACCTGGTGTGCTGAGAGGCGGAAGAACCTTTTCTTCGACAGTGGAATAAGTGGAATTCTCCCTTATTCAGTCTGAGAGTATCTGCCGTGCAGTGACGATGCCTAGTTACCCCGCACAAAGGGCGAAGGAGAAAGGTTCCAAAGGGATGATACAAAGCAACCTAGCATAACGTTGTGAAACGGTAGAGTAGAACGATGCGTTGTGAAGTAACATAGAAACGGTATTAGGCATCGGTAGTAACAGTAGTAACAGGAACAAACAGGACGGATAGCAACACAGGAACAGATCAACATCCAACAAAAAACCGTAGCAGCACTGCAAGCAAACAAAACACACAAACAAACAAAACGCACGAAGGAAATTCCTGGATGTACTCTGTGCGACAACTGATATGTACATACTTTTTTTTCTAGTGAACCATCCGTGAAAAAGTGAAACAAGGCGGGAGGGTGGGTAACGCTAATTGACTATCGATTTTTTTTTCGGTTGGTTCGAAAAACCATAACCTCATTGAAGATGTAGCAGATAATGGATAGTTGGCAGCATGTATACGCATGTAAATATATATGTATATGCTAATTTTGCGCCATCCGAATATACAAAGCGGGAGCCTGGTTGCAGAGTGCCTCTCATCCGAGATGTCAGAATTGTAACAAAGAAATGAAGGGTGGTCGGTCGGTTGGTGACAGTAACCTTAACACTAATATGCACTACTCAGAGCTGCAGGTGCACCGTACGGTGCCCCAACAGTAACAGCGCGTCGGGATATTAAAATAGGTCGTTCTGGGGCTGGGGAGTTGTGGTGAGAAGTATGGCGGACTGTGGAGGCAAAGACATCACCATCACATGCCCCACATTGCAGCAGAAGAATTGGGCATGAGACGTCCAAGGATGTCTGCGAATATGTGAGTGTGTGTGTCTGTGTATGTGTGTGTGTGTAGCAGACATGCAGTTTAATGTGTGTAATAATGCAGAAAGCTGAGGTGTGCGTGACGAAAAAATGTGTGTAATTGCCTGTTGATTAATCATTAACGTTGGAGAGGGTTCTTGTGCTCCGCTCTGTGTGCTGATGCTTTTTAAACACCGTACGCAAACACGCCTACCCATCGGCAAAAGGTCCGGATGAAAGGAACTGGTGGAATGTTGTTTGCTGGTGTGCTACAAAGTGCTAAAATCATACGCGAAGAACGGCGCTTGTTTACATGGCTAGAACATCCGATTCGGAGTCTTCCCGTTCAGGCGGTCCGCGGTATTCGACAAAGGTGGTAGCCCACCAGTCAGACGAGGAAAAAAAGGGTTGTCGTGCCCTTGTGATATAATGCATCGAGTGCCCATTCATGCGAGCTTTTTTCCTCCTCTGCTAGCGAACCAGCTATGTAACCTAGCCTCATTACAATACGACCCAACGCCGCTGGTAATCGTGCGCCATAAACCATAAAATCGATAGAATGCAAACCGTGTGCCCAAATCCAAGCGTGTGTGCTTCCGGAAGTGTAGCGGTGAACCCAGGCAAATGCGTCTAAGTGGAGCAACATCATAAAATGGTAATGCTTTCTTTGGGAGCTTCCATCCGCAAGCAATACACAGCAGTCCATGATGGGGCCTCCAGCAAGCACTCATCGTTTTACAAACAATATCTCAGTGTTTGGACTCGTTTTTGGACTGGAGTACTGGGGATATTGAATACGCACACGTTCGGTGTTGGGAATGCTTGAATTATTCACCTCACCATCAGGTGTCAGGTTGTATTGTTGTTCAACTTTCCCAGTTTTTAACGGAGGCTGAGATTTCCTTTGGACCAACTGCAGTGCATCTGCTGTCGGATTTGTCGGAAAGAAGATCAAACTCGCGTAAGAATTGCATCTGTGTGTGAGTGTGCGTTAGGACCCTGTCCACCGAAGAGCCCAGTTACCCACGTGGCGTAGCCAGAGACTGTAGCGTATTTTATTTCTCCGTCCCTTACGCTGTGTTGTAGAGAGGTGTTATTTAGGATTCCGTACTTATTCGCCGTAGTTCGTCCGCTTCCGTTCCGATTAAGGTGCCAGTGCAGCAGTGCCGAAGTATGTGCTGCAATTTGGTGTCGTTGGTAGTGCCAATAGTGTGAAAGAAAATGAAGCGCGTAGTTCTAACAAGAGTAGTGGTGGTAATAGTGGTGCTACTGTTCGCACGCGGGTCCGTGCACGGCGCAAGGCCACTGTCTGCGAACGTTGCCAGCCCGAATGGCGCCTATCCTGGCATGCAGCTGCTCAGCGAGTCCGTGCACGACGAGCAGCCGGCCGCGGATGACCGCAATCCGATACTGGTGCTGACGAAGGACAGTGGTCAAACGAAGGATGTATCGCTTCTTCACGACGGTATGCCCGATCCGAGCCCGCTGAGCCTTGAGCGTCTGCTGGTGCCAAGGGAGAGCCTGGTGTACCCCGAGCGGGAGGGTCTGAGCACCGCCGAAGAGGAGGAGGAAGAAGCGGAAGAGGATGCTATGGAAGACGAAGAGGAGGATCAGGCGGAGGAGGAGGAGGAGGAACCGCAGGAGGAAGAGATGCGTGAGCGTGATGGGTTAACGGAGGATAGTGAGGAGAGCCGTCGCTTTCCGACATTCTACGTACGTCCAAACCACAGTTCCGGGACAAAAATGGCACCAGGTGATGACCTGCGACGGCATTCCAATCCCTGTGGCTCTGGCATCCTCGAGCAGTTGAAGTCTTCGGAGCACGTTGTACCGGTGCGGCGTAGCCCAGAAGAGGAGGACACAAACTTTTACATCGACGTCACGCACGATATGTTAGAAACGAGTACCGGAATTGTTCCGCGAGTCATTTACCGAGGTAAGGCAATCTCTGACAACCTTCAAGCTGGTTGAGTTATTGGAATATTGCATCAAACGATATTAAAAATCTTCCTTTGTTTGCGAAGCAGAGATATCCTATTCTGCTAAATAATTATACACTCCAATTCCATTTCCAGTGGAAGCAAAACGCTCTCCAGACACACAAATTCGGGATTTTTACATAGAATCTCTAAGCGGTGATCCGTATAATTTCGAGCAATCGACGGCACGCCCAATTGGTCAGTTCACCTATCGGAACGTGGATAGTGACGGTCACATGGAGCACGGCTACAAGCAGTCACCCGGTGACGTGGATAGCATTCCGCGCAGTACCTGGATCGATGACTTGGAAATAGACTGGCTTCATCATGCATACGCCACGCAGCAGCAGCAGCAGCAACACCACAGGCAGCGCGTTATATTCGGTGAACCGTTTCCTTCGTACTTCGACGTGGGCAACGACCATGATTCCACGCGAGCCGACGACGAAGACGACAATATCCTGGGCGAGAATTCGTTCGAATTTGAGGAGGCAGGGTTGCGACCGCAACGACCACTAAACACTAGACGGCCAGGTAAAGGGTGTCCGCGCAATGTCTGGAAGCATGATGGTATGGGAGAGGAGCAGGTGACCATCAACTGGTCCGTTCCGGGGACACAGGCGCATGGGTCAAGTTTAAACAACTCCAGCAGTATGTCGGGTGGAAGTATGGAGAGTCAGAGTAAAACTATTTACTTTAGGTAAGGTATTGGGGCTCTGGCGGGAGATAGTGTCCGTTTGTTTCGTCTACAGAAATGAATTGCTTGTTTTGCTTTCAGAATATTATATCGTACAATGACTAGCTACGTGATCTACGAATTGATCTATACAATGGTGCTTTTACGAGGTATATACAAAGATCTCACTACAAGATCACATTCGTTTAACTACTGGTCTATATTGTATTCCTATTCTGTCTGTTTCGTTAACTTTGCAGAGTGTAGCTTATATCTCAGGCAATCACAAGGAAGGATCGCATCGAATAGTCTCCCAACTGGGTACCAGGACTGTAGTTTAACCTTCCCATCACGGCCGACCTCCCAACCAGATAAACTACCCGGATTGCTAGTTCAACTGACCCGACTCAATACACCTTGCCGAGGCGGTGGGTATCTCCGCTTTATGGCTGATTCGAACCAACAGGACACCAGCAGCGGCGAGACTGGTGGTAGTAGCAACAATCACTTCAACAGTCCGGACGATGAGCAATCGAGTGCTCGAGATGATCATCAAACCATATCACTCTGCGGCAAACTGGAGGAGCTACCTGCATCGGAGCGGGCGTTTCACTTTCAATCACATCATAACACTACCCTGTGGCTACATAATTCGCCACTGTTTAGCTTACAGTACCGACTAGTTGACTACTGTTACAACATGACGCTGCGGGAACAGAACGGAACGGTGCAATTGCGGCCCGGCGATGGGTCGCTTGACTGTTACTTTCGCATTCATCTACCGTACGGATATCGAATAGCGTTGCACCTGCTGACGAATGAATGGCAACAGGGTCGCCATACGGGGGCACTCAACGACAGCAATGTCCCCGCTGTTCGCCATGAATCCATTGAGCTTGGCATGAGCGATACCGACGCTGGAAACCAACAGTTTCTGGCACCAATCCGTTGCTCTTCGGCAAATGGTATGCTGGTGGAGGTGTATGAAGACGGTGGACATCGGTGGACGTCCTGTATCAACAGTAGTTCAGATACGACCCGCTACACATTGACGTCCAGTGGCAACAACATAGTGGTTAAAGTCAGCAAACTACAGCAACCAATCTTTGAAGATACGGGGATCGATGATAGCCGTGATGCAAGTGGTCCATTGCCCTCACATTCGTCATCCTCATCCTCATCGCCATCATTGCCCTCACCTTCGGTGTCTAGAATGCGTGCGAATGGATCAGCGACACTGTTGTTTGAGTACAGGGCGAACCCGATTGAATCCATCACTTCACGTTGTGCCTTTGGTTGGATAGCAACCACTCAGTTCTGCATTTCGTCCATCGAGCGACGGCTGTCGTGGCAGGAGGCTGAAGCCGAATGCAACCGGCTCGGTGGCCATCTAATGTCAATACGCTCGAGCGAGGACCAGCAACTAACCGATCAACTGCTCTTCAACAGGTAGAAGAGAGCTATTTAAAAACACTGTGCAGTATTGACTTTCAAACTTCTCTTCCATTTTAGCCCGACTTACAAAGATGATAATGCGTACTGGATTGGTGCGTCCGATCTCATCGTGGAGAGTGACTTTAGGTGGAATGATAAGTTTGCCTTCACATACTCGAGTACGTATTGCAATTCCAACTTTACCAGAGCACATCGTTTATTACACGTAGAGCGATTCGGCTTGTAACCTTCACTTATCTGTTTCGCCCACGTCCACAGATTGGTTTCCAGGATGGGTGCACCAGGAAAACTATAATCGGCAACCGAATGATGACGGACTAAGTGGGCAGGATTGCGTCGAAATTCGACGCCACTTTCAGATTGCGACCAGCAGTGGGCAGACGACTCCCACCGTTAGTCCGCTAACTTTGTCGTACATGTGGAACGATCGGAATTGTGATGCACGTAACTACTTCCTCTGCGAGCGGATGATGGATGAAGGTAATTCATAGTACTGCTTTTGTTGAGATATGGTTCTATTGCAATTTTCCCTCCTCAGAGCTTCCTGAGCGACTTTGGAACGAGTCTGAATGTAACGTAACCGTCACACTCAGTGCGGAACGATCGAAGGCAACAATTTGGAGCCCGGGATTTCCCCAACAGTACCCTGACAGTGTTGACTGCTATACCCTTATTCAGGCTCCGCTAGGCTACCGTGTAGTGCTGGACTTTGAGGAGATGGTGCTGGAGAATGAACCACTGTAAGTACACTGCATTCTTCGAACGCTCTGCTATGGTAACCTACATAAACTGACTCATGGTGTGTTGGTTCTGCAAACTTTACAGCTGCTCCTATGATTATCTGCAACTGGTCGAACCGGACATGACCGGTCCCTATGTGCCGTCAAAGTCTGCGAAAGACTTTTCCAGCACCGTGCTGTTTCGCTTCCGCAATTCACGCCACAGTGGCCGTTACAACGTACAACATCGGCGAAAGAGTACAAAGACGGGACAGAATACTCCCGGTGCGGGTAGGAGTGGTGCTGACGGCACTGGAAGCGGTGACAGTGGCGTTGACATAGAGAACAGAAGCGATATCAACTTCAACGTACCGAGCATCGTGCTGCAACCGAGTGATTCAAGGTATACGAGCAGCTTACCACTTCCGGAGCTAAGTTTGGGCAGTGTGCCACGGAAGATATGCGGCGACTGGAGCTCGAAGCTAAAGCTGCTTCGTTACGTAACGACGGGACCATCGCTTGGCTTACGCTTCGTGTCGGACTATTCGAACAACTACGGAGGATACAAGGCGAGGATCTCGATGGAAAACGGTAAGATGACTACCGGGCTAGGGGCCGAGCTTCTGTAGTGTATCGTTCATTTCGATAGTGAGTTCCAATAGCGAACCTACTCCTTCCGTCCTCTACTCGTCACTCTGGCAGTAGCTCCCATGATATTCTTCCGTTTAGTGAGCCTTTCCACTAGGAGTTGTTTCATTTATGCTTTCATTTTGTGTTACACCCATTCTGAACATAGCCACTATTGGTTTGATGTAGCATTTCTGTTGGTAGTAGATCACTAAGAAAATGAAAACCACACGAAATCTGTTACAAGCTTACGTTCATGGCAGGAACTAACCATAGTAGTCGTTCGGAGGTTGACCGTACGTCAATTATCATTTATTTGTGATAGCAGATGTGATGTGCAAATGTTTACAACAAAACAGAACTATACTACACGTAGAAGCTAGCGTCACAAAGACGCCCCATACAAATTTCGTACAGTATGAAACATAAACTGAAATACCTATATTCAAATGCTTAGGAAGGCCGAGGGCACATGGTAAGTGCAATCTGTTCAACCAGTTTTCTGCCTGAAACTACCTAAGCTCTCTAGTTCCCGGATTGAAATTGACATTTCTTTTTTAAATTAATTACACCAGAAAATCTATACATATCTATAGTTATAAGACCGCTTGCCTACCATTCATTAGTTTGCGCAACGTTTCGCTCTGTGACGCCTCTTGTTTCAGCCTCGTCCAAATCAAGTACAACGAATCGATTTGCCCATTTCGCATTGGCACATAGATGGGGATTCTGTTGCTACGCCCAACAATTATCCGGTGGTGGCGAAAAGCAGTCAATCAGTGGCAGCTTTTTGATCGCGTGTCTTATCGGTTGCGCTTGCGGAAGAGGATATACAACTTGATCTTGCGCTGTGTGTTTGAGTTTTGTTTTCCGTTTTCGTTGTTCGTAAGGCAAAATTGCGAATCTGTTGCTCACGTGTTCACAGGCATTTGTTTGGTTTGTGTTTTGTTCTGGAGTTGACGTAGGTCTCATTCCGCTCAATAATGGATAGGCGTGTTTATGGTAACGATGGCAGGGTACAACAGTTTGATCTATTCCTTTCATTGTGCAAGCGCGCTGCAGTTGTTATGTGTTTGCTCCTGTAGTACGTATACGTTTGTCCTTATTTCTAAAACAATGTTGTCCATCTTTATTTACTTCTGTTCATTATCTTTGCTGCTGGTACGCACTAGGAATGGCTAATACGAACGATAACTAGATTGCATGTACATTGAACGTAAATCCTTTCGTTTTAAAGTTCGCTGTTACAACAAAAAAATTTGAACCATTTATGAGATTGATTGTCTTTCGCGTTATCGTTACCTGTTAGTAGTGTTGGAAAAAAAATGCTTCGAGTTTCAGTATCCTTTGTCGTACACGTTTCCATCAACTAATCCAGAAGACCATCAACAACAGATCATGTGCCAGTGGGCGCGCTAACCTTTATTCGGAAATCGGTCACTTGTTGAAGTATTGAAATCTATAGCTATCGTTAACGATATATGATCCTGTTGCACGAGGTCTCCTCATAACGCGCTCCTATGCTTAACACTGGTAACGTCTATTGCTATTCCACCATTTATGCATCTGGCCTGCAGTGACATCCGAGTGTCACGACGAACGGTTTAAGGCATACAACAACTCTTGCTACTTGATCATCTCGTACCCCGATGTGGATTGGACGACTGCACAGCAAATCTGTCGCGGTATTGGAGCGCAACTCGCCTCTATATCAACAACGGATGAGCAGAGGTTAGCGTCGAATAGTTAACATCATCAAGTGTTAGCGATGTTACTTCTGTTGAAACGATTTTTTCCCTCCATGTCAGGTTTATTACGTCAAACATTCGCAACAGTGTCGACTACACGCCAAGATCCCTGTACTGGGTTGGCGGGGAGATAACCGCCAACGGTAACCTGGAGTGGGTGGATGGAGTGAAGCTGTTGTTTGAGGTAGTCACACTTTCTTGTTGTTTTCATAACACTTTTGTTTACACCACAACAACTTTGTTTGTCAATTTAGGGCTGGTTACCTGGGCAGCGGCCAGAAAAATCAGACACGTCTAAAATTCCTGCATGTCTAGGTCTTCAATGGAAGGTGTCTCCAACACCAATGATTTCATCAGGCTTACACTGGACAGCACAAAAATGCTCTATGATCGGTGGATACGTATGTAAGAAGCCCCGACCACGACTGGATGAAACTATGGTGAAAAATCAAACGCTTTCCGGTACGGAGGGCCATCTACTGTCGCCAGGGTATCCGAATCCCTACCCTGCTCAAACCGATTTCTGGATACGGATCATTGCACCGGAGCACCGTCGCATAATCATTCAGTTTCAGAAGCTAGACCTCGAACATCAAGACGAGTGTCTGTATGATTACATCAGTATTCAAAACTATCCAATATTACCAAACGCTCGCGGAGGTTATTCGAGAGCTGGTGGAGAGAACGGTAATGCCGCACCGTTGACAGAGTACTTCCATAGCAATGGAAGCACCAGCAAGCTTCATACCGATCACGCAGCAGTGAAAGAACACACCTCAACACAGACCACAGGAAGTTCAGCTGTAGATGTAAAGAAGCATTTTCCCTTTCCGGACAGCTTCTCCAGTAAGGAAAATCATACACAATCTAGTGTTCGGTTCCAACGACGAATCCGGTACGTTAGTACGGGCGCAGAATACGCTACCAGTGATCAGGACATCACACCAGAACGGGAGGTAGCTAATGTACACCCGGTAACGCTACTAAACGATCCCCTGTTCCAGTTCAATGAGCTTACTCCATCGTTTCTGCCGTATGTGCGTTGGTGCGGTACGCACGATAGCAATATGGCACGGTTTAACTTTATCTCCACGGGTAACGAGGCAATCGTGCGCTTCCATTCGGATTTCTCCATCAGTGGGACGGGGTTTTCGGCAACGTGGAGCACCGTCGATATGACCGGATGTCCGCTGCAGACCATTACCTCGAAGGAAGGCTCGATACGTAGTCCGAACTATCCATACTTTCTGCTGAACAATATCGACTGTACGTACGTGATACAGGCACCGTTCGGGAGGCGTGTTTGGTTGGAGTTTCTGCTGACCGATCTAACGCAAGATGCAACACTGCTGGTGGATATTGCTGATGGCCCATTCGAACCGTTTGCGGATGAATCGCACGTTAACGACGGTGTATTCGTGAGCAAGGGTGAACGTTTGGTTGTGCGATTGAAGACGGGGGTATCACCCAGGGGAAATGGTTTCCATGCGATCTTCAAGACGTGTAAGTAACTGTAGCAATTGTTAAAACATTCAGTGGAATGTTAAAAACATATCTTCATTATCCAATAGTGGCTCATGTGAACGAACAACGATTTATAACTCTTTCGAACAAGACAACTGGGATGCTGTATTCGCTCAACTACCCAGAAGCGATGCCATATGATGTCGACTACACGCAGCACTTAATCGCTCCGCTTGGCGAAGTCATCCTCTTGGAGTTGTACGGTGTCGGATTTAGCCAACATGGCTGCCACCAAACAGGATTTATAGAGGTAAGACTTAATGGGTGTTGCCAGTCTTTCAATTTTACAGTGCGTACTGTGTTTGTACTTCTTTCTCGCCAGATCTATGATAACTATACGGACAGCAATGGTACGCTGTGGCACCTATGCGAACACCATTCGACAGGTAAGCCGTCAACTGTCGAATCCGAAGCGATCAAGATGACTGAAGTGGAGCATCATTATGGAGCACACGGGGCAGCGAAACTGCGACTACCAGTTGCGTCGGCACATACACTTGCCAAACCTGCCCCGATCTACATTACCTCGTATCTAAACACGATCCACATACGGCAGCGTAATGCGAATGGGACAGGAATACGGCTAAACGCTACCGTACGACTGCAGGAAGATGTGGGCTACAAGATGAAGCTTATCTCCAATACAGACGAGTGGGTCGAAAGCTGTAAACCGAACCCATGCCAGTACGGTGGCAAGTGTATTACTGCCGGCCACAAACGTGGCATCTGCCAGTGCTATGGTCACTTCACTGGTCGTTTCTGCGGACTAAATATCTGCGAGTTGGAACCATGCTTCTTTGGGAAATGTGAACTCACACCCACCAGCTTCAAGGTAAGTTCCCGCCGAAGCAATGTTCACTGTCTGCCACAGCCTGATTCTTTTTGTTGTATTTTTGCTATCTTAGTGTAACTGTCAGCCAGGGTTCGTAGGTGTACGGTGTGATCAACGGCAGAAACCGTGCGCGGAAAATCCATGCGAAAGCCGTGGCGAATGTTTTGAGAAGAATGGTGGATTCTTTTGCCGCTGTCACGCTTGGTGGGAAGGTCCACGGTGTGAAAAGCGCATGATGCACATACCGTACAAACCGCTGTCGGAACGGATGCTGCAGGAACCTTTCTGGCTCGGGTTGATCACCGTGTTCGTGGTGCTTGCCGTGATCGGGCTGGTTTGGTGTGCCAAGCGCCATTTTCCGGAGAAGATCGAAAAGCTACTCGCCGACGATACCCAGCTGAATCGAAGTAAAGTTTGACACCGCTTATTGCTTCACCGCAGCGCCGTTTCCTCCGGGGCAATGACTTACGTTTCTTGCTTCTTGCTGCTGCATATCTACTCCCTTTCTATATCTCCATAGGCACCTTTCCGCCGCACCATCTGAACACTGCCTTGCGCGAGCAGCTGCAGGCTACCGCCGGTACTGTTTCCTCTTCGAACGCCACTACCCCCGCATCGCATCGGACGATCTTTGGACGATTGGGTATAAGAAAACCATCCATATTGAGTCTCAGCAGCCCACAGCAAGTTGGAGGGGCTACCGCTAGAACATTTTCTTTAGATGATCTTTTACGGCCCCCTCCTCGACGTAAGACAGACAAACATATGATAAATTAATAATCGAAACATAGCACCAAACAAACCTACCTTTTTCGAACAAATTTTACAGTAACATAACAACAACAAAAAACTACTCAGTCTTATCAATCCAACCTCAAAGCTGTGTCTGTTAGTGCCTTGCTCACGATATGTAATCTTGCTGACTTTTCGTTTGCTTTACGCTCTATTTCATTCTCTTCGTACATCGCTCTCCCACTTTAATACCTGTTCACTATTTCTCTATCACCCTCTCTTTCGCTCAATCTCTGTCTGTCTGTCTATTTAACCATATAATTCTAATCGCATTGTACAGTTAAACTAGGTTTAGTCTATCCTCTATCTGTTCCTAGAACTAAAGAACAAACAATAACCCGTAAAGAAACATCTATTGCTGACTACCAATCCACTACTCCTCTATACTTACAATTCTGTTCCAACTCACCTGTTTTCTCCTTCCAACATCCATCATCTACTGATAACATGCTAACTCCTCTCTCTCTTACTAGTACTGTGTGTTGTGTGTCCCTCGCACCGTATTATACGTAACATAGAAGTTGGACAGTAAAGTAAAGACACTTTCTAGGTGTAGTATTTATACCAATTACTATTTGTTGCACCGTACTGATAGCGTAGGACACGCAAATATTCCATTTCGATCGTAGTATTGTGGCTTGCTCCTGTTTTCCAACCGTTGATGAAACGTTTATTCGGAGTATATCTGAATTATCAACAATTGGAACAAAGCGCAAACAATCGAGTCTGAAAACCGGAACTGGTGCGTTTACTAACAGATCGAATTAAATCGGCGAAAACATTAGCAAGCTCGAATTATCGTTATTAAAATGTATTTTTTTCATCACTAAAATGTACTTGTTGGTGACTATGATTACGTAACCCTCAATTTTCCTTTGATTTTGGTTACTAGATTAGGGAGGCGAATGTGCACATGGTTCACATAATAAGCTACAGATGCTACCGATCGTGTGGCTTGCAGTTAGTTGTGGCACTTTCATTTTCACATGTAAAATAGTTCCAACTCTAACTACCCTTGCCTCGTTTTCTGATAATACCGAGTATTTCCATACTAGGTGGTTTGAATAAACACGTTTACATTCGTCTCATCTTTCCGGTAGTGTTCCTCAGGATACCCTGCCGAATGTTCCACCTGTTTCCTAGTGTACATTCTTTCCGATTCGGAACACAGTAACCAATACATAGCGCATGGTTTGCTAACTTCCTTCCAAGTAGTAATTTCATCCAATACGTTTCCACCACACACAGTTTCCTTTTCCTCAAAAAAACCATCAATTCCCAGTCCTAGGAAATAAAAACGCAAGCAGCAATGTTATATCTCACCAGCTCCGTTTTTCGCGACCCCTCTTTCAGGCACACCATCACCCAGGAAGAAGCGAAACAATTCCACACCAACGAAGAAAAACGTCAACGAAAAGAAACAGATACTGCAGCAGCTGGTGTCACCCGCGCAAAATGCGGCTACTAAAGTCAGTGTTGACAGCTATGACAGCAATCCATATCCGGATGCGCGTGTCCTTCGCCACTTCCGATGGCGCGCAGCACGTCGGCGACCGTACTAATTGCGGTGTGCTTTCTTTTTTTGTTTTGCGAATCTTTTACAGCAAGTAAGTTTGGGCGAGCTGATACAGCTCTCGGAGACCCGCCTGAAGGCAAACTATGCCGATTCCGATGCCGGCATGAAGGAGACGACATTCTCGGAGAATTCCCTCTCGGTGACATCGATGGTCCGACAGATCTCCGATCCAAAGCTGGAGAAGAAGGTGACGTTTGCGCGTCTGCTCAGTAAGGTGTCGGCGGAGATGAGCTCCGGCTCGGAAGACCTGGCGAATGTAAGTAGTTGCACGCACGCTTGCAAACCAATCCAACCGAATCGTAGTATACGTGTATACCTGTTTCCGTTTCGACTTTCGTTCGATCCGTTTAATCTTTTGTTTTGTTGGATTTTTGGAACCCCGTTTGAGTACCTCATGTTCTATACATCATCCGCTTCAAACGTCAGGCTTTTGAACGTTCCAAACTAGGCTTGGTTTTGTAATCTATTGTTACTAACTCTACAGCTCTACATCGCTGACTACTATGCCATATACTTAGTGTTTCGTTTCTTTTTGGGTTGTTAGTTTATACACATCGACACGTTAACATGTACTACCCAATTATTGATCGTAAAAATTCAAGGTGTAAACACACCAGTTTGTGCGCAAACTGCGTTCTCGTCCCTATAGCTTCGAAGTTTGCCCATGTTCAGCCACACACAAGCGAGTGAGCTTTTTGCGTAGGTATAGAGCTAGCTGGAAAAGGAGACTAAGTAAATTGGCTAGTTCCTAGTGTACACAACCTTCCACCGGGTCTCGGGGTCAGGTCCCTCCAGTAAAACCAAACATCCTTTACAAAATCAGAACCAAAACCCAAATGCGAACCCTTCGCGGACTAGGTGATCAGCTCATTGAAAACTATTTATCTCTTCACCGCCCTCCACCACCCATGCATTCCTGTCTTTGCTTCGCCAACCCCTCCCACAAAAAAGGGAACGAAGCATTCTAGTGCCCTAAGTCTTCCAAATGAGGTACCGCCACGCGCAAATTCCGTACCACCGTCGCCGTGCACAAACGAAATCCGGTCGCCCCATAGTACCTCGTCGAACCAGGGCAGTGATTCGCTTTCGAGCTCCGAGCTTGCGCTGCACGATTTTGGCTTGCGCAGCAGCAACCGCCGGACACGGCCGAAGGTGTCAAGCGCCGACTCGATCTTGGCGATGTTCAAGAACTTTGCCGCGTCCAGCAGCGCGCTAAATACGCTTCCCTCGTCGATCATCATCTCGCCGTCATCCACACCGACCGCGTCCAGTCCGCAGGATGATGTGCCGGGCGATGACGATTCGTCAACCTCCTCTAATCACACGCCGGTCAGCTACTCGAGCGGCGGCACGTCCGACTCACCCGTCTTCTACCGGCAGAGCACGATCGAGGTGCCGGTACTGGATGCGCTTAGCGCGCACAAGTCGTCCACGAACACGACGACAAGCAGTAGCTCATCCGCTAGCTCGACACAGCTGCATCCGCCCACGATACTGCTCGAGATACCGAGCAACGGCATCAACAACAAGTGTTTGTCGCCGATTCGGGAAATGCCGACACCGATACCATCACCGGCACTGACGCCAATCATGCCCCGGCCGCAGCGTATGCGCACTCCGCAATCGATCCATGATGAGTCCATGTCGGTAACGTTCAACAGTGGCTACGAAGATTACCACGTAAGTTTCACTTATTTCGGGCTACATGCAACAGAATGCCTAGATCACATCCGCATAACTTACCGTAGCCGTTACACATAGCATCACATGTTTAGAAGCACGTTTTCCCTTCTGAAACGATTCGCTTTCAAACTTTCTTATTTCGATCTCCATACTTCACAATTCCTCAAATATTCAGATATCGAATACGAACTAAATTAGCGTTGACCCAGCCCTCCATCTGCACATCTGCCATTTTTCAAATATTCCATCTTTTTACTCCAGATATACTGATCGAACTGCTTACATATTCCACATAATGTTTTTTTAACTGTTTGTGTTATATAATTATAGATTCCTTTCTATTAACTCATACACGTCTGCAATATGGTATCTATGCACAAACCTCCCTTCCTACGTTGTTTGCCGATCCTCTACCAGTAGCGATTCATATACAAATCGTTCTTCTAACTTGGAAGTCTATACTCACTTACACGTTTTTCTCTGCCTATCTAACTGTCTATCGAATAACCTACCCTACTCTTTCTACACTGCCTACAATGCCTGCGCACTGCACCCTTGATATCACTTCCCTTTTTTACCGTCCGTCACCTGTTCCAACCTTGCTCCTACAAAAAAGCAAACGTCAAATCTACTAGCATTGATCCTAATCCTCATTGTATTCAGAAGCCCCATCAGCTATCAATTGAAATACGGCCACCAGACGAACCCGACCGTGGAGAGTACTCTTCCTTGACAACACTATCGTCCTCGCAAAGCGACACCACAGTCGATGGTCCCGCCGGTCTCGGTGTGCCGATGATATCGATCGACATCCATCCACCGACGCCAGAACATAAGAGCCCCGAGCGGCCGCGCGATTTGATCATTCCAGCGCTAGTGATACAGCAACCGAGCCCAACGAAGGAGCGTACGACCGTGGTGGTAATACCCGGTTCTCCGCCACCGCAACGCGCCAACCACACATTCGACGCTAGCATACTGTCGAACACCGGTTGCAAGCAGCAGCAACAGAAGAGGTGAGAACGCTCATCACCCGTACACATGTACCATGCGGCCTAGAGATGTGCGCGCTGAGTAAGAGTGAGTGAGTGAGTTGAAATCTTCGAGAGAGTGAATAAGTATAAATCAGCACGAAGAGTTTTTATGACTCCTTTAACCACTCTTTTGCGTTTATACTCACTCTCACTCTCTGTGCCGACTAGAAACTCACTCAGGAGTGAGTAAAACTGTTTTATCAATCTTTGGATTATACTCATTTTTATTTAAAATGGTTTTTTATAAAAAATGTAAAATGGTAAAAAGTTAAAATGATATATAAGAAAACAATAGGATGCAATCGGTCATTTAGGGAGACCGAGCAAGAATTTTTTTTCATTCACCTTGATACCGAAAACCGCAAAGTCGTATTCCAATTCGTTATGAATTTAACCACGAATACAAACTTGTACAAATAAATCATTTTTTATTAATTTTAACAGTCCTTGGTAAAAAAAACACATTTTGAATGAAATTATTTTTTACTGTGGTTTGCAATGAACAATTTTGATGGATGTTATTGGCAAGACCAGCGGAAAAATAAATGTACAAAAAATATGTTGAAATTAACACAAATTATATATTTAAAAATTTATAAAGAATAATTAATAACACCTACAGAATCATTTCAATCCAAAAGGAGTGATAAAACAGTTTTACTCACTCCTGAGTGAGTTTCTAGTCGGCACAGAGAGTGAGAGTGAGTATACACGCAAAAGAGTGGTAAAACATTAATGCAGTGTAATACTTTTTAATTAATCTCAAAAGAGTGAGTAAAAGGTTTCAAATCTTTAAACTCACTCTTTGACTCTGATTCAAATCATTGAAAAGAGTGGTTATTCTCATCTCTAATGCGGCCTTCTCTGGTCCATTCGATTGATGAGAAGAATATGCCATATATATACCGTGGTTGCATATACCGCAACCTATTCTACAGCTTCTGTGCTCTAGTTTGTTACAGTTCAGTGTCTTATGATTGCAGATTTCTAAAGCAGTGGGAAAAGCCAACCTCACTCGATCTTCCGTTCGAGCCGCCAATGATAACGATCACCTGCAACAGCAATGAGGTGGTGTCTGATGCGGATGTGCCTTCACCAGCACATCCGATCGGATCGAAAGCTTCGAAATCGAATGGTGCCGGGGGCCTCGGTCCTCCCGGTGGCATGTGCTACCTGAGTCCGTTCTCGATGTGCATACGCGGTGATCGTGCCCCGTCAGAAAGCAATCTCAGCTCGTCCGGCTACTCTAGCATGGCGAGCCCCGGTCCCAGTCGCTGCGGATCCAACAATCCACTCTTTCCAAACGAATCAGACGAGCCTGGATCAGGTAAGAAGGGGTGCGACTAAACCAATAAGCACTAGCCATTGATCGTAGAACGAGTAGATCCCGTATAAGTATACATTCTTCATTTTCTAAACGAACCAGGTCCTGCCGGTCCAGGTGGTTATTCGGGATTTCACTCACTGATTAACAATCGACGACAATCATCTAATGTAAGGAAAAAGTCTGCGGATAATGGCAACGGTACTGGAGTGGGCAGTACAAACACCGGTCAAACTGGCTTTGGACACCATCAGCCTTCCTCGTTTCGTCTGCGTTCGGACTCGGAAACGTTGTCTGACGAGCCACTGTTGGAGTCGAACGACGAAGGCATCGGTACGGACCATCTAGACGAGAAAATTGAGGAGGGCGAAATCCGTAGCGCCAAGGAGCTGGAGCTGTACCTCGGCAAGGAATTGATTCAAACAGGGCAAGACATTCTCAGCCAAGAGAACTTATCGATGTCGCAGCTGCAGCTTCCTGCCATCGTCATCCAGTCGGATGCCGGGTACGATAAGCCGTCCCCCGTTTCGTCCCGCTCCGACAGTCCCCTGAGGTATGGTGGTTCAAGCACTGAGCTGAAAACTCGGGAGGCGTAACGAACTCACTGTGTCAAATCTGCCATTCTACAACTCGATGCGTTTCATTCCTCTACTCCGAACTCCAGCGAACGTAATGCCAGCATGGAGCGATTTTCTCCCATGTTCTACGGCAAGAAGGATCAGCATCTGCCCTTTACGGATTCGGATGGACTGTACGACTTTCCTTCGTCCGACGGCAAGGGAGGCACGGGTAGTACCATCGCCACCGCACACCGCAAATGCATCGGCCGCAGAAAGGATCGGCGCGTGGCACGCTCCGGTCTGGTCGCAGTCCAGTCGCCCTCCAAGTCTACCTCCGTGCTGTTGGAGATACCCGGCAGCAAGGAAAACGTTTCCCAGCACAGCCAGCACAACAACAGTGGCGGAAAGTTCATCAGCACAGCGCAAACCACTCGCAAAAGTCCCAAGCGACGCGTGCATCGTCAGCCGTTGGCAAGCAGCTCCTCGTCTACGGAGTCGCTGACGTCCATGCGGGAATACGCGATGCGATCATGCAAAGGTACGGTAGTTGCTGAATTCCACAAGCGAGCTAGTAGTTGTAGTAAACCCTTTGTTTTCTCATTGCCGCTTACAGAACAAGCTGGCGTATCACATGTCACTACCACGAAAGATTCGGTTGAAATGTGCGATCATGGCGATCATAAAGGTGAGGTAGGTACAGCGCAGACAAAAACCATCCAGCCTATCCCCAATACCGAAACCAATACTGCAGCAGGTTTGCTCCGGTTGCCAAGCGAAGGGGTGCACAGCCCGTCTACCCATCTGGCTAGTTTGCTCACCTTACTCACACGTTTTTGACCTCTATATTTTATTGACTTTTACCTAGTAGTCCCTTCAGCACACTTCTGGTTATTGCGCATCCAATCAATGCATCTTTCAACCCTGTGTTTTTTTTTCAATTGAATTAAGGTTTTAGAAGATCTGGGAAATCCCAGCACGGGTTGATGTTACTATTTCCGCTTTATGTTTGAGGCTACCCTCCTGCGTGGACGAACCGCGGCAGCAAGACGTTTGAACTCCGCTTGTTTGCGCTAGGTGCATACGATACCGAACAAGGTTGAGATTGTGTATTTGTGACGATCCACTGGATGTGTGCTACAGAGTTAACGTTGTGGATCGACCATAGCGACTTCGAAACAATCGACAATACAGCGCGTCGTACAGAACAGATGAATCAAGTTTTCAGCTAAAAATAATTGAGTAGTTATTGTTAACAGTCAACACCATCATGAGTTTTATGCATCCATATAGCCTCTCATCCCAGCCGCCATACTCATCTAGCTCACTAGTACACTGTTACTGTACAAACCTTGTTCTTAAGTGGATGTGTTGGTTGCCAAATTTGCTGCTCTCTTATACTAGCGAGTTACTATATAGCTATATTACGGATGTTTCTGTTTCGTTACTCTCTAACGCTTTGATCATACTTTCTACGTGTATCTTGTGACATTGTTCCGTTGAGTTAACCTCTCGCATTCGTTGACACGTTAGTGTATATATATATATAGAAACGCATTGTTTTGTTTTCGTCGGTAGACATTTATTATTTGGATAGTTAAGCAAAACAAGAGCGCCTGTGAAACTTTGCAGCAAAAAGTTTGATGATGTGCTTTCAGTACTATTCTTTCTTATAATTTTACTCGTTCTTTGCACATACGAACAATAGTATAAAAACAAAGTTATTGTGTGTAAACATTTGTGGCGTAATTTAACAACTTAATTCCATACTATATATGAAGAACTACTTTACGTAATTCAGTTCAGTTTGCGCATAAACGTAGCGTCTAGTTACTACAGTGTGTTTAACCACTTGTTAAGATTTTATACAATTAGAACAGCATCGATATACTCATCACAAAAAAAAATCCTTAGCGTGCAATAATTTTAGACTACACGAGTGTCAGACAATGCTCAAAGTCGTGTTATTTCCCTTCATTCTTTTCACATACGCCTGTGCAGGAGATATCTAGCATCCAAATGTTACCGAAACCAGCACCGCCGGAGGATATGCGCAAGCCGCCGTACAAAATACGACGGCTGAAGGCAATTGGCAATCAGATAAGGTATGCGTCTCCAATACTCAAGAACTCACAATAATGACGATTAAAAACACTTGTGGGTTTTACTTCTTCTGCAGGTTTTTGCGTCGACTAGAGCGATCAATTCACCGTAAAGAGCAACCGTCTCAGCCATCTGACGAGGACATGAATGAGAGTGGTAGTATGAAGGATTCGCCAAAGATGTCGTCACCGTTGATCCGATTCAAACAATCCCAAATAGACGAGGAAGACGAATCGGAGGAGGACGATAGTAAGAACAAATACTATTCCAACGTACTGAACAAGGTGGGTTAGATAGGACATTTTGCAATAGATCTGCATACGTTTAGGATGTGAAATTGAAGTAAAATTTATCTACTTAGCTATGACCGTGGGTAATGTTTTGTACATACGTGTAAGCAATGTTGGAAAAAAGACTTGGTGTAGACAAATTCAAGTGTGTAGATGTAGTTTTGAAATGACAGAACTGTCAAGATTCGCGACGCAGCGTCGCATAGAGCAGCAGCTGTCATGTACTATAAAAAAGTATAACAAAAATAGTAGTAACTATGCACTAGAGTCGATCACAAGTCAATTAGTCACCTTAGTATCAACATTTTGGATTTGGACATTATACAATATCTATTCTAAACTTTCAAGACAAATCTGATGGATTGAATTGAAAACAGCCGGAACATCTCGGTACAATGCAAATGATAAAGGTTGAACCATGACCATGAGCTGAACTAGGGGCTATGTGAGCAGCTGCTTATGTCGATACTTTTTATTTCCTTGTAGCAACAACAACAACTCCAGCAACAGCAACTTCTGCTGCCCGCGGAGGGTAACGCAGTCAACTCCAACGCTCGCCAGCATTGCAAGATATCGCGACAGAGACGTGTTCCTAGCCATGATTGCTACGCAGCAAAACCATGGTCCGAGGCGGAATGCAAGCTTCTCGGGGGTGAAGTAAACAGTGACTGAAGAAATTAGTTAGACAGCATTCAACCGTTCAACCGTGACTCGTGTACTGTCCGACTTATATTTGCACAATATAAGTTAAATTTATATTTCTTCCTTCCAACAAGAGGGAAGACGAAAAATTCGTGAATTTGCTTAACGCTAAGGCTTTGACAACAAGCTTTGACAAGCATTGACACCAGCCAGTCACTATATGAAGGTCGTTATGAAAATTACAAGCAAAGGAAAAAAAACAAACACTAATTACCAGGTACTAAAAACGGTGTAGTAGCCATCAGACAGTTGATTAGTGTACTATGCCTCGACGGTGACGTTGCTGGGTTGTAGCTTGAACGCCTGCAGAACTTGCAAAACCTTCATAATCTCATCTCTGCAACTCCTGCGTATACTCTGACAATTCAACTGGAGCCTTCACTGTTCAGTTGTGACGTGAACGTCTGGAGATATTGCATTTATAATTCCATCTCAGCAACTCCGGCAAACACTCCTGAAGGACATCTGCAGTCTTCGACTGACTACACGCAAAAAGGAGTCAGAAATTCCAAAAATCCCGTAAAATTCGGAAATCTCATCACTTTCCAGATGTGTCACAACCCAGCGCCAAATGGCGCCGAGCAGGACGATTACACATATGCCGTTGACTTTAAATGACATATAGCAATATAGGATAACTACGAAAAAAACACAAATATATACAACAAAGAAAATCATGAAAAATACAGTTTACAGCTACATATGACGCATTCTAACTCGTGTTACGATATTTTTGATCAGTGCTAGAGTTCTATTAAATACTTAAAATTAACACTGAAACAAACGGGCATAGATGCAACAGCAACAGCAAAACAAACCAAAAATACAAAAATCCTGACGTACTCCGCGCTGCTATATGAAGAATTTGGCAAATATTTGTATGTGTTCAGTTGATCTAAACGTTTTTAGCATGTTTGCATATCGCATATATTGTGAATATGTATCATATAATATATAGAAGTGAACTAGAAGCGTGCAAAAAAAATTTAAAGGAATAGTAGTAACGAAAAATGACAAAAAATGAAAGCAGCAAGAAGTAGTAGCGTGAAAAAAGGAGCATATTGGGGTACTTACATTTTTTCTACAGAGGACAACTTCGACATTCGCAGGATGGAAAATATGCACTACATAGACAGGCACCGCGCTCCAGTGCGCTCACGTACACTCACACACAACTGCACTCACGCATATAAATACACTCACAAACACTGTCGCAAATATTATCTCACTTGCATAAGATAGCACACACCCAGGATTAGTAAAGCTGAAAATTTATCGAAGGCAAAAAAAAAGAAACATAACTACTTGATACATCACCCGAACAGAGACTGATTTTCTAACATAAGAGAAACCAAGCAAAAAAAAAAGTAATCGAATGAGTAGAAAGCATTAGAAAGGATCCCATACTGCGATACTGTTCACATTTGTTTTTCTTTTCTCTCATGTTCAATATAAGTGTCGTAATTATCGAATTAATGGATCACGGCTAGATGTTATTGTTTCGCTACATCTTGACGATGCACCTTAGGTTTTTTGCCGGTAAATATGTACGGCTTATTTACATGTGTGTCCTGTGTGTGTTACTTCTAAAACTGCTGCACGGAAAAAATTTTTCGATTCAATTGGTGCAAAACAGACTAACGTATATTAGTGGTGTAGTGATCTAGACGAGACGACCGGTGCTGTCTCAACATCGTGGCAGGCGTACGTAGTAGATGTTGTTTTCATAAATTAAAGCCATTCACGCACACGCTCATGTTACAATCATTGTTGTTTTGATCAACTCTAGTTAATGCCTAGCGGAATGAGGGAATATATATTGGGGGAAGGTTGAAAGGATGATCGGAGGGCCCGTGAACCATTGGCAAACGATGCTATTTTAACGTATTGTACGACATAATAGTTCAAATAGGAGGTGCCAGAGTCATGCTGTCAGGCGGTAGTGTGTACTTCTTTAAATGTGGTGTGTTTTTATGTTAATTTCCGTCGCAACTGCAAGTCAAGTTGCTCAAACCTGGGGCAAGAATCTCAAACATGCTGTCCACCTTGCCCGCGTGGATGTGTGCGTGGTTTTCGATACATAAAAACAAAAGCAAACAAAAAAAAACACGAAAAATGAAGCAAAATCATACAAACAATATTAGCTTTAAGTCTATTGGGAAAATAAAGGATACGGGTTCAGCGATCTACAAATCCCAATTCAAGATTTGCCTTCCACATACACACCTTCAAAACTAGTCACACACACACTTCTTACACAAAACATGTACTCTTAAACACAAAATGTGTAAGTTTTGTGTTGAAAAAACTAAACGACTACGTCCTAAGCTTTCGATACTATTAAGTAGCATAAACTATTGTTCCGTTAACTGTTGATTGTTTTGAAGCGATTTTGTAATGCCTACATTTAGAAACTATACGGAAAGGAAAAAATTAACTACATGCACCTACGTCTACAGAGATTTAACTAGGACCAAAATGATGTATAATCATACCTAAAAAACAAAAAAGCCCAAACGTAAGAAAAAAAACAAAAAAATGCCTTCTGTGATAAGATTTGAATGCCGTGGCAAACCCGGAGAAAAACGAAGGGGTGTTTAAAACCGAAAAAGGGGAAAGGAAAAATCCACGTGTATTTTCCCCATTCTGTTTAGTATTTCATTCGGTATAGTTTTTAGGGATCGATGGAGGTTTTTTGCGAGGTTCTCATATGCCTCGACCACAAAAAGGATACGTTTGAGAACATAATTCTTGTTGAGAGAATCGTCGTAGTAAAACTCTCGTTTTGAATGCAATAGCGGTTTTTTTCCCCAATTGCATTATCACGTTATTATGTTGTGTTTTCCGTGATTCGTAGTAACAGAGAGAGAGAGAGAGAGTGAGAGATAAAGAGAAATGAAAAGGGAAAGAGAAACACATAAAAAAGGAGTTAAAAACGTAGATAGCACTATTTTTGCACGAAAAAAAATCTCTAACTGTTCATTTTCCCAAAAAAAACTAATAGCAATAAACCAAAAGCAACATTTAAATAGTTAAACACGTCGGCGTGCGTCGGAAGGTATCGAAAACCACGGTACTTACAAATTACTTTACAAGCAATGTATTTCTTAATGCTGGTAATAGATGTTTTAACGGTTAATTGCAAATCACACTAGGTTAAGCAGGGTTCAAGCAAAAAAAAAACACGTAAAATTCAGAGAACGTATAGTCAGCAAAACGCGTGAGAATATTCTTGACAGAAGCAAAATAAAACAAGGAAGAAAGATACGAACGGTGCAATACGGTCAGCAGTGTTCGACTGTGGGGAAAGAAGCAAAGAAAAGAAAAACAATAAAACCATTAATTGTTACGAAGAAGAAAACTAATTACAATTCCACCGCAAAAACTAATTACTTTAAGGCTAATTGTTTACTATTTAAAGATTACCAATATGTGCACTTTTCTAAGTAAGTTCGTGGACAAAAGAGAGCAACAAAATAAGCAACAAACAAACAAAACAGTGACAGACAAACGAGCAAACACTAAAGCTGTTAATTCATGACCATGTATATGTTCTTAGAAATCTATCGATAATAAAACTATAAAAGAAAACCAAGCAAGCAACAATACGGACGCAAAGTGAACGTTAATAACACACGATGGAAGGCTATATTTTTGTAGCACCCAGCACTACGCATGATGACTCGAGCCAAGAACATTAAATAAATCGTAAAAAGACAGGAAATCTTACTTACCTTGCGGAATTGTGAAAAACCGTTGTACAATAACGATATTGTTTACGATTTGCTGCACCACTATTGTTTTTCAGCGCGGAACTGTCAAACCAGCATGCGTCGAAGAGCGCGTTTACAAATCCCGCTTCAAAGGTTGCACTGTGTGTTTATTACTTGCTTATCAAAGAAAACTTGCTCGTTTTATGTTTCCATGCTTTGTTTTTGGACTACAAACGCTTTACAAAGGTAATAATCATACTGTTTATCGGTTGGTTAGCAAAATGTGTGCATTTGGAGGACAACGCAATACCCTAAGCACCTGGGCGCACTGCGTACAAACGGAGCGTATCTAACCCCAACGCCAACAACAGCAAACTCTGTATCTGGTTGGTCGTCCAAACCAATTGGTGGCAAATGGTGGGCCAATCATTGCAGGCTACGGTTTTTATTGGTAATACTTCTGCAAATCAGGCGCCGGACGGGAAAGTGCGGTTTGGTGAAGAGCCAGGTGTGTGCATTCATGCGGTTTTTCCGATCGTTGTGCTATCTGTTTACTCCGGGAAACTTTGGTTGCGACTGTGTGAAGCTGGCAGAAGGGACAGTTTCTGAAATGTTTGTTGATAATCTGCCCCGAGATGCCCACCAAAGGCAGTAGCATCATGAGCTGCTGACCGTGCACGAGCGCGATAGAAAAAACAAAGAATGTACAAAACGATTTGGACTTGTTAGACGAGGAAATTCGCGCGCTATTGTCATGGCGGTGCCGCTGTACTTTGGGTGTGAATGTGTATGTGTGCTTTAGGGATTAGATGGTAGCAAAGTAATACAACGCGGACCTAATACAAGCATGGCGCATTGGTCCTTTTAAAAATGTATGATTGTATGGTACAGGGACGGTTCGGAAAAAGATATTGGAACGATAAATCGCAGCAAAAGACCTCTGTTATCTATTGGAATTAAGATTTACCAGATCCTGCCGGTACTCGGGCATACTAATATTCGACGTCTCCCATTCGTTGATTTCGCTCGCCATAGTGTAGTGATTGGATAATAATAGTAGCGAATCCGAGTAACGTTTGCGTATTGCGTCAGGGGCCCGGGGTGTGAGTTACTACCAAAAGGTGGCAAAGCTGCGTTTCTAAACATTTGAAACCACAGAACCCTATCACACTGGTACACCCGTACCTATACGGTTAGTTGCATGTAATAAACCCAACCCCTATCCTAGGATATTGTGATCGCTATATGTGCGTGTTTGGACAATGGATAGCCCAAAGAAACCACTGGGTGTTGCAACGTCTGCCACAATCACGACGCCGCTAACCGTGGTTAGTACCTCTGTCAGTAACACGATCACGTCCAGTGCTGAATCAGGCTCGTCATGTGGAAAGCAAAAGCTGACCGAGTCCCATCAAAATCTACATAATTTCTGGCCAAATCTATTGCGGGAAATACACCTGGTGGACAACGTTGAGCCTGGCAATCAGTTGCTACCGCTGGCACGCATCAAAAAGATCATGAAGCTGGACGAGGAAGTTAAAATGATATCTTCCGACGCACCGCTACTTTTTGCGAAAGCGATAGAAATCTTCATACAGGAGCTGACGCTTCGGGCCTGGCTACATACGGAGCATAACAAACGGCGAACGTTACAGCGAAGTGATATCGCGATGGCCATTACCAGGTACGATCAGTTCGATTTCCTAATAGACATTGTACCGCGCGATGAGATCAAGGTGTACAAAAAGGAATTTGAAGGCAAGTCGGAGGATGGACCGAGCGGTGGTACTACGGCCGCTAATGGTGCTGGCAACAGCAGTAGTACCAACGGTTCCGAGGATATGCAGTACTTCTTTCAGCTATCGCAACAACATCAGAAGGTAACGTTGCAGCATGCGACCAAAGGCAGCATAGGTGCACTGACGAACGGTGGAACGGTATTTGATCTTGCGACGGTGATTGGTGCGACTGGTAGCCAGCAGCTACTACAAGCAGCAACAACCTCAACGATGGCAACCGCGCAACAAGAGAAAATGTTGCCTACCGGTGTCGAGTCGCATGCTGGTGTAAGTACTCCAGTATCTACATTTCAACAGCTTCCCTCCTCCCAGGTAACGGATATCCTTCCGAACGATTAATTCTAAGATATCTAGATCTAAAGTGAATTATCTCCATCATGCATTAACTTCCCTTTTCCATTCTTTTAGACTACGATACAAACCGCATCTGGGCAGAGCATAATCCTCGCAAATGGTAGTGCGACGGCTGGTGGTGTTCCGAATGGAAATGCTACTACGACCAACCAACTCCTATCTGCCAACCAATCCCTGCAACTACTGCAACACGTAATGACTCCGACGGGTGAAATAGCGCAAATACCGGTAAGTATGGGGAGTTGTGTTTTCTGTTAGTACAATCACCTTCATCGCTATCTGATTTTGTTATACACCAGCTGAACTTCATACGCACCGCCGGTTCGGGCGGTACCCCTAACACTGGTCAGCCAATCTTCATACATACTGCTCCCATGCAGGCAGCTCCCACGATAATCCACACCGGACCTACCGGTATCTTTCTAAGCGCCAATCAATTTCAACAATTGCAACAGCAACAGGTACAGCAGCAGCAACAGAATCATCTTCATCAAACACAACATCAGCATCAATCACAACTGCAAAACAACCATCAACAACAAAGGGATTAAGTAGAAGAGGTGTGTTGAGGTGGAATGTAATTCGATCGTGATACACAACTTGTGTACAATGATGAATACTTGGTTTCAGCAAGCTCTCAACAACGTTCACATTCTCAAAAAATGCAGAAGTAGTTCAATTGTATATACCAAACCCGGTTCGTATCCCGAACGAGAGCTCTTGCTATCCGGCTCATGTAAAAGCAAGACTTTTAACATAAATGAATGTAGCAGAAACTATATCATATGACCAAAAAAGCACGAGTGATATGTATTCAGCCCGGACCCACAAGAAGATTTATGCGTATTCTGAGTGTCTGGCAAAATTTTAGTTTGACATCACTGATATAGACGATTAAACGCAAAGCATTCGTCTTGGGATCAAATCCCATAGTATAAATTTTACCGTACGCGTGTTGTAGTATAAATTCTCCAGCAAACCATTAATAATTAATCCAGGCTGGCAGGTCATACTTCAGGACATAGAGAGATATAAGATAAATTGCGTTATTTTATTGCTTGTAACTAGGGGTAATAATCCTTAAAGAGCTGTAGTATTTAATTTAGATTGAATTAATGTTTAAGATGTATTATTGTATTTTTACAATAATTCCTTTTCCTAATTACTTCAAAAATACTTTTTTTGTATCCCGATCTTCGATTTCACTCTATTTACTGTCGAAGCTGAAGCAGTGCAGCCCCGAAGTTATGTTTACACTTAACAAATTTGTATTCGATGTGAAAAGGTAGGATTGGAAGAATCATTTATCTAGACACATTCATTCCGTAAAAGACGTGCAGAAAAGAAAGTAAGAAATGTATCTGTATGATGCAGTAAGTAGAATTGCATTCGTATAGAATGCATATCCCAGTACAAACCAGTACTTGTGTTCACATTACTGAACTACACGCGCAACTCTTGGTAAAAGTTTTAATTTCCCTTTGATTCCTGTGTTAATGATTGTACAGTATTTACGTTAATGGAACGATAGAACATGCTAAAGGTATAAATCCGAGATATTACTTTAGTGCTACTTGATTGTAAAAAAGTTTATGCATAGATGTAATACATAGTTAGATTATACATAGATGGGGCCCGTTGGCATGATGGTAGCGGCGCCGATCTTCACACTAACGGACCGGACCAATTCCCCGTCGCAAGGACTGACTATTCGGCTACGTGGTAGAATAAGTCTAGTAAGCCAGAAATGGCAAGCAAGGCCTAGTAGGTCGTTACGCCAAGAAGTGAGAGACATAGATGTATATGTTAGACTTGTAAATATGCTTTATGTTGCAAATTGTTAATTCATGTACAGCACGCAACACCGCTCTAAATACTTTTTAAAACGTTAAAAGAGCGGTTTGAACCTTTTTTACTGGCACAAAACCCTCAAGAGATTCAAGGCTTGCCATTTTCTTCTTTCTTTGACTTTATTTTCCCTTAGCTGGATAGTCCCTGCGTACGGAGGATAAATCCGGATGCGATTTCGGACCGGCCTTGTCGTTTGAAGACCCATCCACTACCACATCTGACAATACACTACCGGATCGCCCCTCTGATAATTGAACTTACCTCTCATAAATAGTACGCTATAGGGCGTTTATTCTTTTAGCAAGGCTATAATCTTAGGAAGGAAGAAATTTACTTTATGAAAAACATGTTAGCCTGAGAACTTCGCGGCATCGTTTATTTTCGGCACATAACTTCACTGCAGCAGTCCCCTTCTATAAGCAATATTTAATATATGTTCAATGTCTCCAATCGTTTGTTCTATTGGAGTCCACACCTTTGGCCTGAGAGCCTCTATTACATGATAGCTATTTAAAATTTGTGTTTTTTGTTGAAAGATAAGAGGTGGGCTGATAATTGTTTGGCCTAAGGCAGTAAAACACTTTTTTTTGCAGTTTTTTTTTTATTCAACATACATCTCTTCAAGGATGATACACTGATTATAGCGATCTTTCAATTGTTCGATACCATTTATTTTTAGTAGTATTTGCCCCTTGCCTCAAAAAAGGCCATTGTTTCGGCGATCACTTCTTCATCCGACGAAAATTTCTTCCCAGCGAGCATCCTTTTGCGATCTGAGAAATGGAAATAGTCACTGGGGGTCAGACCTGGGCAATGCGGTTGGTGGGGAAGCAATTCGTAGTCTAATTCATAAATTTTTGCCATTGTTTTTGCTGATTTGTGGCGCGGTGCGTTGTCTTGATGAAACAAAACTTTTTTTTCTTCAATTGTGGCCGTTTTTTTGGCGATTTCGTCCTTCAAACGCTCCAATAACTTGATAAAGTAGTCGCTGTTAATGGTCTTTCCTTTCTCAAGATAGTCGATGAAGATTATTCCTTGCGAATCTGAAAAAATAAAACCACAACCTTGCTAACTGATTGTTGCGTTTTCCCCGTTTTGGAACAGGTTCATCGCGTCTTGTCCACTCGCATGACTGTCTATTGAACTTTAGAGTGAAGTGGAGAAGCCAAGACTCATCCATGGTAACATATTGACGCAAAAACTCGGATTAATTTTGTTCCAAACTCTGCACCGAATCATCAACTCGTTGTTGTTTTTGGTCAAATGTGAGCTCACACGGCAGCCATTTTGCACAGAGCTATCTCATATCCAAATACTCGTAATTGAATTTTTGGCTTTAACTGTATTTTTCCTCTTCAAAAACCGATACTTTATCATCAGGCGTGTATATGTGTTAGGCCAAACAATTATCAGCCGACCTGTTACAATCTCGATGAGTTACATCAAATACTTATCTGCTAGAATATGTCATCCCCAATTTTAACCATTCGTAATTACGATATAATCATCATGATTGATTTATCAGGAAGCCCAGATATTAATTATATTGTTTAAAGCAATTTGACTTAATGGACTTAAAATATAATTGCATTATGAAGAGCATGTTGCTTCAGTTTTGGCTTAATTCCAATTCAAAGGATGCATCGCAAAAATAGAAAATTGTAATAAAACACAAGTAAAGATGATAAAAAATAGATTCCAAATGCATATCGCTGCTTATTTTATTCGATTCTTCTTGATGACCTTTCTTTGCGCTTGTATTAAGGGTAGTTTCCTAGGGCAAGAAAAGGCCTCATTCCCAGCTCACTGTCTTGAGTTCCCAACTGACTGTCAAGGCCTTAAGAATTAGAATAAATATGAATGGAACAAAACAAAATACCTGCTTGCAAATCCTGATGATGGGCAAGACCCACAGGATACGATGGCAGGGGCATGTGTTGAGGATTGCCAATCGCTCGTCAGCCATCCGTTCGACAACAAGCATGGAGTCTTACTTACCAGACAACATTTGAGATTAGAAAGATATGTTGGCGTTTCCACGTCGTTTTGATTCCTCACATATTGTAGCTTCACTTAGATTAAATACTTTTATAAGCTTCTTTCCCATTATTTAATCAAAACAATATAAATTACTCTTAATTTGTTCAAACCTTAAAAGAATAACCGCAACACAGTGATTGTTAGTGCTAATTTGAATATTTTATATTTCATTATTCTTCCGTCTGTAATAAGAACATTTAAATGAACGAACCGAAAAGTAAAAGCTGTGTAATTTCTATAGCATCTACTTGACACGATTAATGTGCATAAAATAACGACCGTTTGGAATGATCATCGATAAACTTGGGCAAACTATTTTTTACCAAAAACAAAACAAATGTAAAACAATAGACATTTACGACACCTTTGCACCAACTATTACTTCGTCCATACGTACCAAATTAGCATGTGTACACTATATTTTTTACTTATAAAACAAAGGTTTCCTGCACCCGTACTTGATCCGTACACAAACACCTATCCGTGGTACAACTACCAAACAATAACGGCTAACAAGAATCATTACAATGAAAAGGGTAGTAGGAGTGTAAAATTTCGTTTCGTACTGTAATAAAATCGGTAATCTATCTGACATACATAAGGAAACAGAACCCGACTGCTCAAACTTCGCTTGGGGAATAGCGTTACGTCCTAAGATGGTATCAAAGGGAGGGGGAAGTAGTGTAACATCACATTCGCCTCATCCACAAGCCCACGACCATGCACACTCATGCGCTAGCAAAAATATTTCATTTAAGCGTGTGTTGATGGGCATGCATTAGTACTAAAACGATACAGATATAATAAATCGATCGTGAAAATATAAAAAAAACATAGCCACAGTAAAAGAACCGAGCGTGTGTGCGTCTAATATGGTTTGTGTGAGTTCGTGTTCACAACTAATCCTATACATGGGTGGTATGGTTGTCGATTGGCGAAATCGAAAAAAAAAACAAACACAAACAAAGATCCCCGATACGCCACCGCGTAAAACTTAAGACCCAAACTTTTCCTGCGTCCAATCGATCGGAGCAAACTCGTATGCACCGTGTCCATCGAATTTGAGGAAGAAGTCGTGATGCGTCCAGAGCGACTTCCGATGTGAGACGGTAAAAAGTGTAATACCGACCATACGGCAGTACTCGTACATGCTGCCCTCGACATCCACCGACACCGCGGACGTACATTCATCCAGGATGGCGAACTGTGGATTGTGGTAAAACAGTCGCGCCATTGCGATACGCTGCTTCTCACCGCCGGACAACACATCGATCCAGTCCTCGATCGCGTCCAGTCCCTTTTCACGCACCTGCAGATAGGTGAGCTGCACAAGCTCGAGATACTTCAGCAGATCGGCATCGGTTTTACCACGCCGTTTCATCTCTTGGTGCGTATGCGGATAAATAATCTGTGAATGATTATTGCGAGAAAGATTTAAAAAAACGGAACGTTCTCACCTGAGTATGGGTGTACAAGAAGAACACCTACCTGATCACGCAACGAACCGAGTGTCATGTACGGTCGCTGGGGAATATAGAACAGTTTACCGGCTGGAGGTTTGGTTACCTTACCACCCCACGTCGGCCACAGTTCGCCCAGTATACGGAACAGACTGCTCTTACCGCATCCGTTCGGTCCGCAGACGAGCACATTCATGCCGGACTTTACCTCAAACGTTAAATCCTTGACTAGCACGTCCCCATTCGGCGTTACCAGCGGTACATGCTCGAACTTGATCAAATTGTCCTGGAACTTGAGCAGACCTCGACCAGGGCCGATATCGCCCATGTCGGCGATGGCCGAATTGTTCACCATCGTGCGCTCGTACCGACCAGAATTGAGATCCTTCAGTACTACCGTCAGCTCGGTCATGCGTGCGGTAAATCCGGCGAGCCGTGACATCTCCCTGCCGGCCAACACCAACCGTCCTATAGCTTCCGCCAGCTTTACCAGCATGCGTCCGAACGTATAGTAGCGCTGGAATTTATTCGCGACAACAAAATAAAACATTAATCAATTTAACGGACTGTAATGGTGCTATATATAAAGCGTTAACTACTTACGCTCAACCGTTCACTCTGTTGGCTGCCAGTGAGCAAGGGATGATCCTTCTCAAAGAACGGAAGGGAAACGGCATAGAATCCAACCACTGTTGCAATATCTGCGAAATTGAACAACAACAATGCGATTAAGTCTTTTATAAAACATTCTACAGCATAAACCATCCTTCCTACGATCGCCACTTACATTTGGCCACCATATTGTCCACGATGCCCATACCAACACGGAATTCCAGGAACTTGCGCATATGAGCGACGAGCTTGCTGAAGCTCGCCAATATCGTCAATTTCTCTCGATTGTTGCCCTTGTAGAACGCGATCTCTTCCGAGTTGGTTATCAACCGGCTGTTTACGTACCGGAACTCGCCCTCCAGCTTCTGTTCCAACACGGTCAGCCGGCCAGTTGGTTTGCGCAGGTTGGTAAGGAACACGCCGGAGAAGAATAGATACAGCAGCAGGATGCCGGGTGTCGTGCCGCCGAGGTTGGTCGTGAGCCGGTACACGTAAATCACGATGTCTAACAGTGGTTTGCAAATGTTCGAGTACAGATCGGTAACGCTCTCACAGAACTTGTCAATATCCGTCGTCAGCAGTTGGTCCGCATTCGCTATCCGGTTGTCCAAATTTGACATTTTGTAGTAGGTGAATCCTCTGAAGGTGGACAGAAATATTATTATACGTTTGTTTGAAAATCGATATCGAAGTTGCCTTACTTCAGGTACTCGTTGTATAAATATTGCGACAGGTTCGTTCGGAAACGTAGTTTTAGCTCGCCTATGCTCCATTTGAGCACATTGTTTACGACGGCGATCTACAACAAAATGTAACAAATTAAAGAATTATTTAAAATGCAAAAAAATACAAAACGGTTATCATAATAACACTGGTTAAGAAATAAGCATTGTCATAGAATGGAAGACAACAAATATCAGATTAGATTTGCTACCACGCGGCTATAACAAATCCAGTAGTCCCTTACAAAAACAAAGTCATCACAGCTAGTGACAACACCGTACGATATGTATGCACCAAAAAGCTTCTTATCTCTCCAATGCCTCGCTTTGCTACAACCTTCATCTACACACCGCCAGCACACGAACACTTACCGCAGGTAGGGCAGAAAGGTATTTCACCAACGCCGTCCGGAACTGCTTCTTGTTCATCGTAATGATTGTGCTCTCGATCGCCGTCGCATTCTGTATCATCCAGATATCGCTGACCGACCGGGCAATCAGCGACAAAGCAATCACGATGAGCAATCCGTTCTCGACGCTCCATGCTTTCGGTATGATGATGCCTATTACGACGATTCAGTTGATACATGCGTCGCGTCGTATTGTAGCATGTGGATGGTAAGTCGAAACGAGAAGAAAAGTGTGAAACATAAAGAGCTTGATGAAAGCAGAACGATAAAGCTTAATTGCAATTAAGCTGCAATGAGTCGAATATCGGTTTCGCGCAAGGTCAAATTTAAATTAGTACAATGCGGTCAACTTCCATGGTTATTTTGCGGAGATTCAAAATATTGATAGTTTAAGACATTCGCATTCGCAGATATATCTAGTAAACAACATCTTCTCAAAGTTCAACCTAACTGATATATGTACAACTGCAGTATTTTTCTAACTATCTTAAGCCTCAATAACTTAACTCAGAACTAATTCTACTCGTTAAGAAATGAACATACTTAAATAATATATCGTACTTTGAGATCAGAATTTTGTCGTACTATGAGATCAGACTTTCAGAATATTGTACCACTAAAAAAATCCTTAATTCAGCACAATGACAAACAGAACACGAACGGCATTTCAATGTTACCCCTTCATTTCATGAAGCATTTACGTCAATCGTGCTCCTAATAGTTGGACGCAGCTCAATGGTCTTAGATAAACAATGAGTCGCAAGATTAGCTGAGGTGCAAGAAAAAACAAAATTTCCATCATACGAGTGCCCATCTCCCATCATCTCGAAAAGGCATCACCACGAACAATTCCCAAAGTGCCACATTATGTGGCTTTACGGGTTTTGGTTTTTTGCTTGTTAGGTTTACCGTAGAATTCCTTGAGTTTTTGTTTCTCCTTCGTTTGTTTGTACATCCCTTGGACGTTTCATTCAAATTGTGGATTCAGATTAACACCCATTTGACCCGCACGACTTGCGATACACTATTCGAGAATCATTAATTAATCCCCTTGAAACATTTACTGTCCGCGTGGCAAAAGCATGCACACACGCACCTTGCAGCCCTACTTCTTGTGCATTATTCATTGCGCTTCGAGGCTCACTATTGGCACCCCTATTCTCTCGCCTGTACTGTACTATCTCACCGGCGTTTTCTTCCCACCCAAAAACCCTATCAATCGATATGATGTGAAATTTTTCGTTCGCACAAGGGTTCAAAGTATTCCGGTCCACTACATGCATAGGAAACACGCGTACAGTGTCTGCACACGCAACCTTACTTCAAAAAAGCGTTAGGTTCGTATTCAACAGCGCTGGACTTTGCAATCGGGCGGTGTACCACAACCTGCTCCGTTAATCGTACGATTCCCCGATTCACCCTGCCCTTGGAGAGAGCTTATCAGATGACTTCCACAATCAATGTTCGTTCGATTTTGTAAGCTTCCAGCAGTTTGCCGTGCCAAAGTCTACAATTCTGTTATAGATATTTCAAAACCACCTCTCGTAGATCATGACATGGCGAACTTTGGAGAAAATCTGCAAATGCACGGTTCGTGACGCTACGGGCGAGACTACATTAGAGACGACATTGAAGCTGACGTTTGCTAGCGTCGAAGATAATCATCATGACGAGAGAATTATTCGCTCGTCAGTGTGTTACTTTCACGCGACCGCACATCAGCTAGGTTATCCAACGCTGGTCACAGTTTTGGGGACAGAGGTTTCTTGCGGATTGCCTCACACGCTTACCTAATAGTGCGCGCAGCTGGTTAAAGAAAACGGCATTGACATGGGCCTTCGGGCTGCGCTTTTCCTTTTTGTCGCTGATTAGATATTGTATCTCATCCTCCGGTCGCTGTTTGCTGTAGAAGGAAAAATGCACCAAGTGGTCGGAAGAAGTGAGAGTGTATTTGAGAGCAATAGAAACTGTAGCCATACCATAACTAGTCTTGATACGTAACCACCCTACTAGATTCCGCCACTGTGTTGGGTGTTGGAACTTGAACCGTTAGGAAAATTCCTAAGCTCAAACTGGCTTTTGAGACACTGAACAAGTGACCAGCGCATTGCTGATTGGTCCACTTGGGTACATGGTACTCGAAACCTTGAACTTGGGCATTGCTAAACCGGTTGTTGGAGCGCGCACCCGGTACTTACCGATTCTTGTGGATTTGTTTACCGTACAGTATGATGCAGGCAGCCGCGGTACATCCGGCAACACCAATTACGGCATTCTGGTTCCCCAGCAGCTTGCTTAGATTCGGTGCCATCTTCGTAAAACTGGTTCCAAACTCTCAAACTCCAAAATGCACCACTCCAAAACTGGTTGATCGGAGCTGTAACACTGTACAACACTATATTGGGGCCCGGTTGATCGGTCTGGTCCGAAAGGTCGGTGTTGAGTTATGTGTGGCACTCGGACGCAAAATTTATGCAGGTTGATTGCTGATTTCACACATGTGCGCTACACTACCCACCGGGATCTTATCGTGTCCACACCCTTTTCACGCGGCCACCTTCTGAGCTGCCGACCACGACGACAACATCAACAATGATAATGAGTTGTGAATGGGTCGTGAACGATCTAACAACACCGAACCCTTAACCGCGCTGTTATGATCCGTGATTACCTGGCCTGACGTAGAGAGATTGTCCACATGCACACACATATACACAGACACAAACAGACGCACTGCTCTATCCCAACAACCACCTATAATAGATACGGAAAAATTGGGTGCGATTGAGAAATAGAGGAAATTTGTTTAAGTTAACTAGCTTTCACAGATTTGGTTGGATTTGTAGATGTTCGTGTTTCGCAGACTCCTTTTTCTCTCGAATGCGATTTATCTACCTACAACAAATCCACCAAAATACTGCTACTATTGTCAACAACGCGCAGGAACGTACTGTTTTTTTTCTGGGGAACAGTGTAAAAATTAGCTGAACAGCGAAGCTTGAATAATGACCACCACACTACAGTGAATGAAAACGGGAATAACAACACGCCACCTCTCTGCAGAACACTTTTCAATCAAATCGAGAAAAAACACACACTGCCCGTCTGATTCCAATTTACCGACCACAACCAAACGTTCACTCGGAGTTCATTTTCGTGTTTCGTCGAACGATTTTGACGTCAAAGTTTGTGTTGCGCTGACAGCTGTCAAGTTGGATGGCAGATGATGAGGACGGAAATGGTTAAAAACAAAAGTTTAGATTGTGCGTTTTAATGAAATGTTCTATCGGTTTCGGCTACTTTGATCAGCTTCATCTGTAGGTGCTATGATTTGGTTAAAATTAGATCTCACACAAGTACATCGTGGTGCGAGATTTTGCTTATGCAGATATGCTGACACAATGGCTTGCTGAGCTGAAGGAGAAGAAAAGCTGTCAGACCAGTTTCATGCGAACTGAAATCGTTCAAATGAATCAATCAACGTTATGACGAATATGATGTTTTCCCCTTCTACAAAACTGCGTGGAAACGTGTGTAGTTTTTTTTTTATAATTCATGATCGCTGTTAGAAACAATCGCTTGTAGCCATTCATGCTGTGTGAAGATATTGTGTAACAAATTGGCAAAGCAACGTGTGAAATACGTATCAGAAAGCATTGCATTTATTACCTATGAGGGATGTTGCCCTGAAAGTTTTTCTTTTTCCTGTTTCAATTTTAACCTGCTTGCGTACAAGGTTTATTGCTCTCCCTCCCGTATTGGGTAGCAACTAACTGCGATAGTTTTACTTAGTAACAGCGGCGACCTTGTCGAGGAACTGGGCCAACTTAACATCACGCTCGCTCAAACCTCCACAATCGTGGGTAGCGAGCGTCACCTGCACCTTATTGTAAACGTTGAACCACTCTGGATGGTGGTCCATCTTATCCGCCTTCAGCGCAACTCTCGTCATAAAACCGAACGCTTCGTTGAAGTCACCAAACAGAAACTCCTTGTAGATAGCGTCCCGGCCTTCCACCATGGTCCAGCCGGTAGCAAACAGTGGCTTCAGCTGCTCTGTACGCTGCTCCTCAGTCAGTTTAACCACCTGGAAGAAGCCACATCGTTTTGCATTATTAGAGTATGGCGAGGACTTTCTAGACGAGACCACCTGTAGCTCCAGCAAACATGTCAATGCGCTGGAAAGGTCAAGCACTTACCATCCTTCTGCTGATAACGGAAGTTTTCGAAAATAGACGATTATGAACGCTTTTAGGCCGTTGTCGACTGCAATGGAGCACTGGCGAATGACTGTGCTGTGGGAATGTAACGAGATGAATGAAAATGGAGGTTGAAGAACACGGTCTATAGAAAGTGAACGGTTGCTTGTGGATCGATGGCCGTCTACAGTGGGAAATGGAAGTTGGCTGGTAATAAACAACGCGAATGCGTGCCATGTACTAGTTACGCTTACCACTACCTCCGTGTATGCGTTGATGGTATTGGTGTGGCGATTGCAGCTGACTCCCCGATACCCCGAGATGAATCTGATATGGCTGGCCAGCATCACAGTGCCGGTTGAAGATTGAAACTTCTTTGCGCTAAAGGTGGCTTCGGCGATTCTTTTAGCGGACAATCGCAGTACAGATCCTCCATGTCCGATGGCAAAACAAGGTAACATTTTCCTGCTCTGATAATTTAACTTACTGTTAGCACACTACTGGGTTAGTTTTGTTATTGCGTTTTCTTCATGTTCCTGCTGACACGTTCAACGCTGACAGACAAATTTTATCTATCGTATCGTTTTTGAAACAGCAGTTGCAGCGCTACATTACTGACTTGTTGTGGTAAGTTATCTAACATAGTTAATGTTCGATGAAAACATCGAAGCAATTTGGAAGTTTGCATCTACTCCAGTGGGGTGTTATGCCATGCAATACAATGGAACATGGATCTCGTAATGCAATATTGAATGTGATAGGAGCGTATTAGAACAGAACATACTTGTAAACATTTTATTTTATAAAAGTGATCAACATTCTTTACAAATATTTATTTTAGCTAAAAATTGAATACAAATGTTCAATATTGTGTATGGTGTCGTAGATTATCCTTAAATGTATGAAGAAGACTCTTACTCCTCGAAAAACATTGTGACATCTTGCAATGGAGTCTCAAAAATTCATTATGATGACAACTATAAAACGTAACTGAGCTTAAAATTAGAAACATATTTTTGATTTATTTATATTGTATGACAACCTTCGACTTATTAATATTCCAATAATATTTATATGGTATTCTAGAGAATTGAACCTTAAACAAGGTCTACTGTCTCAACACAATTTCTAACACATGATGCAGTTTTATCTTTTTAAACGAAGTTATCACTAATATTGCTAAGAATATCAGTACTATTACTGCTATACTACTATTATCACTATTAATACAAAAAGAAATTAATTGTTATATAATACGCTATACTACGATCTAGGGTACTATTTACATCAAGCGGGTGTTATGGAAATTGCCACATTTCTCGAATATAGTTAGTAAAAGCATTATGAGGATACTTTAATCACTGATAGCCAAATGTGTCAGTATAGCTTCAATTCGCGAAATATGATTTTCAAAACTGATTCTGACCATTAACGAAAGTTGCTATGAAAGTTCTTAATGTATGACGAATAATTGTCGTATTTTATTCTATTTCAATATTCAGATACACACAGTTGCTGCAAAATAATCTCGGATTCAATGTTATTTTCCAGGATACAAATTGAAGATGAGTATGTGATCTAGGCAATGGTATGAATGTATGATATAACAATGGCCTCTAACAACGAGAACCAACCATTTTCACGATGATTAAAACGCTCATTGCCATATAATTCTAGAAACAAATAGACTTCAACTGCATGCACATGCTAGCTATTTGGATATAACGAGGAAAGTGACCTGCTATATACAAGATTTAAAAATCTAAATATTCCCTTTATATATTATATATATTATTGGATGAATGATAATGGTATATTTACACAACTATTTCCTTCCCAGGGGTTTAGGAGAAATTTTGACTTGCAGAAGAAAAATTTTCACATGCACAATCAACAACGAGATTATATAAAATGTTAAAATGTCTGAAAATAGATATAAAAGAACAAAAAATATAAACTAGAACATATAACATATAAGAGTAAGATGAAACAACCCTTGAAAACACAAACAGAAGATAAATAACAATTAGAACACAAAAGTATGCCAACAGATCCTGACGTACTGAATCAGGCTGAATGGCAACACACATTTAGCACAATAACATTACTTCCAAATGACGGTCACGTTGGAATCCATATCGATTTCTTGTTCGATGCGACTAGGTGACATTCCCGTTTTGCAACAAATTTCGTCCAAGCTGTTCAGACCAGTGTACAGTTTGTGCTTTGGTGTTGGTATTGACCCAGTGTATATAGGATACTTGTTGATGCAGCGGATCAGATTGTGCTGCAAACCGAAGGAAACTAGCTTGCGCTCGTCGATATTGTTGTCACGCGGGCAGAGCCTCTGACATAACGAACGCAGCGTAACGCCGTGCGTCATCTGCGAGTAGAGTTGCAGAATGTTGAACAAGCTGGGCAGGCGAACTGTGTCCACCTTTTCTGCATGTTGAAGCTGCACGTACTTGCGGCACTCGTCGGCCAAGGATCGATCACGCGTGAGTTTCTGCAGTTCACGTGTGCACATGTACACGTTGCTGTACTTGAGCAAAGGTAACAGCTGCATTACGCCGTAGTACACTAGATTTTGGATGCACGATTTTACTAGTTGATTCTCGACGTCCGCTTCGGCGGCAATGCGTGCAACGTGGTTGATACCGTTGATAAAAGGCAACACTTGCTGCGTTGTTAGGTCCCAGGAGTCAAGGTCTGTGTCCTCAAATCCTCGGCACAGGAGCGGTACCTGGTGGTCCTGCACAACCGGTGGGTCAGATTTGAGGCGACCTATCTTTAGATAGATGGTGGTATCGCCCTCTACGATCGTCGCTACATGGCGCTGGTTAAGGTCTCGCAATATGCACGCGAGCAAGTTGCTAATATTGCCATTGTTTTCCGCGTTTGATAGAAAAGATCCTTCCTCCTCCATCATAAGCAGATATTCGGAAAGCTTTTTAACCACAGCCTCATATTGGACGGTTCGCGACCACGAGTCAAACACAAAACATAAATTGAAATAAAAAAAATTCCTTTGATAACGCACGTGATTGATCCGCACTGGATAGCCGATTACTTTATGACCCAACGTATTACTGCTGACACCGAAAAAAGAGATACAATAAGATCAACTTGAATAAAGTCCCATAAAGGAACGTCCCGAGATGGATGGCCTTACATTGTTAAAATGCACCGTTGTAGTTGTGGCTTAGGAATGATGTATGTACGGATGGAGTCAAACACTTCTTTGGTTATGAAATTCTCCGGCACTTGACAGCTGATTTTGGAGCCCGCCACAACATGAAACTCGCTGAGCAGTATACAGCGAATGGGACCGTCTTTTATCTTACCACCCTTCGTCTAAAACCAAAAAGTACAATAAAAATCAAACATTCGACTTCAAACGGCCATTCTTACCTCACGCAGCAATTGGTCCCTGTCCATAGCTATCACGAAATGTAATCTTTTTTTATTCCGCGTACATTAATGCGACGAAAAACAAGCACAACACAGCACAATCATGATAGGAAAGTGAGAATAGTTTTGTTTACATCATGACTATCAAAGATGACACGTGTCGAAATATCGGTATGTCATAACAAACCAATCAGCAGCGTCTACACGTATGGTTCAATATGAAGTCTTTTTTCAATTTTTGTGTAAATTACAAAAATGTACTCAAATTCCAAATAAGTGTATAGTGTTTTGTTTACAACAATATAGCAAAAATGATTTATGTATTTATAAAAATCCCTAGCCTTCCTAGTTTACACACTGGAAATTATCACAAAATGAAGATATGCCATGTTATCCAATTATCTTGCAAGCGTCGATTCCCGATGTGCACGGATAACCGGCATTCCGTTCTAGTTTGAAATCATCATTTTCATACTTTCAATTCAGCCTAGTTGATTCCATAATATGCATGATAACAAAATTGCCCGAATTTTATTTATGTTTAACGAGTTTTGGTAGGCAATATGCATTCAATTAAAAAAAATCAACCGTAGAATCGGCGACTGTTGACTTCCGACACCGACAATGAAATCCCGGATTCCAACTCCAAAGTCGACTCCCCTCGTTGAATCGTTAGTTGAAGTTGCATTAAGAGTCGAATACGTCATTGAATCCGAAGTCGAATTCATAGTCAGGGCCAGAGCCGAATCTGGAGTTGAATCTGTATTCGGAATCGAATTTTGATCGGGAGGTGAATCCGGAGTCAAATCGTGTATATAAATTCCCAGACCCAGAATTCAGACCCAAATTGGAAGGAAACATCGGAGCCATAGTCGAATCCAGAGTTTAATCCGGATCTGGAGTTGAATCTGGGGTCGAATCCGAAGATTAATCCGGTTTCGTATTTGTAATCGGATTCAGAGTCTCTCTTTCTCTTCTTGGCGTAATAACCTACTAGGTCATCTCTGCCATTTCTGGCTTACTACATTTATTTTACCACGTAACCGAATAATCAGTCCTTGCCACGGGATTTGGATAGGATTTTGGTCCAGTCCGTTCGTGTGAAGACCGGCTCCGCTACCATCATGCCGTCCCTTCAGTGTCGTATTGGGAATTTAATCGAGGCCGACTTTAGTCTGGAGTCGAATTCAGAAAGGAATATGAAGTCAACTCAGGAGTCGAATTTTAAGTCAAATCGAGATTCGAATCCGGAATTGAATCTAGACCCAAATTAGGAGAATACTCCGAAGCAGATGCTGCTCCACATACATTCGGCACTCTCATCTTCTGTCGGCAGATGAGAGTAGAATGAGAGTAGATGAGACCAGTAGTAGAAGTTGTTGCGTACAAGTTTCTCCAGAGGTCTTGTGGTAGCCTTTGGGGCCCCCTCTAGCATACGGAGAGGCTTCGCTTTTCGGGCCCTTTCCAAGCATAATCCACGCACCTTTTATTACTCAACATTTTTTTCGGGGCCCCCATACAGCGAGGCCCTAGGCGGTCGCCCACCGTTAGATCCGCCACTGGATACCGCATAGGTTTAGCTACTTATTTACCAAGCTCCATGATTGATCGATGCGAAAAGCTTGAAGAATTATAACTAACTTCAATACGAAATAAATGATCCGATATTATAGATAAATTTAAATATTGAGCTAACATTGCAAGGCCCACTACCTTCGGACAACTATTTCTCATGAAATAAAAATCTCAATAACAATACAATTTACCATTTCAAGACATCTTTCTCACCTGTCCAACGAGCGGTTGACCTTTTACTAAATTATTTCAAGTATTCGTTTTTATGATCCACATGATTGGTGCAGATGAGCTGCGGCAAGTAGACGGAAGTTAACCCAACAAAAGATTAGATTTATTTGTTTGGTTTTACTTCCTTGATACCGAACACTACGTCGATCGTTGATCGGTAAATCGGTTGAATTTGTGATTGTTGTTGCATATAATTCTGCAAAAGGTTTGTGGCATTTGAACCTGCCAAACCTGCCATCATCACTGTTGAATGGCCGTTAACGTTGGGAATTTTGCCGACTGCTAACGTCTAGATCCGTAAACGGAGTTCTTTCGTGCCAAAGCTTTCATGGTAATGAATAGAGTACAACGGGTGAATAAATAGGGAAGCGACGCAAAAAAAATATTTGAATGAGTAGCCGCTGGAAGAAATCGAAAGCTTCCACCTGCGGCACAAACTTAAAAAGCACCATAGGCGGCACTTGATGACGCGATGATTGATGATGGGTTGACTTTTTTAACACACTTCAGAGGGCAAATACTCTGCCGTATTGTGCACCGAATGGTGACCGGTTAGAAATGCGATGAATGAAGAATATACCGTAAACAGCGGGCGGTGTGGAAGGTGGGGGAGCATTGCCCATTTTATCAGAATAATACACTAAAACTATTCGCTCCCGAGCCTACACGAACTTGACCTTGGCGAAACGGCAGATGTTTGAGTTTACACTGCAAAGATAAATATTGACCCGTGCAAACATTGAGATGCTTATGAATACTAGCATCGTACAACTTGACCAACCGTCCACTAAGCAAGTTCTGCCCACGCAAACTTGCAGGATTTTTACAGAGAATTATTTCGTTCGATACGCCTCTGATGCCTCTGGCAGTAGCCGAACTGTCTTTCCGCGGAACAGGATTGACTGGATGTAGAACTTCAACCTCATGATCTAACAATTTCGTGGACATTCTATTTGCATTTTATTCATCGGCTAAACGACGCAATTAAGCAATTTTATTTCGACTAAATGGTCGGCCGTTTTTAAGGAAGCAAGCAAACACCGAGTCCTTCGCCTTTAGCTGGCCGAAAAGTCTAAACCGAGACGGAACTTGACGGTAGTGCAGATGGGGATGATATTTGTTTTTATATCTCTTTTTTTTCGGACGGTAGGTTACTTATTAAAACTGGTTTGGCACATACAGACAAGCTATAGGAAGACCGATTCAAAGCCGCTAGAACCTGTAATGACTGAGTGGAAAACACTGCTACCCGGGCAGCATTCGACTGATGCTCGAAGCGAGAGAGAAATGAGGATGAGGCAGCCGGTTGAACAATGCCAGAAATAACAAGTCCAGCGGTGCGGATCCGTTTCATCGATAATGGACCGGTTTTATTTATTTGTTGGTGTGTCCCGCCCCATACATCTTTGTACGCCTTGCATCGAATCACAAGATTCACGGGAACGACTCCCAAACCAGGTGTAGTCCGTTTTTTGGGCAAAGTCAGTTATCGATGGATTCTTTCACTTCTTCATGTCACACGCAGTTATGCAAATTGTTTGCCGCGCGCAGATAGAATCTAAGACTGTAAACGCTATGATGGCGACCCAGCGTTTGCTCTTCTTAGCTAAAGTTAGTAACTCTGCGGCCCTGAAACAGCTACAGTGGACTGTTTGAAAAGTTCACGTCAAGTTTTATGGTTTCTATGGGTATCATTTAAAGAAACCGAGCGCGTCTGTTAAATGTTATGTGTCAAGTCATTCGTCTCCCCTAGCGGGTTTCTATTTGTTACAGGAAAGGGCTTTTTTGTGGTAGTTTGTAAAATGTTGCGTTACTCCCAATTTGTCAGATAATTAATTCAAATTTATCAATGCAATCATCGGGTTCCGTGTGACGGGATGGTTTATAAGGTCAGCAGGCCTGCAGGGGTTGCTACGGATATAGATCTATATTTGGGACGTAACTTAATTATAGCTATTTGGGAGTTGTCTAGAATAGTATTGGTAAATAATGTGAAAAATTGAACTGATGACATTCTGAAGATGCTCAGACCACCACAGAACCACCTTTTAATGAACCCATGGCGTTGGTTGGTCTGAGAATTGAAATCAACAACATCGAAGAGATTCTAGCGGAGTTATATAGGAGACGCATCCTCACAAAAACTGATGGAGTTACTGATGGTCGCACAAAGAGTGTGACATATGAAGATTAGTATTTATAGTAAAGTCATTTGGGCCAGAACCAAACCTGTTGCTGTTGACTATATGGTCCTTCAAATTTTCTTATACTCTTGCAAGCTTAAAATTTTTTTGTAATATAACAATGCAAACTGAACTTTTTAGCAAGGTCTATAAATAAGCAAATACTTGACCAATGCTTTGAGCAGTGAGTAAAGAAAACGAAAAGCAAAATCGCGCTGGAAATAGTCTCGCTCGTCTGCATTAGATATCTTCGCCATTTGCAATTCAAAATAGCATTTTTCCCAATACAGCCAATCGGCAAATGAGTTTCAGGGTTGACCAGAACGAATCCGTTTTACTCTCTTTATCTTCGTTTTCTTTGCCTATTTAGCGTGTTGCAGGATAGAAGCCGAACGTTGATTCATCTCGTCCATCCGAGTTCGGGCGCATCGTATCGCTAAACAGCGGTACCGAAACAGGTACGGGGTACGTATTAGGCGTGATACCAACCGCGGAACGTTGGTTGAGTGTCGCCTTTTTCCCCCAATTTGTAGTTCTATGCAGTTATCCTTGAAAAGATGCAGTCTTCAACCGATCACGGTAGCGTGGTTCGGGCAGCCTGCGGATCATCGCAACACACCATGCATAGCCGGGCCGACCCACATGCAACGTACGATTGTTAAAATTGGCATAAACCAGTGCCGTCTTGTCGGTGCGCTTTCAGAGATAATTTGTATGTTTGATTAGCGTTTTCTTTTTTGGTCAAAAAATGAGGAAACGAAGCAGAACCTAACCGGCTCGTGTTCGAATTAGGTTGAAATCATTCTCCGCGTATCCATATCGTCTGGGGCCGTCGTTTTTTTAACCAATGTATTTCAATTTTAGAACATGCTAAAACAAGACGTTTCGTTTCAACACATCTTTCGGCGCCTTCGACTTCTGAAGAGAAAACGTCACGTTTAATATAGAATAAGCTTGCGTATGCAAAGAAAAATTAAGAAAAAGTTTGGAGTGAGAAGTAAACAGTTTAAAGTATGCATTTTTAAACCCACAGTCGCTATGTTGTTTATATATATTTTTTTTACAAAATTATATTTATGTGACAAAAAGTTAAACAGTAGCGAACTAGTAACCACATCAACCACTGGAAATATTTGGAATGATCTCATCTCATGTTTAAAAAATGGATCTCATTGGATCTTCTTCAGGAACTCCGAACTCTGGGAACTCCAAACTCCGGGATCTTCGGGCACTCCGTTTAAACTATCCAGATATTTTTTGAAGTCCTAAACGATTGCCGGAACTCTGTAAGAAAACGTTTGCAATATTACTATATGCTCGCTTTGGGAACTTCAGACACTGCGTCTAATCTGTTCAGTTATTGTGAAGTCTTAAACCATAGTGGGGACTTCGCCATAAGTTTGCTGGTTCAACCACGAAATTTTATTTAATGAACAACGATGCCTTGGGGTATTATAGAACCTGCTATAAGGGATCATATTTACCTGTTTGTTTTATTTGTAATCTCTAGGCTATTGCAAAGATCTATGAAAATACCTTAAACCCAGAAAGGAATTATGCTAGTTTTATCGTAAATGCCATATTATAATATATTAAAATCGTGTGTCGTACAATCGTACATAATTTAATTAATTACCCACACATACAGCATTTCACCAGATGGTCACCAGTCTTTAAAAAGCATTAAGTTCTTGATCTTTTGAATATTTAATCAGTTAGATAATAAGACAAGGAAACGAAAACAAAAGTATTAAAAAAACAACCAATTCCTCCTGGAAATGGATACCATAAAAACAGGTTCTCCGGACTCATTTGCATATTCTCGGTGCTGTACGAGTTGGATGATCATTAGAGGGATCTTTGCAATAAGCGAAATAATAAAGTGGAGAAAAAAAGCTGTTGTCGGCAAGGAGTGGCTAGCGAGAGTGAACATCTACCCACCAAAATAGTTCTCCTTCTTTCCGAAATAGTTTAGCAGAAAACAAAACAGTATTCTGATCGAGAATCAAATGGCAAAAGTCACAGCTTCCCATCTACCCTCGCTGTTGTTTGATCTTTTGCTCCTGGCAATAAGAGTTCTGCCACGCACGCTAAGAAGACAGGTAACTGATATGTGTTTTTACAACCAAAAAAAAACACACACTCGTTTCAATATGTCTACATGCATTATTGTTATGCAAGAATACTATTTCCTTTATGAGCGTTTTAAATGCTACCAGTAATATAATCTCGTTTTAAGTTAAAAAAAAGAGACAGGGTGTTAATACAAAAATGATATTTATCGAGGTGGCAAATGTGTTAAAACTTTCCTTGGCATAACGCGAGGCGTTATCTTGCCTTAAAAATCACCATTCCGTTTCCCAATTTGGCGATCGGTCTCCATCAAGTTGGACAAACAGATCTATCTACAACGATACATGGGATTTTTTTCCTACTTCTTCAAACAATTTTTTTGTTGTTTTCAAATATTCTTTACATATGCTCGAATTTTGTCAATAGTTATCGCTTCACACCGCAGGTGAGCAAAGTCGTCTGATGCTACTGCGCAGGCTGCTGGTGGGGATAAGAAATAAGTAGCAAAAAACACTCTCACGGTTTCTGGCTGTATAATGTACCACACATATAGAAATGGGCGGGACTCGAAGCATGATAATCATTGAAAGGAAGAGTTTCCAACACGCAGAGAGAACAGGCAGACATGAAAAAATGAAATAAATTTAGCAAAGCCAGTCGAAAAAAAAACAAGGAGAAGGCTTTCCGCACCAAAGCTTCGGCCAACGGGGAGCGAATAGCGTTCAGATTTATTGCCAAAAGCCGAACATTTCTAACCAGATTTCCATGTTTTCCATGGTCTTCCATTCTCATAGCGTGCATCATATAAAGGAGAAGGAAAAAAAAAGTTGCATTCGTAAAAATAACACAGGACAACGCCTTTTCATATCTTCTAACGGCTCAGTATATATATAGCCAAAGTCCTGTACCTTCATCAGTCAAGTTCGATCTTTCCTACGAACAGGCCACTGGAAGGAAGTCTTCAGAAGACATTCTTACAAGTGTACTATTGTGAGTGCGCGTTTACAACAGTCCGTCATATTTCGAACACACAGTTACAATGCGCTTTCTTGTGGTGAGTTCAATACAAGATACCTGTCTGAAAAAAAAACACATCTCAGTGTTACTCCGGTTGCGCTTCAATGGTAGTCAATTAGCGAGATTTGTTTTTACGATCAAAAAACCATTTTGATTCTTGGTTGCCCTGTATCCAGCATGTGACCATCATTCAACAACGCTCGCAAGCAGAGCATCATCAATCAATCGTGCTTGTGTGCTGTAAACGAAGATACATTTGTTGGAGAACATTCGTGTCTTGCCTATTCTATCGATTGTTGGAAACCGTTGATACCTAGCCTTTAAACTCTTCACTGCAGATATAACTCGTCTAAGTATCTATGAAGTAATAACTTTTTCTTATCTGTACGCAATTTTAAGGTATTAACCGCCTGTTTGGCAGTTGCCTCTGCTGACATTGGTCTCAAGCTACGTCAAGCGGCCGGTGCCGGTGGCAGCAGTTACGATGTCGGCCAACAGTCGGTGAACATTGACTACGCACCCACCGTTTACCAGGACTCCGTTGTCGGAGCGTCCGCTGATGCTCGCTCGTTTGGTGGTGCAGGTTTTGGTGGTGCTGGTGCTGGTGCCGGCGCTGGAGCTAGTGCTGGTGCAGGTGCTGGTGGATTTGGAGGTAGCTTTGGAGGTGCTGCTGGCCGTTCTGCTGGTGCTGGTGGTGCTGAGTACAATGCCGGTTACCAGGCGGGACTTCGTGCGGGTGCCTCTGCGTCGGCTGGTGCCTCGGCAACAGGTGGATCATTCGGAACCGCTGGCCGATTCGGTTCATCCGGTGGTTTCTCTGGTGCTTCGGCTGGTAGCAGCAGCTTCGCTTCCGGATCCGGATTCGGTTCGTCCTCTGGTGCTTCCGCCTCGGCCGCTGCCCAGACCCAGGTCCGCTATGCTGCTCCAGTGATCCAGAAGAACTTCTACTACCACGTGGCACCCGAGGAGCCGAAGGCGGCCGCCGGAGCCAACACGCTGACCATCACGCCCCGCAAACACTACAAGGTCATCTTCATCAAGGCCCCGTCCGTCAGTGCCGATGCCGGTGCATCTGCCCAGGCTGCCAGCAAAACCGAGGAGAAGACGCTCGTCTACGTGCTCGTCAACAAGCCTGCCAAGGCAAAGGCCGGTTCGTTCGCTGATGCCAGCTCGTTCGCTTCCGCCAAGCCGGAGGTCTACTTCATCAAGTACCAGGGCAAGGACGCTCAGGCTGGTTCTTCCGCCTTTGCTGGCGCTGGTGCTTCCTCGTTCGCTGGCGCTGGTGCCGGTGCCGGTGCTGGTTCGTTTGCTGGCAGCGACGCTTTCGGTGCTGGTGGCTCTGGATTTGATGCCGGTTTCGGTGGTGCTGGATCGTACGCTGATGCCGGTGCGTCTGCCGGTGCGGCCAATGACTTCGTTGATTTCGGCGCTCGTAGCGGTGTGTCGAGCAGCTCTGCTGGAAACAGCGGCTACAACGCTGGATATACCGCTGGTTACACTGCCGCCGCCTCCGGAGCCGGGCTTGGCGTGACACCTTCGTACGACGGTGTTGCTGTAGGCGCTAACGCCGGCGCTGGTGGCTTCGTGTACTAGACACCTGCCACGATGGATGCCTTACGCAACAATTAACCTATCCCAAAGCGTCTGTGTTCATTCTCAACCGGTCTTCCCGTGGGACGGTTCGGTGGCACAGCAGCATACTCATGGAAATGAAACTACGATGCCCTCTACAAGTGGATTAGCCCGAACGGAGTTTGAACGATGTGTATATTGGAGAAAACAAAACCAGAACGATAATTGACTCTACGAAACATGATTTGACTGTCGACCGCGTCATGTAACAAGTACCTTAAAGTAGTATTTTCCCTCCCCACCCGTGTCCCTCCTACCTTCTTCGTCCTCGATATTTCTTTGATTCTGTAGAAACGTAAAGCAAATAAGATAGATTTATTTTCCCTTTGTGCAGTTGGAAGATCTGAAAATCTGTATCGTAACGAGCGAAAGTGCACGGCTCGATAAAAAGGACGTGCTTAGCGATTAGCGCATCAAACGCGTTTTCGATACAGCCTTAGTTTGTGCGTACATCATTAAGAAGCCAGCATTGTATCATAAGACAAGTGTATCCAAACACACACGCACACACATATACATACACATATACGTAGATATTTGGATGCAAATATCCATAACGAAACAAACGATAATAATAAAATGTGTTATCTAAAACAAAAACTGTAAGAGCCTGTACGTTTTCAATAATCTTCAGAGAGATCCACAGTATTCCAGAAATAATTCTAAACTTAATCGTTCCGATCCACCGCGTAGTATCAGTTGAATGTCGGAACGGGGAGTCTAATCATCCATAAAATAAAATCTTCTATTACCCTGCTTTGAAACTTAAATATTTATTACAATAACAATAACAATATCCCTATTCGCGAATTAGGATGCACTTACAATATCTGTATCGTCAATGCAATAACGCCAACAACCTGTTTTCTTAAGGTAAGGTACCAACCACTACAGCTCGTGAAGATCAGTGTAGATGCTTAAGGGATTACCAATGTATAGGAGGTGAAAATACTGCCCTCGATGAAGAAGATGCACGATGCTGACGACGATACAGCCGACTAGGATATCTCAACGAAGGCTCCATGTACGGGCAATTATTATCTCCTTCGCGTTTGAAGAACTACAGAAACGTCCCCGCGACCCCGTTCAAGAAGATCACACTGCATCCTTTCCTCGTTACGTAATTTTATGCTCTTTGTTGATGCTGCTAACGTTCGATGTATTCTATATTCGTTCAATGTATTCAATGTAACTCGCGAAGATTCATTAACTTCTGGCACACTTTCATAAGCTCTACCAGGGTGACATTGTTCTGCTCTTCAAACATGCATAACAAGCGCATGCGAATATCTGAGTCCTTTGTATCCTGAAGTCCACGCACGAACATGTAGCATTTAAGCTCTTCTTGTGTCATTTTAGATAAATCAGCTGCAACGACTGCTACCCGGCGCGTTGAACCTAGAAATATCCTTATACCCTGCAATCAAATTTTAATACATTTAAGTAATTTTCCTTTTTTTTTGTTATATATTTATTGTAAGAATTCTTCAAGTTCAAAATTGAACGATTGTGCCGTGTTAGGTCGAGAGAGTTGTAAAAAATCATCCTCATTTGGTCGATATTTTTTTGTAATGAAGGAACTGTTTTATAAGCAATCTAAGCAACGTGAAATATACTGAAAAACGTACGCGGTAAGATGATCTTTATCGCGACAGATAATTAAATCATGTTGAACCGAACGCTACGAAATGCCTGGGATTGGGATCCCTGTTTTAAAACGTTGTAGATTGGCGAAGATTCGAAAAATTTATTGGATTCACCCCAATACTTTCAACCTCATTTCCATACACCTTGTGACCTTTGGCAGCACAGATAAACGTTAAAAAGAAAACAAATACACACGACTTTTCGCCGCAAAATTCAGATGAGAAGAAAAACGAGCTTTTGATTCCTAATGGATATGCTGAAAGGAGATTTCAAGAAGAATTAGTAATAGCTAAAAATAATCACAGCAAGTTTGTTCCTCGTAGCTTCTAGCGGGTCACTATATAAAAGGCCAATATTCTAAGCATCTCACAGTTCACATCAAACTTTGGCAGAAAGAGGTCATTCGAAAGAAATCATCACTCGGATATTCCAGTCTACGGTGATTTCGGCGAGCTTCAAAATGCGCTTCTTTGTGGTAAGTGTCCTGAAGCTATCGTTCAACAATCAAATAGTCTTTCAAACGCATTGCCACACCAATCAATCCTAATGGAAACAGCAACTAGAAAGGAAACTAAAAACAGTCTCCGCCAAATCCGTTCAGCATTACTGTTCAATTGCTATGTAGTCACCTGTTTTCTAACCGTTCGACACGTTTGCTTTACCCTTTAGATCATTGCCGCATGCATCGGAATTGCTTCCGCATTGTCATATGAAGCGCCCGGTCCTGGCGGACGTGGTAGCGGAGATGCAGCAGTGAGAATTATACCAACACCGCTCGTTTATCAGGATCAAGTTGGAGGTGAAGGCCAGCCAGGAGGGCAACCAGAATTTGGAGGTGGATATCCAGGTCAGCCAGGAGCGCAAACTTACGCTAGAGCCGACGCTGGAGCTGGTGTTGGACCAGCTTCCGGCTATCAGCCAGGAGTGCAACCAGGATTTGGAGGTGGATATCCAGGTCAGCCAGGAGCGCAAACTTACGCTAGAGCCGACGCTGGAGCTGGTGTTGGACCAGCTTCCGGCTATCAGCCAGGAGTGCAACCAGGATTTGGAGGTGGATATCCAGGTCAGCCAGGAGCGCAAACTTACGCTAGAGCCGACGCTGGAGCTGGTGTTGGACCAGCTTCCGGCTATCAGCCAGGAGTGCAACCAGGATTTGGAGATGGATATCCAGGTCAGCCAGGAGCGCAAACTTACGCTAGAGCCGACGCTAGAGCTGGCGTTGGACCAGCTTCAGGATATCAGCCAGGAGTGCAAGCAGGTGCAACAGCGACAGCTAACGCCAACGCCGTGGTCCGTTATGCTAAACCGGAAATTACGAAGAATTACTACTATCACGTGGCACCGGAGGAAACGAAAACTCACGCCGATGTCAACACGCTGACCATCACGCCCCGCAAACATTACAAGGTCATTTTCATCAAGGCCCCGTCTGACAGTGCCAATGCCGATACTACAGCTAAGGCTGCCAGTAAAACTGAAGAAAAGACATTTGTATACGTGTTGGTTAACAACAAGGCCAAGGCAACCGGTAATAGTGATGCTAAGACGGACTCGTTTGTATCCGGCAAGCCAGAAGTATACTTTGTCAAGTACGAGAACAAGAACGCTGGAGCTACTGCTATTGCTAATGCCCGCGCCACTGCCGGTAGTGATGGTACCTTCAGTAGTGCTAATGCTAATGCTGACGCTGGTTCCGGATTCAATGGAAATACAGGCGGTAGCGGTGCAGGTGCAAACGCTAATGCAGCAGCAGGATATGATGGTGATTTCGGCCGAACGGGATCGTATGCTAATGCTGGTGCCAGTGCCGGTGCGGCTGCGCAGAATGGCGGGTTTGGAAATGGTCCTGCCTTCAATGGAGGTGCTTCGGCTGGTGCTACTGCTGGCGCCAATAGTGGCCGCTTCTTCTAAGTGCTTATAATATCTTAGTGCTCTGTATATGTCTTACGCATCTATTAATCTATTCCAAAGCGCCCACCATCAGTTTTAATTGGTGTTCTGTGAAACAATTTAGTTATGCAGTAGCATGGTTGCGAATCAGGCATTTTGCGTACCAAGTACATTCACCACTGATTCCTCATGTACCTTGTCTGGTGAACTCTTTAAACTACGTTAACAATATAAGCAATTAGGATAGATTTATTTTCCCTGGTATTGCTAAAGCTATCAAAAAATAATAAATAAATCTCACGTTACAGCAGTGCAACAAACGTTGTTGGCGGATTGTGAGAAAAGATGCATCCAGCAGGAGAGTGTTTTCACTAAAACTATAGTTTATGTGTACAATAAGAAGCCAACTTTTAACTTTACGATAGGCTCACATGCTTACATAACCGTTGCGGCTTGTGGATATTGTATCGTAATGGATTGTAATAAAAATATATTTTGGTTCAAAAACAACTCATCCTCAGACTTTGCTTAATTGGTTCTTTTTTAATGAATGTTGTTGGGAATATGCACTTCATAAAGAAACTATAACAAAGATAACCTGTAATGCTTGCTTTTGAGATGTATTTACTATCGTTTATTACCTTGGAATGGTAGGGTAACTCTTGCTCACTTTTAGTGTATATACCATCGTTGAAGTCATCTTGAGACATCACTTTCAGTAGGGTGACACTTGGTGCTCTTCAAATAAAGAACGCAAATTGCAGACTGGAACTTCACGATGGCATGGACCCTATATCTTAAGAGAGAAGGAATTCATGAATCCTCTGAGCAGTAACGGATCATGAATCTTTTAAAAATAGAGATTCCTATTCATTCATTCAGTTCAAAGATTCATACATCGATCATGCATCTGAATCAGATTCACCCCACACGAATCAAAACTATTGCATAATTTGCACCTGAGCAAACACGTGGCAATATTTGAAACTGTGCAAAATACTGATGATCTTATTTTTGGGGATTTTAAACATTGCACACACATTCCTGGCATTCCACTTTGATAGTTCTTCTGTAAGTCTGTAGGAACACACTTGTTTAGTTAGGATACAGTTTTTTTTTTCGGAGTTTTGACCTAATTAAGTTCGTTTGGTATTGTCCTTGACCTATTTTGACTGTTTCGCCAATTTCGTTCGTGGTTATGTTAGAATTAGAAGATTAGGTTAGAATTGGTTAATGTAGGGCTTCTTTGATTTTCAATATTTTGTTTAATAAACTTAAGGTTTTATGGTTGTCGGGCGAAAAGAGATTACGGCGTTAAGAACTTTATGTTTAGATAGTTGTACATCTAGATGATCGTTATTAAAATCACCTCAGACAAATAAGGTGTGTCTGATATTAAATAAAAGATATTAGCAAAATCTGTGTTTAACTTAAGAGTGAACTCTTACATTTACATAGGCAAACTGCTTTTTTTGTCGAGGTGTTGTTTTCGAACTTGTTTTCTCGTCTGCTCTGCTCGATCGGTCATGCTAAGTGATCTTCATAAAAATCCCCCTCCTGCCATCACTATCACGCACCGACCAAACAGCCGAAGCAATGCTGCGTTGCTATTCGATTAGTGATGATACAATCAGTGATGCCCAAGATTTCAGGGGAAGGGGTATAGATCAACTGGACAGCAAAAAAAAGAAGAGGATAAACACACATACACACAGCTCTCACTGGTTCAAAAGTTCCGATTTTGGGCAGATCTAATATCAGAAGTTCATCGGTGATTGGAAATGGAGTAATAAAAAAAATTAGAAAAAATATAATATCAAGATATTCAAGCATTGAGAAGTACCACCCTTCCACGCCAATGCCGCACTTAATAACGGGCAAACCTTTGCGTATGGATTTCGGAAATTTCTAACTAGATTTACATCCCCACCGAAGCATCACTGCTCCACAGACAACGAATGGCATCCTATATCTGTCCGTATATCTGTCGCGTTAATCGCTTAGCACGCCCGGCTTACAAGACGAGTAGGCGAGAAGGAAGATAAGCGCACCGCAGCAAAGAAACTTTTTTGATATTCGCTGAATTAATAAACCGCAGCCAAAACTAGCTAGACAATGCTAGATGAGACAAAACTGTTGTCTAATATTGAGCATCTGCTATTGATACGGTGTATATATATAAGGCCGTAGGACCTACCGCTGGTTCAGTAAAGTTCGGCGTTTCAACGAGCACACCCGCTCAAAGAGTTACATCGAACGGTTCAACAACACAAAAATGCGTTTTTTTGTGGTGAGTTTCATTGTTTTGATCCTCGTGTAGCGTTAAGGTTCACAAGTTACAGGTGATATCGGGTGGCCACGTTAGATCGAGAAGATCAGTAGATAAGTTACACGAGTGCTACTCTGTCCGGTCACCTATCAACCATTTCTCACACAATGGATGTACAACAATCAAAACGCGTTCGGACATAAATATTCCGGGGAGTGGCAGTCATCCTGCATCTTCGTAATATAGCATCCTACGTGGAGTACTTTTTGGATTCCAGAAAAAAAAAAGCAAAAAAGATATCTTACTACTCAGTGGCTATCTAGATTACAAGTGTTGCACGATATGTTGCAAGTATTCCAATGAACTAATGTTTACTTTTTTTTCAATATTCTCCAATACTCCCTTATTATAGATTTTTGCTGCCTGTTTGGCTGTCGCTTCCGCTGATATTGGATTGAAGCTGCGCCAGGCCGCAGCTGCTGGTGCTGCAAGCAGTTATGACGTTGGACAACAGTCCGTATCTGTGGACTATGCGCCGGCAGTGTTCGAAGACTCCGTCGTTGGTGGTGCCGATTTAGGCAGTGCACGGTCTTCTGGATTCAGTGCTGCCGGTGCTTCTGCTGGTGCTTCTGCCGGTGCTGGCAGTGCCGAGTACGATGCCGGTTACCAGGCGGGACTTCTTGCCGCTTCCGCCGGTGCCTCTGCGAATGCTAATGCAGATGCCGGTGCAGGTGCCGTCGATGCCCGCTTCGGTGCCTCCGGTGCGTTCTCTGGTGCTTCGGCTAGCAGCAACAGTTTCGCCAGCGGTTCCGCCACTGGTTCATCCGCTGGTGCTTCCGCCTCGGCCGCTGCCCAGACCCAGGTCCGCTATGCTGCGCCAGTAATCTACAAGAACTTCTACTACCACGTGGCACCCGAGGAGCCGAAGGCGGCCGCCGGAGCCAACACGCTGACCATCACGCCCCGCAAACACTACAAGATCATCTTCATCAAGGCCCCGTCCGCTAGTGCCGAGGCCGGTGCATCTGCCCAGGCTGCCAGCAAAACCGAGGAGAAGACGATCGTCTACGTCCTCGTCAACAAGCCTGCCCAGGCGAAGGCCGGTTCGCTTGCGGACGCCAGCTCGTACTCTTCCGGCAAGCCGGAGGTGTACTTTGTCAAGTACCAGGGCAAGGATGCACAGGCCACTGCCAACGCTGATGCCAGTGCATTCAGTGGTGCCTCCGCCGATGCATTCAGCGGTGCTACCGCTGGTGCCAATGCTTTCGGTTCCGCTGCTGGTGGCGCCAATGCTTTCGGTTCCGCTGCCGGTGGTGCCGGATTCGGCACCAACTTTGACGGTTCTGCCGGTTCGTTTGCAGGTGCATCTAGCGCTGCCAGTGCGGGTGCGGGCGGTAATGACTACGATTTCAACGTGCGTTCCGGCAGCCAGTCGGCCGCGTCTGCCGGCAGTGCTGCAGGATTCAACGCTGCATCTGCCGGTGCGGGTGCCGCATCCTCGTACGACGGACTCGGTCTTGGTGCTGATGCAGGCGCTGGCGCTGTTAACACTGTTGTCTACTAAAGCTCCGAAACGTACCGCGGCAAAAGAGCCAACCACCAACTCAACCCAAAGCGCTAGTGTTTGTCTTGAGACAGTGCACAACAAAGACTGTAGAGATACACGAAATACCCAGCAGCGAAGCGATGAGATTACGTACTAATCAGGTCAATTGCACGTGCAGCGGCCAAACACCCATCCTCATACGAATGGAAAGGAAAACAAAATTGAGCGTACCTTACCGATACGATACTGTATTCAAACCATCACAGGCGTCTTCAACGATCTGCATAGTTATCCTTTCGCACTTTGCACATTCCTTCGCTTCCGCCTCAAGCAATTAATCCTGTTTTTATTTGTTTCCAAACTAAGCTCAATAAAAAAATGTATACAATTATGAAAGTATTCCTGCATTATGATTGATTGTGCAAAGAAAAGCGACATCCCTATGCGTACCAGGGTATCTCACCACATCATGCAAAAACAAAACCACACACAGTACAAGATAGATCTCATGGATTACGTAATCTTTTTAGCAGGCAAACGAACGATCTGTACGATGGCATGTGGATGATCCGATTGAAAGCAGAATAAGGTGCACGCCCGATCACGGTATATATCATGATTAACGCGTCTCCCGGTGGATGACCTTGATCTATGAGAATCCGACTGGCCGGACGGCAAAAGGCAATTCCGAAACAGGTCTGACAGGTACCGGTCGAAAGCCAACATTTGGAAGATCCACGGTCAAGTTTTTGTTTTCGTATATTGTCAACCCTATCTTCCCACCGGTGTCCGGTCCTGTAGATATGCCATGCAGAAGCGCAGGTATTGTAACATCATCATTAGCATACACTTCATTATTAGTCTTAAGGTTTAAAATTTCCAATGAATCAGGTGCAGGCACTAGGCTCGAATCTTGCAGCGAAACCAAACGTGTTTCTGATATTGCAAATGATGCTATTACACATATTTGTTTAGTTACCAAAGGTTAACCTAATAGATATTTATTCTTCATCTTATTGGCATAATGACACACTAGATCAGACTGGCTTTATAATGGCTTACTAGACCTGATTTGGAACAACATAACACGGATGAGTCTAACAAGTTGCTACGTCGAGTCGCTTCATATCGAGAGATTCAATCTGCACCAGATACCGTGGCATATTTGCATCTTCAATATTGCAAGTTTCAACACATGATGTGATGGAATCTTCGAGCTACTATTGTTTTAACAATATTTTTATATCTTTATCTTTTAGTAATATCATGTTTACTAATACAATATGTTTTCTTGATGATGAATGTAATGGAGCTTTCTTTCGGACATGTCACAGCACCATAATCTGTTTACGTCCAGCATAAAAAAAAGTTCTAACAATTCGGTTCCGTTTATTTGTATTTCTAGTTCCATACTTAGCAAATCTTTCACATCTCACAAAATCAACAATTAAAATCTACTGGTGATATTAACGAGGCACATCCATGTTAACGATAACATTTTGATTTTTTGTTTGTTTTAGATATATTTCAGTATAAAAAAACAGAGCGTGTCGTGCGATTATTGCGTAAACAGTAACACTACTCGCGCGGAACTCTCCCTAAAATGTTGATCTGCAGTAACAATAAATTAATTATAAAAACAAAAAAAAAACAACAATTGAACATATAAATTAATGTATTTATAAAAAAAAGCAAACAAACGGAGAACGGATTCAATCAGAGGCACATGTTTCAGTTAACGTTTTAGAATCCGATGAAGGCCGTTCTGCTGTCCTTGCATTCTTTTACATTTGCCTACCGTAGAGGCAATCGTCTCTCTACACATACTGGAACTTATTACGTTTTTTTGTTTCATTATAATTATTTTTATGAATTCTTCGTACATCTAAACTCTTTTCTCGAGGCGTTAAAAATCGAATACCTTTCCATCAAATCAATTGCTAGCCTCAATAAGTGTGAAACAATGGAGGGTGTGCTGGGGGCTGGACACAGTTTGCAGACGCAGCGCGCAAAGAACTATACAGGCCTCTTTTACTTTGCTGGAAGACAATAAATTGGTACATTGATAATCTATCTGGTGTCCATTCCTCTAGTTTGGAATATTTTGCTGTTTTTTCCCCTGTCTTTTCACCATACTTGTAGACGATTAATTTGTCTAATTTAAATTTCATTACATAAGCACATGTTCGGCTGCATTTGTGCTGTAAAAAAAACTATTTACATTTGCATAGTTCACGTAACATTGACCGGAATGATTATTGGAATAAGATATAATAGACACCTTCACGAACGGTATGTTTTTTTTAGGGAGATAGAGATAGAGAATAAAAACAAAGAACAGAGAGCAACAAAAAAAAGTTGATCTCGGCAGCAAAATATGAAGCATGAACAAAAAAAGAGCTTTCATTACTGACTTACAAAAAAAAAACAAATCTATGTAATATCGTACAAAAGGCTGAATTTCTATTAAATTGCCGTGCAGAAAAGAAACACATGCATCATACTTTCAGGGCGATTTTGCAACAACGTTTCGATTAAAACACTTTTTGCATTATTAAAAATGTTAAGCAGTAAAAAAATGCACCTCCGATTTGCATATTATGACTAGAATTTAATTACAAACATTACGGTGAAGCGTGTTTTGCACAATTTCAGCAGCACTGGAGGAAGCACAAATGGTTCATTGATCACGTTCATGTGTGGCAAATTGTGGCAAGGGGGGCAAAAAAAGAAGAAACAAGTATGAAATGGGAAACATAAATAGCGTATCAAACAGTATCCACTAACACTAGACGGCACTTCAGGTGCTTCCGTTCGTAGCCGGTCCAATCATTGCTAATTTTACACACTTCCACCATTGTATTATTGCATTAGCAATAGCGATGCGCCTATCCTGGAACTTTCGTTTAGTGAACGTAAGGGAATGACGGTGGTTCACCGGTTTTCCTCTATTCTTTCCTCCGTCGCAGCAGACGCGGCCGACGTTTTGTCTGGTTGGTATTTTTGTTTGGCTCCATTAGGCTGCTGGTATGTCGTAGATTTGTCGGTATTATTTTTTACCAGCACGGACCGTACCTTGCGCAACAGTGGAAAACTACCTGGCTGTACGGATGAACCATCCCCGTACAGTGCATTGTCCGCACAGTACGAGCCGAAATCATCCGTGTTGAGGGAAAAGATCATCGCACCACCGAACTCGTGATCCTTGATGTATTTGGCTTTACACTCGAGGCTACGCTCGTCTTCATACGAGATCCATTCGCTGCCGGAATATATGTAGGGCGAACAGCTCTCCACATCGTACACCTGATGGACGTAGATGTTGTACCGGCGGAACCAACATATTTCGGAGTAGGATGCAAATCCAAACAGGCCCACGCGACCATAATTGGACGCCGGGGCGCCAATGCGTGTATTGAACGGATTGACTAGGGTGAACGAGTGGCCGTACGTGGGAAGTCCCAGTATTAATTTACTTTTCTCCAACCCAGCTGATAGCCAGTAGTGTACGGATTCGTTAATGTTTAGCGTGCCCAACAGGGAACGTTCATTTGCTCTCCGATACAGCGGTGCGTTCAATCCTGTATGAGATGAATGTAAAAGCATATGAATTATCAGAAGTACTTTTACTGAAGCACAAACTTTCTGACACGATTAACTTGATAATCTATTCTATGTTTGCTTAACACTTACCTGTTTGTGGTAGATCGGGCGAGTAAAAATGATAATCGTATGTCATCAAGTTTACATAGTCGGCGTAGTTGTTGATTTCCATCACATCGTACGCCATGTAGGCGATCGTTTCCTGTGGCGCAACGGCGACGCTCAGTATGTACGTCCGGTGCTCCCGCTGATATTCGCGCCGTATCTCATGCAGCAGCTGAGAAAAATGCATTCGTCGCTTACCACCATTATCAGGGAATTCCCAATCTAGATCAACACCATCCAGATGATACAGCTCCAACGCTGCTTTAATCGACTGTATAAACTGTTTGCGATTGGCATGGTTCTCTACCATGGCTGCGAACCCACCGACGCTACCACCGCCAATCCAAAGCAAAATGCGTAATGACGGATTAACTCGTTTGAGTTGTTTCGTACGCACTAGGGCTTCCCGTACATAATCATCGATGAAGAGCGTGTTGTTGACGATATCGATTATCCCGATGTTGAGATGCGTGCAAAGGTACGGATCGATATGCTCCGGCTGAAGAATGTGCCGTAGATTATGGCTACGCCCGATAACTCCTGTTCGATGCAGTGCCGGGGTTGTATAATAGCAAACAATTTTTGGACTCGGTGGCTGACCGTTCATTGCTTCCTTCGAGTAGATGTAATTTCCGAACCGGGATGGAAATATTCGCTCACTGTCCAACTCCTTCACTCGCAACGGTTCAGAAGAATTGCTCATGTTTCTATCAGCGCTACGAGTGTCATTCGTCGCACCAAATATATTACCCGGTAGAATGGTTGATCCATTTTTTGCGTAAATACTTTTTACAATTGTTTCCTTATCAGCGCTTTCAAGGGGGGGAGTATCCTGATAGTTTGGAAACAATTCTTGCTGCTGCTGTTTCAGAGTATGGCGTAACGCTTCTTCATATAGTACTAGTCTATTCCGCCAGTGAAGTGATACATCTACAAATAGTTCATATCCGAAAATTAACGACTAAAACATCGCCAAACACGAAAAAGCTGGCAAATAATTAAAGTACTTTTTTTAAATATTACCTATAAGTGCCGGTGGAATAATTAGATTCTGTCGATATATCATAGTCCAGGTTGCGTACACCGTAAGGCTTGACATGCCACAAAGAGCGATAAGCAAACAGCTCTGAATATAGGTATGTTGTCTCCTAGGAAGAAAACAAGAAAGAAGGTAATATATAACACAAACAAGAGACTAAAAATTCATTACAATCTCCGCTCAATATTGTCCTCTCAAACGATGATTTTTTGTTAAAGCAGCAAGAGGCACGTCTAACGCTATATGCTGTTGCGAAACATTTCACATTAATTATAACTGTGCAGGGAATAACTCGCCACGAAATCAATTACCATAATGCACCTTTGGAGGCGTCCCAAAAATTAAACACCACAAATAGGAAACGTAACCAACGGCGAATGAAAAACTTAGCTCAGCGAGTTGGCACTTATCCAGAAGAAGTTCTGAGTGTCGCTTCTGCTTCAAATATCAAAAGCTTCTATTCGCTCAACTTTTTTACTCGGAAAAATCATTAGATAAGTTTAAAGATGGAACTTTTTATGTTATGACACTGTGTGCCTCAATTTAGACAAAAGTTTATCACACATCTATTAAATTACCTTAGCTTCGTATCTTCCTTTAATAACTCGTATTTGCCTTGCTGTTTCGACATTTTCTTCGATGGAGATGTATCGGTTTAAGGTCGATCGTTCTGCTTAAAATATCGCTAGAAAAAGATATTCCGTTCACTGCCTAGGATCTCGTGCTCATAAATAAATGCTTTTCGTTCCAGGAAACGTGTTGTTTAGCTCGGTAGACAGCAGAAGAAGAGACCCGTCGACAATAGCTGCATTTCGTACCATGAATTAAAATGGCTTGTCTAGTTGCAAGTATTTTAAATAGTGATACTTGCTTGATGATACCTTAAAGAACAAAACAGAGATGATTATTGCAGCAGTCGTAAAGAGATAAGGGAAATGTTTTTCAACCCACAATATATACAAGGCGAAGGATAGAAGTATTCTACGCCCTTTTTATAGATTAATGCTCATGCCCTTCGATATGATTATTGTGAATAGCATTACAATGACGATGGAAGATAACAACCGAAAGTTTGTGATGCTGTTTCCTTGGACGTGGGGAGAGATTGAACACATAAGAAATATTGTTGCTTTCTTCTTGATTTCTGCAACAATGTAATCGTTTTATTTATCGGCGTTTTCTAGATATTACTTTACATAAAATACGATTTTACGACACTTAACAAACTTAACACACAAAAGCTTTTACACGCTCATCTTATCCTAGATGCATCACTATCGTAATCTACCATTGCTGAACAAACCTTTTCGCAAACTTTCCACGATATTTCAACTGCGTACATTCGTCACAATTTTGTTCCAAACTGGGCAATGAACATATTATGCTGGTACGCAGCAAAGATTAGATATAGGGGTCCTTTATTAGTTGCACTAGTAGAATACATACACAGCAATGATTGCTAGGATGGGATTCGATTGAAACACTAGAAGAAACACACGTACTTAACAGCAGATCACAAATCATATTACCTAGGTATTGTTGGAAATCGTAGATGCTTGTTTTGACAGAATGTTGTGTCGCTTTTGTTCAAGATATTCCATATTTTGTTACAAGTGTAGGTATGCTTGAGGTTGAGCGTGTGTGTGTAGAAAGAGAGCAGTAGCAAATTATAACTATGGGCTGTGTTGGTCTACTTCATGGACAAACGGAACGAATTCCTAATTGCAAAAGTAGATATTGGACTAATTACAATCATAATCGTTGTTTTAAGCAGGAGCAAACATTTTTAAAAGCTGCCAAATACGACCCAAAACGCTTTTAAATTACTTTCTCTGGGAATATATGTTTCGATTTGAAGTTGTAGAAATATTTAAACTGACATCATACATTTCGTTGCTAATTTCATGCACGTCTAAACGCAGCTTAAGGTACATTTAGCTGCGGCTCTACTACTGCTACCTCTACATACAACCAAACACCGTTGCGGTGTAACCACGGTATAACGAAGCTGTCGCTAAAGTGACAGCATTATAGACAGCATCGGTGACACTTTTATGACAACCAGCGATAATGCTGATGTGCCACGCCAGAAAGTTACATTGTATTTGACTTGGAGGCAGACCCAAACGCCGGTCTTTCTGGATCTTTTTTTTCGACGGTTCTATTGTGTTCGGAGACATTTGCCCGATTCTGTTTTTGCGTAGTATCTAGTGTATGCTGTGCGGTATACATTGTGCCTTCACGCTCCACAATGGTGAACTGAAGGAGCTGTTCTCGTATGCCGCTTTAAGAATGCATTTGGAACCACGGGTTTCAGAGGGCAGTAATAACAACGAATACCGGGAGTTCGGAGTACACGGGTTCTGATAGAATACGGGCCAGCAATCTAGCGAACTAGGGGAACACAGGTGCTTTGGGCTGCTGGTTGGGCAAATGAGCTTTCCTTTCACCTATCACCTAGCGTAAACGGTAATTAGACCGTAGCGACGCCACCAAACGTGCGTCTTTCTAGTCATCACATAGCGACAAAAGAAACCGAACGAGAGTAAGCCAAATATTGTGGTGGCTGAGCTGCGGTGTTTGCAGTAAATTCGTCCCTAACCAAGAGTTAATTGTTGGATTATAAGATGGATCAAGTAACGAAGCTACGCATGAACCTGGAGAAACAGGAAAGCCTCATAAAGTTGGGCATCCTGACAACAGCGGCTATTCTGTGTATGTTCTTTTCTATCCAAGGAGTCGCTAGATATCCACCTGCAGAACCTATCTTTGAACTGATTTACACGTTCTCTCTTCAGCTTTCTCGACGCGTCTTTTCTCCGTCCTGCGGTTCGAGAGTGTCATCCACGAGTTCGATCCGTACTTTAACTACCGCACCACGAAGCATCTTGCAGAGCAGGGGTTTTATAATTTTCACAACTGGTTTGATGATCGAGCGTGGTACCCGTTGGGCCGCATCATCGGTGGCACTATCTATCCCGGTTTGATGGTCACCTCGGCCGTCCTGTATCGTCTGATGTGGCTGGTGAACATTACCGTCGATATACGGAACGTGTGCGTCTTTTTGGCTCCATTCTTTTCTTCGCTTACCACCATCGTCACGTACCTGCTGACGAAGGAAATTCACAGCAGCGGTGCAGGACTCGTGGCAGGTGCCATGATATCGATTGTGCCTGGATACATTTCGCGTTCAGTTGCTGGATCGTATGATAATGAAGGTATCGCCATATTTTGCATGCTGCTGACTTACTACACCTGGATTAAGGCGGTAAAGACCGGCGCAATACTGTGGGCAACGTTTGCCGCACTGGCTTATTTCTACATGGTATCCTCGTGGGGCGGCTATGTGTTTCTTATCAATCTTATTCCGCTGCACGTACTAGCGCTGATGGCGACAGGACGCTTTACGCATCGGGTTTACATCGCATACAGTACGCTCTACACAATCGGCACGATACTTTCGATGCAGATTTCGTTCGTCGGATTTCAACCGGTGCAAAGCTCGGAGCATATGCTTGCGTTCGGTGTGTTTGGTCTATGTCAGCTACATGCATTCGTCGATTATGTACGGTCTGCCGTACCGAAGGAACACTTCGAAACACTATTCCAAGCCCTCATCGTGACGATAGCGTCCGTGGCCGCACTGACAGGGCTGGCGCTAACCGTGACGGGTAAAATTTCCCCCTGGACCGGACGGTTTTACTCCCTGCTCGATCCGTCCTACGCGAAAAATCACATCCCCATCATCGCGTCCGTATCCGAGCATCAGCCAACGTCTTGGTCGTCGTTTTATTTCGACCTGCAAATACTAGTGTTTCTGTTTCCGGCTGGACTGTACTTCTGTTTTTCCAAGCTATCAGACGCAAACATCTTCATCATCCTGTACGGAGTGACTAGCATCTACTTTGCGGGCGTTATGGTGCGTCTGATGCTGGTACTTGCACCAGTGATGTGCATTCTGTCCGGCATTGCCATCTCGCATCTGCTGACTAAGTACATCCGCAACATGGACGCGGGTGGAGCCGGTATTGCTACCGTCACGGAGGGCAGCAATCGTAAGACGAAAGCGCGTTACGAGCAGCAGTCGTCGGTGAAAAATGAGGTTGCAATTGGCTTTGTACTGCTTGTCACCTTCCTGCTCATCACGTACACGTTCCACTGCACCTGGGTTACGTCCGAGGCATACAGTTCGCCTAGCATTGTGCTGAGTGCCCGCTCGCAAGACGGTGGAAGAATTATTTTTGACGATTTCCGTGAGGCGTACTATTGGCTGAAGATGAATACACCTGAGGTATGTATATTTATGGCAAAAAACGCAACAAACTCTTCTGAAGTTGCAAAGTAATTCTTTTCTTTCTATCGGAGTTGTAAACATGAAACTTGTATAGCTACCTTCGACAACTGAAGAGAAATCATAGTGTTAGCTATATTATATTAGTTTATGAATCATAATTATTGGAAGAAGAGGATCTATCTGAAGAGAGATCCCCGAATAAGGGTTAGGAATTCATGTTCCTATGCAATTTCGAGTGTGATGTAAGTTTTCTTCAACGAATTCTCGATAGATTGAACATAAATACTTATGCAACGCAGTGGATAGTAACATAGTTCCAAGTCTTGATGAAAACAGTTTAAGTTTGAGTTTTATCATAACGTGGAGACAGTTGAGATTGCAACATTGCCAAAATCCTGTATTAACGTATAATGATTAAACAATGATTTTTAGCACTTTGATCGCTGATGGAGCATTTTGTTCCTGTATTCTGTGTGTTCCATATGTAAGATATTCAACTGTGTATTCTTAATGATTTACTCTTAATATATAGGACGCACGTGTAATGTCTTGGTGGGATTACGGCTACCAAATAACGGCAATGGCAAACCGTACCATACTTGTGGACAATAATACTTGGAACAATACTCACATTTCTCGCGTGGGTCAAGCAATGGCATCAACCGAAGAAAAAGCGTACGAAATAATGAAAGAGCTGGACGTAGACTACGTTCTGGTGATCTTCGGTGGATTAACTGGCTACTCGTCGGATGGTACGTATTACTTTCATAAGTTAAGAGGTACATAATAGCTCATCGATGTGTACATCGTCCAATGTTGTCGTTCACAGATATCAATAAATTCCTTTGGATGGTTCGTATTGGCGGCAGCACGGATCGTGGCGCTCATATTAAGGAGATGGACTACTATGCACCGAGTGGAGACTTTCGAATCGATAAGGAAGGATCGCCCGTTCTCCTTAACTGTTTGATGTATAAAATGTGCTACTATCGCTTCGGTCAGGTATATACGGAGGGTGGGAAAGCGCCCGGGTACGATCGGGTCCGGGGAGCTGAGATTGGGAACAAAGACTTCGAGCTAGATGTGTTGGAGGAAGCATACACGACCGAGCACTGGCTGGTGCGAATTTATAAGGTGAAAGATCTTAGCAATCGTGGCGTTTAAGCGCACCAATGCACCTAATTCTTCGCTTTCTTCAAATCTTTCGATATGTCAACATACTTAACTTTTCACTTTACAAGTTCGTTTCGTCAATACTATATTAAATTTTTTCCAAATACTTCATTTAATAGGCCAAACTTAAATAGGGCAAAACGAACAAATTACATACGTGACCGATTCCAATAATTGTAATTGCAGTGTTTGACCGGATAGAGATATTTGGCATCGTGTTATATTGTTTTTTTATACTTGTTCCATACTTTTTTCTTTATTTACATCTTGGAATTCTTCACGTGATAAAAGCATTTATTTTTATTTTCAATACCAGTGGTTTATATATCCCAAAGTGAACTTTATGTTATCCATAGTCCGAGAATGCTGTCCATTTCAATCCCTTCCAAAACCAGAAACAACCTTAAAGCGCACACGGTTAGCATCCGACCATAAAGGAGTTTCCCCACATACAACAGTAAATTGACCATGGCAATGATGAGGATAATTGAAGATTTCTGAGGAAATCATTCCACACACACAAACACACAAAACGCACGAGAGAGCAATAGGTAAAGTGAAACACACTCACAATACTGCCACTCAAGAAATCAAAATATCCTTTCAAAAATTTAAAGCAAATAAACATATGAATAATTAAATTTTACTATAAGCTTTGCGTTATGTTATGACTTTTTTCGATAAGGATAAGAATTGCACATATGGATGGAGAATAACAAGATATACATTTACTATGTATCGTTAATCGCACAACAAAACAAAACAAACAAAACAACAAATTTGTTTGAATTTTTGTTTGAACAAAAAAATTCAACGCTCGAAGTTTTGTTCGAGAACATGCGACAGTCGTTATTGAAGCTAATAGTCGTAACAACAACGTAATAACAATTGCAATTCGTAAAGTGTATCCTTATCATATGATTATCCTAAAAACCATTTTCAAATTGCGCCGTGTGTAAGTGAGCATTAACATTCCATTGAAATCGCAAAGTTGGGCGATTGTGCTAAGGGTTGGATAAATGTTCATTGGTCAGGGCAAATCATTTTCGCTCGCCTGTCAACAATGTCATCTGCATTTGTGTAGATGTCAAAACGTGCACCTGCATCTTATCGTCTTTTTGTCAAAATATGTGTTGATCAAAACAACTTTGTAGAAAAGTTTTTGTGTAAAATTGATCAGCTGAAATATAATATCTCCGCAACAGTGTCAATTCTGGAGTGTTTGTTGTGTGTTGTGCATTATATTCGAAAACAAAACTAAAGAACATAAACATTTCTAGTACCCGTGCGACTAAACGTATGATTGTCATAGCAGTAGGCATTTTTTTCAACATATCATAATTCATGATCTGCATTTGATCGTTTCCTTTTCGCTTTAGCAACGAAAAAGATATACAAACACCCAGCGGTCTGAATGGTGTTCGCATAAGAAGATGCGCAATAGATAAAAGTAAGCTCACAAGTCTTAAATGAGCAATAGTGACCGGAACAACAGCATATTATAATCATGTTTATGTAATTTATGTTGATATACGATACTGTCGTCGGGCACACGTACACGCAGCGAAATTCAGATAAAGCCTTGCCAGATATTCACTACAGCCTGCCTTTGTTCTGCCTTCGACGCCTTGCAACCGGGTCTCACGTTGGGATGCGAACGAATCTATTACTGGGGAACGCAACAAGCAGCTAGAACGGGAAAGCACGAGACGGACGAGAAACGACCATGAACGCAGGCAAGAGATAGAACAAACAAGAAAAAGAACCAACGAACGTTTGACCGAAGGGCAAGCAGTGCATTTTGATAAGCCAAATACAAAACACCCACAGCTTAAAAGTGGGGTTTCGGGGTTTTAAAAACGTTCCTTTCGGTGACTGCTCTCCGTGCGCAGCAAAAGTTCCTGTGAGAGGCCAACAAGTATCTCAAGCATCAAACAAAAAACCCTTAAGGGTGGAACAGCTGATTCACGCCAATCCCTAACGCGCAACATCAATGAAATCAACATGAGCTCCTGCTAAAGGTCGTGACCACCAATCAAACAAACAACTTCTCCGGGTAATACAAGTAAACCGCCGAGAATTTGCAACACAGTAAGAACAAAACTTTAGCTGTGCCGTTTGTGTCCTATTACCAGCTGGATCACTGTACGCTCTATCAACACACACCCCTCATCAACCGTTGTGCAGTTCAGCAGCAAAACACATACGCACACACACACACCATGGTGGAACCCATGTTTGATTATCAATTCCGACACATTTTGATAGGAGACAGCACGGTCGGGAAGTCGTCGCTACTAAAATATTTTACCGATGGCAAATTTGCAGAGGTAAGTATCCAGACGCATGTTAATTAATGTTTAGTTTTCTTTGGCATTAGTTTTAGGTTCGTGTCTTGTGTCCCATTTCACCAAAATGTATTGCCTAGCAAATAGAAAATCATTTCTACAGGGTATTAAAGCGACCTCCTGGGAGCTATTTGTTGTTAGCTCTTCGATCTGAATTGCATCTCGGTTATGGATTACATGTTTATTTATCTCCCTAATGACAATTTGATAGAGAATTTCATACATAATCTACGTGTTATTCTAGCCATATTGATAAAACCTCACTCCAATGTGACGTCAATTGGCAAAGTGAGAATACAAACCCTCCTGAAGATCCTGATCGCAATCTGCTTGGAAACTTTGATAAAGTCTTCCTTAGGACGATCTTTGAATTTTGTCTTGTGAATGTTTAATCTATATGACCCCGCCTTCTTTAGCATTAAATTTCTTGCATCTCCATACTGTGTGTTATATCTCTTTTGTACGTACAATATAAAAATAAGAATGTGTATGTTGTTCAACCAAATTGCTAAAGCTGCTGAGCTAATAACGTTTAATTTCCCTCATTGTAGCTTTCCGATCCAACGGTAGGAGTCGACTTCTTTGCCCACCTGATAGAGGTAATGGACGGTACGCGGATCAAGCTGCAGCTGTGGGATACGGCCGGCCAGGAGCGTTTTCGTTCAATCACCAAATCATACTATCGTAATTCCGTCGGCGTGCTGCTCGTGTACGACATTACCAATCACGCCAGCTTCGAACACATCCCGCTCTGGATGATGGAAGCGAAACGGCACATCGAACCTCACCGGCCGGTATTTGCGCTGGTCGGTTGCAAGCTGGATCTGGTCACAAGCGGTGCCCAGCAGCGTGAAGTTAGCATCGAAGAGGCGCGCGCCTTCGCCGAACAGCATGGTTTGATATTCGTTGAAACGTCCGCCCGGTCCGGGGTGAATGTGCGGGAAGCGTTCAAGCTCGTTACGCAGGAGGTGTACAACAGGATTAAGAATGGTGAATATAAGGTCGAGGACGGATGGGACGGCATTAAGAAGGGTTTCATGCGGCCAAACAATCTGGACTTTAATCTAGTGGTGGCTGAATCCGCACGGAGTAGTTGCTGTTAGAAGTTGTGCGCCTAAACGATGGGACAGCTATGCCGATGCATCATACCTACACGCGCGTCTTTAGCATGCGGTATCGAAATACGGTGGTGTTCGTTCAAATGAGGGAAAAGCGCTAGGTTTTAGAAAGCATCCTTTTCGTCTTGCGAGCACCCGGTACAAGCAGGTCCTCAATGTGTGTTTATTTAGTTGTGTAACTCGGGCAATTATTCTGCTGTTTGTGGGGGTAGTGTAAAGTGTAACGCTTTCCATCAAACTGTTTTTATTTTCGATAGAAAAATTCGTTTTACAAACATTCTCTTCTCACAGGTCACCGAAATTGTGCTTCAGATAAGGTTTTTTGTTTTTTAGTTTTCCTGTTATTTAACACAATTTTCAAAGCTGGCAAGAGAAGGAGACAACCGTTATAGTCCTGAATGCGAATTTCATTCTGCTACGTAATTGTATGTTTCTTTGTTTTTTAATCGACAGTAACAGAAACTGTCTCGTAAATGAGTATAAAGTTAGGTTGGCTGGTATTTCAGAAGATAATCCTATATAGGCATAACAGGTACCAGGCTTAGCGTTTCATGAGGGATAAGGTGCTCACAGAGAAGGAAAAAAAGAAACAACCGTTTTCATGTGATATTATTTGTGTACATTTTTTGTGGGGATTGTGTGTATGTATTTTGTGTAGGTATGTGCGTATGCAGACGTGTCCCCCCACGGTAGGCAAGTAGAGGCATTCGTAATGCCCAACAGTGCATACGTATTCTGCACTAATAGTTGCAGTTACACCGTAATGTATACATTTTCATACACAAAAAACAACATATGAGTAATAAAAATACAATGTTCTTGGTGATCTGTTTTAGAGAGCTAAACTGTAATAGAATTCAATTAAACAAATGTTAGTGTAAAAAACTAAATCAAAACAAAACCAGCAAACCAAAAAAATGTCAAAAGCAGATAATAAGGAATTAATTGAATGCAGTAACAAAAAAAATCATTTTGTGTTTACTGTAAGTGTTTCTTCCTTAATGGAAAAACAACCCGTATGTACAGAAAAACATTCAGCTATATTCTTCAGCAGTTCAATTTTTTCTAGACAGCCGACTAAAAATGCATGCGTTACGTTACAAGCATATTAAACCGTCAGCATATCGGCTATTTTAAGCGCGATTATACGATCAACTAATATACACTGAGCACTTTCCTTACGTTTTATACTTTTAACGGGGAACATATACAACAAACTAAGGCACTACATAGTTTGAAGGAAAAAAAAACAACTTACACACATAAGCTCTTTAACCATATGAACCAAATGAATAAAGGTGTATAAATTTGTCTTTGAAGTACTGTTGGGTGTATCTGAACTAAGATTTATGAATCTGGATGGATCTTTGAACAGTGTGCATGACTCTGTGTGAATATTTATTCTGAAGATATTGATTCCTCAAACATTGATTAATGTCACGAATCTACGTTATCTACGAATTACAAACTAGAATATTTGCTCACGATGCTACAATTTTCCTTGAAGCTTTGAGGACTCATGCATTATTTTTAAAGTCTCATGGTTTGAATCTCTCTAATCAAAAAAAAAATCTATCGCATGAAGATAAACATCTTTCCAAAGTTCAAGTTTTCTCGTTGTCCCCGTCGTTATCAGATTAAAGCATTGTAGCGACTTAATACTACTTATCAGTACAGTTAGTTAGAGTAACATGGGAATTCATTGTATCTTCCAGAAGGAAAACATTTATTTCAATTTATTTAATAAACATCCGAATGGAGTTTGTTTTATTTTACTGTTTTATACCATCCCATCACAATATTATAGATCAAGTAACAAAAATAATATTCCCGTATATAAAGGCACGATGTGAATTAATTGCAAATTTTTCTACATTATCAGCACCAGTATGAGAGCTTTCAGGTTACTTTCGGCGTAAGATTTGTGTCAGTCAATGATTTGCATACGCATTTCATTAGTTAAAAATGCTACTACAGTATTAAGGACTGTTTTCTGTACTGCAACGTTGCCCGTCAACAAGGGTAGAATAGTCAGAAGATCGGTAGGATTAAATTCAGACAACGCGTCGACTATCCGCTGCTTTAGCTGCTCCTGCTCTTGCACCGAGAGATCGTGTTGTATGATGTGGCTTACAGGTTTGAACTGATTACTCGTCATACCGTAAGCGACCAGGCCACCGACGGTACCACCGATTAAGAGCCCTACAGGACCTGCCACCAAACCACCGAGAAACGTGGACGTCCCAGCGATGGTCGCACCTTTGGCACTACTTTTGAGCGTAACGCGCATCGAATGTTTGTCGGTAACAATGGCCACAGCATTCAGCAATTCTCGCGTGTTGATTGGCATGATGTTTGAACTATGCTCTCTGCTGGCCGTCCTGCAAATGTATTAATATGTACCGAAGAAAAGGCATTCGAATGTAGAATTCATAGACAAAACTCTTACCCCGTGAGAAATCTTGCATGAAACGTAGCTAGCTGGGAAAACCTAATCGATAAGCGAACTTACATCAAATTGATTATGTCTTTTTCCTTTATTTACCTTTTGTGTATTATGTTCGCTCCACGATTCTGTCTAATATGGTCAAGGTAAGGGAGGTATTATCATTGAGCATCGCCGTATACGCTTCATAACTTGGCAGAAGTGAATGAACTTCAAGGACCATAAAGGCTCATTTACACGAAGTGCGAACTTCTATTGAAGTGGTCGTTCCACACACAAAATTACGAACAAATTGCTCTTTGAGTTTTTTTTCTTTTTAATTTTTTGTGTTTTTTAATGATAATTGTCAAAGATATGAACAGTTGAAGAAATCATAAAATGAAATATTACGTTTTACGAAATCACGTCAAAAATGATATAACTTAAACAAACATGATCATGAACATAATGAATTTAACAAAATGATATATCATTTAGAAATGTAAATTTTATGTAAATTGTATAAATTTGTAATAAAATCCGGTGCCATACAATTGGAAAAAGAAATTGTTAGATCTTTTACTCAGAATACCGTTCTTTATAGCACGGAAAAATGAACACCAAAATGAACACATTACGGAGCACATTGATGAGCGAAAACTTCGCCACATGATTTCGCCACATTATTCCACGAAGGTGTACGAAGTGGGTACGAAGCCAAAGCTACAACCCAGCGGTCAAAATCTTCGTTAAGCGGGCTTCACAGAGGCTTCAGTTGGTCCAAGTGAAGCCTCTGTGAAGCCCGCTTAACGAAGAGCTTTTTTGTGCATGTATTGGTGTGCAGCGCGGTATCCGCTTAGGTATGGGTGCGTTATTTGCTTGCATATTGGGATTATGTCATCATATCGTAGGACAAAAAGTAATTTTTTAAATAATTTATTATTGCTTTTATTTACATATTTTTCACTTGCACTTTTCTTGGTTACAGATATGGTGTTATGCGTAGGCCTGGAAATAAAACAAAGTTTCAATTAATAAATAAATCTTTAAATTTTGTATAAAACATACAAAAGTACACACTTACCATGCTTAATTTTTTGTCCTTTCCGCTTCATTCTTCTTGGACAGTGTTCATGGTCTTGTCCTTCGTGCCAATCACTTTACAATAACAAAAAATACCTACACCGATAAAAGAAAGATGTAAATTAGATGAATTAGTCCAAATGTATTGAATTTAATTACTTACCAAAATCCCGCGGTAGCCATAATATATTTTCAGCGTCAACTTGTCTTGACGCCGCGTTGGTCAACTTTCCACAACTTTTCTCAATGTTTCCTTTCCGATTTCAGTGGCATAACTCTCAGTCACTTGGCGGTAGTTGGCTCTTCCGATTGGGTGCCATTTTTGATTGTTTTTAATGGTTTTATACACCATTTTTGTTCTATTCTCACAAGACACCTTTCCACGTCGAAGCAAAACAAACTATGGCTACTACGGAAAGTCGGTCCTGTCAAAATGATTTTTACACACACATGGATAATTCCATAAGCTCAACGTGTACATACACATCGCGGACGGTGCGAAACTTTCGTAAAGTTCGGAAAGAGCGAGTCAAGAACATGCTTGACGAACAAAAAAACGGAGATAGCATGTGTCGATGCGTAAAAGTATAGGCCAACGAGGGTTGGAAGTGGGTGAAACGCAGAGAAACGAGTAAAAGCTTGACCGCTGGGAATGTGGCGAAAATTTCAAATGTGGGCTTTTTGGTTAAAGATTTTAAATTTAAATTGTTTTGAATAAATTGTACAATGTGCATTAAGAAAACGAAGCGGCTTTAATTTTACTTGAGAGATTTTTAATACCAATAGTAACACAACTTGAACGAGATAATATTAAAACCTTCAAAAATCGATGTCCTAATACATTAAATTATTTTCCTACAACGAATAATGTTCTAAATAAATCACTTCTAAGCACTGGTCCTCTGAGCTCAAAAGACATTGTTTAGATAGTAAGGTACTGGTTTGTTTTTGTTAAAATAAACGGTAATACTTCTTCATTAAAAAGTTGTCAGACAGGCAAAACATTTTTTGAAAAATTGTTTATTAATACAGTAAATTAAAGTGTTTCATCAATTGATTTGTTAACAGCCCACTTGCACAACATTATTTCCACAACTATGCAATGTCCCGTCCCGTTCGGTTACACTTAGCCTGTGATATAGTCGCTTGATGTTGAATGGCAGTGTATCCATCGTGGCGCAATTTCGTACGCTTAACTGAGCAGAATGAAAGGCCAATGGGGAACGATTATTTTTGCGCTCAGTATGTTGTAAATGTGCGAAAAAAAAATCAATCAATATAGATTCTATACCCTACATCATCATGGCATACGCATACGTCCTCAGGAAGGAATATAGAACAATGCGGAAAATAGGCACTATTTGTCGTCCCCGCTCGGAGTCCTGTGTGGTCAACGTGGATGGATGGATGCAAAGTTAAGGTACAAACTTGCGCTCGTGCGTATCATGCAGCTGTAAATAGGATGCAATCAAGCTGACGACGGTGCCGATATCTGCATCGGACGATACCGAGGAGATATGTAGATTTGCGGATAAGTCTCGAATCAGGAATATGTTTCCAGAAGGCAGAAAGGGGGATGGATGGGTAGCTAGAGGTTTAAGAGACGGTTGGTAATGTACGTCGTTGGCAGCTCGATTAACGACTGTCGAGTTTCGATGCGAGCAAGAAAGTTAAAAATTAACAACATAAACCCATTTCCCGACGCATTCGGGATTCGTAGGCGTGTCCTTTGGTTTCCGTGATCCCGAGAAAAGGGACTTACTGCTTGGGCAGTAAGGCCCCCGTTCGGAAAAGGTGGATGCTGCCGATGCTATGTAAGCATAGCCTCGATCCCAACACATACCAAACACAATGTTGCGGAGGTGTATTTTTTCTCTCCCCCCCGTTCCACCGTTATCTTGCTCGGGTGGAACAAAATGTTAAACAAAATCATGTAGATCGCCCAACAGCTGCAGTGGAATGCCACATGCAACAAATAAAATAGTTTGAAATAAGGAAAACGTGGAAATAATATAAATTTTTTTCTTACACACTATGTAACGTTAAACATAGACCGTAACGTTAGTCATCGAATGTTTTTTTTAGAGTGACTTTTTCCAAAACCCCATCCTCGAGCCCGAGTTTTTGCCGGTTGACGAACTTTGAATGTCTCCGTGCAGAGAGCAAAGAAACATTACGGATGAACTACGGCAAACACAAGCGAAACACAAGCAAACAAATTCGGTTTACCATTCAATTTAACGGTGGCTGCGAGTGTTGCCGCCCAAGCGAAAAATAATCCTACGACTATCAATGCTATCTTTCATCGTTTCATTTCTTTGTTTATGCTGTAGATATGTGTCTCAATTTAAAATTTGCCTCGAAAATAAAACGAAAACTGCTGCGGAGGATGAATTGATCGAGCGCCTGGTGGTGACCATTTTCCGTGGGTGTAAGGTGGTTGCAGAAGTGTAGAATCTCTTCTGCAAGCCCTACAATAAAGGAAAACATGTACATATATATATATATATAAATACACACACACACACGCACACATACTCACACACAAACAAGCGTTTGTTTTAGATAACGATTATTTTATTACCAAATGTGATGCAAATTTCGATTCCTCTTAGTTTTGCTTTATATTAATAAATTATTAGCGTACTGAACTACTACACCGTTGTGGTTAAACAGCCAAAATGGTCATCTATCCTTTGCTTCAATTACAGTCCCAGAGAAACCCGTGTATCTCGATTATTCGCGTATCTCGGGTTTCCTCCAAAACTTCGTTTGCACATCGTATTAAGGGATCGAATGCTTTTTTTCACGTTACGAAACACATTAAACATTGATATTTATACTTTTTTTTCAAGAAGCACAATAACATGTTTTGAAAATTTATTTTTATAATAATGAAATGTTACGTAGTTTTGAAATTTGTAGCTTACCAATTTAATTCTGCATACAAAACTCCGTGAAATGTTCAATTTTTAAATGCTGCGTATTTCTGAATCCGCGTAAGTCGAGCATCGCATAACTCGGGAATTGACTGTATATTGATTGCTAAGCTAATGGTTATTCGTAGTATATGTCGATGACTACATACGAGAAATGTTCCTTTTTACCTAAGTGTATTCATACACTCGTATTCATCCATCACTACTACTACGATTGAAAAACAATAAAACGTCTATTATCGGGGCAACTGCGACCCGGCCGCATACCGCCTAATCCTTTCAGTGGTTAGGCCCTTCAGCTTTGTACGTGCAGTAATTGAAGATGAAGACGACTGGTCAACGTTTTTTAGTATTTTTAGTAATAGAAGTTATTGTTTATTAACATAGATCATTTTCCAGGAAGCGTAGCTTTCTGATCTGTTAATAGAAAATTCTCAAGTTTCTCTTTGGCCAATCGGTTAAACGGTTAAAATTTCAAAACTATTCTACTAGCTGTCATTTTTAACTCACGCATAATCCGCCCATCTGTTAATCAGGTCCCGGATAATCCACGCTCTACTGTACTGCAATCAGAACAAAATAAATTTGATTTACTTATTCAACCGCTCATCCATCGATTCGTATGTTTATTTTAAAAGTGGGTAGCATAAATGCATCAGATTTCCGATATCAAAAAGCCTACAACATGTAAAACAATAGACAACTGGTTAATGTAATAGCGTGAATCGATGAACTATGGCAAAAATGAGGCAACATGTGTAAAAAAGTCATGTACTCTTTAGATCAGGGGTCGGCAAAGTTCGGCCCGCGGGCCAAATCCTGCAAATTATAAATATATCAACTGTGTTATATTTGTCTACTTTTTTCATCAATATTTCATTGGTCATTTTTTATCCCAAGCAATTAAATCTTGGTCGGTCTGAAAGCTTACTAAAATTGCTACAACGCGAAGTCCATAACGCATATTGTGTTTAAGTTGTGTTTAAGAGTTGTTCTACGCTCAAATCGAAACCTAATGAACTTACCGGTATACCAGTTCAGAAATTCTCTCCATCTTTTATACGCCCCATCAAATGTTCAAAATATGCGTTAAGTCCGAATTTAGGCCGAATTTGTTGCGACTTTTATTACAATAGAAGGATAAAAAAATGTAACGATTATCGTTAATAATTAACCATGTGACAGGGGTCGAGGATGACTTCGAGGTCGAGTACTGTCAATGATTTTAAAATTCGCCTGAAAAGCAACACAAGTTTTTTCACATTCCGCAGGAATTTTAAGCATTTTGAGTAAAGTAACATTGGAACAACCAGCAAAACAATAATTCGTAACATTGGAAAATATAAAACGTTAAAACCCTGCTAAACCAATACATTTTGGAAAAATTATAACAATTCTTTTTCAACGATTTCTTTCGACAGTCATTTCCCGACCAGCGCGAATCACGAATCTCACAAATTTGGACAGTTTGTGTAATTTTGTATGCGGAATTAAGTTTTTTATTTGTCAAACTTGAAGTTTTCTCAAAAACACGTTACATTTCGCTCCATTAATTGAAATCAATGTAGAACTATCAATTATGAATGTGCTTCTTAACATGAAAAGAAGTATTTGATCTCTGAATACAAAATATAAACGGTATTATAAAGTGAATTCGACTTACGCAAAAATTTATATCACGTGGATTTCTCTGGAACGCATTCTCCGCCTATCTCGGGAATCGACTATACTGGCCCGTAGTTGCAAAGTTGTTTCTACTATCTCGCTCTATTCGTGAAAGGTGTGCCGACCTCTGCTATAGATGTATCAAGTTATCAAGTGAATTCTCTTGCTTAAAACAACATAAGCAAGAAACATTTTTAAAGTAGTAAAAATCACTTCCAGTTTAACGATGCACACATTGTGCCAGATATATGATAATAGTATAATCTGTTAACTTATACCTTGAAATGTACTTAAATCTTATACTTGGATGATGCTGATGCTGAATGAATCATACAATGCAAATAAAATTTTCAATAAAATAGAACCATTAAGGTGCCGAATGGTTATATCCAATGCAGAAAATGAAATTAAATCCGGTTCCACATAATTACACGAAAACGAGCTTAAATAATAACTGCATCCATGATCCCGCTGATGGCCTACTTAACCTGCTAGCGTAAAATGTTAATGCCCCCGTACACATTTTATCTCCGCATTATGGTGGAGCAATTAATGGGGTATGAAATTAAAGAAAAAAAAAGAAAGAAAGAAAGAAAATCCCCCTTCAGCATCCAACCATACGAAAAGGGAGCATCTCCACCCGGTAATGGTCAGCACAGTTTGCGCACTCTTCAATGGTTTGCAATTTGTTTGTAAAACTACCCCGGGAGGGATGAATATCTGTAAATGTGGCCGATGAGTTTGTTTGGCGTGATGTTTTAATGCTCATTGTACAATTACACCTAATTAGTCGCCATTAGCATGGTGAATTGCGGTGGGACACAGCTGGACGTAGGATCCACTGTCCACTGCATCATCATGCACTTCAAGGCTAGATTAAGCTGAAGACTAATTGTTTTTTTTTTTTTGCAACAGAGCCGTTGGGGGTGTTGTTTCTTGGGCCTAACAGCACCCACTAGCGGTGAAGTTGTAATTGCCGAGGGTTGTGCGATTGTGTGTCCTTCGTAAAAGGGTGTGGACCACGTGACTGTATCCTGACGCTTCGATGCGAATGAAGGCTTTTAAGTACAATCGGATGTAAATGCACATGTCACTTTCCTGTTTTTTTTTATTGTTTGCTTTTTCGTTGCACCCAGGTGCGATTTACTATTCCAGACGGTTACGCCGGTCTGTAACGGAAAAGATGCACGATGCGGGAATGGTGTAATACAGCAGGCAACGAATCTTGCATATAGCTATATCTATACGGCCACACCAATGAACCGGCGCTGTACATATACCTCTTGTCCACATAGCAACGGGGTTTTCGGTTTGTCATTTGCTGGGATAAAGTACACCATAACCCCACCTACCTCTAGATAGAAACCCTCTACCCCGTTGCTTCCTTCTCGATGAGATGCAACCGATCGTTACGACATGTTGTTTTATTTTTTTAATTTTATTCTCCGAAACAAAAGGACTTAAACCTTTACAAAGGATGGACAAACCCACACTAGCGCACATACAGTGCGGAGACCCTCCAGGACAGTTGCCATCCCGTGTACTCCCCACGGGACACGGACGTTGCAATCGTCGAACCATTTTAGTTTCGCCATTGTTTCCGGTCGCGGGCATTTTTTTGTGCTGTTGCTGCTGTTGTTATATCCAGCTATTCGCGCCGAAATATCGGGGAAAAACGCTACGAGTCCTGGCACTGTTCTACGTGTTATTTCGTTTTTTTCATGTGTGTGTGTGTTTCTAGTTGCACTTCAAACTCATTCTACTAACCGTCGAACAAAAACCGAAAAGAATTCGTACAAACAGCCTTTAGCAGTCTAGTGGTCGTCGCCGATGTTGTTCTTTCAGATCTTTTAACTTCTTTTTTTGTTTGGCTAAAATATGTTTTCGCTCTCACCACCACTCGTGCCCCCGGGTTGTACATTGTATTGCTTACCACACTTTGTGACCCGCGCAAATCAAACGTCGAGTCACGCGGGTAGAGGGTCTCTCCCCGTCGGGGCTTTACCCCGTTCCTGCCCGTACATCAGCAACTGCTCCAGTAAAATGTTTTTTAATTGTCCCGCCTCTGCCGCACAATAGAGGCCGGCGGCCGGCCCCAGCCACACATTCGGAAACTATAAAACTTACATCGGGCAATAGCGCGGGCATAACAACATCGCGGACATCTTGGTTTTTTCGGCCCCTGGCGAATGAATGGGAAATGAAATATGTTACCGAACACAATAGGGCAACACGCACAATGCGAAGGGAACGCAATAATAGCAGTAATTGAAGCATTTTGTGGGCATTGCTTCGTGTGTATGTGTATGGCGATGTTTTCTATGTCTTCTTCGATTAATACACTTCGCTTTGTTCCGTACCTCTTCTCTCTTTTGCGCTTAAAATGGTAAATTGTTTATTATTTACCTTAATGCGGATTTAATGCCAGTAGCGAGCGTTTTTGTTGCTGTTGTTCGAACGTGGTTTTGTTGAATGAAAAAAAATGAACAGAAAAAGAAAAGGATAATCTATTAAGTAGTTTTCAGGATCGTGTCGTATTTGGTAACCGATTTCATTGTTGTTCGAGATGCACTTTTAAACACGAAATAGAGAATCAAACTTTTTTTCTTCTCAGCAGCGTGTACATTTGTTTCCTGACGGTATGCGCCGCTCAGATTATGCGTGTGAGGAGGGAAACAATTTGAATATGTTTTGTGGGTGACAGGGTAATCGGGTTTCCGCTTCCGCAGATTATATTGGACAAGTTCCAGTGTTGTTAGAAATTTATTTGAAGGCTTTGCTACTTTTGAAGTATCTCGGCCAGTAATCGATTTGATCTTTTTTGAGAAAATTTGTGTATTTAGTAAACAAATAATTTCAGCATTGGGAGCGTTCCGATATGATTGCAAGGTTACTGTCCAAGCTCATTAAAGCCTTAACGGTGAAGATCCTCAGAGTGAATCGAAAAAATCACCAAAAAACATCTAAAAACGTAACAGCGTGGAGTGATCAAGTTATGAGATTAGCGGAAGGACAGGTGTGGAAGATTAATTGAGAAATTAGAAGGACTCTCGTACTAATACTTCTGGAGCAGACTGAATTAAAAGAGTGAGTTCTACACATTCAGATAGAAACAAAATTATAAGACGAGTATCTCATCTAAATAAGTGGGCAAGATCCTTGTGAGACTAACTATCACAAGGACTAGATAGCGCAATATCCAAGACACATATAGTCCAGATCTTATAATCAAGAAATGTAGAAATGGAATTATTTGAAGTTTTATTGAAGAGCGAATGAAGAGGAATTCAGAATCTTGATCTTTCGAAAAACGAATACCTAAAGCTGTTGCAAACTATTTTCAAGGTTATAGAACTGGTAGAAATGATGCATTCGTCGTAAAGCATGCAAGAAGTTTAACATAAGCTAACAAACCGGACAGATATTGATAAAATGTATGATATAAAACTAGCAATAATAAAGGTTCATATAAGATATATTCAAAGGCTTCAATCAACAAACCCATGCCTACATCTCACCGCGAAAGGAAGCCCAATAACGCGAATGGAAGCCGCAAACAAATAACAGCGCTTTGCCACTGCTGAAATTTTCATGAAATATTTCATGAAATGTTCATGAAATATTTCATGAAACATTTCATGAAATATGTCATGAATTATTGGGCGCCATCTTGCTCTGCTGGTACCAGGTGTTACCTCTTGAAAAACATGCTCTCCTGGTATCGGAAATCTGAAAACAGCTGGTTTGTATGAAAAGTTAGTGTTTAAACATTGCATACCTTACGGCGTATTGCATTGCAAGTTGATTGCATACCTTCCGGCGCAGTACCAGGAGCTACCTCTTCCGTGGATGCTCTCCTGGTACTATACATTCGAAAACTGGTAGTTTTCCAAGAAAATTTTCACGACCAACGGGAAAGTTAGTGTTTAAACATTGCATAACTTTCGGCGATTTTTGAGCAAAATTGCTGCAAAATTTTACTCGACCAACGGGAAAGTTAGTTTTAAATATTGTATACCTTTCGGCGGTTTTTGAGCAAAATTGATGTACAACGTGTTACCTCTTCCGTGGATGGTTTCCTGGTATCGGGAAGCTGAAATCAGCTGGTTTTGAATGGAATTTCGTACCAGCCGACGGAAAGTTTGAGCTAGATGAAGGATGCTTTCCGTTTTATCGATCTTACATTAGCGATCGCTCTCACGGGTTTGATAGTATGCAATGCAATAGTGATGGGCAAATTTATTCCATGCTGCTTATTATTTCCGGTGACTATCCTACGGGTAAATAAAGTAAAAAAAAGCCAGAAATGGTAGGCTTAAACATCCTGAAGATGTCGTGCCGATAAAGAAGAATGAGTTTGAGTACACTGCATACTTCTCTTGCGTACCCGTGTAACCGGGCCGATATAGCTAATCAAATAGAAACAAATGTTTTATATAACCAAGGATATATAAAATCCAAGAATATTTTCGATATACCAAGGATATTTTTGATAAGATTTTTTACCTTTTAAAATAGACTTTGTGCTATAAATTAACTCTGCTGTTAAATTTCCAAAAATTGTACAATCGGCACAAATTGTTTGGGGCCCCCAACACGGCGAGGCCCTAGGCGACCGCCTACATCGCCTACCGTTTGATCCGCCGCGGAGTAGGTCCCTTCTTATTGCGCTTTCAAGAGCTTCAATGTCCCCCTTCCCTCCTTCAACGTTTTTAAATTTAGAGGCCCCAACTATAATTCCGCTCTGGGCCTCCAAGGGGATTGATCCGCCACTACAGGTGTTTAAGATACCTAGTAAATCCGTCTATATCTATTAATACCATGCATCCTTCGTTGTGGTCAGCCGACACTTAGACATGATTGCTCCACAAAGTATGCTCAATATATGAAATCTTTTTTTCATTATAGCACATCATGTGGCTAGTTTACCAAAATAGTGATAAAATATTCTCAGAATTCTCGGCTTATAAACTCAGTACCTCAGTTAGTCAGTACTCAGTAAGTAATGCGTAACTTAAATACATTTCCGTTCAGCATTAAAATACTATTATATTCGCGATAATAGAACTATTTACTGTTGTCAGAATTTTATTTTACAAACCTTCATAGAATACACGTGTATTGCGTGTGGGACAAAAACCTCAACAAATGTACATCGCGCATAGCATTGCCACGTACAATGCACACATTTTCCCATGACAAATTCGACCATAAACATGCACTTTCCAAAATAACACTCGGTCTCAGTGCCGACAGATTGCACAAAACTCCACCGAGGATCATTTATCGTTTCGGCCGCCTCAGGAGGGGGCCATGCAATAGTGTGTAACGCTGACAATCATGCTTTATTTATGCTATGCTTATTCCCTTCCCGTCGCTATTGATTTGTGCCGGGCAAATAAAATGCGAACGTTGCGCATAATGCAGGCCGATGATCCGCTCCGACAATTACCGACCCGGTACTGGTGGCAGCAGTTCCATCGTCCTGATAATAGTATAAGTTTATCGCACAACATCATTCTTTCGGTAATTTTGTGTGTGTGTGTATGCTTCATGCGATGGATTGCTTACGTTCGTGCTTTAATCCTGAGCTACTACCTTCCCGTGCCTCCCGAGGGCAGATAAATGGTGCACCATGCTTCGGTACCCGGTGCGTCTCCTTTGTAGTTTTCGCATCCTTTCGGCTGGGTTATGGGATATTTTCTTCCTCACTATTATTATTACTATTATGAATGGTTTATTGGGCACGGTTTACGTTCGGGTTGGCGCGCATATCCTCGGGTTGGAGGTTGCAAGACAGGCCACATCCGCCCGTGCCCCCAAAACCAAGCGAGCGTTTGGATGGCAAAGAAACTTTTCGGCTGACATGCGAACCCATTGTGATGTGATATGTTTATGAAAAGCGAAGGATTAGAATCGGGCGGCAATGTGCTACGATCTTTACCGCAAGCGACAGAAGAAAAAAAACATTCCGACCAAAGAATAAGTACTTTGCTGTATTTGTACATGTACATCGTTCCCATTCCGTACCACCATCCGGTACGGCGCTTCTGCCCCGAGTTGCGATGAGACGTGGATAATCGTCTACAAGTAGCTAAGTTTGGCTGGCTTTTGTACCAAATAGCATATGCGTTGAATGGAGGAAAAAACGCTCTTTTGCCTGCTCGAAAAACCTTTCACAGCCAAAGTACAACCACAAAAAAGCGAACAAGTGATTGTGTTGTGTGATTGACTGTGGCCCACTGTACGAAACCAAATAAACAACTGAACCTTTTTTTTGTCTTTTTGTTCTGTTGCGTTCCCTGCTCATCGCCCGAATGGGAGGAAACCTTACCGATGAGGTAAATTATGAGATTGTTGAACTAAATGAACCGTAGAACTGTAGCTTTGAACAGTTTCAATGGTTCCTTCATAACACTCGAACGATTTTTCAATCTTTCCATTGTCTGCATTGATTGTTTTTCTTTTTTATTACATTCATTGTACGATTTCTTGATGCATCTAGCACTATATCTGTAAAGCGAAGTTCATACAGCTTCCTGAGCAACTGACCAATTATTTAAATGCCATTCTTGTAACTCATCGTCATGGCGTCATCTCAAATCATCCATAATTAGAAGGAAAAATATCTCTCGAAGATAACAAAATCTATTCCCAATGTTTAGAAGATGCGTTCAGAAGAACCGCTAATGTTGAACTAGACGATCGATCGGTATCCGAATAAGACAAGGATATCCAGTAATATGTTTCTTACTTTCGAACGGTGCTTGCAGATATTTGATTCGGAAAGATCCAGAAGTGCTTTGAATTTCGCCAGCTCCAACTCTGGATAACTCTCCTGGTGACCCGGTATGTTTATTGAGTTAGAATTCCTGAAACTTTTGTTGAGATTGAGCTTTCCAGCTGGCGCAAGTCGAAGGACACCTCTGTGGCATATATCGAGTCGGAACAAATCAATTCTTCAGCTCATAATGAAACTCCTACTAATTAATTGAGCCACCTTGGTGTCACTATTCTAAAACTGGAGAAGGATTTGAAGTAACATTGCAATTCAGATATTCGAAGCGATATTTCCTATACCTTTTAGATATAGTAAGATGCTTCTGGTAACGGCGAATTACTTGTAGATCCATTGTCTATACGATTTGTTCTTGGGAGGACATTCCGGAACTCAAATCTGTCTTTTGTTTTAAGGTATCTCTGAGTGTAGCAGTACTCTACTGCTGACATTTCTCTATCACCCTTCAACGTCTTCTACTAAAACTCTGTTCACATCCTCTGTTAAAGAAGTGGAAACTGTTCATCTACATCGGCTTACATTCTATTCTAAATAGACCAGTTTAATGCACCTCAGCCAAGCACTACTGTGTGGGGATACAGTCAGGCGATCAGTCGCAGTATGACAGTGTTCAAAACCAATCCGTCTGGCAGAGCTAGGAACAGTACCCATTGTGACGCACAACAAAAGCATACTTCGTTTTAAATTTAATTAAGACAGCATTCCGTTTGCTCTGTGGCAGATGCAAATAAACCCATCCACGACCGGCAAGGGAGCAGAGCTGATATCGGGGCACCGTATTGCTGTTGTTGCCGATCCGTTGCCGAGCTGATGCGGTGAAAACTATTCAAGCGTCACTGCGAATACACCGGGTACGGGGATTCTCGAAACAGATATCTTTATTCATTCACCCGAGTGCATTTGAATGCGGCAACCCTTACCCTACGCCCGGGGTGTTATTATTAAAACCGTATGTAGCGCATAATGGTTCCGCGGCAAGCCGGCAAAGGCTTACGGAGGCACGTTCCACGTTCTGCGGTGCCGGTCACCCTTGCCTTCCCATACATCCGGCTGCTTGTTATTGGCTTATTGATCGCAGATTACCCATATTTTACCGTGGGTCATCTTTATTTGTCATCGGTACCGGTCGTGTCGGGCGCTGAATGCGAAAGAGTTTCGCCCGGTCGCACTGCATTGCGAGAACCCCACCCGTCCACGAAACAGACCCGACACAGTTTGGTTTTGATATATGATTCTGTTTAGTATTCTTCGGAAGGTAGTGAATGAAAGAAATTAATCTCATTCCACGCTCAGTTGACAATGGTAACGACAATTGTTTCCAAAATGATGAGGGCTGCAGAAAGGGCCCCTCCCATCCTTCAACCAAACGATGACCTGGTGCGCCACACCGGGCCTTCTTCTGCCGTCATCCGCCCAACCGAGTCCTTCAGCCGACAACAAACACTTCACCGGGCGGGCTGTGGATCGGGGAGTGAACAAAATTGGATTCCTTTTTGATTCCTGCTAAACGCTCGGTTCGCGCTACTGCCATAGCAACCGGGCATCGTAAAGTCGAAGTATTTCGCCGAAAACCCTCCCTCCAATCGGGTCCGCATCCTGGTCATGGCACCACGGCAAATTCCAGCTATCTCTCGCACCGAGATATTGCCGCTTTTGTTCTTATTGCGCTTCGGCGGCTTAGCAGGGAGTGTGGTTGGCATCTCCTGCCCCTTCAAAGCGAGATACCCGTCAGCGAGCGGGATGGCGCGATACCGGAATGATGATACCGAATAGGGGTGGGCGTCAAGACTCCGGTTACATGCATTGAACTACGATTTTCCGCTATTGAATAGAAATTTATTTGCTGCGGGTGACAGTTGCAACACTTTGGTGCGTGGGCAACCCGGGCAAGCATGGCACATCAAACGGGTGACACGCGACGGGTACGAAGTGATAAAAAACGTAAGAACCGCAGCGGCATTCGCCGGGAGTTGCAGTCCTTCAACGAGGGGCCGATCAGTGGCAGGGCGTATCATTTTTCCCTATCTTGATATTATTCTATTTCTCCGTACATTTTTCTCTGCTTTGCTGTTTGATTTTCCTCAGCAGCAACCAGGGAAAGTTTTGCAACCATTACCTTTTGATCGGCAGCGAAAATGTACATCGGAACATCATCTGCCATACGAGCAGGCACGCAAGAACCGGTTAAGATTTGGGCCCGCCTGTGTGCGAAACGATTACAAGCCTGACGTATGTTAGTAATTGGACCCGTACCGCTTCAGCCTGGTTTGTAATGGGTTCCTGGTCCATTGGGTTTGGCAGTTGAATGCGTATGTTTCGGATGACCACTTCAGCCGACCATCGATACATCAATCCTTTTTTTCCTTCTTCTTGGGTGCACATATTGGTAAGTTATTGTTGGATGATAAAAAAGAAGGAAATATTCTTCGTCTGATTTTAATGTTTCAATTGGATCGTACCAGAATGCTTAACCCTTGGTGGAACAGTTTTGTTTTGACTTTGTCAATATCAGATTGATCTGATCTGATGTATTTCTAATATGATACTTGTGGAACATTCAAAGTCACAACAAACTTGAACTGCTCAGATGTCTGTAAATCACATCAGAAGTATGTGGATCTCTAACAGAACGTGAACTTGTTGATACTAACACAACCAGTGACATTATTGGACGTTATATTTTTAAAATTGACAAACTTGGGTTATGTTCAAAAAATATGCTAAGGTCCTGTAGATCAGACATGTCAAACATACGGCCCACATAGGTCTTTGAATCCGGCCCGCATTGGAATTACGAGAACATCTTTTTTTATATCGACATTTATATATTTTAATTAATTATAATAAAAACATAAAGCGTTAACGATTATCACAAAATCATCTCAAAAGTTGCTTGCACCCACACAATGAAACCTAATATTCAAAAGTTAGTCAAAGATAAGAGAAAGCAGGATACAAGAAAATAAGGAAATTTATAATGTTAAACATTTACGTGCGGAAAAATATAATTTTTAAAGTTCTTTACTGTTACGGATACTATAATACGACTGTATTTATTTTTCTTACTAACGTCTTCCTATGATTACTTACTATGGAATAAATGTAGCTAAGAAGTTAAAAAATCGAGTTAAAAAATACTCATTTCAACAAAAAGCCTGTAAACAGGATATGGTGGGATTAACTATGAAACACCCAATATAGCTCAGTATTGGCTTCGGCCTCACAGAACATAGCGTTCAAGATAGGCAAAATCCCACTTAACAACACTCTCCAAACCACTGAAGAAAAAAAAATACTTTGCCCGTGTGGCGAAACCGCCACATCCTTAAGGGTTAAGGTGACGATAAATCAGTGGTGGTGCGGAAAAGAATGCTTCAACAAAAAATTATCTGTCAATAACGGTCTCCCGGGGCCCTCCCGTTCCGATTATCCGCCCGACTGTTCAAAAGCAAACACAAGGGGGTTGGGATTCTTTTGCCCCGGCTCTATCTCTCACTCCCTAGCACACCATCACTGCTGCTATTGCTGATTGTTGCGAGAAAAAAAGCAAAAAAAGGGTGTCCTTTCGAAGGTCGTGTTTTATTTACATTTATTCTTCGAACGGAGATGTTTTGATCCGGTTGATAAAATACGACCAATTGATGTGCCAACAATGCAACAAGCGCCGTGGGTTTATGAAGGGTAGAAAAGGAACAGGATTAGACGGAGTCACCGTTGTTGTTATGGCGTTTGCATTTGTCACACCATGGGAAATGATTCGCTTACAATTATTGTGATATATTTGTGGCCTTTCCCACCGCGCACTGTACAACCACGTGGACCGCAACGTATTAGGTACGGGAGTTTATTATAGCGACAATTTTATTAATATACTTTTATAGTTTATTTTTATACAACACTTTTCACTCGTTTCACCAAACTTATTGTATTTTTTTTTGTTTGTTTGTTTGTTTGTTTGTTTCTGTTACCAATATGTGTCTTTTTTTCTGCGTGTTCACCGTTAAGTATACTGTCAACAGTGTGTGCTAGTGTTTCGTTAATAATATTTAGCTGATTGATATTCTCCACCCACACAATGCTGATTCAATTAGTAGCTTCGTGTGGCTTCCCTGCAGGCTGCACTACGAGTATATTTGCTTTTGTTGTTTTCTCTTTTACGAAACGCACTAAAACAAGAGAACATACAACTTTGTCCGTTTTGTTTTTAGAAGCGTTGTGCGTTTTTGTTTTTGTTTGCTCTTGTTTGAACGTTTTGAGTTCTACGCATGTAATTATTATTCCCTCATAATTGCTTTCCGTGCTGCCTAGCATGGTGCGGTGGAGAGAGATTTTGGTGCTCACCGTATAGGTTGCTTTCCCAAGTATTCTTACGCTCGCAGCATTCATCCTCACTTGACGAAGGGAAAGCAACGAAAAGGAAAATCCCTGCGGTAACAATTTACATTGAAATTAATCATAATTCCACTCCATCAACATCTTCATTATCATTATCGTCACCATAATAATAATCATCATCGTTATCTCTGATTAGATTGTTTGCGGTGAGGGAGAGAGGGAGTTGGGAAAAGGAGGGTGTTGCAATGATTAAATGTGAAATGTGGAGGCAGTTGGAGCTGTCTGTGTAAATCAGTAAGCTTAGTATTATAGCATGGTGAAGATGCGCTTGGTGACAGCTTAGGTTAGCCCTCTGGTCGAACTCTGGAGGTTTTGGACGAACGCACTGTTACTGCTACGACTCCAACAATGGAAAACAATGTAACTACTGCTCGTCAAGGAAACATGCGTTGGGAAAGCGAACCGAAAATGATCGGAGACAGAACGGACCCACTTGGGAGGGGTTGGTGACATCTCTTACTCTGTGCCATCCACACAGGGACTGTTGGCCGCGGCAGGTGCACAGTTCTGTCCCAGCCCAGGCGGTTCCGGTTGCTGCGGCTGCTCTGGATCCTGCAGTATAGTCGGCAGGTACCCGGTGCCGGTGTAGGGCGCGGACAGGAAGCGCTTGGTGTGGGCCTGCTGCAGAAACGAGTACCGCACCGTTGGACTACTGAACGTTCCGGAAGGCATCAATGGCGAGAATGCCGACTTCACTGTAAAGGATGGTGAAGGTGTTGGAACACTTTTCACACGAGGATGGACAACGCACGGTACAGAGAGGGGTTTTAGGGCACGACCACATCGAACCATCCGGGGGTGAGACCGGATCCGCCACAGCGCACAACCTACCTGATGGGTGAATGGAGTGCATCGTCGCCGCATAACATCGCTTCCATCGCCTGTACGACATCGCCTCGGTAACGCTGCAGCAGTAGCTCCACCTCGCTCCGGCGTCGGTTCGGGAACACCCTGTTGAAATACGCGTAATAAATACACGAGAATAATAGTTGCGAGTATAGCAGTATTGAAGATTTTGCCGTCCACCAGAGCACCAGAGCATGCAACTTACCGCAGTAGGACATCCACCGGTGAACGTTGGCTCGAGGCTTGGGAGGCACTGACACCGATGGCTTGCTGGTACTGGGTAGCGACCGGTTGCTGGTTGTAAGGCAGAAAGCCGGCACCACCGTTCGTTACTGGCACTAACGTCGCTGGCTTCGAATATACGCTCGGATCTTTCTTGAGACTCAAATTTTCCGGCGCGATCGAGTCGTCCGGTGTAGAATCCACGTCCAGATCCGACTCGGGCGAGCTCGGCGGTCCCGTCTGACTCGGGGACTGTTTGTCCAGCGGGAGGGAAAACAGTGACGACTTGTGCCGTGGACTGCTGGGCGATGATTCCGACTCCGTATCGTGGTCCGTCTCCGTTGATATGCGCTGACGCTTCGGTCCTGCAAAACGGAACAAGTGGACTAAATCAGAGACGTCACGGTCAGGGGTCCAATTGTTAAGCAAACTTCAACATCTTAAAATATCGCACTATCAGGCATTAGCATTTAGTTTTGAACGACCGTCGGCAAAACAACGCTTATGTCAAAGATTGAGAAATAAGTCACCCTAACACTCCGACGGGTGGTCGGACATTGCTGTGTGAAAATGTTTCTCGAATTCCGGCCTTATCTGAGCTTGTGCAGCTTATCGGATGATTTGAACAAATTGACGCTGTACTTCCATGAATTGCTGAAGACCAGATCAAGAAGCGTTAAAGACTCCATTGTCATTGACGATTGTTTCTTGACTTCCAACTACAACGCTCAATTTCGAGAAGGTTGCTTGGTAAGACGTCAATGTACCTTTTGGTCTTCGGTCGATGTTTTCAATATAACTCTATCGCTTGCACCGCACTCTCGCATTCTTTTAAAGTCGTCTAAAGAAAAGATGTGAAATCAAAAATGCTCCACACAAAAAAATGATCCATTGGTGTGGGAAATAATGTTACCGTTACAAACTACAATTTGTATAGCGATTACTTGTCTAAAGATCTTTATAGAGCCTGCCTACGTCTGAGATCTCTGAGTCTTTATTTGTCTACAACAAGAAAAGTAGCTAAACCGGATGAGATTGCCTGGTGGGACCTGGCACCGACGTGCTGTGGCAACAATGTTTCATTCCACCGTACAATGTTGTAAAATACATCCTTTAGACACTTAGCACCTTAGCAAGCTATCAATCAAACGCAAGTATTGCGTATTCCTACCAACTGTTGATCATTCCAGCTGGATGATGTCAAACAGTCACGACCGTTTCGCAGTGGGCTAAAAATCAAAGTTCACATCGGTGCAACAGTAGGCAGTGCCCGGTCGGTGTCATCCTGTACCGGCCTACCGGATGGCAAGCGCTCTGCCCCTAGGCTACTCGAGCGAATGTCTTTTAAATGCTTTTAAGCAAATATTGACATCCTTCCCGGGGCCGAAAAATGGTTTTTAGCCCAAAACAATGAAGTGGAGTTTCAATATTTGCCCAAAGTAGGTTATTTATGTTAAAATAGCTGGGACCCGAAACGGTTTCGAATACGCCGGACCCGAGGAAACCACATCGGAACGCAACAGTGTACGTGAAAGTTTGGCTAGAAGTCAAAATAGTGCCCGGTCCACGGTGTCTTGGTTTCTTCCAATGCGCATACCGTCGTGATCTTTGCCATCCGCTGGTGACACCACACTCGTACGATAGAGTTTCAACCTGTAGGGCTGTGTACAGGCTGCAACAGTAAACACTTGACATGCGAGCGCAGGTAAGTAGACATTTCCTGCCACCAACCCTACCCCCCCTCCGCCCCCTTCGCTGCCTCACCCCCCACCTTTATGATGTGGAAATTGAGCGACAACAACATGAAAAAAGAAGTCAAACGACACAACGCGGCAGGGTAACAACAACAGCGGTGGATTGGAACAGAAAAAAAAAGTATAATCATTTCAAATGCAACAGCTTCTGTTTGGTGTGGACCCCACCACCATTCTCGTGCACCACCGGGAGATGTCAGGACGTGATTTAACGGCCCACGGCGATACTTCTCAAGTAGGCACTTCTTCTCCAAAATGGGTTTTTGACTACGGATGTTAAATAAATGACCATCCCCGGACCGACCGTGGTGGCATCCGTGTGTAGGAAAGGTTGGACATTTCTTCTTCTTCTTCTTCTTCTTCTTCTTCTTCTTCAACGTTGTCTTCTTATTTTTCTTTTTATTTGTTTTGTTGTTGCCATTCTTCTTACGCTGCTGATGTCTCAACGGGCGGGAGCACTTAATCTCACGAAATCAAACAAATTCATTAACTGTATTTTGTCTCAACGCTTATTAGGCTAGGTGTAGATACTGTTTTACAGCCTGTACGCGTAGAAGGAAGAACCATGGGAAGCAGGGGTAAAAAGTGGAAGAGTGCGGCAAACAGTGGTCTGCCATTTATTTTGAATTCGATTTGTTTGGCACGCAGGCGGATGCCCACGGGATATTCACTAGACTTCCTACGCGGAGTGACATGTGGCTGTTTGATAGCATTTATTACACTTCTGTACGTCATCATCAAGCAATGTTTGAGGTTTGCGAGCTTATATGCTAAAAGCAGGCAGGGAGAAGCACCCCGATGCGTCAATTACATCCAATTCGTCGGAGTATTTTGACATTTCGTGGAACAGTTTGCAAAACAGTTAATAATGGAAATACGATTAGCGCGGATGTAATTTGTTGCTGAATTAAGTGTAACGCAGACATCTAAGCCCCTCGTCCCCTTTACGCGGAAAGGTTAAATTTACTTCACACCCCCATCCCCATGGTCCCTCAACCCTTAGAATATAATATGGGTGAAGTGTAATTAACTGCGGTTGAAAATAAATTTGTTTGACACACTGCAAGCCGTGGTATTGACACATTCACCCATTCACCCAGCCACCCACAACGAACCTCCCATCCCGCAACGCAACAAACAACCCTTCAACAATTTGCAGGGTGTTTTGTTCACCCCTAAGGGCACATTCCACGCGGCTAAACGGGTGGAAAAACGCAAACCATATTGCATGGATCAGTTTAATTTGGTCGGCTTGTGCTGGTATTATCTCCTTCCCTCTTATGCGGATGGGGAGGAAAAACACTTTTCCACTTGGGTTTGCCGGGCCGAGCCGTGGCTGAAGGGTGATGAAGATAATTACTTTCCATCAAATCATCACCATAAAATTGAGCACACGCACACGCTAGATTAAGCGGCCGGGCAAAGGAAACGCGGGGACACAGTTTAGCCACAAACCCGCCCGGTGCACCCTCGGCAAAGGAAAGCGCTATTGGAAAAGTGTATTTAAAAAAAAGGCGAAGAAGCGCAAGAATAAAATAAAACACCCTTTTTCCCGCTGTAAAACCGTGTGCGTAGCGATAGAAATTGAATACCAAACAAAAAAAAAAGGGAAAATGCGAGAAAAATCGAATAGGAAACATACGCCTTTTTTCCCCGATACACGAAACCACGAGAGATGGAAACAGAGTGCAAAACGACCAGTAAATCCTCTTCAGTGGCGTTTAGAATAAAAAGAAGCGAAAAACCTCAACCGGGTCAAAATTTAATTGGAAACGACGGCCACAAAAAAAATCCTCCCGACCAAAAACTTTGTCCGAAAAGTCGTCTTTTTCACCTCCCCCCCCGTCCCCCCTCCCCCTACCCGTTTCGCACATGATTTATTGGTGGAAAATTTTTCGATCCCCCAATTTCCACCACCTTTTAGCTTTGTCCACCGCATTTTACCCAGGGCACTTTTGGTATTTCAATTTCGCTCCGGGTCCGTAGGGGGTGGCGGGGGTCGGGTCGGGAAAGAGGGAAAAATGAAATACTTTGCATTAACCATTACACTCAACGTGTGCACGCATACAACGGCACCGGGAGGTACGGGAACAGTTGGGTGTGCGCATCTGCTTATGCAACATAAAAGCCGGGTTTTATGGATCAAATTGAAAACATATTTTCCATTGTGCGGTCGAATGGTACCCCTACGCAGTGCGGGGAAGAGAGGGAACGGGGGGGGTAGGAGGATAGAATAAGGAAGAAGTGGAAGATCATTCCCTTCAAGCAGGGCCTCGACATGTCCTAATAAGATCGATGCTTTGTTGATTGAGTTTCGAGTGGAAATTAAATTGTATCCCATTTACCACATTCCGCACACGAAGACAGCACCAAATGCCGCAGCACGAGTATGAGGGGGTGCGTGCCGGTGTGAATAGAATAGAGCGAAGAAACAGGATATGATAGATATTCTTCAGCCGTTTGCCGAGGGAACGCAGAAATCGCAGAAACAGATATTTCGAATTAAGATAAACTGTCTTTTGACAGTAGATCTACCATTCATCCTTTCTGTGCGTTCTCCGTGCATCTCGTCGGGTCGTTACCAACGCGGAACGGCAAGAGGAGGGATTTTCAGGAACAAAAAAAAGAAACGAGTGTACTAAACGAGGAATTCAGGAGGCTGCATGATACTTTCCTGCATTGGTTCGTCCGTTCGGGCGTAAAGGAAATGTAATACCTCTTGAACGGCTATTGTGCTCTGCCGAGGCAAAAATAAATACACACTCGGTGGAGTAGTGAGCCGAAAAAAAACAACAAACAAATACAGAAAAAACGCATCCCCTATTGGGAACCTTGGCTAAGGGTGTTTTTTTTGTGTGTGTAATTTACTTCTCGCTCTTTTCAGCTTTACCCTTTTTAAAAAAGATGAGCTGCACAGAGCTGAACAACTGGTAGCTGAAAGAAATTAAAAAAGAAGTACTATTCACACACACACGCGTGGAGTGCGACTGATCCTTTGCGTTACGGGGTTGATTAAAACATTTTGCATCATAATTAAACGCCGCCTGAACACACACTCAATTGGCTTCACCGAAGGGTCATTTACTTTTGATTTTTTGTTCCGCTCATACGTGCACGGGGTGGAGTTGTTATTAATTATTTGTGGTTTACTGTGTGGTTTCCTCCCTTAGTCTCTCTTCTTCGCTTTTAAAAGAAGTTTAAATCGTTAGGGAATTTGTTAAAATCGCACCTATCGGCCCGAACGAAGAATGGGAAGGAGTGCGCAATCGAAATTGTACGCATTATTGCATCCATAAACACCGCACTGGATAACACTGTGGAAATAACAGCTTCTAATGACGTACAACAGGGCGAAAGAGAGAATAAAAAGGCGCACAGTGGATTGAAATAAAACTCAGCTTTGTGTAAAACGGAAAGTGTTCTTTTTTTTGCGGGAAGAATAAAAATTCTAAAGACTTTTTTCTTTCTTCCCCTATTGCAGTTTAGGGAAGTCAAAGAGGTGGAATATTCGTACAATATGTTTTCAGTATTTGATTTTCAAAAATCGTTTCGAATTTGTTTTAATCTTTTTACTTACAAAATACAAACAAAATATTATTTACATTTGCGCCCATAAAGAGGCAACACGTATTTGTTCACTGTTACTTAACTAAAGGGATTTTTTTCACCACTTGTACTTTAGTAACTGATGAAATAGAATATTTCGAACAAAAAATCATCATTGAAAGTGCACGGTAAAAAGGATTTAGACACGAGAAACTGATCGCAAGGGAAGGTGGTGCGATACAAAACGAAAGACTTCAACGAATAAGCGACGAACTTTTTATGAGATTAATTATTGAAATGATGTTATAATTATAATGCTTACCGTGTACAAACAGATACTGTACAAAACAAACAGTACAGTGCAGTACAGATACAGTACAAAAGGTACTAATTTATGTTTCTGCTAATAAATAATATTATTATTATAAGGATTTTTTTGTGTTATATCTGATTGATTGCGATAAATTAAAAAAAATTATTTATTTTTTATTTTTTTAGTTTAAATTCTTTTATTGATTTTTTTTATAAAACTGGTTTTAAATTTACGAAATTTTACTTTAGCATATACAGTGATATAATAAACTAAATTTAAAAATATCCCATAATGACACACTTTAACGTATCTAGGCTCGTGTATGATCTGGATTCAATTGTGTACACAGTGGAAAGAATAATTTAAACAATTCATGCTAACAATCGACTAACAAACAAAAAAGTCCGCATTCAAGCCGAAAGTCGATCGGAAGCGTTCCAAACGATTGAAGAGAAAAAACAAACAAAAGAGTCAACACATCAAATTTATCAGAAATTTTTTTGCCAACGCCTTAATTGAACGTATTAGAACTGTATGTTTGTGCGAAGCAAAACTAGAATTAATGAAATAAACCACATTACAACATAAACAATGCACACACATACACACATGTACAAAAAAGGATAGATTGATTCCAAACTACGCGTTGAAAGAATATACTTCTTGCCAAAAGTGCGAAGGGTGTTAGGCAAAGGAAAAACAATTTAATAAAAAAACCTACACACACACAAAGCAAATCAATTAAAATCCACACAAAAGTGTACCGGTGGAAATTTGAAGTTTTTCTATCCGGTGCAGCGTGTGCGCAGCCGAATCCTTCCCGGTTCTGCCACTGGACCAGTGAGCCAGACCTACTTGAGCACAGGCTCCCTAGGACCAACGGGGAACTAAGTGGAGAGGCAGACGGAAAACCTTCTATGAATGAAACCCGAGACCGAGAAGTGGATATCGAGCAGGCAACTAATACCACTCTGGCATGGATGGGTTTTTGATTCCGGTGAAATCGAACAAAACGCCAGGAAAAGGAAAGTGCGTCCCAACGGCTGCCATGCGATGAAAGATCAATGAATCTAATTGTAGCGGAGCTTACAAGTAGAAGTGTGTGTGTGTGTGTGTATGTGTTTTTCTTTTTCTCTCGCTGGTGCGTTCTTCAACCGCGTGTTGCCGTGCAAATAAATTGCTTGTAACGGATGGGACGCGTTGTCCCGGGATGTCGATCCCGGCCGACCCGGGATCATGTTACGGGAACGTTCCGGGGGAAAGAAACAACATTTTTCCAGTGATGTACCAGTGTGTACATTGTAGCCAAATTGAGCTCCGTACCGGGCGCAGGTATCGTACTCTCCTGTGGCGTGGGTTTTTAATCCATTATCGATACAATAATGGGGACGATTGGTTAATTGCAGGTTATGGGTGCATCGTGCACAATGCCTTGGTGGCTTTTAACAAACAATTACGCACTGAAACTGTCTAACCCCTGGATGCTGGGAGTGTGAAATCGATAGCAATGTAAACGAAATGCGGACGTACAATATAAACCGCATGTTTCTTTGTTTGGTACGCTATTCTTCTATTTAATTTAATTGAACGATACTTAGTGGGGTTCCATTCTTCTTGTCATACCTGCTGAGTGCCGTGACATGCTGTGTCCTAAAACTGTTTTAGAGCCCTAAAAAATTTTGAATGTAGTCTCCTTAACGACAAATTGAAAACGTGAATTCGTTTTGAATCAATGGTCAGCAATTTTCTCAGAATAAAGCGCTTAGTATAACTATGCGTATCACATTACAAAGTCTTAGTGAAAAATAACTTGCCAAATAGAAAGTTTAGCTCAAACAATCTTTTTACATTACAATATGACATTATTGAGTCTTTCAAGATCATCCATGCATTCATTTTATTGCAATTTCATCAAGGTGTTCATCATTACGCTCCGGAAAAAGGACCTCAGTTAATAAAATTTGGGGGATCAGAATCCTGAATCCTGAGAGTTCCTGACACACCTTATTTGCTAGATTGAACATCATAAGGCTTCAATTTTGTAATCATGATTGCTTTTTTCCCCACTGATAAAATGGATCACTGACGGTGAAGTGAAGACTCATTGCATGTATATATGAAACACAACATGAGATGATTAATATAGCTTGAGAAATTGCACTCACCAGGACTGTCAGGTTCGCTGCGATTCGGCGAGTAGGCTGAGTGCATGTGTTCGGGCCGCATCCGCTGTACGTCTGTGTCTGTGTTGATTGTTTGAGAATTTAAAAGGAAAACATAAATAAACGAGCATTACAATTAAATATGATTTAGCCAAGAAATTCAACAAGCAGGCTCCATCAATGGTTCTCACCTGCGTCGGCAGATGTGTAGCTGTGATGCGTAACACTCTCAGCATCGTTCGGTGGTGACGGTATGCCACCGTGAAACTGACCGACCGACTGTACCGCAACGGGATCGTTCGGCGTTGTTTGTCCAACCCCGTGCACACCGGTCGTCCCGTACAGCAGTCCAAGATCTCGCACCTCGTTCTCCTCCTGTGCCTGTTGTCTGCGGAGTGCAACCTGATTGCCAGCAACAACGAAAAACAAATTCGATCCCAAATTGAGCTCACGGGTCCCTTTACTTTGGCGTACGGACACTACACCTACCTGTGCGGCCATTACACGTTGTCGCTCGGCGATTAAGGTACATTTAGCACAGACACAGTCCCGCCAGCGACAGTAGCGCTTGTGTCCTTTGAGGGCGCTTACCTAAAACAAACGTTCGCCCGAGAAATACATGGAAAGGTCTAGCGTTAGAACGTTATGCTGGAACGGCCGAACAAAAACGAGCAAGTTTCACCCGACCATTTGGGCGAAGATTGTAAATTATTGGGTGGTTTTGGAACAGAAATTGGTGATTTGCGGTATTTAGATGGTAATGAGTTCGTTCAATGTACCTCACGAGTCTTGTGCATTCTAGAGTGCGCTCTCGGTTGATTGGTGGGGATACTAGCGGTTTTCCTTTGCCGCCATCACACACTCAGTTGCGCAGTTATTGGGCAGTTACAGTGTTTCTTTCCGCGTGTACAACTGCACAGCACCGTGACAAGCGTTCCAATGCGCACCTATACTAACTATGCGATACTCGGTACGGAAAGGCCGGTACTCCAAACTTGGCAAGAAGAAAGAAGTTTCTTCCAGAAGGAGACGATCCAGTACGGAAAGAACTAAACATAAGACTCTATTCCAGCTCAGTTACTGCTCAAACCCTCAGGTGTTCGTTTTTCTACAAAGTTCCGACCAGAACAACTAACACTACGCATAGAGCAACTGGGATGAGCGGATCTTTTAAGGAACCTCAACGATAACTTTGTGGAGCTTTGTGCTTTTCTTTTTTTGTCTTTGTGAGCACTCCGTGTTCTTGTTCGTTCCCTGTAGGGCTGCAGTTGGGACGCCACACTTACCACTCCATGGTTGCGACATCGGGCACACTTGGGCGTGCGTTGATAGCGTTCCGAGGCCGCCCGAAGGAAAAACGCTGGTGGTAGCGCACCGAGTACCGGATGTTGCTGCATCAGATTCGACATATCGACACCGCTGGGCAAACTCATCTTATTCGCACCGGGAATTATTAGCTGTTTCGTTATATTCACTCACGCACGAGTTGCACCGAAACAGCAGTGGTCGATGGCCAGCGCTTTTCCCGGGCCGTGTGTTCAAAGGAAAACTCACCACAGTACGTTCCACTTTGCTTCAAACTTTCAGCAACACAACGCAACTGCTACTGTTGCAACTGTGCAACAAACACACCACAGCACACACAGAGACACACCAAAGCAAAACAAAACATAAAGCGCACACACGAAACCGTGATCGGAAAGGGAAAATTCACAAAACTGCTTCACGGTACCGCTTTTCCTGGACGGCTGATCCACGAGGACCACGACGATGACGAGACGGCGGTCACAACTGCTTTCGAGCGTAACACATTCCTCGCCGAACATTCAAAAGCAACTGATTCAAAAATGTTTCAACAATTGCCATGCCGTATCTAAGCGCTAAGAGCCTAAAAATCGGATAAACAAATAGGAAGCGCAGGGAATTGCCGCAAAGGGGAACCGACAATCGGTGCAGAAGACGGTTGGGAAGGGTGGGTTTTGCAGGAAGGGCGGAAGGGCGGGTGGCAGAAGGAGAAAGGGCGGATGAAACTGACGCAAAGGCTACAGATAAAAGAAAACAACAACAACAAACCCGAAGCCATCCTCCAATTGGTGGATGCGAAACATTGCTCAAAGGTCGGCACAAAAGGTTGGGAAGCGCGAGCGTGACAGCTAGACAAGCCGGCTGGCCAACCCAACAAATGGTGGTGTAACGGAGACGACCGGAGGTCTTGCAACATTGAAACGTTCAAAGGTGAATACATTCGCTTACCCAACAGGATATCCCCCGGTGAGGGTTCAATAAGGGAATATCCACTCGGGGGAAACAACAGTGGCGAAAATCGGAAAAACGGTTCGCCTGTGGAGCGCTACACACACACACACACTGCAACGGTTATGTCCTCGCCCGCGTTCCGTTCCTGCTCCGGTGAGTATATACATGAAATACAATTATACAACTCAGCCAACCAAACTTAACACGGGATGCTGGGAAGCAGTGAGACAACACCCCTATAAACCATGTATCCTTGCGAGTCGAAGCGTACAGGGCAACGCGCAGAGCATTGTATTGGATCCCGGCTGACGTACACGGTCGGCGCTCGGCTCGTGCCTGCTCACATGGCCCAGTCTGGTGCTGTCTCGCTCGCGCCCGCCCGGCCCGGCCGGTTCATTCCGACTTCATTCATTCGCGACTCGCGTACGGATAGGTCGCGCGTACCGATCGTACTCGCGTAACTGGTAAATGTAGCGGATCCATATGGTCGATAGCTCGGCGTGGGTACATGGGGCTCCGGGGTGTCCCCGTTCACCACGAACCATTCCGCCTCGGCTCGCTATTATGTATCGAGCCCGATCGGACACACTTTGACGGATCCTTATTTAGTTGCAACGAGGAACTATCGATCCACCATCCCGACCATGCAAAGCACATAAACAGTTGATGAATAAAGGATGGGTGGCAAACCCCACACTGCTGCTTCATTCCTCGCCCACTTGGAGGAGTTACCCGTGCAGCGGTACTTCACAGGTAAACGGCTTCAACTAACAACACTGTATCATTATCTAAAACTTGCTCGTTACTATTATTAAACTAACCTCCATAGAAACATTCGTGTTCATCCGAACCCATTTTACCCGTTCTGCTAGGCGATGCTTTTCAGAGAAATTAAGCTTTTACAGGATTGCTGCAGCTCTTCCCACACCGATGGTGTTTTGTTTTGCAACGACCGTTCGAATGTACATCAGGAATGTGTTCACAATTAAAGATTCTCGAAATTTGCGCCCATTATAGCTTATCGGTCGCAAAAAATGACATACTAAGTAACTAAACGTTAAGGAGGAATTCAAATGTAAACCGGAAACAGTTCAAAATTTATGGAAATAACAAGAAGTATTTAACTTTTCATTTTGTTGAATACTGTAAAGAGTGAAAATAACTTTTTTTGAGAAATGTAAACAATCTATAGATGATTAAATAACCGAACTGGAAGAGCTTTATGAACTATTATTGTCCTAAAGCTTTTGAGTCGAAATAAATTAAACATTAAAATAATATAGTTAAACATAAACATAAAAAATACCCATCTAAACAATAAGTTTAGTATCGATAAAGCATTCTTAAGAATTTCTTCTTTTACTAACCTTTCTTTTTAAAACTTAGTAAGCATTCATCTGAGTATTCATTGTTAGAGTTCATGAAACATTTGACTATGATTCAATAGGTTAGGCTGGATAAGTTGTAGGACCTCTTTTCAATGCGTTTTATCTTTTAAGTTTAAAACGATTGTAAGCAATTAACAAAAGTGAAAATAAAACTACATTTATTATAGAAACGGCAATAATATGTATTAAATTATTTCTAATAGGTAACAAGCCTCATATAATAAAATTTGCTATATACTACAGGGAGAAGAGGGAAAAAAGGAAGTAGCAAGTATTCCTGGCATTTATTTACAGTTCCGAGCTATTAATCATAGATTCCTGTTGCGATAAACGATGTGCAAATCGATTTGCAAGGATGGTAAATTATAACGTATATAACCCCCGGGATAGAAACTTTTGCAGAGTTCTTATCACTATTCATTCGTTTATCGAAAAAAGAAGGTGAAAAAGACAAGTAAATGTACACCACACGGGATGAAGCTGGGACGTACGGAGCTGGGGTCCTTTGATAATCTTATCGACCTGGTACCTGGCGACTGCCGTGGTGACTCGATCAAACTCTACCAGGGACATTCGTACGCGTACAGGATATTGAGCAAATTTTTAAGGAGTGGCATTTGTAGACAATTTAAACAAAGTACTACTCTCGAACCCACCCACTGGAGCAGTGGAAAACCACGTTTTCTTGAGATACTGCAGCGTGTGCGCTTGGTTGTGTGGGATGGTTAAGTACGAAACCAATAACTACAGGCTGTTGTTATGTGCCCGATGTCCTGTCGGGGCATGGTTTTATTAAGCAACATTTGAGTGGGAAATTGTTTTTCTTAGCGTTCCCAATATATGGATTTCCATTTCCAGGGTGTGCTCTTGGTTGGGAAGGTTTAGCGTTACCAGCAATGTATACATATGAGTGTGGTTGACACGCCAGCAATGCTGCCCCATTTGCATTTATTCACATTCATATCCTTCCGAAAATGCAAACGTCCAACAGTGCTTTAGTATTGCGGCAGACGCACAGTTGGTGTTACAGTAAATGCAGCAGGTAAACAAATTCAATGCAAAAAAAAGGAAACTGCCACAAACTTCCCAACAAAAACAGGGCAAAACAAGCGTCCATCATGGACAATGCGGCCCCAACGTCAAACCCAGCAGTCGAGCTTGCCGCTTGGCATTTAGTAGCCGTGCAACAGAATATCAGTGTTTATCTACTTATGCTCCGCTGGATCAGCCGCCGAAGATCTGTTTGGAGACCCGAGCGAGACGGCTAGCGCGCACGCACGGCAACGAGACCGAGCGCGCCCAGCGGGAAAAGAAGGCGTGCCCTAACGAAGGAGTCGTCCTTGTTGTGCCCGTCAAGCGAAGCGAACTGTTTCAACACACCGCCGTACGGTCCAAGGACTTCTACAGTCAACTCGAAACAGTTTCCACGAGAGAGAGACCGCGCGGGGATGATATCCGGTGCCGGCAGGCTGGCTGTACATTATATGGCACACACTGCCCCGGCGGACTCCACCGGTAGGGGGGTTTGGGATTTTTGGAGGCAGGCCGATCCTCTCAAAACCGTACATTTTCATTTAATAACAGTAAGAGAACAAGCGCACAATGGTCGCAAAACGGGCTAAAGTGCCTTTTTCGGATAGACTAGCGAAATGTTGTGTGTTTCGCCGGTGGAGGCGTTCCGCCCGACAGCTGCCCACCGGTGGATGCCTTCGGCGCACTGCATATAATAACCATTTGTAGCTATAGCCTACGTGGTGGTCGTTATTTCTTTCTTTTTTTCTAGTGCCGGAATGTGCTACATGGTCACGACATTAAACATGCGAAGATAAATAGTGGCTGATTGGTGGCGGCCTGCTACCCCGTCGTTATAAATTCCGACGCTCTCGTACATAATCTTTGGCCCTGTTCGACATGCACTGGATGCTGTGTTTTATTCTTGGCGTTTCTGTTTAACAGTACTTCATACTCTTCCGAATACAACACTGCAATTGATACGGCTGTCGTTTGCAACTACGTAACGTTAGTTTTATTACTGCTTATGTTAGGTTGGTGCTATGGTTGGTTCAAGTTGTTCAAATGGCATTGTTTCCTATTTTAGAAAAAAATGTTTCCTATTTTAGTCTTAAACATATATTCACTATACTCGTTTAAAATTTCTTTGGTTGGTAGTAAGCACTTTTATATTTCAATTTCCATAATTCTAGTACGACCTTCAATCCCCACACACGGAACATCGGGTATACGTTCATGCCCTTTGTACAAGTATACCACCCAGAATAGGCTAACGAGATCCACTGTTCATTTGAGTTCCCATTATGGTTCGATAATTTTCGGACGCCCTTTTGTGTCGTACGCCGTTCAGGCCGTGTCAACTCCATTAAACAAAACCTGCCTGACAGCTCTGAGATCCGCTGAAGGATGCGTTGGATTATCTATCAAGAGGTCCGTGATGGAGACAGATTACAGCACCCAACATTCGTCACATTGGCACACCAACGCGACACCTTCCGCATTGGGTGATGCCGGAACACATTGTGAATTGTTACAATTTATGGGACATTGATGAATATGTTGAAGTGTGATAAAAAGTTTCATCCTTTCACTGACCCGAAATCGACCAGTGTGATTGACAAGGAGAGAACAATCGGCACACTTTATTATTCGACATCTGGCGCGGTCCGGTGGTGTATTGGTAGCGGCACCGTTCTTCACACGACAGGACCTAAATCAAATCCCATCCGGACCGTGTTCTCTCTCTTAGCTCTTAGCTTGGCTACATGTTGAAATCAGTCGATACGGGGGAAGGCCTCTGATCTCATTCCAACGAAATAAGAATATAATTAAGTAACATCATTTTTTTTTATTTTCATTAGAACGGCCAGACCGTATCGACTTATTTTTATCACGTAGCCGGAAAGTCAATCCTTACTACGGATGTTTGATCTGGATGAGATTATTCCTCAGTCCTGTCGTGTGAAGACCGGCGTCGCTACCAATACACCACCAGATCGCACTTTTTTTATTTTCTTAACTGGTTTTTTTAATTTTTTTAAAGTGATTAGAATATACATTTAAGAAAATACGGCATTGCCGTCATAATGGAATTTAAATAAATAAGAATATACATTTTATCCCTTCGATTCATATTAGCAAACTGGTATGGGCTACGACCCCCTAGATGAATTATCCAAGAGTTTTGGAAAAAAATATGTTTTTTTCTTTTATTTTAAACAATTAGAACAAGTTTAGTGTTACAATTAATTTTGAACATTACTTTTCAAAGCACTCTTCGGAAGAGTCTCTTCCATATCGTCCTCACTGGTGTTTTGAACACATGTTTATTGCCATCATCCCCGTCATCACTATCTTCATAAATTGCATTTTCCTAAGTGCCATCGAGGTTGTTACTAATTTCGCATTTTTTAAAGGATTTTACGACAATCGTCTCGCTGGCAGCTGTCCATGCAGTAAGGACCCAGTAGTGGTATCTTTGGAATGGTGAGTTATTTTATTCTTCCCGAAGGAGTCAGATTTGAAACAGTCCCTTCTATCCGCTTACTCCATTCTTCTCTTATCAAACCCTTGAACGGTTTGTTGAGGCTGACGTCCAGTGGTTGCAGCTGACTGGTAGGACCTCCATAAATGACTTCCAGAAACGTTTTGCTTTGAGCAAAATTTTGTTGAACTTCTGCTGGTAGATGACTTCCAAATACATCCAGTACAAGCATTTCAGGTCTCTTGTTTCAAACAATTTGAAACCACGAATTCATCCCAGTCTAATCCGTCCATCCTTTTTCTTAAACAAAACGACCGTTGGTAACGTTTAAATCCATAGCATATTGGAGCTTTCGCCCTGTGTCATGAGCTTTACTCGCCGGCGAACCAAAAGCTTGCGCGAATGAACCGAGCACGAGCTTCAGTTCATTCGTAAGGATATGCAGTAAGGCGAAGCATCTGCATGGCAACGTCCTGTGTAAGCACAGTTCACAACGTGCACCCATTTATAGCGGATGTCCTGTGGCATCGCCATATTGAAATAAAGGTTATTTGTGCCATAATCATTCCTGCCCCCCCTCGCTGTTTTGCAGGATACGTCAGATTCGTGACGGTGGGTGCGCCGGCGCACTTTAGTATGCATCAACATTTGCTGAAAATGCGAATATCCTGTGTATGGTTGCTGAGGTACCAATAAGGAAGCAGAGAAAATGTACGTGCAACACCCAAACGCAGTGTAAACAGTGGTCCCGTTCGTCTGGAGGAAGCCATCTCCAGTTTTGGTAGGTGAATTGGGAGCTATCGCACACGGTTACGTAAAAAACAAATAAATCCCCGCTCTGCTGAAGCTGCACTAGCTCTGGACACACTTGATGGGGCGACATAAAAAATTAACATCCTGTCACACTGCTGCCCTGTTCACTTTCAGTGAGTAAATGGCAAACGGCAATCACGCTCTGGCAAGTGGTTACAATCAGCGTAGCGGACAGCTTAGCGTACAGGAGTCGAGTGTTGCCGGTACGGAGCAAACGCACTCCCGACTATTTTCGCCCCGTCTCGGACGAACGCCTCCGGACGGAGCCCAATGCGGAATGACTTAGAGCAGGCAGACGGGCCACCCCTACAACAATGGTGCAATTTATCGAGAGTGGCGTCGACAACCAGCTGGACATGAACGACATGAATATTGCTGATCGTCTGCAAGGTACGCAGAAGCGCTATCAGCTAGCTCACGGGTATTTCCCAGATGTGTTGACATCCTTCGCTAACCGGTTGCGTCCACCTTTCTTCCGATACCGTTTTGTCTCTATAGCGCATATGGAACTTACAACATTTTTTGGCTTAGCATTGGGATTTGTCGCTCTCGTGTTGGTTTTGTTCCTGTACGTCAATAAGATACGATGCTTCGGAACGGCACCACCGTTCCTTCCATTTGATGAGCATCTTATATCGGAGAAAACATTCCATCGAATTCGTAAGTACTCATGTCTGAACCCAGTTCCGGTAGTGGGTACACTAGTGTGGTGCAACTATTTATTCATAAAGATTCATACCCGGTGCGTCAGGACGAAGTCCTATGAGCATGGAAAGACTTCTAGGAAAATATTGTTCAATCATTGCCTTCTATTCTGCCAAACGTCTTGCAGGGAACCGGTTCGCATACGACGGCAATAATAGTTCCGACTCGGAGGACGAAACGTTGCGTCGGTTGAAGCTAGAACCTTGCGGCGATGGTTACACCAGCAGCATCTCCTGCTACCATGCCAACGAAAACACACTCGACCACACGCCGCACTTCAACAGCTTTAATAAAATTCTGTCCGGTTGCAAGCATGTGCACTCGTCGCGCGATCCGCTGGCGATGGCCGAAGGTGGCAAGATCGGGATGCCCCATTCCAGCAACGACTGCAGCTCGGGAAGCTCCAACGAGGTGAGCTTAGATTACAGCACGCGCCTGTCGTTGGATGCGCACGTCAGCAACGACCGGTTAGCGACCAACGGTGGGACCTCCGCGCTGGAGGGCTGCCTCGTAGCTTCGCTAGATTTGAAGCTCAAGAGCGAGTCGCTGCTACCGGAGCTGACGAAGGAGAGTGACGAGCGTGATCTAGCGTCCAGGAAGAAACCGACCAAAGTGGCAACGAACAATCGTACCGAGGTGAGTAGTGGCGGTATCGCTTACGATGCCGACTTACCGACCACCACCGGCGAGCGTAACAATTTGAAATGTAAAACGTTTGCGGAGGAAAGCGCACCGACCGCATCGACCGTTGGCGGGTTTGAGCAGACATCTTTAACACAGCAGGATAGCTTGGATGATGTACTGAGTCTCAATAACGATGTGAGTAATGCCCAGTGGTTTGTTGATATTCGGTTTAACGTTTAACCATTTCCTGACCGTCTCGATCGCTCTGGCAGTGTATTTTAGTGTTTTCGCATGAACCACTCTACGATACCAGTGACCTTAAGTCACTCAAATCGGACGGTGATGCTGCTGTCACCGCCACTACTTTTGAAGGTCCCGCCTCAACCACCGGCTCCAACGGGACGCTGGAGATATCGCTACTGTATGACGCACCGATGCGCAAAATGACCGTACATGTGCTACAGGCCCGTGGTATCTCCTCCCGCGGCGATAAGGGCCAGCTGACGCATACGCAGGTCCGCCTGCTAATGTTGCCGGCCAAGCGCCAAAAGCACAAAACTAAAATCCGTTCCGGCGAGAACCCACAGTTCATGGAAAGCTTCTTGCTGCACCGTGTCAACCCGGAGGAGGTGAATTCTATGGGTTTGCGCATCCGGGTGTACGGGTGCGAGAGGATGCGCCGCGAACGGCTGATCGGGGAAACGATCGTCAGCTTTGCCAACATCGATCTAGAGCTGGAGACGAACTTGTGGCTCCCGCTGGAACCACGCACATCTAGTTCGGTAAGTTTGTGCAGTCGAAGAGTCTCTATATGGTGGTCACTTGAGGTTGTGTCGTGTATAATTCTCACCCAGCAGGATACAGCTTCCACGAGCGATTTACTGAGCATTGCAAGATCGGATAGTGCAGGATCGACCACTTCCATGCAGCATGGCGGAGTGCCGGAGCTATTACTTGGCTTAGGTTACAATGGTATTACCGGACGTCTTACCGTTGAGGTAAGCGAAAAACAGCCCCGTCATGTTCGAACTTCACAAGATGTTTTATTGATGTTTCTCAAGATGTCTTTATATCTTGGGTGGTTTAACTATTGAGGTATTAGTACACGGTACTACCAGCATTTCAATTCTCTTTCAGATTGTTAAAGGAAGCCATTTTAGAAACCATTCTCTGCCCAAAGTCCCAGACACGTACGTTAAACTATGTCTGGTAAGCAGCATGGGTCAGGAGATTGCTCGAGCCAAGTCCTCCACACGGCGCGGTCAATCGAATCCACTGTTCAAGGAAACGTTCATCTTTCAGGTACAGCAATGCTGGCCGACCATCACGATTCATTGCTCACTACTTCCCTTTATTTCCCGCAGGTGGCACTGTTCCAACTGAACGACGTAACGCTGATCGTGTCAGTGTACGCCAAGCGCAACATGAAGCGCAACGAGATGGTTGGTTGGTTTAGCATGGGGCTCAACTCGAGCGGACCGGAGGAAATGATACACTGGAACGAGATGCGCGAATCGAGCTCCCGATCCGAGCTGATCACCCGCTGGCACGTTCTGGTCGATTCCTGATTTTAATCCACTCCCTTACGAACGACGCCACGCGCACAACACTCGCCTAATCGCACGGCGGCGCCGGCCGGAGGGAACACGAATTGGTTTTTGAATTTGCAACACGCTCAATGAAACGAAGCGTAAGAAGAAACAAAACAAACAAACAAACAAATTGGACAAAAAAATATTGGAAAAGGCCTCCAGCAAGCCTATTTTATCTCATTCTTTAATATTCAATCCAATTATTGATGTGATGAACCTTGTCAAACGATCGGTATTTTTACTTTCTCCGTCGGAAAACAAAGTTTGCATGGTATTTATTAAAATGGTAATAAGCTAAAAGACGAATGTGTGTTGTGAACTTTAATGTATTTGAGAAAAACCAAACAAGTGTACTTGAGTCTCAGGTGGTAGAAACGCTCTAATTACTTGTCATCTTTATTAATGATCAACATAAAAATTGATATAATCTCGGTATGGTTTTATGACTATGGTCGAATTGCACAAAGAAAATTATCAAATGTTGACGATTATGCCATTTTGATCTTAAATTGAGCAAAATCCATCAAATGCGTGACATATACGTTGATGGAAAACGGTATGATAAATGGAAATTTATAAAATAGTTGGATTTATAATGCATAACCAAACGCGATGTTAGCTTACAAGGTAACAGACATTTGACGGCGGCATTTAAAAAAAAAAAACAACATGAGCTTACGAATAAAGGTATCACAGGTTTGTTACGTGGCAACATCCCACAACTTGATACAATAATTATTGTCATCCTTCCCACAGCTTACTATCCGCTTATCATCGATGCATTCGATACGGTATATGCATGCTGGAAAACAGAAGAAGGAGGGAGAGAAAAAAAAACATTCATCACCCATAAGTTACAGAGGATGTTTTAGCAAATCCTGTACATACCGCTATGCAAGTTCACTTCACACTCTACCATTCCCTGCAGCATGTTCCAAACGTGCAGCAGCCCGGTACGATCACCCATCAACAAATATTTGCCGTCCGGTGTCCAGCAGAGGCATCGCACTATCTCATTCAGCTCCTTCCGGCATATCGTCATGGTACTGTCGGCGTCCGTCACGTATATATTCCTATCTTCACCGCACGATGCAATCAGCGTTCCTTTGTCGTTAAACTTCACCTCGCATACAGCATTACGGTGCTTTTGCAACAGCTTGTGATTGTCCCGGGTGTAGATCGTTGGCTTGTTAATGGTGAGCGCATCGAGCTCGTACAGCAGCAGTTCACCATTTTGCAAACCGACAGCGACGTGAATTTTCATACGTTCGCCGGCGTACGTATCGATGGAAACGAGCTTCTCCTCCAGCACGTGATATCCAATCACTGAATCGTTGTGATACTTGTTCCAAATTCTGTAATCGATACGACCAGTCGAATATTAATGATCACTTCGTTTACCAATGATTAAAACTATGCAGTGCGTTAACAGTAGGCGGAATGAAATTGAAAACTAAAAACTATAATTTCATTTTGTTAACACGAATGAATGAACTACGAATGAACTAGAAACTTACTTCAAGCTGCAGTCCCAGCTGCCGGACACTAGCAATCCATAAAACGGTACGTAGGAAATGCAAGAAACAGCGTCGTCGTGTGCTTGTATGGTGTTTGAAATCTTACCGAAGTCAAAATTATACACTAAACTACAAAGTAGAAAGAAAAGAAAACACGCGACAAAACCAAGGAATGCATTAAAAAGAAAATTAAAATAACCGATCAAACAGAAACGGCTTCTGAGTGCAATTCTGCCGATCTAGTTTTGCGCAACTACTGCCGGTACGTACATCGTATCGTCCCAACCACCCAATATGATCGAACGGTCGTTCGCAATCTGCACCGAACTGATTGGCAATCCGCTCAACTGCACGCTCCGTATTTTTCGCTTCTCGCTGAGACTGTAGCATGTCATCGTACCGTCCTTGCTGGTGGTAAATATATTCCCGACCGACCTGTCCACGGCAACTGCCGTGATGACGTCCTTGTGAGAGTAGTACTCCGCAGCCTTCCGAATCACCATTTGCGTACTCAATCCAACCGCTGGCGGTATTGCCAAGAGCTTTGACACATGTGCGGTACGAAAGAGTTGTTTGGGAATTTGCCCAAATTCTGATATTTGCACTTCGATCGCATGGCGGGCGGCCAGATCGTTAATTTGCCCAAGATCTACCGAACCCTCGTAGCACAGATGATAAAACACATTGTCCGCATCGAGCGCAGCTTTTCCCTGTTGCTTATAGCCGAAGATTAGATCAATCCACTGGTGCAGGCTGGAGGAGACATACTCTGATTCAAGCGCCTCCCGCAGCAGACACACAAATCGTTCCGGTGAGTTGAGCGCCCACGGTGGCAGTGCTACGTTGGTCACGGGCGAACCATCAAACCGGACACCAAAATCTATCTTCATGCTGTTCAACAGAAAATCTCCCTTTTGGTTTGTATCGTAAAACTCCGGTATCAACTCTTTAAAATCGGACATGTTGTTCAGACAGTTGTTGAATGCATCCGCGACACTATTAAACATTCGGTCTGGATGATCGAACTTGCCGTTCTGCAGGCAAAGCATCAGCTCTGGATGTTTGCGCACGAGATAGTACAGCACGAACCCAGGTGTGGAATAGTGTGAACCATACAGAAACTTCGGGTCAGCCATCTCCTCGAAGCGCATGCGGAGCCGCGCTAAGCGGTCTGGATTTAGTGCTCCAACCGGCTTACCGAGATCACGGTACACGCCCGTATCGTTCAGATTCAACTCACTCGAACTGTAATCGGTTAATATCCATGGGAAAATCGGATACTGCGTTAGATCCTGGAATGACCGGTCGGCGAGACTGTTCAGGTAAAGCAGATAGTCGTAATTCGAGACAAGACCGTTTTGCCATTTTAATGTCATGCTCTCTGGGGTTTGTTCTGTGGCAGCGTAGTCCGACTGTCCGCTAATACTTCCCCAGCAGTCATCACGATCAGTTTGGTTGCGAAACACTAAGTAAAGGCACTGATCTGTCCCTTCAGTTGATTGTTTTTCGTTCCAACGGATTTTCAATCCAATCTGACGCAATAGGTACCGGTGTTTGGAAAGACCGGTGATACATGTTATGCCAACCTTTAGGACCGGATTCTAAAATGAAATATGAGCGTTTTAGATTTATTTGATTTGACAGCTGCTCGTGATAATGCATACCGTGTGGACGTTATTGTAGTACTGAAAATATATGAACTTATTTGTGATGAGCAATCGTCCCGGGTTGACTATGAGAGGATTGATTTCTTCAACCTGGAAATCAGATATCGTCCGCTCATAAAGATTGTTCAACCATAAGGGATTGAACTTAACACGGCTATGTCGCGAATACACTATCGTTGCTATCTGTGGTAATGGAAACGGAAAGACATAAGTACATAACACTAATTGTAATCTCTTTTAACTTACCATACTATTTTGTTCGTAAGACGGTAACGTTGAGGCACGGTATAACTGACAAATTTGCTGCAGACATTCATCGAGTTTAGCGTAGTGGAAATGGAAAAGAAACGTGTATTCCCTCTGTACAAAACGGTACGGTTGAATCTGGTTCTGGTTCAGCATTTCTATGTGCTGTCTACAACGTATCGAAAGTCGCTGACAGTCGGCATTTGAGACAACGCCGTCTTCCTGTCGATCGATTGTTATGCAGTCCTTGTACATGATCTTTATCAACGGAATACTGCTGCTTCCCTTCGCCTCAAACACCAGCGATTTGGAACACATCTTCAATCGTCCACTCATTTGGAATTCTACATCGAGGTTCGGCGGCAATTCTTCCCTTACAATGTCCACCGAAAAGTCCTCGAAGTATATCTCGTTCGGTTCAAGTAGCAGCAGTGAGAATCTGAAAAATAGAACCGATTACTAATGGTAAAGCAATGCCTAGTTGTATGAATCATAACAGTACCTTTGTTTTTCCATTATTCCAGGCGCAAAAAACCCTCACACAGATCAGCGAGAGAGCAACGAAAGGTTATCTGCTACAAATCCGGTAGGAAGTTGTACAATGAACAACAATAACAATCACCTGTCATTGGTTCTGCTGCGGTTGTTGACAGTTCACATTCAGTTACATTTGTAAATAATTGCATCCGGCTATTCGTTTTATTTTTTTGTAATTTCAACTGAATCGCTATTAAAATCTAATTATATTAAAATTATTTATCAATATTGACAAATGCATCCATTTCTTCCCTGATTTGTTACAATATAAATGCTTTCAAGTCATGTCAAAACCAACGGTTACATTGCGCAACGCAATCAGCATGAGCCTCGATGGAAAACAAGCATCCGTCGATAGCCACGGATGCGTTTTCAGTGAATAAAATAAATAATAAAAGTGATACTCGCAAAGTAAATTCCGAGAAATGGCTAACACAGACGGGGTATGGTATTAGCAATGTTTGCCTTCATCAAATTGTTTATACAATACTAACTAGATATTTTTTTAGAGAGATTGCGGGCTTCCCTTGAATACACTGAAGTTAACTCAATCTGATAATGGTGTAAAGCGTAGCATTCCGGCACTAGTGAGTGATTGTTTCTATCGCTTTTTAAGATATCACATCACATTGTACATTTTTCAGTTACCACCACTTTGTATAACTAATTCTTTCGTTCTGTTTTAGCACGCCACTTGGAAAGACACTCGATGCTTTACAAAGTACACGGCTTTCCTAGTTAATGGTCAAGAAAGTGTAAGCGATGCGATGTTGGAACAATGGGCAAGTGAAACGGAATGGTTTATAAAAGATATGAAACATCTGTTGAATCTAGAGTATCACAAGTAAGTAACGATGATTGCAGTTATATTGCCATGTACTGTTTTAACACGTTGATTGTGCTTTTTAGATTCTGGTCAACAATTGTACACAATACAACGACCCTCGAAAGTCTCGTATCGTTCATGCAGAATGCTTTACCGTTCTATCTTGTTCCGATATTAAAATCTATGGATAATGAACGAATTTTACCTTTGTACACAGCCGTTCATGCGCTCGTGTTCAAAGTAATCTTCCGTCTAACCACTTTACGCGAAAGTGATACATGCTGGATGGAGCCGGAATTTTACGGAAAACTTGTGTATAAACATTTCATCATCACCGTACCGTTCCTCTTTGATTTAATATCTATCTACAGTCGAGATAATATAGCAGAAATTTCGCGAATAATTGAATTCATTCTAAACCTTCAGCCGAAGTACATTCAGGATCTAAAGCAGGGTATAAGCTACCTGTTGAATGTAAGTATAAGTACAATATTTTGTAAGCCCAAACTAACTAAAATGTTTGTTTCTTTTAATCGTGAAGGCATTTACTATCATTCAAACTCGATGCGAATCGGAATTATCGGAAGCAAATACTTCAGAAGCGACATTGAATGATTTAACATTGTACGCGCAGGACTGTAGCAGCGTGTTGGTGCAATTGATAGCAATTGCCTCCCCACTTCGACAGATATGTTCCGAACTGAACGCAGAATTCGCTATTAGCAATTTTTACGATAACGTAATAATCGTGCTGTATCGAAATATTCAAGAGGTTAACAAGCATTCTCAATATTTAAAAAATCTAAACGATATGCGTGTTGAACTGCTCGAAACGTTCCGTTCGATATTATGCGTTCAATTAAACAGAATATTGGAAAATTCAGATGATGGCTTGCTGGCTGCAGATAAATTTATAAGTATTCTCACAGAGTGCCTTGCAAACAATGTTTTTGTGAGAGATTATAAAACTCTGTATGACATCGAGGACGATTTGGCAATAGTGCAGTTAGGTTACAAATCTGTGGATCAAGTAAAGTATGACTTTATACAGAATGCATACGCAAAGGATAGGGAGGTACATGGAACACATTCGATAATGAACTCTGAGCAAGACACTGATCAAGAAGTTAAAGCGAGCGTAGAGCAACAAGAAATCGAGCAAAGAATCGAACATAATGTGCAGTACATAATGGAACTATTACCTCATCTAGAAGCGGCACAAATTCGTAAAGTCGTCTGCTCGTATGATAACGTTGAGGAAGCTGTTAGTGTACTGCTAGAGCAGGAAAACCCAAACCCAGAATCGCAACCGGTCGATGGACAAGAGGAGTTCTATATTCCCAATGATCCTTTAGATGAATTCTACCTTCGCACCGGCATTGATCGGTTAAATGTTTACGACGGCGATGAGTTTGACGTGATGGTTAATGACAAAGTGAAAGGAATTATTAAGAAAGGAAAGGGCATGCCGGGGCAACCGAAATCATTAAATGCATTGCTGGACGACAAAAGCCACATACAGCAGGTGCGCCACATTTACCGACAGTTTGACCTGATCGCGGAAAATGATTTGGACGATGATGAGTACGACGATTCGTTCGAAGCAATGACCGAAAGTGAATCGCGTCACGTAAAGCTATCCAAGGATGCTCGGAACACATTCGTCAATGAGGTACTTGACAATGAAAGCGATAGCGAAAACGAAAGTGAAGATGAGCAAGAAGCGAACCAAAATCCATCGCTTGCGTTCTGCGAAAACCCAGAGCTGGCACGAAAACGGTATGAGGATAAAATGCACAGCAAGTACTTGCACCGACACGGCAGTGCGGTATCCGGACCGAAAGAAGCAGATGTACGTGGTAAACCAAAAGGCCAGGGACAGGATAGTAAAGTGTTGCTAAATCGAAAGCATAAGAACGAAAACAAAGCATTGAGTGGCAATCACAACCGAAAACAAGGTGCAAGCTATAAACGGAATCGTGGTATGTTGCCATCGTAGTGCTCTTCTTATAAATTTCTTAAATTTTACAATTCACCCAAACAATAATGAAATTCTATACTGGTCATTTGATTGAGAATCATTATGAGTAGGACGGCGCGATGAATTGATTGATGAATGTACGTTTTTGAATTAATCTAAATACGGAATCTAAAATGTTTTGCTAAATGTCCTCTAAATTGTGTTCGTATTAGAATTTTGTGTGAATTGAGTGTGAATTAGTTTGTTGTATAATAGTAATAGTATAATAGTACAGTCGAACCAACAAAATATAAAAGATTGTTATCAATGTGAAATATTTTTGCATGTTTTAATCTATTTTTCATTTTTATTCGTACGAAATGAATGAATGAATGAACGAAACGCCAGTTTTAAACCGCATGTAATCTTCATCAAGAACGGAAATATTTAAATTGCCTTATGCAATCCGACTCAGTGTGTTTTGTAAATGTAGATAGAGAATAATCGATCAATACTGATCGTTTCACAGAAAAAAGACTGTTGTGGCCATTTTGGATCAAGATTCGAGCTTCTTTTAGTACAGCAGGTTACAACAGATCGATTAGACTAGTTCTGTTCCAGCAATCGTTCCTTTCTGTAGTCCGCGTGTTTGTGCGTCCGTTGTGAGTGTTGCTTTTTTTTCTATTCGTTTATAAGGTTGTACAGATACAAATCTGGAAGAATGTGGAGTTTAGCATAAGTTGTACAATTTGCCATAACTTGAGTCCTTATTTAGTTGCTAGCTGGCTGGTTCAAGCTAGCAAAAGGATGCTACCAAAAAACAAGGTTATGTTACACCGTGCAAGCAATATCCTTAGTATCAGTAAGTACTATACCAGCACGTGTTTCAAGTAAAGAAAATGGAGGTTTTTGCACAGGCCCGTGACTTGTCTTGATACTATTTCTCACAGATATGAAGACGTTAGTAGTACTCCTTATGCTAGCAATGCATGTAGAGCACGCATTGCTGGAAAAGAGCTCGTCTAAATCATGCAATTCACACGAATTTCAATGTGATAATGGTGCATGCATACCAGCTTCTGGGCATTGCAACGATATTCAGGACTGTGCCGATGGAAGCGATGAATCTGGATGTGGTAAGTCACTTATAATATCTCTTGCATTCGCTGCGTTTGAGTTCAATCATCTTTTGGATCATTATTTCTTCGCTGGCCGGTTTTTTCAAAAACTACGAATACTAATATAGCTTGCCTTGCCTCGCAGATTATTTCCTCTGTAAAGAACCGTTCTGGTATCGCTGCAAGCACGACAGTACCTGTATTAGTGGATCTAGTCGGTGCGATAAACAAAGAGACTGTTTGGGAGGAGACGACGAAGAAAACTGTGATAACTACGAAGTACCACACAGGGCACCGCAGTGCAGCAAAGCAGAGTTTACCTGTACGGATAAAGCCTGCATCCCGGCGGATCTTGTGTGTGACGGTACCGAGCACTGTTTGGACGGGTCCGATGAATCCATTGGCTGTATCGATATAGCAGCAAAGTGCAAAGGGTTCCTGTGCCACAACAAACACTGCCTGAAGTCTAGCGGGTGGGTATGTGATGGCATTGATGACTGTGGGGACGGGTCGGATGAAGAGCACTGCCTGCACGATTGTACGCTGGAGCATGGGAAATTCGAGTGCCACAACAATCACACCTGCATAGATGTGGCACAGGTGTGCAACGGTGCGGATAACTGTGATGACGGTAGTGACGAAAGCCCGAACTGTAAATCGGATGCATGCAAAACGCTGAAATGTGCTCCAAAAACCTGCAAGGTTATGCCAGACGGTAAGGCGGTATGTTTGTGCGGTGTTGGCTACACGTTCGACGCTGTAACGGGCAAGTGCCAGGATGTGAACGAGTGCGACCGTTATGGATTATGCTCGCAGGGTTGTATCAATACACCTGGGTCGTTCCGATGTACCTGCATCGATCAGTTCAATCTAATGCGCGACGGACGAACGTGTGAACTATCTTCCGGGACCGAAGCGTTGATGCTGTACACCACGCAGAAAGCTGTCGGCGCAATGTACCTTACGTCGATGCATCAGTATTACGTTGCGAAAGATTTATCGCAAGTTATCGGCGTATCATACGACGGCATGCACGTCTACTGGACCGATATTTCTCACAAAACAGAATCCATCGAGAGGTCGCTGGAAGATGGCAGCAGTCGGCAGCTGTTGCTCACTGCCGGGCTGATCTCACCTGAGGATTTGGCGCTAGATTGGCTAACCGGTAACATCTACTTCAGCGACAGCGGACAAATGCACATCGCCGTGTGTTCGAGTGATGGGTACCACTGCAAAGCGATCATACAGGACCAGCTGCACAAACCACGTGGCCTCGCGTTACTGCCCCAAAATGGTACGATTTTCTTCAGCGATTGGGGCAACAATGCCATGATTGGCAAGGCACAAATGGATGGCAGCGAGCAGACGGTCGTGGTCAGTGCCGGTATCCACTGGCCGAACGGGTTAACGCTAGACTGGCCCAACAATCGTTTGTACTGGATTGATGCGAAGCTGAAGCGCATCGAGAGCATGCACTTTGACGGCAGCGACCGTGTGGTGGTACTGTCCGATGTGCTAAAGCATCCGTTTTCGATCGCCGTGTTTAACGATCGATTGTATTGGTCGGACTGGGACACTAAAAGCATACAATCGTGCGATAAATTCACCGGCAAGACTCGTCAAACACTTGTGCGCGATCGTATGATATTCGGCAAGTATTCGTGTATGGTCAATTTGTAATGAACACAGTTGTAATATTTTTTCTCTTTTTTTGGACATCATTTTAGATGTACACGTCTATCACTCTAGCGTGCAGCCTAAAGTCAACCATGCCTGCCTGAATCATACCTGCTCACATCTCTGCTTGTTAACGTCTAATAGCACTTACGCGTGCGCGTGCCCGCAGGGTATGGAGTTGCACCGCGATAAGCACAGCTGTGTGAATGTAGCTAAACGGCAAGATATACTGCTCGGCATCGGTAACTATCTGGTAACGCTGAAGCATCGTCCGTTCGGGCGCTATGAAACAGGCCGGGGCGAACAGCTGTTCCCCACCATTAGTCGGATGGCATTCAACAGCCTTAACGGTGAGGTGTTTATTGCGGACAATAAGCAGAAGGCAATCTACACGGTGGAGCTGGTGTCACTGCGCACTAAACGGCTCGTGTCGGACGGCATCGGAATGATCTCAGCACTGGCTTTCGACTACCTAAGCAATACGCTGTACTGGTCGGATGCGAAATGGTCAACTATTGTGATATATAGTTTGCAGACCCAACATCGATCTATCATTCAGCACTACCTAGGCGACGATGCACCGGTGGCGCTGGCGCTATTACCGGAGATAGGCAAAATGTTTATTGCGCTGCGATCAAGCACGGGTCATACGCATATCGACCGTCAGGATATGACGGGACGTGGACCGCACGCCCACGTGATCGAGGACAGGCTCGGCAGCAATGGCACGATCAGCTTCGCGGTGGATCACGATCTCCGTGCCATCTTCTGGAGCGATATGGGCAGGAATCGGATCGAAATTACTAGCTACGAGGGTGACACGCGGCACCTGTTTCGAGAGTATCTGCGCCAGCCGGTATCGCTAGCGATCGTTGGCAACGAGCTGTTCTGGACATGCTACGGATCGCAGCGATTGTACTGGTCCGACAAACATAACGTTGGTGCAACGAAACGAATCATCGTCCAGCTACCACCAAACATGACCATCCCGGAGATGATACCGATCACAGCGACCCAACCAACGAAACGGCACGAGCATCCGTGCATGAAGAGCAATGGCGGATGCTCACATATCTGCGTATCCGGCGGGCTGTACACTGGTGCGTGCGTGTGTCCCACCGGTATGGTATTCAATTCGTCGCTCAACAAACACTGCATCGATGCCGCCGACTGCGAATTTCGGTGCGAATCCGGTGAATGTTTGAAGATGAAAATGCGCTGCAACGGGCATGTCGATTGTAAGGATCAATCCGACGAGCAGAATTGTGATCCTGGCAAGGCACGAATGTCGGCCAACTGCAAGTGGAACGAGTTCCGCTGCAAAGACGGGAGCAAATGCATCCCGACGGTAAAACGCTGCGATAAGCAGCACGACTGTGCTGATTTGTCGGATGAAGCAAATTGCGACGGTTACGATCGGAACACGAATTGTGGCGCGCATCAGTTTACCTGTGCGAATGGATTGTGCATCGATGCAACCGGTCGGTGTGATGGTTCACTGGACTGTGCGGACGGTTCGGACGAAGCGGGCTGTACGCAACTGTCGAACAAGCACGACGAGGCAATCACTTGTTCGGCGGATATGTTCCGTTGCAATGATGGGCAGTGTATCCCTACCAGCTGGGAGTGCGACGGTAGTCCGGACTGTCACGATGCTTCCGACGAGCATGAAACCTGCCATCCCGCCAAGGTAGAGTGCCACGAGGGATATTTTCGGTGTGCGCTTGGTTTTTGTATCAAGCAGTCGGTACTGTGCGACGGGAACGATGACTGTGGCGATGGATCTGATGAGGAAAACTGCCCCGTGGACGGTAAACGGGAGGGACAGTGCAAGGAGGAAGACTACACCAACTCTACAGTGTTTCATTGCAGCAAGTCCAACACCTGTCTCAATATCGCCGTACGCTGCAACGGTTCTGCTGAGTGTCCGCATGGTGAGGATGAGACAGGTTGTTCCAATTGCGGTATACGAGATTTCCAGTGTGACGATGGTCAATGCATCCGTTTGGAATGGCGGTGCGATAAAGACATCGACTGTAACGATGGGTCGGATGAAGTCAACTGTACCAGCAGTATGCGAACGCCCGATCACCCACACTCGACAGATTGCGGTAAGGATACGTTCGAGTGCAAAGTGGGCGAATGTATTAAAATAGCTCTACTGTGCGACGGTAAGCGCGATTGCTCGAACGGACACGACGAGGAAGGAAATTGCGAATCAGCTTGCGCTGGTGGGCTGGGACCCTGCGCACAAATATGTCAGAAATCGCCGAACGGTGCCATCTGCGACTGTTTGGATGGGTACCGACTGGCAGGCGATAGGAAATCCTGCGTGGACTTGAACGAATGTGAAACACGCGAGCCTTGTGGGCAGATATGCACCAATGTGAAAGGTTCGTACCGGTGTTCCTGCCACGAAGGATTCATGCTCCGGCCGGACAAAACATCCTGCAAAGCGATTGGCAAGCCCCAGTACGTGCTATACACGAGGTACGATCAAATACGGAAGCTCACGGTGAATCCACCACAGATCGAAACTTTACTGCAGGCAAACGAGAGTCGAATCATCACCATGGATATGGACATCCGGCAACAGAAGCTTTATTTTGCGGCGGAGAACAGTGCCGCACTGTACGAGCTGAATCTGCAGACGAACGCAACGAATGTGATGACGAGTGTCGGCACACCGGACAAACTGACCGTCGATTGGATTACGGCGAACGTTTACTTCGTCGATATCACGGAACCGTCCATCAAAGTGTGCAACTTCGAGCGGGCAGCCTGCGCCCGTGTAATATCCTTCACTCAGCGTAACTTCGTCAAGGCGCTCGCAGTAGATCCAGTGAACAAACACATGTTTTATTCGCTGCTGTATTCATGGATCTTCCAGGTACCGCATTCGATCATATTTAAAGCCAGGCTGGACGGTACGCAACAGGAAATCGTTACCAAACAACCGGGACTAATTTCCGCCGTCGCTGTGGATCCACAAAGTCAGTTGCTTTACTACACCGAGCTAAGCGGTAATACGCTGTGTCGCGTCGACTATCTTGGAAAGCAACTAAAAGTGCTCGTCCGTGATCAACCCCACATACTGAACCATCCAATGCAGCTTAGCGTGTTTGAAAATCAAGCACTTATCGTAAATCGAGCGTCCGCTACTGTAGGACAGTGTCAACTATTTGCCGGCTATAGATGCGATCGTTTCAATGTGAACGTACCGCCATCAAAACATGTGTTGCTGGTTCAGGAATCTCGGCAACCGATGGCAAAGAATTGGTGCGCAAACAGCTTGCACAACTGTACCCATCTCTGCATACCAGAAGATGCTAAGGGTAAGTGCGTCTGCGAAAATGGACTCGAAATACGAGAAGGCGACCGATGTCCTGAGGTTAAGGATAAGATGCGACCGATGAAACCGTACCGCGTTGCGCAGCAGGAAGATTCACGGACAGTGAGCGAAGGCACAACCGGGGATGAAGAAAACAGCTTTCTGGGTAGCTTACTACATTTTATAATGTACGCCGTGTTAATAGTGGGAATAGGTGCTATAGGGTTGTATGTTTACCGGCAGCGTTGCCAGAATAAGTTCGATGTTAGCATACATTTCAACAACACCGAACTGAGCACTCTGGACATTTCAGAGGTCGAACTGTACAAGACGGGATCTAATTTACTTACCTTCCAGGCGAATAGTACTGAGGGTGAAGGTGCCGCCAGCATCCCGGATGATTACGAAAACGATAGCTATACCCAGAACAATACGATCAGTGCCTCGGATGTTCCGTGCTACTACAACTGTGGTGATGATTTGAACGAACGCTTAATAGTATAATCACTGGCACCAAGGAAGGTTGTTTTAACCTTTCAAAAACTACAAGATACAGTTCATGTAAGCTACGACACGCACAAAACTGGCACAGTAATAAATATTGAAATGGGTTTGTATAGGGAATTAACGTGGATGTACTATGCGCCAACACCATGAAAGAATTTTCGCCCTATTGCTACAAATGCGGATTTCTCAGTTTCTTCTTTAACATTCAGCGCATTAAACTACGGATTCCATAGATTGCTTGAATGTCAATAGGTAGCATCAACAGCATGTTGTCCGCCGTAACCCTTCAAAACAGGCCCATGGAAAAATGCGCCCTTTTGGCAGCACTGTAATCGTTCTCGCGGTCAAACTTGGAACATAGTCGAAAAATTTGTTTATATTTGAAAAAATTATTCGATCATTTTATTGAATGTTATTTTTCGCAATATTTTGAACAACCCGGTTAAAGAGGTAAGTTTTCAACAATTATTTCTGAAATTCTAGATAATAAAACCAAACAACTGTATTCATCTTGGTCAAAACTGGGCCTGCGACAATCGTATTCGGCTCCATGTAAAAATAAGAATTGCTACGAGAAAACTGAAGAATGCTGTATTTTAGCTTTGTAATTTGTGGAAGTAAAGAAAATCGTATTATTTATAAACTCTTCATACCAATATATTGGCTTTACCTTGGTGGGTTCCGTTCAAGCGGGGAATATATTCCTGTCTCAACAATATTCAACATGTCGAACTGTCATTAAAAAGGGCGCGATTCGTAAAATAACATTCCTCGTAAAGTTGCGACGACGTATTTTTGGTACGTCGCTTCTTGGACGCTTCTTCAAATTCGCTTAGCAACGTTCGTGATATCAGTGCATGTGTACGCGTAAAGTTCAAACTAAACTAACAGAGGTTTTTTTCAAAGCAATTCTTCCTAGTGTTGTCAGCGTCAAGAAACAGAGTGAAGGAAACCATGCCGGAATATATGATCAACGGCGTTCCGGTGAACTTTCCGTTCGAACCGTACGAACTGCAGAAAAATTACATGGCCAAAGTGATTGAATGCCTGCAGAATAAAACGAATGGCATCTTGGAGTCCCCCACGGGGACTGGTAAAACGCTAAGCCTACTATGCTCTTCTCTGGCATGGTTGGTGTCGGTGAAGTCTAAGGTAAGGTACAGGAAAGTACATGTAGCGTTTGTTTCATTTCTCGCAATATTCACAGCTATCACAGGCCCGTTCGGAAACACTCGATACACTCTATCTGCCAGAGCTAAGCAATATGAAAAACAACAATCTTACCCCGGAACAGGCACATGCATTGCAGGAACAGAACAAGGATGCGAAGGTGAAAATAATCTACGCCTCCCGCACCCACTCTCAGCTGTCCCAGGCAATGCAGGAGCTGAAAAACACTAGCTACCTTATGGTACGTGCTGTGATACTCGGTTCCCGTGATCAGCTGTGCATACACGGTGAAATTTCAAAGCAGGAAAACAATGCCATCAAAACAACAATGTGCCGTGAGGAGGTGAAAACGCGTAAATGCGTTTACTACAACCGCGTAGAGTATGCGAAGGATCGGTCAGACGTTACCTCCGTTCCGGTGCTGGACATTGAAGATCTCGTCACGGTCGGCCGGAAGATGAAAGCATGCCCGTATTATCTATCGAAAGAGTTGGTAGAACAGGCGGACGTCATTTTCATGCCGTACAACTATTTGCTAGATCCTAAAGCACGCAAATCGAACGGACTAACTCTTCAGAACAGTGTCATTATACTGGATGAGGCACACAATGTGGAGAAAATGTGTGAAGAAAACGGTTCGGCACAGATACGGTCGTCGGATCTTGCGGTAGCGATCGAGGACACGTCCACTGTCATTAAGGTGTTTATGGATTCCGGTGGAGCTGCCAGCACAATGGATGCGGAAAAGCAGCTCGACTTTACGCTGGAAGATCTGGTGCTGCTGAAGGAGATTTTGCTTAACTTGGAGAAGGCAGTGGATGACATTTCGGTTATGTTCTCCCAAGGTGGAACCACACATCCAGGCACTTACATATTCGATTTGCTGGAGAAGGCAAACGTAAGTGTTGTAATTCTTTGGCTTTTTAATCTTTTAGGATTAATTGACTTTCTCTGTATATCTCACAGATAAAGTTCGGCAACGTTAATGTGATTTTAAAAGTAGTTAACTCAGTCATCACTCACCTCACTACCACCATGTCAAACAACTTTGTGCGTCGTGGTGCCGGTCTCCAATCGCTGACAGATTTCCTCGAGGTGGTTTACTGTGGTAATGGTCCGGAATACCGGCAGTCTGTCGAAAAATGCTTCCGTGTGCACATAGAGCACGAGGAATCGAAACAATCAACCAAGGGCAACGTCAAACGAGCGGACGGTTGGACTGCAACGAAGCAAAACATCAAAGCACCGGCAAAATCCAACTCCAAAGTGATCAACTTTTGGTGCTTCAATCCCGGGTTCGGCATGAGACAGCTGTTGGATAGCGGTGCACGAAGCATTATACTCACCAGCGGTACGCTAGCACCACTAAAACCACTAATCAGCGAGCTAAACATGCCGGTTACGGTCACTTTGGAGAATCCGCACATTATCGACCGGAGCCAGGTGTATGTGAAGGTAATATCGCATGGCCCGGATCGGATGGAGTTAAACTCGAGCTTCAAGAATCGCTCCAATCCGGAGTACATCGCTTCACTGGGCCGGACGATACTGTCCCTGTGTCCGATCATACCGGGCGGTTTGCTTATCTTCTTCCCATCTTACCCATTGCTGAACAAATGCTCAGAGGACTGGCAAGCGAGCGGAATCTGGGCGCAAATTAATCGCATCAAACCAATTTACACCGAACCGCGCGGCAAAGATTCGTTCCTGACGACGATGTCGGAGTATTATGCGAAGGTGCGTGACCCGGCAGCCCGGGGTTCCATTTTTATGGCCGTATGCCGAGGGAAAGTTTCGGAAGGGTTAGATTTTGCCGACGCAAACGGGCGTGCGGTTATGATCACCGGATTACCTTTTCCACCGATGATGGATGCGCGTGTGATACTTAAGAAGCAATATCTCGATACGAACCGAACGCGCGAAAATGAGCTCATATCCGGAAACGATTGGTACGCACTAGAAGCGTCCCGTGCCGTAAACCAGGCAATCGGGCGCGTTATACGCCACAAACATGATTTCGGTGCGATATTGCTGTGTGATTCACGCTTTCAAAATCCACGCCAAGAGTCGCAGCTATCCGCGTGGATACATGCTCACCTGCGAGAGGGGCGCGGTGCCCCCAACTTCGGCACAGTAGTCGGTGAAATGGCGAGGTTCTTTCGCAACATGGCAAAGTTAGACGTACCTGCACGTGTACGGGAAGTTAGTACGATTAAGGTGGAAGATGATGAAACGGAGAAGCATCATGCTGGGCGCGCGATCGCCCAAAGACCGTGGGAGAATACAGTGCACGAAGAGAAGTTTCGAATAGGTGATTATTTACACGATCCGAAGAATAAGGACCCCTTGACGGCCAATACCGCACAAACACGGTACGACCAGGGAGCTAGCAGCAGCGGACTGGTTACGGTATACAAACGCGAACGGAAAGATGACGGTGAGGTGCTAGCGTCAACCGACGCATTCTCCGAAATGGATCTAGTGATGCGAAAGAAGCGAAAAATAGTGCTTGTACCGCAGAAGTTCTTTAAAAGCGAACCAAACGGAACGGAAAATTTGCCGATCCCAGTGGACGCAGTGGTAAAAGTTGAGGAAGACCAGTCCGAACGACAGGAACCACGAGTAGCACCGGAAAATAGAGTGGATTTCCTGCGCGAGGTGAAATTTTCACTCGACGCAGCGGAATATAAGCTGTTCCTGCAGGCGCTGGTCGTATACAACCGGGACAGTAATTTTTCGGACTTTATTGAGCGCATGGTTTCATGTTTTAAAAATCCATCGTTATTCTATCTGTTAAAGGGTAGGTCAATATTTGTTCATACTTTGATCATTTAATTAAAAGCGACCTAATTTTTGTTTTTGTATTTTTCTAGCGATGCGAAGATTTGTTAAACCAGAACACAAACAACAGTTCGATGCACGGATAGAACAAATAACGCTTCAACCTGGGTTGAAGGCTTTGTTGTGAGTAATAAATTTATATCATCATCAGGGATGTGTTCCTTACTATTAGCTCAGATAATTTCGCAACTTGTTTTGTTTCTTTTGCTGAGAAAACTGGTACAAGAATGCATAGTGTTTCTAGTATTAACAGGTTAACAATTAAGTTCGGTAATATTTTCATTCTTTCTTGGGATGATAAAAAATGTTGATAAAAAAGGACTTTTACGATTTAAATGCCTTAAAATTAATGAAGAATTACTGTTATGCCAATAAGATAGCTGTTGGATCTCGTGAGATTATAAAAACTTGAGCGGCACTCACTGCTTCGGGTCCAGAAGCAGGCACCCTCGATTGTCGTACACAACAATAGTGATTCCATGAAAATAAACTACAAGAAAGACTGGAATGAAAATGTGTTCAAGACGTATATTTATGTCATTACCGTAAAATATAATTGCAAGGCAAAATTATAAAAAGCGTTGGTAATAATGCATGAAAGAACCAATAATTGAAGATTTGAGATCTGGAGAGAAATCCTATTATTAAAAAGTACTGAATCTGGTTATTTGTATATTTTTAACCTACGCTATCTACGCTACTTGCAAATAAGTTAGAACATATTTTCTCCAATTTGTATGAAAAACGTAAACTAATATTTCATTAAAATTTCACAACTTCTTGCATCGAAGGGACGCTACCAGTTATCCATCCAACCAGGTAGTTCATTCCCATTGCCATGGCAACGAGTTCAGTTATGGGAACAATAGAGCCTTCGTCGGTTTCCGGGTTTTTCAATCATAGCAACCATCAAATGCGTGTACATAAAGATTATGTCCGTTTGATTGCATCGTGTCGAAATTGACCGAAACAAAAGTAATTCACCGTATGGTGTTGTTGAAAGAAAGAACCCATTTCCGCATTTCAATGTTAAACGCATCGTTTATTTAATTCATATATAGATCCATTATGATACATTATATCACATCTTGCCCAAGTTGATCTTCAAATAATTAATAATACTTACAAGGAAACGTGTGTTAACTAACCGGCAGTGCGACTAATACACTGCAAATATATATATATATATATGTTTATTGAAATCAATGCTGAGAGAGAGAAAATAATCTAAAGGGGCAAAACGATTCAACTCCTCGTACAATTCACCTCCAAATTCTTCGTTTCCTTTGTTGTTGTTCGTATTCTTACGGTAACGTGTTGTTAACGTGTTAGTTAAGCAATCTTCAATCTCATCATTAAAAAACAATTATTTGGAGTAAAAAAAAAGTAATTAAATAGTTAACATTCCTGCATAGATTTTTGATAAAAGTTGCCGTACACCTCAAAGTTATGTGTAACGATCCGTTTGAAAAGTCCTGCAACCTGTGCCGTTTCCGGACGATAGTCGACGTAGGTGTCAGGGAAAGCCACGTTTTCCTCCTTTTCGGCCATTACCAGTGCCTTCAGATAAATCATCAGCTTACGCCAAAGGAGGCTATACACCGGCATCTTGCTGTCAATGGCTAAAATATTGTTCTGCAGCATGGCTGTCGCGTCATCTTGCTGTTCTTTTGTTAACTGGTCGATGATGCTGACCCGCACCTGCAGCCAGAGATGTTGCAATAATTCCTTAAGTTCGGTTTTTGCAGGATAGTCCGTGCTGATGATGGCCAACTTGGCAGCCAAATCTTGGCGTTGCGGATAGTTGGCAGGTTTACAAAAGAACGTATTAGTCAGCTGCATTACGGTTGCGCACGTACATATGCGCAAGGCCCGCTCCTTCAATTGCACCATGCGCTCATGGTCCAGCTTCAGCAGCTCTGGAATTGGGTACGTTGTGTCCGGCTGAAGAAACTCCTGGTACGCATTGATATAGTAATCCGGCATCTGAACATCGTTCAGCTGGATCGTGCGTGCCTCCTGCCGGACGGACGAACCACCAGCCGCTTCCTCACCTTCGACTGAAGGTTTATCCATCTTAGATGGTTTATTACGCTTCAACCATGCCATGGTATCGGGAAAGTTGCTTTTGCAGATGGACTGCACATCGCCAAATTTCTTGCGCTCGTACTCGACTGAGTAGCGCACGAACTGGGCCCGGGTGTTTGCCAACACAAAGTTGGCCATATCAAGCTTCATATTATCCAGCACCTCCATAATACCGCGGAGCTGTGTGAGTGGTTCGGTTTCGCGCGTCAATGCTGCAACCTCGGCGTCACGCGCAGGAGAGCAAGCCATGGCCATGATTTTGATGATGAACTGTGCGTTGTCTTTCAGCAAGGCACTGCCATGATCATCTGCTAGCTGGCGAATATTATTCTCATCCAGCACGAGCAGAATGGCCTGCAGCGCCCGATCATTGTTGCCGGTCAGCAGCGCTTTAAATGCTTCTTTTATATCCAGCAGCAGGTGGATCACCATCGTGTAGCATGGCGGACTCTGAGAAAGCTCTGCGCGCAACATATTCCAGTACGTATCGCGCATCGTTTTCTGTACCGTGGACATCAACGTATTCGGTTGCGGTGATTTCAACTTAAACTTGTCGTTGATGGCAATTTCGTGCACCAGTGCCATGTCTTCGAGTGAACGTTCCAAATCGGACAGCTGGACAAACTTTTCCGGCTCGTTATCCGTGGCGGGCACCACGAAACCAATCACACGCGCGTTTTCATCGTTGAGGCTAGCGTCTTTCATCAGTTTCGTCAACATATCCATGATCTGCTTCCTGTTGTCCTCCCCGGTAGGAAGGTCCTCCTTTTTCATGCGAGCATCACGTCTAAATGAGATTAGAAAATTTTAACATTATCATTGTGGTCATGCTCGCATCCCATTTAAATACGATTATTGCTTACCCCGTGTTATCCGGCATGTTGTGTTCCAGATAAATGTTCTTCTTCTGAACGTTTGAAGGTTGTCGGTTCTAAAAAATATATATATATATATTTATATATAAATAAAGATTTGCATATTTTGTTATGTTAATTGTTGTAATTGTTATAATAAAAACCAACGATTACGGAGTGGAGCTGTCATTTGAAATTTCCTGTTATCGCAGTATCGAAACTTTATCAATATGTAAGTAAACCACGCAACATGCAAGGATGTCGAAAACACTAAAACTGCATTTATTATTCCATTATATAACTCACAAGTTCCCTATTCGACTTCATCCACACAAACTTTAACTGTGCCTGCAACGATCTGTTACAGCAGTAAGCGCGCCTGCTTCGATTGCTTTGCTTTTTCGGTAGGGGTGTTGCAATTATGAGACCGTTCGAGATTACAACATCGAAAATGATTTATTTTTAAATGTTACATTGTGTGAAACCCTCTGGTGGGAAAAATATTTTCGACAATCTGTGCTTGGAAACCATAACGTAAAGTTATAATATTTATTGGGAAATATTGGATACTTGTTGTACCGAAACGACGCTACGAAGCTGCCAAGTTCAATCGCGTATACATTCATGGGAACGATTTGAGACAATGAAACAACTTCCACTACTGCCCCGTACTTGACGTATTTCCTTAAAAGGAATAAGGGCAAAGAGAATCAAACACTTTTGGATCTTTCCGCTGAGGTACAGCAGGAAAAGGTAGGAATTAAAGATTATCGAACAACTCCAAAAACACTGAAAGCGTTACGTGAAAGCAATTAAAAAATGGATTTTCTACTAATTTTCAAACCATGGCGTGCGTGTCCAGCACCACAAGTGATGCATTTGAAATTATGCGTATTTAGCTGCGCAACACAAAAACAAACAAGTACGAGAGCACTAATTTCGAAGGGCGACAGTGCACAATACAGAAAACATGAACAACTCATTAGCACTGGACGAAAAAGTGTTTTTTTTTAGCTTGGTTAATATCTGAAACAACAAGTTCGATTCCATCGGGAAATGAAAACTCGAGTACGCTATGTCTTTTTGTGCCAAACAAAGAGTCAACAGGAGATTGTTTCTTACCAGCTGTACACTTGGTTTAGCCCACACGAACACACTACACCACAAGACTTCGTCGTTCAAGCGATTGTTTCAAACTAACACTTTGAACGGCTCCGTCGCTGTTTATATAGGAAATCACAGTGGGACAAAAAACGCGGGCTCTCCGGGAACAAAAATTTTGACATTTGACGTATGAAATCCAAAGGTGATTAGAGTCAAAGGTAACGTCAAATAACATATTTTTATTTTATTCATTTCATACCATTTTGTTTCGTACGAATCTCAACCAAAATTGTACATCGGTAATATGTAAAAGGGGTGTCTGAAATATTTACAAGTCCACAAATGCAGAATTAAAACAAAAGAAGATTGTTTACATAAGGTTATGGAAATATAGAGTCTATTGGAGTGGGGCGAAATGGAATGAATTAGAATTTCAACAAAATAACCCACGAAAAGACAATATTCATCCCACTTTTAAAAGTAATTAGAGACATCAAACGGACATCGCAAGAACAAAAGCGTTTCAGGTATTTTTTAATTCTTTGGCGGACTCTCCAAAACCAGAGCCATCAACCGTGTGTTGGACATTATTTCACACACACTCACACACATGTTGGAAATCACTCTTTCTCACTCTCGTAAGCCAATACTCAACTCACGTGGCGAGTGAGTTCTCTGACGGCCGAACGAAACTGTAGAAGATATACAGTAATGGCGTCAGATGTGTTTCTGGAAATATGGAAAACGGAAAAGCATGAACAATGAAGCTATATTGGTTAGAAGGATGCACAGGCAGTTATGTTCTTTCGGACTCGAATCCGTCTTGCCCGAAGCCTGTCCACCATGCGAGCAATATATATATATATATATATATATATATGATGTATATGTGCAAAATGTAATACTTTTACTTTTACAAAATGTAAAACTTGAGTACTTTTCATGGTTTGATATATAACGTTGGACACCTAATTCAATGTTTGATACAGATATCTGATCGAAAAAGCGATGGAAGTATATTTTCATTCAATTCTTTGGATCAAACAATACAGATTACCAATCTAGCTAGAAAGAGAACGGAAATAAGGCAACCAATACTCTTTCGAACCGGAGGTTCTCCCGCACGATCTGTTGACAATTGTGCAATTAATTGCCTAATAACGTCCCAGTCAGACTGCGCGCTCTTAATTTACCCATTCGAGCAGTTTGCTTCGTCAGGCTGCATCATTTGCTCTTGTGTTGTGTAGACAGTTTGATGAACCACCAGAATGCAATAAATAAAACGGTATTGCATAGCATTCATGCTATTAAAATGGTTTTAAAGCATTTCATAACATTTACTGCATGTTGAGTGAAATGGCTAGGACATACGTTGAGAGCTCGAGCGAGGAGAGAGATTGGACAACTAAATTTTCAACGCATGAACTGCCATCATCAGTTGACTGCTTGTTTGTTTCTCAAAGGAGGTTGTAAACAAATATTTTTTTTACTGAAAATGTTCAGCGCCGCTTCACCCTTTTTCGGGTGCTGTGTTTTAATTTCTCCCCACACGATCAAAAAATCAAATAACTTATCGGGCAGCTTCGATCGGGAGCATCTGTATCCGGCACAATAGATACGCAAAGTGAGACAACTGGGCCTGGGAGCTTCAACACGTTGTTGTGCGACTTTCTTATTCTGTACAAGTGGTGTATCTGCGTGTGCTCTCAAATCCTTAGCAGGAGCATTGCAATGCAAAGTGGCTTAGAAGATGATGGCCGGAACCTCCAATTTTCAAAATATAAACAAACAGCCGACCGCCATTTTGCTTAAGCGTTTCGTTTGGCGTTTGAAGCGTGTAACTGTCAAAATCCGGGGCTGAGCGATCTCTCGCCTCGCTCGAGCTCTCAGCGTGTATCCGTGCCATGAGCCATAAGGTCTTTGTGGCTTGCTGATTTTCCATTTATTTACCGCTTAATTAAGCGCTAATCAAAGGAAAATCTACCATTGAGCATGCACCAAGAGTAGAATAAATGTTGTTTATCGTTTTAAAATTATTTTAATAGCATAAATGCTATTCAACATCGTTTTATTTATTATATATATACACAAGCGAATGGTACAGCCTGATGAATAAAACTGCTCGAATGAGTAAATTACGAGCGCGTAGTCTGACTGGGTTTTGCAACCCGTCAGTAAATGGATTCGAGTAGTTGACCGGGCTTCATTTTGACACGTACTGAGGAACGCGTAACTTTGGCGTGTTAAAAGCTGGTAGAAGAGCAATGAGTCGCGAACATCGCACACAATAATATAGCTGAGGAAAACAGGGTAAGTTGATAAGCTGCCAAGAGTAATTGTGCTAATTATCAAACTGCATATATTTTCTGGCAATGATTAATTCATAAGAGCATAGCATAAGCAGAAAGGCAAAAGTTTTCATTGAGATAAAAATGTTCCGACCAAATCCTCCAGAACAGTGTCACGAGAGGAAGGCAATATTTGTTCTCACCTTTAAATCAGGCCTGTGCACGCATACATACGCTCCTGTACAGATGTTGCTGTTACATACACAAATGCCCACAGACACATGTACAGTGAGCGACGAAGAAATTGCTTTGATATACGGAGCGGTGTGTATTTGCGCACTCTACGAATGTTGCAGTTTCACTAGTAATGGAATAACAGCTACCGTTGTGAAACATATCCAATCTGGTTGGTTGGTTTCATGCAATTATTGACAAATCGCTTTGGTGTTTGTGCGAATAAGCGCATTTGAAAGGGTTTACTGTGAAACGATCGTTACTGTTTATTGCGAATAGCTGAGTGATGATTCGGTAGGGCGTTTGTGCCTCTTTTTATCTCAAATGAGTGTAGGCACACGGAGCGCAAAATACGTTTTGAAAGTGTTTATTTTATCTTGAATTACACTAGTAACACCAGTGATAGAATGAAAAGTGAAATATAATATAAAAGTAAGTATTTCCAAAAACAAAGTTCTGTCTTCGCTCCTCTGGTCCCTGTGTCCTAAGCTGTCCTTTTTGGCTTCGTACGCAGCCGCGTTCGGCTACGCACTTTCTCTCTTTCATTTACTCTCTCCCTCTCAGTGCGTTATTACGCATACTTTATCCGGGCGACTGTCTGATTCATCACTTCCGACGTCCGTTTTCGCCCTATTGCAGGGTTATCCTTCATGTAATTCCTAACATCCCCCCGCCTGTGACCAACTGCTTAGCCCGTGGGCTACGAAAGATTTCTAATTCCTCGGATCCGATCTTATTCACGATAACGCGACTGTGCTATCGGTCCAAAGGACACGCCTTCTAATTCCGAGTTAATGCTGGTTTTGTGTATACTACAATATTCGCGCGCCCAACACACAAGCTTGTAGTGCTAGTTTAGGGATCGATAGTGGCTTCAGCGGTACCACCTTCGCTTTCCCACTGACTAGCGTACATTGAGGTTCATCCGTAGAGTCAATTATTCGCAGATACAACGCACAAGCATAGGCGTGCTGACTGGCATCAACGAACACGTGCCACTTGTCGCTGTCGTACATGGACCTCGTTGCATCCGTAAAATACGCACGAGGAAATCAATCCACTCAATCCATCAATCAATAGCGTCTCCAATGGTTCATTGCCTTCGAATTGTTGGAGGTCCAATCCCTCAGCTCAATCCCTCCGTTCTGAAATATCTCTGTCATCTCCACCGATGTCTGACACGGAAACCGTGTCGCTTCATGAATGCTGTGCTCATTGTTGCACTAGCTTATATGCAACAATTGTTTGCCGAAACTGCTTCGATGATCCCTTGGGCCCTTCCATAAGGTTTACTCGCCTGGACCCCATCTCAATCCGCTGGGTGTTACCGGTTCATCGCGTACAAAGTGGCTCCATGTATTCACTGAACATCACAATATCCAACGAATCGTCATCTACACCCCGGATGTGGTGTGGACAAAGTAACTGTTGCTATATTTCGGCAGCTTGCCAACCACCTCCATGTGATCCACCATGCTTAACACTGCTTCGCCGTACTCTTTGATGCTCTCCATCTTGTCGACCTGCGGAGGTGGAATCATGTGTACCTTTGCTATCAGAGTTTTATCAGGTGCACCGGAGACCGTATCTTGACCGAAGCTTCTCGATAACTCGCGGTACCGCTTCCGGCAACATTAAACGACTTCTCACAGCTTCCTATGCAGGACCCTTCAAACACATCTGCGGCCGCAGCAGTTTTTCCCAATTGGGGTTTCCACATCGCCTGGTGGTGTGCTCACAGTGAGATATGAATATCGGCCACTCAGCCGGATTACCTGTGAATGTAGGGAGCTTTTTTGGGACAGTCTTCCTTGTGACCGCTTGCCGAGGAGTTACCTCTGAGTTTTCTTTACTGGTTTTACCCGCGTTCTATCCGGTTGGAAAGAGTTATACTGGGGTGAAACAGTTGAAAACTTTACTTTACCAAACCTTAACAGTACCACACACATGAACTTCAGATGGAATTCCAGCTCCAAACGCCATTTCTCCAAATACTGTCGTTGCTTCAGTATAACCGGCTGACGTGCCACGACATCACTGGCAGGATGATCGTTGAGGTTAGGTACGGCTTTCCTTAGGTGGTTGGCTCCTTTCAGCGTACTCAACTCGTAGGTCCCTTCAAGCGATAAACGCTCTTGCCGCTTCGAGATCGCTGAACGTGATCGCCTACAATTCCACTTTTGCTCGATCGCTTGTCGTGCGAATTGTTCTTTTTGTGCCTTTTCGACGCACCCGTCGCATATCCACGCACACTCTTGCACAGATTCGGGAGGCGCCTATATCCTAACGCATGTAAAGTGCAGCTTCTCGCTACACGCATCGCTCTGTACGTAAAGAGTATCTTCACTTCTAGCCCCGCCTGGCATTCCGTTTTTTCGGACCCATGATTTTTTTTTACAATTTTTCGGCACTTGAAACGCTTTTCTGAAACGCAGTGCTTCAGAAAAGTTGTAATGTATGATACGTTGATGTTTATATTTTAGTCTTTCAACTACAAGTTGATTTAACGGCAATGATGAATAATTTGTCAAATGAATAGAATTGTATGAATGGGAATAGTTCTTTTTTCTTTATTCGAACACTAATTATTAAAGGTGAACCACTCTCTCTCATAATCCGAATCATAATAAGGATCATCCAAATATTGAATGTAACTGATCTATTAGAAACAACTTGAACGTAAATTCTTGTTTTTTTCCTTTCTTCACATTAGAGATGCATAGGTTGTTAATCCTCAAACGAATCAACAATCAACACAATCAATTCGCCGCTCAGCCTACTCAACGACACTGTTAGAAAGGATATCTCTGGATCAACGAAAAGCACGAAACTTAAAAACGGTTCGTTTTACAGAGTATTAGAGCGTTCAGTGCGCTTGTTTAGAAAACGTATAAAATAAAACCAAACTTATCAATCTTCTCTCTTTTCCACGGTACATACACAACCGCACACCAACGCACAAACCTACAAAGAGCTAGGTTCCGAACAGCGCTGTCCGTGGCGTGTCGGTTTTAATGTAGCGGCATGTCGTCCGGGTTGACCCATCATCAAGTTATTGGCTGAGTACAACTGCTGGATAACTGTGCGTGGACTAAACATGACGATTATCGTGTTTCTGGTCGACACCTCCGCTTCCATGTGCCAGCGCGCATTGGTGAATGGTGTGCAAAAGACCTACCTAGACATCGCAAAAGGTGCCGTCGAAACGTTCCTCAAGTTTCGTCAACGGTCGCAGGATTGTATGGGCGATCGGTATATGCTGCTTACGTTCGAAGATCCACCGAACAATGTAAAGGCGGGCTGGAAGGAAAATCATGCCACCTTCATGAACGAGCTAAAGAATTTACAGAGCAACGGACTCACGTCAATGGGCGAAGCGTTGAAGAACGCGTTTGATCTGCTAAACCTGAACCGCATGCAATCCGGCATTGATACTTACGGGCAGGGTCGGTGTCCGTTCTATCTGGAACCGTCCGTAATCATCGTGCTAACGGATGGTGGAAAATATGCGTTCCGTAACGGAGTACACCAAGAGATTATACTTCCACTTCACGCCCAGATGCCGGGCACGAAGCTAACAAAGGAACCGTTTCGTTGGGATCAAAGGCTGTTCTCACTCGTGCTGCGTATGCCGGGAAATCGGGTGGAGGAACGTGTGGACGGTAAAGTGCCACACGACGATTCAATGATCGAGAAAATGTGCGAAGTGACGGGTGGTCGGTCATATAAAATAAAGTCGCACTACGTATTGAATCAGTGTATCGAAAGTTTAGTGCAGAAAGTTCAACCCGGCGTGGTGATACATTTCGATCAGTTGATTTCGAACAACGGTGACAGCAGTACGGCCGATTTACAGTTTCAATCGACGAAGCGTATGATCTATGTGCCGAAGCAGCACCCATCGCAGAAAACGTTCCCGGTGGGGTACTGGCCAATCCCGGAACCGTATTGGCCGGATCCGAAGCTAACGACTCTGCCTCCACGCGATGCACATCCGAAGATAAAGATAATTTCGCCCAGCTGCGATGAACCTCAGGTACTTCGGAACTTTCCGATCGATAAGTATGAACTGGAGGCTAGTCCATTAACGCTGCAGATTTTGTCCAAGAAGGAATCGAACAAGGTATGGCCATTGATCGTGTCGACCGGGATGCAGGGTGAGATGCCGTTCGGATATTTGAAACCAAACAGTACCGTACCGATTGTGCATCTTTACGTACTGCCGTACAACTACCAAATGCTGCTGCCGTTGATCAATGATCTGTTTCACAAATTTAATCTAAATCCGCCGAACGATTGGGTGTACAAATTTACCAACTATGTCAAAACGATCCCGCAATACTATTGTCCATTTTTGCGCCGTGCACTCGCCACCACACCGAATGTGCCCTACCAGCTGGTGCAGTACATACTGCCAGAAAATTTGGACAGTTACCTCTGTCCGGCAGTTGCCAACTACTTGAAGCAGATGAAAAATACGGCCAAGCTGGATCAGGAAAATCTTTGCCTGCGGGTGTTGAAACAGTTGAAGCAACCGAAACCGGCATACCATCAGTTGGAGACGGCAAAACTCAGCGGCAACCAGCAGATGAAGCGCGATATCGTCACGCATCCAATGCTTAAAGATACGTTCACCAAAATGCACATGGAGATTGCGAACTTTGACAGCTACACGATCGTCGTACCGTCCATAATACAGACGGCGGCGACCAAAAATTACCGCAATCCGTACGACATTCCGCGCCGGGACCTGATCGATGAAATAGCACGGATGAGGGAAAACTTTTTCCATCTGCCGACGAGCGGGATCAATGTGTTCACGAAAGATTCCGGCCACTGTTTGCCGATCTCGGACATGGGCAACTATCAGGAGTATTTGAAAAACAAAGAAACGCCACTACGAGAACTCGAACCGACGAATGTCAGGCAGCACATGTTTGGTAATCCGTACAAGAAGGATAAGAACATGGTCATGGTGGACGAGGCGGATCTAAACGATCTAGCACCGATGAAGGCAAGCGGTGTGCCCGGACCGCATCCGAGCAGCCACATGAAAAAGAGCATCGAGCAGAACACGGTGACGCGCATGAGCCGGAAACGAAAAGCGGGCCCAATACGTAAGGATTATGTGTTCAAACGATCTGCGCTGGATATGGCCAGCAGTTCGTCCGGTTCGCTGAGCGGAGATGACGGAAATATGAGTGAACTGCTAACGGATGACGAGAACAGTTCCGAGTTTAGTAGTGGTAGCGACATCGAGGAAGATACCGAAGGATGTTTGGTTATGGCTCTAGACGTACCGGAGGAATCGACCGAAGCGAATGGCATCAGCACGTTGCAAAGTTTCCCACTGCGAGAAAATCTTCTGGATATGGGCAGTTCTGGAGGTTCATTGGAAACTACACGCTCGTCTGCAGAGTCGAGCACCGCGAGCAGTCCGAGCAAGCAATCTGAAAACGTAGGTGTTGTTGGATTTGGTAGCGGATCTATAACACAAAATCCAAATACACCGTGCCGTATGCAGTTGATGACAATTGCTTGTGAGGATGCGGCAACGGTATCGATAGGTGAAGTGAAGTTAATACATTGTGCAGAGTCCCTCGTGATCGATGATACTCATTCCGTCGACGAGAAAGAGCAGCAACGGCCAGATGAAACGGTAACGTTATCTTGGAAAAAGCAAACGCATGAAGAAGCAGATTTAATGCCATCGGTGTGGCCGGAGATACACGTGATAGAGTCAGACGACGGTGCTCAGCAACAACAACGACAGCAAACTCCGGTAAAGAAAGGCTCATTGCAGCATCCTTCGGATAGAAATGTGTCAGAGCAAAGCAGTTATGATGCGGAGCTTATAGATGCAGCAAAGCAGGACAGTATAGAGAAGGTTGAGTCCAACGTACGGCCAGAAGAACAAACTGTGGAACATACCAATAAGGTACGGTTAGATCCAACAGACGGTGGTGTTGGTGGGAAACTGCACATCGAGCTTACTGAACAAAAGGATTGTAAAATAGACCATTCTGATCAATCAGCAGAAGATATTAAACCACTGGGGATGGAAGCAAGTCCCGCTTTGGTGCCGAAAGGTTTGACAACAGAAGAGCAATTGGCGTTGAATGTTCCACAGCGACAGGAAGGCGCGAAGGTGGATGATTATGTAGAAACGAATCACGAGTCGGCTGAAGAAACAAGTGTAAATGAAATGGAGCAAAGTACAAAAGTAAGGATACAACCGGATAATACCGTATTACACTCGAGTACGTTAGCGAAGGAATCCGACCGAGACGAATCAATGTCTGTAGATTATGAGGCTGAGTTGCAACCAACGGGTCAGGACGCAGTTCGCCAAAGTCCTGAGATAAAGCAAGCGCATTCGGCCTTGCAACCGACGGAGCCTGTAAAGTCTGAACCAGTCCGTGATTTAGAGCATAATTTAGGTGAAACACATATTCAGCAACAATCGTCTGCGGCAGAAGAGCATACATCTTGGAAACCTCTGCAGCAACAGCAACTACAATCGCACGAACAGCGACCAACGTCAGCACGTCATCCGTTAGCTTCACAGTGGGGCCACGACACCAACAACGGCATGACGGATGTGATGAAGGCGTCCAAACAGCAACAACAACCGGCTGACCAACGGCAAACACCACGTCATCAGCCGGTATCGCAATGGGGGCTCGATGCTGGTGACATGACAGATGTGATGAAGATTTCCAACATCCTGAAAACATGTCACAACGGCGGCGACACCGATCGCGACAAGGATAGCAATTTCGACGACGGTACGGCGGAACGGTCCCCCACCACCAACAGCAGTACGGCGGCACAGGACGGCACAAAACCGGCACGCCCGGTGGGAGGTTCTGGATCGGAACCGGAACCGGTCATGGTGCTGGCGAACGGGCTGGTATCGACGGCCGTGAACGGTAGCGACAATGCGGTACAGCCAACGCTCAATTGGGATTACAACTTTGCCCTTTACTCATGCGTCGAAGATGAACAAGAGCTGGAACAGATTGAGGAGACGAACCTGAAGACGCGCTCGATCGTGTTCCGTGACATACGGCGACCGGGACGCGATTACACCCAGCTACTGAAGCACCTCGAACTCGTACAGGGTAGTCGTATGACGCAAAAGCACTTCGTGGACATGTGCGTGCATGAGGCGCGTCGGTTCCGGCGCCATCGGATGGTTGAGTGCATACAGGAATGGTGGGCGCAGCATACTGGACGGTCCATACCGGGGGGCGTTAAACGGGGACGCTCGAAACAGGAACCCGGTGGTGCGAATTCCTTCTACATCTATGGTAATAGCGACGGCCTGGAAGACGAGCACGAACACGCTCTGACGCCGGACAATCTGTACCTTGTAAACGATACCGGTGCGACGGTTTACAGCAGTGAGACGTTTCGCAGCACGACCCCACCAGGTGCGGCGTATCTGAACAACAGCATCGGTAGCGCATACGGGACCACCGACTTTAGTCACAATAATCATCACTTTGCCGAGGTGGTGCATGTATCGTACCCAAACACGTAGGACTATTGCTGGCAAACGATCACCTTTTTACCCGATCGTTCGTTTTCTATATTTCAATTTTTGTTTGTTATGTAATTTGCGATACGATAGCTCCCATTACGCAAATTGTAATATTTCAATTTAATATAATACATCGCGGGGCGGTCCGGTGGTGTGTTGATAGTAGCGCCGGTTTTCACACGACAAAACCGGTCCCAAAATCCCATCCGGACCAATCCTCCGTACGCGCAGGACTGACTATCCGTTACAGGTAAATAACGGCAAAGAAAGCCAGAGTTGGCAGGCCTATAGACCTCTTTGAGGTTGTTGTGCCGATATAGAAGAAAATCTTTTGTCTGAACATAATTTACACGTACATGCAAAGTTCTTTTTTATTTTAGAGTTTTCTTTTCGTCTCTTCTAATGATCCAAGTTCATTTCATAACCAATATCGGTCACGGTTTTTCCCTTGCAGTATGGATGTATCTAGTTCTATATCTGTAATTCCAGACCACGAGAGTTGTTATGGGACCGATCATGAAGCAATATAGTGTAAATGTTAAGTTTTTGGTTTGCACCCTCCGACTTACGTACGTCCCTTTGGTTAAGTGTAGTTATTTTATTTTTATTTTTTATTTACCAGTCTAATGATTGTTAAGCTGTATCAAGGGTCCGTAGGAATACGTAAATAACAAATAGACCAGAAACTAATCTATGTCACAATACGCAAATTATGGTTTTATTTCCTTTGGTGTGATGGTAAGGATACTTTCATTCAGATCCTTGAAAAAAAAAGGTATTGAAATACTTGAGAATCTCATAACGAATTTTGTAGGGAATATAGGATTTACGGTCAAACTACCGTGGTAGGAAAATTTCACGTGGAAGTTAATTTCGCGTTTTGCACTAAGTTTGATAAACTTGTTGAATAGCTTGAAGCCCTGTGATTTTTTGGGGATTGATTCTAATTTTGCAGCATTTGGAGAGGAAGTAACGGTTTGGGAATTTTATTGTGTCTAATGTAATTAATAAATATCATGTTGAATTTGTATTTGATGGGTTTGGCTTTACCAACTTTATTTGCAAACACTTAAACTCTAGTAGTGTTCGCCTCGGCGGTTGGAATGATACGAGAGAAGGATCGCTTGCTGCGATCGTTTATTGTGCTGATCTCCTGATCGTTATTGATTCCGAGTGAACTCGGCCCTGTTAGCTATCTCCTATTTCCTATCCTTTTCTAACGAGGCGCCACCTAGTGGACGCTAGCACAACGTCTTGATTGCGAATCCTGGGAATACAGTGATGACCATAAAACGATGCGCCTTAGAGTATCATTATTGCAGGTAGTATGATCATCACACATTCAATAACCCAAAATTAATTTTTACAAAACTAATTTCAAAATTAGATTTGTTCAATCTGTTCTGTTCGATAAAAGTTGTACAACTTATTTTATCTGTACAAAAATACCGATTTCAGAAACAAAAACAATAGCAATAAAAACAAATTTCCCTTCAGATTCACGAATCTTTGAGGATTCCTGAACCTTTTGAGAGCCAAATTGTCGAAACTTGCTTGTACTGACCATTTTGCGGAAGTGGCATTAGCGTTTAAACACGACCAAGTTGTCGTGATCGCTGGTGCAAACTGATTTGTGCAAATAGCCTGAGCGTGTTAACCGGCCTTAATGACTACCACCAACGAGCAAGATCAATTACTAGCTATTATATTTTATCATATTTTTATATTATTTTTCGAACATTTTATAGAGTATGTTCAAGTTAATCGATATATTGTTATTGTTTAAGCATTATTCTGTTTCCTAAACTGTTAATTAGTTTAAGACTGAAAGTACTTTAGAGAATAATTTAGATAAGCTGATAGGTTGTAATTTCAGCCTATATTGTACCACATGTTAACAGTCAACAGCTGCGAGGTATGTCATTCCGACCGGAATTACCATGGAGCATCGTTGTGCTAACACGTTTGCCAGTGTGGCCGTATAGTAGAGAAAAGTTTTGTGGGAAGTTATTTAACACTAGCTCCCTCTAGTGTCTATTCCTCGGAAGCATTACGTGGTTCGTATACGAAAGGCGAAGAAAATTGGTAGCGCCTGCGCTCGTTTCGTTATCAACCAGCGGGCGTGAGACACAGCATTCCTTGCATTTCATGCACTAGAGCGGGATATACAATGGGGCAGGTTGGCTGCTTATCGGGAGAAAAAAAAGGTGATGGCGTACCCATTTTCCAGCCGAAATGTGTGAAACGCAGCCATCAGTCAACAACGAAAACTCGAACAGTGCAGTCACATAGGCCCGCTCGGAAGGCGTTGTTTCTCCAAAGCCATAGAAAGGGGAAGAGGGAAACAAATAAATTTTTGCATACATATATGTATAGAGCGCGAGAGGGAAAGTGAGCAAAGGCGACGAATTCTGCTGGGTGTTTAGTTGATGTGAAAATTTCAGTATCATATGCCTCATGTAACCTTGGGGCTGGTGAAATCGTAAAGCATGTGTCAAGAACGCAATATTCGTAGGCAGGCAAGAATCCGGTCGATGAGGTATCCTGTACATCTTCAGTAGTTGTACAAGCAAGCTTAGTTACAAGGTCTTCCTGTGCACACATTACATATTACTCGGATATCGAGCAGAACCAGCCCATGTGGTCAAAGTGGTACCAAGGTGAGCGTTTTTGTGGAACTTTTAGCGGTAAAGGAAAATATCCCAATGTTGGCTAATGTAGTCTAACTACGTTCCCCTCCTATAATCGGAGCGTTGAATATCCATACCTAAAATAAAGGCACTGCTTTTCGTGATATGCAAGTGCAAAATCATTATCAAAACTGAATTTAACGTACATGTATACATCTTACGCTGGTGGTTGCTAAGCATGGGCCGTGTAAATGTATTTTTGCTTTACAAGAATTTGTCGAACTTCACGTTACATTATTCAGCATTCGCAGGACAATGGATCGATGTCTATCGGCTGGCTGTGAGGTGGGAGCTTTATTAACCGATTGGTCGTTTCTCTTGTTTGCGTGGGCAATGATACCACGTGGATGACATTGTTCTATATTTTATCGATTTTTGCAATGTACCTTAGCTGACCGACGTCATTGCATGGATTTTCCCGTAATCGATAATTACGTATCCAATACACTTCATCAGCATGAAATATGGAGCGAAATCTCTCGGGAACCTGTATGCGATGCTATCTGTGTTTTCGCAACTTCATTTGCAAGGTACCTTCAACAAGTTGTAGACAGATGTGTCGGAAATGTGAAAAGATTAAAAAAAAATGGCTGAACGAACAATTCTTATTTATTTTTTATTTAATTTATATTATGAGAACGAACAATTCTTAACGAGCTTAGAATTTGAATGCGAACAGTATTGTTTGGTAATTCGGGGAACCGAATTTCTTGCGAGATAGTTCTATTGTTTGTTGCGTGACTTTCTCTTGGCAGCTCGTAGAGAGAATGACCCTGGAAAATTCTGCTAAACTTTTTCTTCTTCCTTGAACGCTTCCGTTATAAACGATTGAGACATTCGTCGTTGTAGAACGATTTGAGAGAAGAGCATCTGAGCATCAAATGAGGGTTATGCTTTTTTATGGCCCCAAAGGGCGGCCAGGCCTCAGGGCATGTTTGTGAGCTATTGAAAAAAAAAGTTTAAATTGTTCAACAATCCGATTGAGGTCTTTACAAAAGGAATCGTTATTGCTTGATGCAGGATTTATCATTTCTAAGAAGATGTCAAATATTCGATTATCCTATTATACGAGAATTTTCGTTTCCTCCAAATATGAGACGTGAGACTCCAAAGTGTTGAATGAGACACAGAATTACTATCATAATCTAACAATTACCGAAAGTTTGTCCTTCACATCAGCCGAGTAGGGCACATACTACGTGGCATATTATTACCCAACAGTGGTTGTGAATGCTGTCGAACTTCACCTTGAGGTCGTGTTCTTTTGGAGTAATAGAGAAAAGGGAAGAGCAAGTTGTCTCTGCTAAAGCTTCGAGATAAATTCTAGACGAACACGCATGATAGCATAAGAGATGCAAACAATTTGCCAGCCTCATATGTTTGTGACGACAATAAATTCCAACAGTAACACGAAAGGGCCTCTATAAAGGAGCAAATGCTATTCAATTAGGAGAAATAACATCAGAAATAACAAGATATTCTTAGGTAGTATTGCCTAAAGGAAGCTGACAGGAAGTGTATTTATAGTTAGGGATAAATAAAAACAATTAAATACAAAGAATAGACTTATGGTGGGATGATAAATGCTAACTAACGAATGGCCACGTAGGTCGTCACGTCACATTTGGTATATACCGTAATTTTTTATGTCTTTTTTCTGGACAAAAAACATATCGTCGACTGCAGGGCTCACGGCATAGATGCGTCTTCACATAAATTTAGCGACCTTCCAGCACAACCGACGCACGGCACGGCGAATCTAGCAGGAGGCGCTTATCTTGCCGTGCATTAGCAGCTCCTGTGGGGGAGATTCGCTTCACTCTCCGCGCATTTGACGTCAGCAGGAGCCCGTGATCTCACGTTCACCATGGCCGAACAGCAGCAACGTGACTCGCTATGTCCACGATTGATCGACTATCTGGCAATTGTTGGAGCTCGTACGACGCATGTAACGCGCTCCGGGACTGGAAACGTCGGGGCGGCTTCTGGTTCTGCCAGTCAATCGTCAGTGCAGGTTAGTAATATGCCGCGCAAGCTTTGTCTCCGTCAGCTAAACGGCACACGCATTGTGCTTGTTGCTATTTGTAATAGCTGCCAGAGCTGTTGCGACGCTACCCTCCAATGGACCATGATGACTTCCCTCTGCCACTGGACATGGTGTACTTTTGTCAGCCGGAAGGATGCGTTAGTGTTGGTTCCCGGCGGACGGGATCCGCCATAAGGGATACGACATCCTTTGTGTTCACTCTCACCGATAAAGATTCGGGCAAGACGCGGTACGGTATCTGTGTGAATTTTTATCGTCCAATTGAAAAGTCACTACCCCGTGTAAGTGTCGGGTCGGGTACAGCGAATAGTAAACAGCCCCCCAATTCTTCCCTGCGTCGTGAGTCCTGGCGCAAGAGCATGGAGAAGAGTTCCGACTCTGCCTTTTCTAGGTAAGGAGCTACTTCGCCGTTGACGGTAGCTTATTTATTGGTTAATTGGTTTTAATTGATACACCCACAGCGACTATCGGAGCAGCAATATAGCGCCGAGTGACTCCTCCGACCGGGATTGTCCGAGCAGGCGTGACTCGGATCCACCGAATGCTAGCACCAACTATGGCACTACCCATCAGTCACTGTTGGGAGTGGTCGGACCATCCGGAGACTCAGAATCCGGTGGTAGCCATTCACCCTCACCACGCGCCTCCCGAAAGCGATCGAAAATCCGTAACCACTCGCTGACATCGCTGTGCATACTGTCGCATCATCCATTTTTAACGATATTTCGCGAATGTTTGTTCATCCTGAAACGGCTCATCGATGCGTGTAATGATTCGTGCAGCCCGAAGCGGGTTGGGGCCGCTCGACCATCGGTACGCGACAGTGTCTGGAACGTGCTGACAAATCAAGCGTCCGAGTCAACCAGCTCTGTCATACTGCACGATGTGCAGGAGATCGAGACCTGGATCCTACGGCTCCTGTCAGCGCCAGTTCCCGTACCGGGTTCAACGCGCGTGGAAGTAGACGTCTTGTCGGCGGCACTCTATCAACCTCTAGTGTTTGCACTTCCGGACCACACACGCTTCACGCTGGTCGATTTTCCGCTTCATCTACCACTAGAGCTGTTGGGTGTCGACACTTGTCTACGGGTGCTGACGCTAATACTGCTGGAGCACAAGGTCATCATACAGTCACGCAACTACAACGCACTCTCAATGTCCGTAATGGCGTTCGTGCATCTGATCTACCCGTTGGAGTACATGTTCCCGGTCATTCCGCTTTTACCTACGTGTATGGGGAGCGCTGAGCAGTTGTTGCTTGCCCCGACGCCTTACATTATCGGGCTACCGGCGACATTTTTGATGTACAAGAAAAATTTTCGGTAAGAACAGGCTCACAAATGATGCAGGTGCAGTTTTATGAACTAGCTACAATTTCTTCTATTCTGCTACCCCTTAGCTTACCGGACGATATTTGGCTCGTTGATCTAGATTCGAACAAGTTAACGCCAGCTTCTGGTGATATGGAAACAATACCAATGCTACCGGAACCGGAAGGCGGTATACTGAAGAATCACCTCAAACAGGTATGTCGTAATCGATCTTTTCAACAAAACGTTTTCACTTTGGTGATCCAACTATGTTGACATTTTACCTGCTGTTCCGATGTCTGATGATTGTTATTTCATTTCATGTGAAATAAGGCCCTCAACTCTATGTCATCCGGGAACCAAGCATCATTAATGCCTAATCGCCAGCAAGCTGATAACGGGCGCGATAGCTTCAGTAGTTCGAATGCAACTACTGGCCTAGCACTGCAGGCACCTCAATCGTCTGGATCACATGGATCCAACCATGGTGGTATATCATCTGCTGGTTGCCCACCCTTGACAGGTGCAGCCGGTTCAACCGTTGCTTCCCAACAGCCGAGTCCCGTCGGGCAGCCGTCTACTGGCAATCCACTGATATTTGGTGCCGACGTCGATTCGGTCGATGTTGCAACACGCGTTGCGATGGTGCGCTTCTTCAACTCGCAAAATACGCTTGCCAACTTCACCGAGCACACGCGGATCCTGCGACTGTATCCGCGACCGGTGGTCGCATTTCAGATTAACAGTTTCCTGCGTTCTCGGCCCCGTACGTCCGCGTTTCTGAATCGTTTCGCACGAACGCAAGCCGTCGAATGGCTGGCGGAGTGGTCACTGACGCCCTCCAATGTAGCGTTTCTTCGCGTGCAAACTGGTGTGCTAGATCCGGCGCAAGTCGGCGATAAGCCGAAATGGTATGCGCATGCCCTCAACCCTATACGCTTTCAGGTGTGGGACGAGGGTAGTTCGCTCAGTGTGGCGCTCAAGCGCATGTTGCGTCTCGAGAGTCAACCGACGGATGAGAGTGGTTCCGACTCGGACGGTGCAGACAGCACTAGCTCATCGTACTCGTCGCTGAGCGACTTTGTGTCCGAAATCGTATCATCGGATCTGTCGCCAAGTCTCCACGAGGTGTATGCCAATCAACACCACCACCATCATCATGTCGCACCAAAGAACCTGTCGTCGAACCTAGACCCACATCTCGTGTATCGACCGCCCAGCTCGTTGCGTTTTCCGGAAGGAATGCAGCCTCAACCGAGAGAACCGAGCGGTGCAGAGCAACCAGACTCTGCCGAATCGACATCTTCCAGCCAGTCGGACCTTAGCTCGCCCAGCTTCAACCGGGATTCTGAGTTTGAATTCAACCCAAAGACACGCAACGAGGTGCATCTGGTGGTGAAGCCGGAGCGTGAGCATGGTAGTTTTGAGAATGAATCTGATTCCAACTCTACCACCACACCGAAAACGATTGTGTCGAAGGATAGTGGTGGATCGCACGAGGCCGTCGCTGGTGCTAAACGTAGCGGGAAACTCTGTAAGATACCGCCGCCTATATCGCCCAACTTTGGACGACAGCAGAGCGGAGCAAATTTGCTAGCACGCACCTCCAGCTCTGGGTCGACTGGATCTGGCAGCCATCCACCATCACTTGGGTCGGCTGGATCGCAACGCCAGAGCTCGCAGGGCTCACTGTTCGAGGTGCTGACGACACAGGCGAAGGAGCTTGTTAGAGAAACGACTCGACAAAGCAGTCAGGACGGGCTGCTGGCTCAGATGGATAAGGTAGGCGGGTAGACATCATACTTAGCTGTACACTTGTTGTATATCTAATCGTCTCCGTTTTAGGAATACTTTGATTGTATATGATTTAACGTCAATTTCCTTTCTCTAACTCTCCTTCTTTCTGTCTTTCTTTACCCTTCGTTGTGTTGCACGCTGTCACCCTTTATTGTCATTTACCTTCAAAATTCTACATTTATGGAATGTGTTAAGTTCAAAGTGCAGGCGAAGGAAATAGAAGAAGATCTCAAGATTCTAGCTCCCCTTGAGCAGGTGTGTTTGGTTTGTTTGTTTTATTCTCTATTATGATTAAGTTGCTAGCAATAAACAAGCCGTTCTTTAACGAATAATACAACAACAAAAAACCATTCGAACGCCTTCGTTGAGGTGTTACCAATTGACAGTTAGTGTGCTTGATCTTTTGTTGAGCTTGTGTGTTGCCTGTTTTAACGTGAATAGTTTATTTAATGTGAATCGCATTTGCTTTCAGCTTACGTTACAGGCAAAGAAGGCCGCCGAAGAGGCTTCGAAACAGGCTCTCGAAGCATCCAAGCAGGCGGCTGGCGTCAGCAAGAATACAATCGAAGATCTAACGTATGTTGGTAAATCCACGATTGGTGATCTCACCAAATCGGCTAAGGAAGTGGCAGCGAAGAAAGGTTTACTTCAGCAGGGTACTGGACCCTACTCTGGTCCGCAGTCGTTAAATTCTCCGACTTCGAACACGGTGGCCACCACCAACCAGTCACTGTTTTCCTCGATTACCAGCGATTTTAACGGCATCGCCCAGTCTACATCCTCAATGTTCTCTGACCTGTTCGGCAGCAAGCAGAAAAACCAACAACAGCACCAACACCACCAGCAACAGCAGCATCAGCAACAGCAGCACCATCAACAGCAGGGTGGCGATATGCAGCGTGCAACCACAATGCTACAGCAACAGCAGATCAAAATGAAGGAGAAGCTATCGTTCGATCCATTCCCCGGGCGGAAGGGTTTAGTAGAGCGGAACCCGCTTATCAAACATTCTGGCCCGAAGCAAACCAAGGAGGAGATCCAGCGGATACAGAACGCCGAACGGTCGACGAGTAACTCGGAAAATCAAACCTTCCTAAAAGATCTTGTAAATCAGGTACTGGCCGGTGAGGGTGTTGGATGGTTGAAGCTGAATCGCCTCAAGAAGCTGATGGAGGATGAATCGTATCGTATGCTTGTGTTGGGGAAGCTCAACCGGACGCTCGAGCGAAAAATAGGACCTGATGATCATATAGACGATGTCGTAAGTATGGGTTTCCCCGCAATCCTGCCTGAGCTACTTTAACGTGTTTAATTTAATGATATCCACCTGATCTCATCAGTGTGTCTCGAAAGCGGTGTACAAAGGAACGCTCAAGTGCTTAGTGGCCATCACGCATGGTTTGGAACACACGATCGGCAACTTTGGTCTCGGCGGGATGGCATCCGTATTTCAGATGATGGAAATCGCACACACGCATTACTGGAGCAAGGATTTAACCGAAGGTGCAGGTTCTGATATGTCCGCCAGCTTACTATCTAGCCAGGTACGCTTGTGATATGGTAGCCGTTGCGCTATTCCTGAACACGACTATTTCACTAACGCTTTATTTTCCTGCCCCAGAGTGTCAGTCCAATGGGCAGCCGGGAGAACCTCCGGTCACCGCAAAGCCCTTCGGAGTTGTCCGACTGGATGTTGGGAAGCTCGCGCAAAAGCTCCAATGCAAACACGGATCACGTCGCCTTATCAAGACACCCGTCGGAGAACGAGCAGGATAATCAATCCACGTCAGAGATGTTCAAGGACATGCTGTCGCTTAAACGCAACGTGTTGTTTAACAAGTTGACGTCGTTTGACTCCGAGGTGGGTAGAATTGCAAGGCTATTTATTCATTATATTTTCGTTCCATGCTCACTACGTTCGTTTTATCTATCTGTTATGAACTCAACACTTTTGGTTTTAGTTGTAAAATGGCGATGGTAATGGTACACGCATCTGACATAGCATTCGATTCAACTGATACAACGCGATGCTGTACAAATAGTATGCTATTGCTGTATAAAAGATATTCAGAACAAGATTCCTATTGTAATTTTTCTGTAATCTTTGAGTATTGTTGTAGGATCTGATCTAGCCTCCAGAAAATCTGATATCGTGCTATTTAAAGTGTTCTGAAGGTTTTTGCTGAGATAGCGCACCTCTACTCAACAGTAGGAGAGGTGCAGCTCTCTACTGCAGTGTTAAGCCGAAATTGCCTCAGTGCGCAAAGCGTAGTAGATTTTGGTTTCAAAAAGCATTAACTGTTGTGGTTTTTTTTTGTTGTATAATTGTATAAACTGATCTGAAACGAATGCCCTGAAAGTACGTTTGTGTGTGTTTTGGATAGTTAATTTTATGTTTCATTTCGCTCTATGTAAAGTATTTCGTTTGTTTTAGACCAGAAGAAAACCCAATACTACTATGGTCAGATTGGTCCTTTGTTTGCTCATTAAATCATTGGTCTAACCTTAAGCGGTATATTTAGTTCTCTACATCTATATGTGTACGCTTGAAATCTATGTCTCCTCACCTCTACACCACAGGGTAGCATTGCGATGCAAGATTCATCTGGGACATTATCTGTCGCTAGTGACGTTTTGCCGCAACAGCAATCCGGTGACTTTTTGGCCACCTCCATTTCTTGCCGGTCGACTGTGTCGGATACCGAGTACGAGAAGGTAAGTATCGAATGGACGTGTTCGTGACGAGACGGGCAATTCTTCACAGTTTTTATTTGCTAACCTTCCGATACAACTAATTCATTTGCGTGTTTGTGTTTGTTATCTTCGTGAGCGGTGTGCGTGTGTGCGTGTCTTGTGGAATTGCATGTCTACTAAATGAAAAGTTAACTTATTTGGTGAATTAATACTTTCATAAATTATCAGGAAATGTAGGGAATGAGACACTTGGGTAATTTTCACCTAATTTGTAGACTACTTTATTCAACGGCGTCTCGTTTATTTTATTTACAGTTTCCGAAAAGTTCCACACTGAAAGATGCGAAAAAGATGGCCGGCGGTATATTCTCTGGCAAGTCGTCACTAAGTGCTGGGTTCCGCTACACCGGTGGTAGTTTGATTCCCTCGTCTGGGTCGCCTTCGCCGGATGCTCCCCGGGTGTATCTATTCGAGGGTTTGTTGGGCAAGGATCGGTCCAGCATTTGGGACCAGATGCAGTTCTGGGAGGATGCGTTCCTGGATGCGGTGAGTCAGGAGCGCGACATGATCGGGATGGACCAAGGCCCTGGAGAGATGATGGAGCGTTACAAGGCACTGTCGGAGTCCGAGCGCAAGCGTTTGGAGCACGATGAGGATCGGCTGCTATCAACAATGCTTTACAATCTCACCGCAATTCTGGTCATGCTGAACGTGCACAAGCTGGAAATAAAGAAGAAAGTGCGTCGATTGCTCGGCAAAAGTCATATAGGCTTTATCTACTCGCAGGAAGTGAACCTGCTGCTCGATCAGATCAATAATCTGGTAGGTGGTTTTGTACATTCAAACAGTGTGTGGCGTTCTTTCATTGCTTTGTTCCATTACCAGCATGGTAACGACATCGACCTAAAGCCGCTTGGTTCCCGGTTACTGCATCGACAAAGTTTCACCGTACATCAGGGAATCGATGCAAGCGGTTCGCTCCGGTTTATTGAAGTGCGTGATGATGGACTGGTGCTGCGTTCGGTGAATGGCAGCATCACCGAACGATGGTGGTTCGAACGGCTCGTTAACATGACGTATTCGCCGAAGACGAAGGTACTCTGCCTGTGGCAGCGTAACGGTGGCCAAACCCAGCTCCACAAGTACTACACCCGGAAGGTAAGTTTAGCGCCCTGGCGACGTACCGGACCGTTCCTCGATTAACGTCGAATTATTTCACATGGCGTTTTTGCTGGGCGTACAGTGCAAGGAGCTGTACAATTGTATCAAGGAGTCGATGGAACGCAGCGGTTGTGCTGGCCAGGCGCCAGAGTTGGGAGGTGAGTTCCCGGTACAGGACATGACGACTGGCGAGGGAGGCTTGCTGCAGGTGTGCCTTGAGGGCGTCGGACTGTTGTTTGCCAATAGCAAGGTAAGCCCAATGTTGCTCGCTTAGCTTAATCTGTTAGCCACACCCAAATTGTATGTTCTTTCTTAGCTTGTACCGTTTCGTTTGATCTCGTTTCCGTTCATCCATTCTCTTTCTTATAAATGTATACCTCTTACATGCATCATACCCCGTGCTCGTACCATGCAAAATGTTACGGATCATCAGATCCGTCGTTTTGCGAATGTCGAGTGTTGTGTTTATCGCTGAGGAAACCCCCAACCGATAGCCGACAGCTAGTGTCGCTTGTTATACAAAACAGTATGATTAGTAACGTCCATTATAACACACCCGAATCATCTCGCGAACCTTGCCGAAGCAATACATTGCGATACACGTTTTGCAACATCTGTACTGTATCACCGATATTGGAACAAACAGCTCTTTGCTCTAGAATAGTTTTAGTGGGATCATCCAGGATCTTGGTGAATGTTGACATCCCGAGGCCTTGCGAGTCAGATCTTGATCAAGTAAGGCAAATAGGTTTAGGGCTATTCATCTCATTTCGATGAGATAATTCAGAAGCTGGAATTCAGAAGATGGAATTGAACCTCATAGGGGAACCCTATATACGCTGCTCACTTGGCCTGGAGATAGGAAAATGCAAAAGCGTGCAGTAAATTCAGGTTCCCAAAATATGCAAAAATTCTTCACAATTTCGTTTCGTTTAAGTTCAGTTTTTCGCTGTCTCATTGGTTCTTTGGTTTAACGGTTTCGTTTACTGATTGAGTTTCGATTGAGTTTGCTTGCGTACTGACACGGTTTTGGGTTTTGGATTTCGGTTATCAGTTTACGTTTCTTCGCCGAGGTACGGATCTGAAGCGATTTAAGTTGCTCTAATCTCTCACGAATCAAAGGACCGTCTCTGGCTAGGCGAATCAAAACGTCTTGTGCACACTCTTAACGCCACGGTGCGAAGCGAATGAAGTACATACGTTTTACGAACTACTCCAAACCACATACACCCATGCTCGTGTGTACCTTATTGCGTATAATTTTCTTGACAAACAAGTTGAACATTTATCTATTCCCCATAACTTTTACGATATAATCAGCACAAAACTTGCGTGTAGATGTTAACGTTATATATTCTATGTTTGTCCGACTTTCTTTTGGTTTTCCCTTTTTCTTTTTGGTTCCATATATCTATAGCAATGATATTACAACTCTTATTACGCATGTTTTACGTTCTTTACCATTAATCTAGTTCACTTACTACCATGAGAATTCCTCCATGTAACTATACTACCAAACCGGATCTTATCTTCACATGTGTGAGACGAATAAACATTCAGTTGTCATGCTATAGCTTTTAGTCAGTTGCTGCGCCCAAATTGTGTGTGTGTTTCCAAACGTACCGTGTGACGGTTAATGCAAAACTATACAGATCCTTTATGTGCTGTACTATCCTTAGTATCTACCAGAACTGCACCTTGAACGACAATCTCTGTATCAAGGTAGTCATTTGTGGTCATTTGCGCATTATCTTGTATAACTCTCCACACTAGTTGTGTGCTAATGAGTATTTCCCAAGTAGCGAATTTTCCCCTCCCCAAGAGTGGCGTCCACTTCAGTGAAGGAATACATGTGAAGCGCAGAAAGGGTAGAGGAGATGGCAAAAAGGAGAGAGAGAGAGAAAACAAGAGAGCTGATCATATTGTTTTGCTTACATTTATATTACAAATATATATATACGCATCACCAGTCTCTTACTCGCTGCTTACTTGCATTTGTTTATGACAGCTAGTGCATTTTGGGCTACTCTTACTAAGCACGCACAATCAACCAAGATAATTGTGATTCGTTTACCTTATTTTCATACGTTTGATCTCGTTTGTCTTCCACTCTTGTTTAAGATCCATTCGAGATGCTGATGTGTTGTTAGACGCGTTCTTCATTTCTGTTTCATTATCGTGCGCGCGATTTTAGCGATCAAGTTTTGTTTTTGTTTACAGTCTGCAAATTTGTTCTTAACTCTTTTAGGTTTTTCACAAAATGGAATGCTACAAACGAGATCTGCAAGATAATATACAGTGGTGTTTTTTTTTTGTTTGGCCAAACCTTGTTGTATCGTGTATGTTAGGATACAATTTTGAGACATTTACATTCAATTGGTCCAGACAATTTTGTGTGGTCTTGCATGGAGGTCATGCTAAAGTTCCGAGAGATTTCAGAATTCAGAGTTCCTTGTGTTTCAGAGCTATGAAAACATTGTCCAGCATTCACTATTGTTAACCGTGTTTAATAATAACACGCATGAAAGATATTTTTTGAGATTTTTTCTTTGTTTTCGGTCTTTGCACCGTCTGCATTTGTCGCTGTAATTACCTTTTGTTGTCTCTCGTTGTGTTTTTTTTTCTCTCTGAATACTTTGAACAAACGTTTGGAGTGCGTTCTTTTGGTTGTCAATTAGCCTTTTTCTTGGCATTTTGGTTTTGGATATCGGTCATAATGTTTTCTTACAAAGATACCCGCGCCATAAAACACTTCATGACACCGGAGTTCGATAAACGATGAATATAGAGATTTTTGCCAGTGTTTCTTAAGGTTCTTCTTACGCGCGAATTATTTTCTACCTTTAGCACTTTGTTTTATTACTTCTTGTTTTATTTTTTTATCAATAATAACACGTTTTCCCTCTGCGTTCCCAACAACAACAAAAAAAAATGCAAAACGAAAAAAAAAAAATTAGAGTAATTTGTTTACGCTAAAAACGAGAGGAATACAAATTACAAAGACTTTTGAGATGGTCCTTGAGTGTACGCGGATACGTTTTTGAGTTACATGAATCTCTACTGTATTTTGTTGCCTTACCTTTCCGTTTGTCTTCTGGTTTGTTTCTGTTTCATTGCCTTTTTTCATCTGTTCTTTAAAGGTTAGGCCTTTAAACCGCTGTCCAACTGTTTCAAAGAGTATCTTCGGTTGAACAAAACTGCATTTTTCATAAATATCATTTCTGTCCCCCTGCTCTCCTATTGGACGAACGATTTAGCTTGAACCACTGCAGACAGGAATAAAATACAAGAGGACCAGTAGCTAGCAGAGTAGCAAAAATTAGTACAGTTGTACTGGTTTTCTTCCTCCCTCCCCAAACAGTAAAGGTTTTTTTTATGGTTTTTCATTATCATAGATTACATATTTGCTCTTCTTGCCTTCGTTTAAACAAAACCGAATAATTGAAATACTACATTAAAAACAACAAAACTAGAGCAATTATTGTCAAACTTCACTAATCATGATTTTCTTACCTTTCTCTTTTATTCCTACCCCTTTTTACTCGGTCGAATCATCTAATGACGATTTCGATAACAATGAAATGAAACGAACAATGTTTGAAACATTAAAAAAAAACTAAAAACTTTGATCGTCATCGTACAAATAAAATGAAATGTCATGCGTACAACTAAAAAAACATGAAACACGTTGCAACAAAAAAAAACAATACAAAAAAATCCGGATCATTTTCAAACATTTACTAATACTCATTTGCTGGAAAGGATTTTGAGGTACAGTTACATTTTTTTCTATTTTAACCTAATTATGTAATAAGTGAGACATTTGCTACAAAAAAAACAAACCCTTCGCTACACTATTCACTCACAATGTACACGCCAATAGCAACAAAAAAAAAGGAAAATATCAAAAATACTCTCCAAAACTTAAACTCCACGGCCCTCCCGCCCCCTCCCCCTCCCAAACATGAACGATGTAGGCAATTATCTGATTGTTGCTGTTTATATGTACGATGTATATTCATTTTCTGTTACTGCTTCATTATTGATCAGTTTGATTCCTCTACGTTTTTCATCAACCTGTCCCCTCCCCCTCCCATTCCCCTCCTCACCACTCTTTTTCTCTTTCACGCCATGAGACTAGCTCAAACGTTTTTTGTGTTTGATTCCTTCTTTAGTTTAGTTTTTCAACTAACACACGACACACATCAGTCACAATATATTTTGCTGGATGCTGGATACACAAACCACCTGTCGAAAATTCATCTCCACCTAACTTAGAGCGCTACTATCGCTACTATTACTACTACGACATAAAGCTTACCTGAGAAGCTTTACTGTGCTGTTATCTTATCCCCCTATCAGCTCTACACTCGATTTAATTAGTGCATTTCATGCGAATACGTTTTGTTTTATTGGTTTTCCCGAGTTTTCACTCCCATTTTCCCGAAACGTGGAATTTTCCGAAAGCCATGCTTTTCCGTATTACTTTGCTTCTGTTGCTCACGCTGTGATGTTCGTTATGGTAAATTTATGGCCGTTACCTTAAAACATTTACGTTACAACTTACATTTTAAAACAAAATCATCTTTCTAGAAAATTGACCGTGAAAAAATACAAAAAAATTAAAAATCTTGCCTGTTTTGGCAACACCAAAAATGTTCAACCACCCAGCGCTACGTTGTTACAACTTTGTTGATGTTTAAGGAAGATTTATTTCTTCCGGGGTGGTTTTCTTTTATATTTTCTAGCCAGCTTTTCCCTTCGTCACCTTCCTCCCCCTCCCCATCGTACTCCTTAATCTCCGCTTCTCATTTCTTCTCCGCCCTACTCCTTTACCTTTTCTCTACTAGTTGCATTATGAAACGAGCTTAGTAAGCCTAGGTAGTAAATCTGGTTTAAAATAGAGCCTTTTTTTAAGTTTAATTAGACACACACATACCACAAACACAAACAAAAACACAATTGTTTCCGTTCTTTTTATCTTGCGTTTCTGGTATCTTGGTATTTACGCATGCACATCCCGATTTTACTTTCCTAAACATGCAATAAATCCTGTTACAAGTGTTTGCTCTCCCTATTAAAACGAATGCGAATTGGTTGGTTTACGATTGTAACATTTGCAAATTAGTGTTTTATCGGTTTCGATTTTTTTTCTCTATTTGTTTTGGAACAAAAAATCTGTATATTTTTAAAGCCATTTCACGCAGTAAACTGTGAAATTTTAATAAAACACGTTACCTTTTTGTTTTATTATCTTAGATTATCAGTGTACTGTCATCTTATCCATATAGAATTTGTATTTTTTGTTTCGTTTGTAAAACATCTCTACAGTGCAGTTAATTCGTTTTTAACCAGCTTTTGTTCGTTTCTCTCAAACGTTTTCTTTAGTCGTTTAAAATAAACGGGTTGAAATCGAAAATGAGTGTGCCAATATTTTTTGTTTTGTATTTTTCGGGCTAAACAGCTGAATGAAAATTAAAAAAAAAACACACGCAAACACACATACACACAAAAGCTGTTAAATTTCTAGTGCCGATCGTTTTCGAAGACCATCTCACAAGTAAATTTGTTTGTATATGATAATATGTTCCCAGTTACGCAATATGGACATGTATTTTATCGAATGGTGTAATTGATCTTTATGTTCGTAGGCAAATTTAATATAAAAAAGCGCATCTTCTTTTGCTCATAAATATATTCGATATATATATGCATAAATGTATACATAGACACTTAGCGTTATCACCTTCATCGCTATTAAACGCGCTTTGATGTGCGCCCCCTCCTTCTCCTAAATAAATAAAAACAAAAACAACGCAAAACAATTGGAATTTACGTTTTGGTACTTTAGGTTTTATGCGCAATTTATGTTCCATGCCAATTTCTTGTTGTTTGTTTTCGGTTCGTTCTTTTCTTGGTTTTTTCCGTTGTACATCTGGGTCTTGTATGAAGCTTTCATTCGTTTCCATTACCGCACACTGGTAGCATACAGCTAGTTATGTTACGAGCCATACACACTACAACTCAGCTCCATTACCCATTTACTACAATGCTCATTTTGCCGGTAGTTCCGTAGGCCATATCGGGGGATATCTCCGATCTTGTTACGATCGCAGTTGCGTTTCTTTTCTTTTGGGTTTTTGTTTTGTTTTATTTCGATTTGGTGATATTGGTTTCATGTGTTTTTTGTTTCTCTCTCGTGCTCGTGGTTCAATATTTTGCTTCCAAGTTTTAGAAAACTAGAATGCTGATGGTAGCAGTTTTAGTAGTTGTATGCTTTGTTTTTATTGTTTTAATTTTTGAGTAAAAACCGTGTCGTATTACAACAGAGCCAATCATTAGACTCTTTGTTTTGTTCCTTCAAAGATATAGTCTTTATTAGCGGATAATGCAAAATACGCTGCCGATAACAATGCTTTTTCCTTTATCTGCAAATTGATATCGTTTTCTCCCCATATGTACATGTTTGCCTTTACATACAACGCATACATACATACACACCATACAGAAAACCTCCATTCACTGTTCCATGGGGACATCCAGGTTGTGTTTGAAATGTTGCGCAATGATATCTTTGCAACCTACCTTTGCTAATCTCTAAATTGGCCCATCACTAGACGGGTAACAATTCAAATGCAATCGATTGGACATTTATGACTGACTGCACAGTACCGAACATACTACTCTCTACCCGATTGAAGTTAGGTAGCGCACAATACATTACACTCACCACACCACACACCACACAAACCTTCACCTACACTCACACACAGATACATACGCGCAGAAGCACCTGTTCATATCAGATTAACATATGTTGTTAATATGCTTTTCCTGTTCTCTTCATTCGACGGAACCTGATCTCGATCCGTTTGGCGTTATTAATGGCCTTCCCGTGGCCGCATCTTTCAATGCGTTGTGCCGAAACAGTTTTTCATCCGACTGAACCACATACGGAAATGCTTCACGCAGAAAGGAGGAGTGTTCATTTTGGAGGAGTACAGTAAGTTGTTGAGTTTGATTGCGGTATATCGTCCAACTAACAGCAAATACTATTTCTGTCCTATTGTAGATCCCAAAACGAGACTTATCATTCAGCGTAAATATAAATCTGCGATGGTAAGTATCGCTGCTATTCTTTGGTTTAGTTAATCACAGGTATGAGCTTATACTCTGAGCTTGTTGTCGCATGATGCGGTACCGGGTATTATACATTAGGAGGAGCAACTACATCACCTTATTGCAAACGTAACTTCTGCTGTTAATGTGTAGCCTTCTGCTCACTACTTGAAGCTAGAGAAACTAGACAGTAAAGTAGTAGCTTTGTCTACTCAGCGGCGGATCAAACGGTAGGCGGAGTAGGCGGTCGCCTAGGGCCTCGCCGTGTTGGGGGCCCCAATAAATTTGTGCCTATTGTGCGATTTTTGAAAATTTTAAAACAAAGTTAAATTATAGTAAAAAAAAATTTATTTACAAGGTAGAAAATTGATCAAAAATATCTTTCTTGGTTATATAAAACATTTTTTTCTATGTGATAAATTAAATGCAGAGAAGAATATCGACTTTGTGACTTTAAAGTACAAACGAAATTGCACCAGGACCAGGACACTAACTTTCCCGTTGGTCGTCGAAATTTCTTCGAAAACTACCTGTTTCCGAATGTATAATACCAGGAGAGCATGCACGGAAGAGGTAGCACCTAGTACAGCAATTTTGGTCGAAAACCGCCGAAAGGTATGCAATGTTTAAACACTAACTTTCCCGTTGGTCGAGTAAAATTTCTTCGAAAACTACCTGTTTCCGAATGTATAATACCAGGAGAGCATCCACGGAAGAGGTAGCACCTAGAACAGCAATTTTGGTCGAAAACCGCCGAAAGGTATGCAATGTTTAAACACTAACTTTCCCGTTGGTCGTGAAAAATTTTCTTCGAAAACTACCAGTTTCCGAATTTAAAGTACCAGGAGAGCATGCACGGAAGAGGTAGCTCCTGGTACTGCGCCGTAAGGTATGCAATGTTTATACACTAACTTTGCAACCAACTTGCAACGCAATGCGCCGTAAGGTATGCAATGTTTATACACTAACCTTGCAACCAACTTGCAATGCAAGTTTGGTGCATGCAAGAAACTTGCAGCAAGATGGCGCGCAAGATGGCGCCCAACTTCGTACTTGCATGCAACAAACTTGCATGCAAGCTTGCATGCAAACTTGCATGCAAGTTCTTGCAAGCAAATTCTTGCATGCAAACTTGCATGCAAGTTTGCATGCAAGTTTGCATGCAAGTTTGCATGCAAGTTTGCATGCAAGTTCTTGTATGCAAGTTCTTGCATGCAAACTTGCATGCAAACTTGCATGCAAACTTGCATGCAAGTTTGCATGCAAGAATTTGCTTGCAAGAACTTGCATGCAAGTTTGCATGCAAGCTTGCATGCAAGTTTGTTGCATGCAAGTACGAAGTTGGGCGCCATCTTGCGCGCCATCTTGCTGCAAGTTTCTTGCTTGCACCAAACTTGCATTGCAAGTTGGTTGCAAGGTTAGTGTATAAACATTGCATACCTTACGGCGCATTGCGTTGCAAGTTGGTTGCAAAGTTAGTGTATAAACATTGCATACCTTACGGCGCAGTACCAGGTGCTACCTCTTCCGTGCATGCTCTCCTGGTACTTTAAATTCGGAAACTGGTAGTTTTCGAAGAAATTTTTCACGACCAACGGGAAAGTTAGTGTTTAAACATTGCATACCTTTCGGCGGTTTTCGACCAAAATTGCTGTACTAGGTGCTACCTCTTCCGTGGATGCTCTCCTGGTATCGGCAATCTGAAAACAGCTGGTTTTGTATGGAATTTCGTACCAGCTAATGGCGATCCAAGTAGTGGCGTTATCGTTCTCCTTAGCGCATAAAAACGTTTATATATAGAGACTAGCTTACTATGCCCGTTTACAGGGCTACGCAACAGAACGCTGAGATGTACGCAAGGGAGCTTTCTTTCCAAGACTTTGCTGATGTTGTTACATCATGTTTGAAGTACATCTCCCTAACACCGATAATGCCGTAGCAAAATTATGGGCCCCCCTTGAAAAATTCCGCCCTGGGCCTCCAAGGGGATTGATCCTCCACTGTGTCTACTCAACAAACACGCAACGACGATGCGTAACAAAAAAGGTGGATGAGCTGGTTTAGATACTGCAGAAAAACAGTAATATATTAGACAGTGCGGCAAACTATTACGGAACCTGTTTATTGGTGGGAGGGTGATCCGAAGCACATCTTCACGGTACCTGCGCCACCACAATCCGGTTCCACGCGCTGATTAGGTAGTAAACCATTGATGCTAATGTCCAATTATTAAGCGGCAGACTGATGTCAACTCGTTATTGTGATGGGTTGAAAGCCTGGTCGATATGACGTAATGCAACAACGAGTTAATATATTACCCCTATAGCCTATGGCACGCGTCTTTTGTGATCCAGTACACCTACGGTCCTGGGTAAACAAAGCTAATTACTTCACCCCTCTCATTGTAGGCGGATCAAATATGCTATGCTGTGCTGTGCGTGTTCTCATACATCGCCGCCGGTCAGGAGCAAACAAAGCAACAGCATGGTGCGCAGGGATGTGCATCCGGCAAGGGAATGACTACCGGAAACGCGGTACCAGTTAGCGTGGGTTTATCACCATCGGGGAAAGGTGTTCAGCCGCAGCCTCAGCCCCAGCAGCAGCTGCCGCAGCAGCATCAATCGCAAAAAATTCAGCAAATACATCTTCCGCAACAAAGCTCGCCGAAGCTGAAAACCGTGGTCGGCAAACCGATCAGCCCGAAACAGACGGCACCGACCATCCAGCAGCCCGTACAGCAACAAACACAGCAGCCTCCATCGCACCCACCGCCAACGTTCCAAACGCAACCGAACCAACCGCAGAACCAGCGCAAACACTCCAACACATCCCAACAGGACGTGGCAGGCGTGGACAAGGCACCATCGGTCCCTGGGACGGTGAAGCCGCCATCGATTCCGGCACGCCCAAAGGTCACCACATCCAGCTCCGTTTCCAGCAGTCCACCGCTGACCAAGGCACCGGTACTGGTGCCAAACCGGGGTCCACCGCCAGCAATTCCACCGCGCACCAGCCTTTCCCAGCGTTCCGATTCGGTCAGCAGCGCGTCCGGTCACCAGCAGCCACTGCAGCGGCAGTACTCCGCAATCGAACCTTCCGCCTCCGCCCGACAGGCTGCCACCAAACCGTTTCCCTTCCGTTCGCTGCAGAAGCAATCGACGGACGCAGGTGGTAATGCACCGTTCGAACATTAAAGCAGTAGTTTAGCGAATTGCGGATGCTTCGATGGACCATCTGACCTGAGTGACTCACAATAAAAAAAAAGTGTGTTTTCTAATGCAACGCACCACAATACAACGATTAAGCAGAGTCAAGCAAGAAAAACTAAATATACACTTTGTTTTCTGTTTTGTTGCAAGGAAAATCTTAAATGAAGAGAAAGAGCAAAACAAAAAAAAAATAGATCTATATAGTTAAACTGGAAGGGTGTCGTGCGCGCTGTTAAAATAAGCTTTAATTAATACACATCTTCAGGTAGGATAACGAGCGGGTCTCGCTTCTAGGTGAATTAGTTCAGCAGTTTCGCCTGTACGCGCTGAATATGTCGCATATGTTTAAGTGTTAATGTTGTCGGCTACATTTCGTTCCATTTATGAAGCGCTTTATTTGTGCACAAATGTTAAGCAGAAAGATTTGGTTGGGCACCCGAACCGGGTACGTTAGCATTAGGGGTGATAGTAACATAGAATGTACTATACATTATACACACATACCGTGCGCCCTGTATATAGCACAGCAGACAGCAGCTGGTACGATAAATTCGTATACCCTAATTTCGCCTCAGGTTGAAAACAAAGCATATAAAAACGAAACAAACCCTCGTAGAACGTTCTTCTATTTAAACGACGCATAATATCGCATAATGTAAACACAAGGACCCAGAGACACATCAGTTGCGTTTATGTTGAATCTTATAGCTTTAAACACTATATCATGTGCGGCGCCTGGTATTCGTAAACCCGCCCTCAATATGAATATCCTGTAACAGTTCACCCGGATAAAGGTGTGTGCCCCGTAGGCGTAGTAGCGTAGTAGATCCGCCAGTGTGATAGCAACCCTGTACGCGTTAGCGACCACAAGAGCAATACATACCTTCAGGAGCCACAGAGGAAGCAAAAACCAAAAAGGGAGAAACCGATGGTTGGGGAAGAGAAAATCAACAATAAAGGCATCCAATATATGGGGACGCATAGACCTGCCGCTTCCAGTGTGCATATGACTTATCGTGCTAGACACGATTTTTTCGTTGCGATGTAACACCGAACTGCTGCTTACGTTAGCCCTTCTGCAGGTGAGACTCCTGGGTGTTATTGCACCCAGGAAGTATCTGAACAACGAACTCTGGACAGGAACGACTAAACGTGGGCAGATAAGACTCCAAGGGAGTTGTTGGTGTTTTAAACAAGCTACAGTTTCTTTTACTTGTTGTATTACTATTTCAGAAATCATTTACGCAGTTTTATAAAATAGCGAGAGACTGCGTTTTGACTATAAAACTATTCAAACAAGATGTTCTTTCTACGTCTTTTATTTCTTCCAAGTGCAGGTCCTTGCATCTTAAAAGTTTCTCAACGAAATTCACCTGTGAGGAACATTGGGAGATTCGGTCTTCTTTAGTACATCGTAGAAAGACTCTTTTTCTCGAGATACTTCCTGGGCAAGGCGACAACTCTCGACAGGAAATTCGTACCCAACACCTCGATCCCTACCAAATTTTCCTGGGAAGGAACATTTCTGATGTTGCTGTTTGTTAGCCGCAGCAGGAACTTTTCTGGGAAACTAATTTGGGAACATGATGAAGGATTAGGATTAGCATTTGTCGAAGTAAAGCGTTCATATTGTCTGTTTAATGCGTAGTACATATCTTACATTCACACTCTTTATATTGTGTTGAACCTCAGTGCGATCTTTCCCGATCTTTCAACCGTCATGCGATTCATGTGCTCTAGCTCGTTCGTATTTGGGTATTCGGTTCTGAACTTGGAGCCGAGAACAGTATTTCCCCTTCTTTTGCGGGTATGCTCAGAGAATACGAATGTCCAGAATCTATCATCCAAACCAACGGCATGCCCAGTGACGTTAATCACATGACAAAACAGAAGTGAGGAGAAGAGAAAAAAAACTGTCAAAGAAACTCTTCAAAGTATTTAGGGATAGGGTAGAAGCGACGATTTGTTTATCATACAAATTTATGGAAGTACGAAGTTCCGTTTCCACGTTCGTTGCACGTCCAAGTCAACTCCAAAGGGTTTAGCCAATACGCACACACACTGTGCTAGTGGACGCTGGCACATCCATGCCGCAGATACGTGAGCAGAGTTTTAAGCATAGATTGCAGACCTGATCACCGCCTTTGTCCGCCGTCAAACTAAGCAATCCAAGGCAACCAAATGGTGGTGGATGGTGGGTTTTGTTTGTGGAAAGAAAAATTGAAGCAACAAATAGTGTCTTGACGCACTTGCTCCGGGCAAACATTTGCCCATACTAATTGCCCCCAAAAATTGAAGCCCTTAGCGGGACACACCTAGCGTTCTAACCTTTGCATATATTTAGTAAAGATATTAATTAACTCTGCACATAATTGCCCAGACACATAAACTAGAAAGCCAAACAGGGTGTGAAATCTTTCCCAAAATCAACCTGCCTGTTAACTGTTGTACTTTTAGAAGCTATTGTAGTTTAATTAGGGAGTCTTCTCAAATAGTACCGAGGGAATAATGAACAGAGCAAACTTTTTAGCTCGGAGTTTGTGGACAAACGACTGATTCGCTTCCAGGCTCTATTGATCTGTTTTATTTAAACAGGCTTCTTGACGCATCGTTTCGCACCGGTTGTGATTTATGATACTTTTTAATGAGTTTGATTCACTCTTTCACGCAGCCACTTGCCGTAACCCTCCGTTTGCTCACATGCGGCCAGCCTTCATCACAGCTTTAGGCCAAGAGTCAAAAAGAAAGGGAAACGGAATGTAAAAGAGAGCGAGAGAGTGACTAAGAGGGCGGCAGGTGGTGCTTTAATCGGGGGAGCAGCAAGGTAATACACCGTGCGAGTGCAGTGCGAAAAAAAAGGCATACGAACTAGTACTATGTAGTCACATGGTGTCCATGTGCGAGGTGCCAGTCGCAAACTAACCTTCATCCAGTAACGTTCACACCGGGCGGTTCTATTGCAGAGAACGAGGTGACCACGGTATTCTAGCGGCGAGAACACGATCAGTACGTCTGCAAGTCGGTGCCTAAGTGGGTCATTCGCAAGCAAGCAAACAAACAAAAACTACCGGCCGTTTGGTACGAGCTATCTGCAATGTGCGCCGGCAAGCAAAGTGCAACAAACCCCTCACTTCCATAATAACTTCGTAAGCCTAGCAAGGGAAAGTGTTTATACCACGTGCAAGAAGCGTTATCAAGTGTGTGTGTGTGTGTGTGTGTGTGTGTGTGTGTGTGTGTGTGTGTGTGTGTGTGTGTGGGCGTGTGTGTGTGTGTGTGCGCGCGTGAGTGTGTGAAATTCGTTCGCTCCTGCAAGAATGTCCTGCACTGGTAGATCCTCAAGATGGCAGATCGCCTTACTTGCCCAGTGGATATTATTACTGAGCCCAACGGGTAGTGTTGGGCACTGTCTGTCCGGTGTAAGCCACCGGCTAAAAATGGCAACCCTGCTAGACTCGATCTATCCATCCTGGACGGAGGGTTGTCTGTTGCGCGATCCAACTGTGGCAAAAGCAGAAGATCAGGCACCGATCGACGAACATCTACCGGTTGACTGGGACAGACTGCTGATATCGGCAAACGAAAGCATGCCTACGCTCCAGTCTAATCTAACCGACATGGCAGATTATTTGTTGGAGCTGGCAGACCACGCACTGGATGACGGTATACCGACCAAAGAGGAGCTAAGTGCTACTGAAGCAGGTGAGCGATAACGTTGCACGGTAGATAGCTTACTCCAATACCAAAGTAGTGTGCCATTCTCATCGATCAATCAACCGATCATGCATCCCATCAACAATGTTCAATCCCAACTGCTTTGACCCGGAAATCAACATCTCCCCAAAGTAAAGGAATCATTCAAAAAGAAAATGGAAAACCCCTTTTTCTGTTAAGCTGATTAAAAATAGTGAAGTTGATAGTTCTACAACACAATCCCGATTTAAGGTTTAAATCTCGAAATCTTCTAATCCAATCTTGTATCTTGACAAAGGTGTGTCGTATTTCAGTCACGGAGTCAGAGGCTACTAGAACATGTTAGACCATAACCGGCCAAGAGGTGGCAGAGTTAAATAATAATAATAAGTCGACGGAAAAACAAACAAATTTCTAGGATGTTACCGTTAGTTACTTGCAAACAATTGCACAAGACACTGTGCAGACAACTGTGTGTGTCTTTCACCCAGTTCCCGTTGAGCAGCAGTTTTTATCGTTACCATCAACATAAAATAGCAGCAAAACATAACCGAAACGTTATGATAACAACACTGCAGGGGAGAGTTACACTGGTACACTTTATACGAACAGTAAGTTCCCCGTAGCAGGTGTCAGCTAAAAGAAGTTATTTGTTACCCCTCTTTCCAAAGTACCAACACATTCCGCACAGTACATGTTCCGTTCCGGGGCAGAATATGATGAGGGGATAAGAGGGGGGGGGGGGGGGGGGGGGGGGGGGGTAATGTCACGTTCGCCCTGAAGTAAAAATGAAAAGTGCATCAAACGTGTGGTGACACGATTGGTGGTGTTATGATACCATCGCATTGCCCTGGCTCTATTAGACATGTGGTAGTTTCCTTCTTCATTGCTTCGTATGCAGCAAAACGTTTGCACGAAGCAAGAAGCGTGTTCCGTACTGTGAACGAATGCATGTACCTTCTGCTTCTGTTGCACTCTTTACGTTTGATGATGGTAGCATTGCTTTGGCGCTCGTTCTCGAGATGCTGATGGAACACGTAAGAATGTATATCAACTAGAGCATACTAAAATCGGGTAAGCCGCATGGTCTCGTGCCAAGTTGTGCGGATTAATACGCCGAAGGACCGTTGTTCAATTCCCATCCAGACACAGATGTAGAGAGAGAGAAAGGAGTACTAGAGAGAGAGTATTATTGCTCTCTTGTATATTTATAAGGACATGCGATTTTACGCAGGCAAAAAAAAAACATAGATATAAAATAGTTTGAAGGTTTTTGGTAGTTAGGGGTGTACTCATCCAAAATGTCATCTTTTACTGCCAGAGCCCCGAGTTCTCTTATATCTCACAGATACACGTAATACAATCTGGAACGGACATTGAACATCTCGACCTCGCTCTTGAGGTCGTTGAAGCCTTACGATATGTTACCGGTGTTGGAAGCACACTTAGCACAGAACAGATCCACAGCGTAATTTTCGTCCACCTTCGACTTCTTTTCTTCTTTAGCGTGGATGCTGGGTGGCGAGATCTCAGCTATTAATTAGCTTATCGTAGATACGATAGTTCGCAGTTTAGACGTAATCTTCCCACGCTGCTAACGCAAAACATAGTAGTATCGTGTCTGACCTTCGGTGCGGCCCGCGCGCACAGTGCCTCAAGTACGCGCTAAACGCTAAAGATCAAGTACACGCACTAAATTTTTCTTAGGCTTATTAACGCGCGGCCGTGACACTGTAAGCGAGCCGCTCGGCTGCGATTAAATGCGGTACTAGTGCCGGGTAAGGGAAGCCGTCGTTGGCGAACATTGCTGCATGTGGTGGGTGCGTACGTGCGGTGTACACATCAACCGATATCTTGACCCTGGGGTCTAACGGTGGAGGAAAACGAAGCAAATTTAACGGATGTTGGAAAAAATATCTCACACGTAGTATTGGAGCTGTATCGTGTCGTTTTAATGAAGCCTAGATGAGATGGCATCCGGATCTGAATCTAATTTTTCGTTAGTGGAACACCTTTCTAGATTCGTGTCGTGTATGCGAGCTGGCGAGTGGAGTGGAGTGTAGGAAGCCGAGGGGGAGTAATCTAGAAATTTTATGGACTATCAGTTTCGCTGCTAACACCCATGCCCAGGTTGTAACCCAAGCTTGTCAGGGCTATTGAACATATTAAACCAACAACAACAACAAAAAACCAGCAGGAACATAATGTTTTGCAAAACGGGGAAAAGACGATCGAAATGGAAGTGGAAACGTCGCCTCACTGTATTGTTATTGCGATTGGTTTCGATCGTACTTTTGGCGCATGATGTAACCGCAAACTGCATGCGTGCTAGCCTAGGGAGGATTACTACAGTGTCGTTTTTATATAATTGTGCTGTTGGTGTCTGTGGCCGTCCGTACTACAGTGCGCTCGCTATGTGTAACGTCGTGTGGGCACAACACCATGCATACACATTCTGATTTGAGACCCGCGATAGCAAAACGATCACGAGGACAATAACGATATTAAAATGCATACCGTGTGCGTGTTACGATTCGCCGAAGCTCGCCACCCGATGGACGATCGAATGCGTTCATTCCTTTGCGATCCCCAAATAAATGAACCAATACCGGGACCAATACAAACACAACGCGAATCGATCTTTTTACGTACAGGCATAATAGAGGTATAAGACTGACAATGCTAGTAGCTGTTGTTTGTTGCGAGTTATTTTAAAAAGTGAAATTGTCCGGTTTACCTTCCGTTACACGATGTCTAAAGTTATACTTTAAATGTCTACTGAACCGAAGTCTTAGGTCTAAGGGATAAAACCTTGAAGATATCCTGTCTAGAAGATGTACGCTAATGAGATGTCTGCTCTAGCTGCTGTTCTATCATAGTTCTCGGCATATGCCATATCTCACAGCTCAAATGAAATGCCACAGTTAAGATGCACGAAATTGTCTAGACAAATGGCCTGGAAATCTTAACATTTGCTCTCATAACTTCTTCTCTAGAATGCTAATCGAACTGTTGCCCTACATATATCTTTATTGTTTACCAGGTTACATCACCTCATTGAACAGGAAGATGTTTAGCATCAACGTGCCCTTTAACCCTGCCTACAGTGACCGAGTATCTGAGGAGTGTAAGCGTCAATCAGCGTTGTTTTTTCGCTCGTATGCAGCATCCCAACTGTGGGCGCTTCGGAGTGAGTAGAACCCATCTAAATGACCGATAAATGCTACATCGTTACCGTTTGTCTTTTTGCTTCATCCAGTGCACGATGCGAGTGCTAAGGTCGGGCAGGGCATACTGAATGGCAATATCAACCAGTACGGTGACTTCGACCAGTGCCTTAGCATACAGCAAACACTGCACGTCGACGGTAACGGGCGGAGTGAGACAATTCGAGGCCGCTATTGTATGGCTGAGGTACAACCGACTATTAAACCGAACACACAGGTACTGAAGCATCTGTTCGATTTGATCCAGGCGCACGGTATGCTGAAGAGCAATTTGAATGATGTAAGTAAAATCTCTATTGAGCCTATTGTGAGGCTCGGCAGCTCACATGAAACGAGATCTCGACTAATGGTTGGATGTTTCCTCCGTGTAGCCTGGTCACCGTGTTCCCCGGTTCTCGACGGTGCACTGGGCACTCTGTGTACCTGCCGGTTGTACCGCTCAAGACATCCAGTTATCGCTCGGAGAATTTCTACGCCAGTACGTCATCGATACTGGGCTCGAGACGGAGGTGAAGGTGCATCCGGCCCTCTGCCAGACGAAGCACTACATCTGGCGCGAGTATTTCACCGACCGGACTATGCTCGTGTGGTACGGATTCCTGTTGTACGGGTTGCTAGTGCTCGCATCAACGCTGTACGATTTAAAGTTCCAGAACAAAGGTGAATGTGCCATCATACGGTCGGTATCACACAATCTCTTGCTAACCGCTTCCTTTGTCTACAGTGGAATGGTTCACGGTGTTTTCGCTCATCAAAAACACCCGATCGATACTGAGCTTCAAGGAGGAGCGAAACGATATTGCCTGTGTCCACGGTATACGTTTCCTGAACGCGATGTTACTACTGATTGCCCACAAATCGATGGCACTCTTCTTCAACCCGTACGTCAATCGGACAGAAATGAGTGAGGTAAGCGCCAAGGAACACTGGACAACAGGTGCGGCTTTATAAATTTGTTTACAGGTTTTAGGCCAACCTTGGACCGTAATTGGACGGGCGGCAGCCATCTTCACCGATCCGTTCATCATGTTCAGCGGCTTCCTGACCACGTTCTCCTTCATCGAGCGACTGCAGAAGGGTCAGAAGGTGCGGCTGCCCCAGGAGTACGTCGGACGATTGTTGCGCATCGTACCGCCGCTCGGTGCCCTCATCCTGTTCTGCACATTCATCCTACCGTTTCTGAGCAACGGGCCGCTCTGGAACCTGGTCGTGACGAACCATGGTGACATCTGCAAGCAGTACTGGTGGCGCAACATGCTCTTCATCCACAACTACTTCGGCTTCAAGAACATGTGCCTGACGCACACGCACCACGTCGGCATTGATACGGAGCTGTTTTTCATCGCACCGCTGTTCATCTACTGCGTGTGGAAGTGGCCTCGCCGTGGCATGATAGGTTTGCTGACGATCGCCCTCATCACTACCGTGCATCGGTTCTACGTGACATACAGCTTACGGTTGGCTAACTACGTCTACTTTGGAACGTCGTAGGTGTCGCTAGCAACAGTTTGCTAATATCGCTATATCAGCGAGTTTGATCTGATCGTTTGTTGCTATTCTGTCGCTCATTCTAGGGTGAAGCAACTGTTCGAAACTGCCGACTTCATGTACACACTACCATACTATCGCGTTACCGTCTATCTCATGGGTGTTATGCTCGGATACGCTTGCTCCAAGTACAAAACGATGAAACTTAGCGAGGTAATTCATTGTTCTGTAATAGCAGATATCTGATAAACGGTCGCAATGTTATGCATTTTCCCTCCATCCCTAGAAACAAATGAAAATTGGATGGTACGTCAGTACGCTTTCGATTGCAATCGCATTTTTCGGACCGGCACCGATGGGCTCGATGCATTACGTTTACAACCCGCTGCACGCGGCCAGCTATGCCGCATTCTCCCCGATAGCATGGTGTCTCTTCTTCGCTTGGACCGTCTTCACTGCCCATCTAGGCTATCGAAGTATGTTTCCATTGTCGCCAAACGTCATGAAGTTAGCACGCAAACCTTTACCACGCGCTGTTCGTTTCTTGTTCCAGACTGGGTTATTGATATGTTCTCGTGGCGTGGTTTTCGCATCACCACCAAAATATCGTACGCCATCTACCTGACACAGTTTCCCATCTTCTTCTACAACGTTGGACGCACACGGACGCCACAATTTTTCGAGTTCTGGCCGGCAGTTATCGTACGTTCTGGATGAAACGCATAACATTCACGATGGGCAACCCATCTAAACAGCTGATTGGCTTTTGTTCTTCTGCTTGCAGTTCAACACCAACGAATATCTGGTCGTGTTTTTGTCGTCGTTCCTGCTGACGGTGCTATTCGAGACACCGTTCATCAACGTAAAGAAGATGCTGTTTAGCAGCAACAGACACGCGAAGTGTGCGGCAAAAACTACCAGCATCGACGAACCGCTAAAGGCAGGTACTGTTTGCAGCGATATTATGGACGAGAACGAAAACAGCAGGTCTAATCGTTTTGCGTGTGACAATAGTAAATTAAATGGTTAGGTGATATTTATTTTGCTAATTATCTACTTAACTCTTCGATGACAAACACAGTTCCACACACCTTCATCGGGTATTAGGCGTCTCCACTGGTGAGCTTTGGTGCGCTCTACTTTGTAAAGTTTATCTCTGAAAAACCGAAAATCATCTTCGAAAAAACCTTTCGCGTGCAAACTGCTATTGACTGGTTCGGAACCATTGATTCATGGCACCTGATCCCAAGATCCTTAGCAGAGCTTATCAGAATCGCCAATACTCTTAACCTCAAATGCGCTGATGGAGACGATACTATCCCAAATATCATGATCATTTTCCCGGAAGTTTTCCGACGATATTTCCAGTTTTTACATAAACACATAAATTTTCCTTGTCGAAAGGAAACCCAATGTCTAGTTCTGCTGCCAAAATCGAAGAAAGTTCCTAGAGAGCTCTCGCGGTACTGACTCAATTTGTATATCGTACACTCGGAGTCGACAGAATGTCCGTCCGATCAGCGGCGGATCAAACGGTAGGCGGAGTAGGCGGTCGCCTAGGGCCTCGTCGTGTTGGGGGCCCCAAACAATTTTTGCCAATTGTGCGATTTTTGGGAATTTAACAGCAGAGTTAATTTATAGCAAAAAAATTAATCAAAAAGGTAAAAAATTGATAAAAAATATCTTCCTTGGTTATACAAAACATTTGTTTCTATGTAATTAATTAAATGCAAAGAAGAAAATCGACTTTGTGACTTTAAAGTATAACCGAAAGTACACCAGGACCGGGGCACTAATTTTCCCGTTAATCGAGAAAAATTTCTTTAAAAACTACCAGTATTCGAATGTATAGTACCAGGAGAGCATCCACGGAAGAGGTAGCACCTAGTGCAGCAATTTTTGATCGAAAACCGCCGAAAGGTATGCAATATTTAAACACTAACTTTTCCGTTGGTGGAGAATAATTTCTTCGAAAACTACCAGTTTCCGAATGTATAGTACCAGGAGAGCATCCACGGAAGAGGTAGCTCCTGGTACTACGCCGTAAGGTATGCAATGTTTATACACTAACTTTGCAACCAACTTGCAATGCAATGCGCCGTAAGGTATGCAATGTTTGTACACTAACTTTGCAACCAACTTGCAATGCAAGTTTGGTGCATGCAAGAAACTTGCAAGATGGCGCCCAACTTTGTACTTGCATGCAACAAACTTGCATGCAATCTTGCATGCAAGTTTTCGCATGCAATTTCTTGCATGCAAACTTGCATGCAAGTTTGCATGCAAGTTTGTATGCAAGTTTGCATGCAAGTTCTTGCATGCAAGTTCTTGCATGCAATCTTGTATGCAAGTTTTCGCATGCAAGTTTGTATGCAAGTTCTTGCATGCAAGTTTGCATGCAAGAAATTGCATGCGAAAACTTGCATGCAAGATTGCATGCAAGTTTGTTGCATGCAAGTACAAAGTTGGGCGCCATCTTGCAAGTTTCTTGCATGCACCAAACTTGCATTGCAAGTTGGTTGCAAAGTTAGTGTATAAACATTGCATACCTTACGGCGCATTGCATTGCAAGTTGATTGCATACCTTTAGGCGGGCAAAATTACCAGGAGCTACCTCTTCCGTGGATGCTCTCATGGTACCATACATTCGGAAACTGGTAGTTTTCGAAGAAATTTTTCTCCACCAACGGTAAAGTTAGTGTTTAAATATTGCATACTTTTCGGCGGTTTTCGACCAAAATTGCTATACTAGGTGCTACCTCTTTCGTGGATGCTCTCCTGGTACTAAACATTCGGAAATTGGTAGTTTTCGAAGAAATTTTTCACGACCAAAGGGAAAGTTAGTGTTTAAACATTGCATACCTTTCGGCGGTTTTCGACCAAAATTGCTATACTAGGTGCTACCTCTTTCGTGGATGCTCTCCTGGTACTAAACATTCGGAAATTGGTAGTTTTCGAAGAAATTTTTCACGACCAAAGGGAAAGTTAGTGTTTAAACATTGCATACCTTTCGGCGGTTTTCGAGCAAAATTGCTGTACAAGGTGCTACCTCTTCCGTGGATGCTCTCCTGGTATCGGCAATCTGAAATAGCTGGTTGGTATGGAATTTCGTACCAGTCGATGGGAAGTTTGAGCGAGATGATGGATGCTTTCAGTTTCATCCATCTTCCTTACACTAGCGATCGCTCTCACGCGTTTGATAGTGTGCAATGCAATAGTGATGGGCTAATTTATTCCACACTGCAGGTGCCACCTCTTGAAAAACATGTTTTTCTGGTATCGCAAATCTAAAACAATTGTGTTGTTCATCGCCTAAGACATCAACATGAGCAAAACAGGTTTCTAAGAAATTTCTCTGATTGTTACCGTAAAGTAAACCGATTGAAAACTGTACCTTGGGCAAAAAATCGTAGAAGGCGTTGGACTAATCAGGATTCGTAAATATACGTAAATCGTAAAAAATGTGGCGTTGTAGTTTTCCTTAGCGCATACAAACGTTTATATAAAGACTAGCTTACTAGGCCCATTTACAGGGCTACGCAACAGAACTCTGAGGTCTTTCTTTTCGAGATTCTCTTTCAAGGGATCTTTCTTTTCGAGATTTTGCTGGTGTTGTTAAATCATGTTTTAAGTACACCTCCCTAACACCGATAATGTCTTAGCAAAATTATAGGCCCCCCTTTAAAAATTCCGCCCTGGGCCTCCAAGGGGATTGATCCTCCACTGCGTCCGATGCTTTAAATGATTTCAGAATATCCCTGTCCGATTGGGATATTAATTTATCATCTGTTCCCGAAACTATTTGCACAACATCCGTAACTTCGAACGCCCCGTGACATTAAATCCCCTCCAACGTGCATATAGCTGTTTCGCCTTCGGATGTTATCATTGCGTGTGATAGCAGGTCTTCTAATACATTAGGTGTTGCAATCGCATACTGTGAGTTTAGTTTTTTTTTTAATCTTTATATTTTATATAAATCCGTCATGCATAATTGAATTGAATTTATTTTTGTTTCTCGCGAAAACATTTACATGCATAATCGCGTGTTGTCGACCTCGTCTCCTGTTGGCTCCTGGCTATCGTTTTGTGTTTTTTTTCGCATAAATCTAAGTATATAACCTTAGGTATGTGTTGGATGATTTTGTGTGTTTTATTTTGTTTTGTCATTTACAAATTCATATTTTTTTTTTTGGCAAACTGATACAATAAATTTGGAAGGAAATTAAACAAAAAAAAAAAACAGAAAGGGGTTTATACCGTATGTTTGAAAAAAATGGTTTCAAATTCATAGTTACTGTTTATTTCAATTACTTCCTGTAAGCTTTATTGATCTAAGCACTTTTATCTCTCATTTCCGCTTCTTTGATCGATTTTGCCACGTGATAATCGTTTAAGATGTACAAAATGTAGATGACAACAAAAAGAAAAGTAAGGAGCGAACTAGTGTTACAAGTAAAGTCGGTCTCATTTCATAACGCGACTGGACCCTGACTCCGGGCCGCAAATAGCCCCCAGCCTAGGCATGACAATAGTTGCAGTAGTGAACATAGGAAGAATGAGGGACAAAAAATATAATCGAAGAAAGAGAGGGTGGATGATACTGTCGCAACGCAACGGTGCGTTTCGCGTTCAACAAATGGGCTTGACTTGGGTTAGATTAGATTATTAGCAGCAGGCGTGCGCGTTCGACACACAGCACGGCCACACAAAAGGTCAAACAAAACTGGATGTGAAACCGATGAAGGTTTTCTGCATCTAGACATCTTTTCCGTGCACTAATCCGATCGCGTCAACCGGACAGTGTTAACCCCCCGACATACTGTTCTGTTTTGCATTCCCTATACGGTCGCGGGCTATTTTGGATCTATTCGATCTCTCCATTCTTCTTTTTTAAGCACAACCCCGCTAACGTTCTTACTGTAAGTGCTTCCCATATCGCCTTAGCTTGTTTCGACTTCCTCTTCCGGCGCAAACTCTACGTCGAAATGAGATGGGATTTATTATTGGTTTCACTATTTGCGCTTTCTATGCAGCAAGTTTTGCTTTGTTTTTTTTTACTCTCTCTCTCTCTTTCTCTTGCTTCTCTCTCTCTCTTCTTACCGGTAGTAAAATATATAACTACAAAGTATAATAATAGCAAAAAAAAAAAGTTCAGCATCCGCCATGCAAAATTCTGTTTATCCTTCCAACTAAAAACATCATTCGGGCTTTCCAATGCACAATGGAAACTTCTGAAACACGCATATCCAGAATAACTACGATACTTCCACTTTCCGTGAGGCCATGTGTAGACGGGTTTGCTAACTAGCTTCTTTGCTTGTGTTATATACGCTCTATCTTTGCTTGTCATATCGAATCTTGATTGCCTAGGACATTCTGCTAACACTCGGCTAGGGTCAATGGTAGTTCTGTTATGTGCTGTGTTTAATGTGCCTTGTTTCTGTTTTGGGAACTCTTTTTAACGATTCCTAACCTTACTCTGCCTTATGACGGTCTATCTCATTATTTTACGATTCCCAAGGAAGAGGAATAAGGGCATGACTCAGAGGTTCATTGTTGCTCATCGCATTGTGTGGCGATTTTTACATTGTCTTGGACATTGGATGTAACGAGGTTGTACTGATCGCTTTTCGTTTGGTTTCGCAGACATAAGTCGCCTTTCGGGGCCAGTAAAGCAAAGGTAAGAATTGTTATTGTTTTTTTTTATTCACGAAAGACGGCCTGGCCGTACTGCTTTCTGCAAATCAAAGTGGTTTAGAAATGTTTTATTTGTATGTCGAAGCTGTGTAAAGCAAAGTTTATTTCGCTTGAACTGACATCCCCTTTATGTATTAGTTTGTGAACGTTACGAAACAGTAATGGGGAAAATGTTTGGAGAGCAATCGAGATCACTAACATTATGCGTTGGTGCTATTCCGCATAATCTTACAAAACTTCTCAAAAACCAACCCCACTGTGTTTCAATAATCTGATCGGTTAAGTGGAGCCGTTTTATGATAACGTATCACGCACCCAAAATAACCTAACACAGACTTTATCCATGCCATATGTAATACACGGAATTAATTTGTCTAGCCCTGTTACTGCTACTCGAAATAACAAGTTTTTAAACGAAAAAAAAACGCAAGTAGAAAGCAATGGCATTAATTGACAAAATTTGGGGCGGCCCGGTGGCATAATGGTAGCGGAGCAGGTAAAACTGGTAAAATAAGTCGATACGGCCAGGCCGTTCAAACGAAAACAAAAATTGACAATATTTCTTATTATTGCATTATTAGGGTTTAATTACACAAAGGCTCTTGGTACGACCGTTTGCATGCATAGCTTTTTGTTTTGATTCTAAACAAAAACCAGTCCGCACAAAAAATCATCAACAGTTTATACACAAATACAAATCATGGGGCGTTCTATAGAACGGTTAAACTTTCCCTTTCTCTTAAAAAGAATTCGTTGCTTTACTTCAGGCAATCAGAGGTATGCTGAATTTCGGACGCTGCTCGGACGTACGTCGCTCGCTTAGGAATGAATGTACAACAACGATTTTGATCATAGTAAGCCTTTTCTTAAGCTCATCAACCTCTCTCTTTCTCTCTCTATCTTTCGAAGTGCCCCAAGTGTGCAATGCGGGTGTCCTCCAATCAAATACAGTTAGTATCCTTAGAGGGGAAAATCAACAAATTCAACACAATGTGTACGGGAGAGTGGTCCGGTTGGTATTATGGATCGAACCAGTCGTGTGAAGACCGGTGCCGCTACCAATACACCGTGTCCCGGTGGCCCCATACCATTGACTAATACATCACATTTTTTTTACTGTACGCTTCATGATATTTTATTGCAACCTTGGGCCCAATCTTCCCATCAGTGCAAAGTATTTCGCAAAAATACATAAATGTTACAAAATCATACAACATAGATGACATTACACTTAAATTAACTATTGCCTGACCTTCGCGTTGTTTTCTCACTGTTGTTATCTTATCCCACTGAGCTACAACCATAGAGATTTCAAATATTGATGACATTCTCGCTACAGTTGATCACAATTTAAGAAAATGTAGCAAATAACGATCATTCGAACACAAAAAAATACAATAAAAAAGCTACCACAATGACGTTGCCAGGATGTCCAGGGCTTTCTAAAGATGTAACTAAATCTAATATGCAAAACTAGATCATTCTTGTCAATTTGAGGAAGTTTTGCGAGTTGTAAGTATGTCCTTACGACTGTTTGCTTAACCAAACGATATTGACCAAATTTAACCCGCGGACAAGTACCGAAAATAGTTAGCTAGTTAGTTTAAACAATCAGACAAATGAACCTCGTCGCCCATTCCATGCGTTTTTCTGCTTGTGTTTGCCGAGTGGTCACTCCGTAGTATTGTGGATGAATTCCACTATCCCTAACAATTTACGGAACGGGACACAAAAGGCCGATATGTTCTATGACATTTCTTGCCCTGTCCCACCCGGCACCTCCTCTTCCCCGTTTGTTTTTGAGTGTTTTCTCCTCGTGTCTATGTAGGTTGAATTTGCAATATTTTTTTTTGTCCCCCTCCCCTCCACGCTTCAGTTCATATCACCCTACACTGCATCAAAGGGATGTTACATACCTACTTGGGAAGTAATTTAACTCTCTAACACTAGTTGTGACACCTTACCTAATCGAGTTTTCTCAGTATAAACTAACTTTTTTTCTCTCCCTCTTTTCCGCATGCTCTCTCTCTCTCTCTCTCTCTCTCTCTCTCTCTCTCTCTCTTTCTCTTTTTCTCTCTCTGTTACTAATGCGCCTTCTATCCACCGCGACTGAATCACGTATCATGTGTACGTCTTTTGCGTTTAGAAACAAATCGCATCTTCTCACCCTATACATGTTGCGGGGGGAGATGAGGAGAGTGGGAATTGGCGTGGGAGGGGGCAAGGGGAGTTTCGCAACGATGATGATACTTACTTACTTCCAATCATTCAAAATTCCTATTCATCCGTATCGCTGGACAGTTTATCTTTATCACGCCGCTCCTCTCGTTTGTTTTCGCCGGATGTAACTGCAGGCGGGTTGTTGCTGCCTTGCTGCATCGCCCTTTGTTTCATTATTGTCCAGTCAAATGTGTAGTCGTACTGATGGTTCAGGGTGCGGAACAGAATTCTGAAATGAAAACGCAAAACCGAAAAAAAACAGGGACAAGATGTTAGGAAAGCTTGTAGAATATTATTTCCAGTTTAGAACTTAATTATAGTCTATGATTACTTGACAAATTTAACTAACATTTTTAAAATTAGACTACAACGTAGGCACTAACGATATATGAAGTGATCAACGAAATACACAAAATATTGAATAATACATGGTAGCAAACTATATGGAAATGCAAAATATTCTTTAAGGTGTAATGACCAACTACATTATGTCTAACATCCATGGCATACTAGGAGTAATTAAATGTATCAGATTGTCAGTCCTTGTGAGAGACCGTTTCCACTACAGGGTCGACCATAGCCTTTTGCATGCAAAACCAAACAAACGACTAACCTGAAGAGCTGCCTCAGATACATGTAGTCGGGACCTTCCTCAAAGCGCAAACTGCGACAGTAGTTCAGATACATAGCGAACTCCGCCGGAAAGCCCTTGCACAGCACCTCGATCGGGGTGGACATCTTTTTCTCCGAGATCTTCTCATACTTCTGCTTCTTGTTGGTAGCTTTGAGCCCCTGCCACGGCAACGAACCGCGGTTGAAGTACATCATCACGTACCCGAGCGACTCCATATCGTCGCGACGGCTCTGCTCGATGCCAAGATGCGCGTTGATTGACGCGTAACGTGCGGTACCTGTCAGGTTCTTATCCTCCCGGTACGAGATGTGAATGCGGGAACGGAAATCCCTATATTTCTTTGCCAAACCGAAGTCGATCAGGAACAGCTTGTTGCAGTGTCGCCCGATACCCATCAGGAAGTTGTCCGGTTTAATATCGCGGTGGATGAAATTTTTCATGTGCAGGTACTCAAGCCGTCCGATCATCTGGTCCACCAGCATCAGCACGGTCTTGATTGTGAAATGTCGACTGCAGAAGTTGAACAAATCTTCCAGCGAGGGACCGAGCAAATCCATTACCAGTACGTGGTAGCTGCGTTCCTGGCCGAAGTAGCGGATGTGCGGTATGCCCACACCACCAGTGAGCACTTTGTACAGTTTGTACTCATATGTGAGCTGCGGATGGCGAGCCAGTATACTCTCCACCTTCAGTGCCACCTCCTCGCCATTTGTGATGTTGATACCGAGGTAGATATCACCGAAGGAGCCCGATCCGATCTTGCGGATGATGCGATACTTGCCCGCTACGATGAAATCATTCATTTTGCAATGCTAGGTTCCGTTTCCTGTTTCACTCTCTGAAACCGTGTAGAAAGGAAGGTGGGAAAGAACTGCAGATGTGCTTTGAACGGTCTTCCTTACAGGGTAAAGCGCAACGGAGCAGTAGAATGCAGTGTTCTAAACCTCGGTGCACTTGATTGTATGGATTGATGCGAATTTGATTGCTGGCGAGTAATGGTTCTAGGATGAAGTCCTTATAAGACGATTTACCCTTGGAGTTTGTCTATAGTTGTAGATGTGATCCGACTGTCGAGGCTGATTGATTGGTGGCTCCACTAGCAACGCTGCTGTAACGTCTAGCGCACAGTTTAATGCTGAAGAAGAGTGTTAAATAGATAGTGTTAGAATGTAGATGCTTTGGATCAAACTGCAAGCTAGAATTAAAAGTTTATTGACACAGTTTTTTTTAATTTTGACATCACTTCCTACCACGAATGTTATTAAATTAGCTGCAGACTCCTCTGCATAATCAATTTTATCACTCGTTTGCTTGTCATAAGGCATTAACTAAAATATGCGTAATCTTCATGTCTTGCGATATGGTTACTGGATGGCAAAAAAACAAGTTAAGAAATATTTTCCACTGTATCGCCACTCTTTTTCCGTCAGCGTTGCCATTTTCTCATACCAATATTATCTACACCAATACAGAGGAACTTTTCTCACTGCTACGACCGTATTCCACTCACACATATACGCACACCCAACAGTGTACCATTCGTGTAAAGTTTGATGCACAAATAAATATCCGTGCGCAATTAATCTACGCTTTAGCAGTGCAGATTCACTTCCAACAATTAAAGCACAAATCTATACACAGTTGCTAAAAGATCAAACACACCATAATTTCTGCTCTATTCCTTCTCTATGCTCCAAGCTACCATGACAATCGGGTCAAACGTGTTCACACACCTAACACATGCATACACATCGGGACGTGAGGTTGGCGATGTCACTACGCCTTTGCCAAGCAGACGTCTATTCGTACCCTTTTTAGCAGTTTTCTTTGTAATGTGGTGCTTCTTTCCAAATCTCTATAAGCCCATAGAATGAATGAATGAATGGTGCCTTCGAAATCAGGTCTGTCAAACAGCGCATTGTGTCTTTGACAACAGCTGAATAGTCTTGTATATCAGTATGCAAAATTCAGTAATAAACTTCGTCATAAATTGATGTATTTGTTAATACTTTTTCCTAGCCATTTTTCCTAAAATATCCAACAAAATGTACTTCAAGAAAGAGAAACACAGGTAGGCAACCCGCGAAGTTTTAAATTTAAGTTTATATAAATTAATTCAACAACATATCGAATGTCATGGTTTAGTTGTCGTTTTTGGTCTACAATTACTGAATAATGAACAATTTTTTAATTGAACAGCATTGAACCAGGTCTGGTTGAACAACAAAAAAAGTCTCAGCTGTTATAGTTGATATAATGTTTGCTACGTATAAGCTATGCTGTATGTACGCTAGCTATGATAAAAAAGCATCTCAATTTACGTCTGTTTAACAAATAGTCATGAGCTTACGGCACTTTACTGGTCGAACTGTACAGGTTTAGTTCGTGTGCGAACAAACTATAGTGCCAACAGTAACTTTTTCGTGAGTTCCAGTTGAGTGTGTGTTTCGCTAGATGCTTAGAAAATATACTTCGCTAAGACCGAGTTTGACAACCCTGCCTTAATATTGCTCATTGATTTCCATCTGAAGAATAGTCCGCTGCTGGTAGCAGTGGATATTTCTTTACACAGGACTATTGATGAACTTACTTTTTTTACAGACAAAACACAAGCCGACGAGGAGCACTGTAAATCCTCCTTTAACTAACTTTTCATAATATAGACGTTTAGTTTGTTCGTTTGACCACCGATCTATTTGCGTGTTCTCACTCTACCACTCGTCGCCAACGAACATAAAATAGAGCAGTAATGTGTGTAGCAATCTTTTTCTTTGCTTTCGATGGCTCCCACACTTTAGCGACACAGCAATCCGTTTTCCTATGCGCTATAGGAAATGGACGAACACTAGAGGTACGTTAGCGGACACTGAAATTATTCATTATTCAAACTGGTTCATGGTTCACGGCACCAAAACGGACACACGAACAGCCTAACCGAGTTGCACATCGAGCGAAAAATTAAACGACAAATACCCACATTGGCGAAGTGTCAATATGGCGACCCTATAAAACTTCGATTATCTTTGAGAATCTTCGTATGCGTTTGTGCGAAGGTATTTCGCTTAGTTTTTTGTCCTTCTCTCTATTGCAGGCACACCTTTATGGCTTCCCATCAAATGTCACAATTTTTATAGCATATCTAAAAAAGCATAGAACAATTTTCTTGATATATGCGATAATTTTCAAGATGTATAGTTAGATGATGTGCCGTGAATAAAATCGTAAATTTCGTTTCTCTAATAGAATACTTGCAACATATTTTGATTTTCCTCCTCGTTTCCCTGTTTTGAATGTCAAGTGAAGTTTACATGTGGTTGCACGATTGTAGAATAATTTGTAATAAGGAAGTAACGTTTAGTTCGTGCTCTGCTATTGTTCGCCCTATTCACCTTGGTCTGAGTTGAAAAGTGATCTAGATCAAATTGACTACCTGTCCGTTAAGCAGCTTGTGCGCACTCAACATTTTCTCGTTTTTATCGAAAAAATAAGATTCATATTATGTGATGAACGAATAGTTTATTAAAAATTATAAGAACGCATTGTAGTTCATCCAGCCAAAGTTATTACATTGTATTCAGTTTAATAAAAAAAAATTAAAAACCTCCTCCTGTTCTCGGTCGTCAACGGCACTGTAAACAGCAGCGAAAGCAAAACGGAACCGTCGTACAATCTGACGTTTTTACTCAAACCTCAATGACAATTCGTGTTATTTTCATTTTCCTTTGTTCATTTTCAGCATTTCGCAAATAATAAAAAAAAAGATGTGTCGTTCCTTCATGTGTTCCGTATTATGCGCATCCCTGTGGTGTCTATTAAAAACAGATTGCAGTAAACAAAATGCAGGTCTTGTAATTTTGGCACAAAAATCATCTTAAATGTTTCTGCATCCTGCAATTGTTGGGCAAAATTCTAAATTTTAGCTGACTAGGCACTTGGTGGGTTAAAACCAACAGCAAAAAAACAAGGAAATATAATGAGCGTAATAAGGGGTGGAAAGATGAAGTAAGAAAGAAACGTGCAAAAAACATTTACGATATTTGTGACGCGTCCTGCATCTGGAGTGTCCTTTCACTTTTATTTTCCGGTGGTTAGTGGGCTTGTCTCGGACAGAGTTGATGGAGGACAGTGAATGGCAGTGTGTTCTACGGATATGAGAGACAACGTACGACACGGACAAGGCTAAGCTGATGCAAAGTGTGTGCGTGACCTTCCGGAAAGGCTAAATTGTGAGGCGCAGCATCAGGTTGGAGTACGGTAGTAAAAGCGCATCGGTCAATGACATCCGGCCCGAAGGTAAACAGACAGTCGGACGATTATTAACCTCCCCCAATACGCGTCTTTTATCGCCTTCAGTATGACTTAATAATTAGTAGACGAAGAGCGATGGTGGCTATACGTACGGCAAGGTTTATTTGGTGAGTATCCTACTTACAAGCACGTTAACCGTTTTCCTAACAAACTTTCTCTTCACTTCAGACATCCCTCCCCACAAATCACGAATCTACGTGTGAAACGATGGCGAAGGAATACGATTATCTGCTGAAGGTACTCCTTGTCGGTGATAGTGACGTTGGCAAGCAGGAGATTCTCTCCGGTCTAGACGATGGCTCCACGGAAAGCCCATTTTGCAGCGGAAGTGGCAGTACGTTTTCACATGATTCTTCATTTCAATGCCTTTCAATTAATGGTTTCTTTCGCCAAAACAGCGGCACATAAAACGACCACCATCTTACTGGACGGTAAACGCGTGAAGCTACAGATTTGGGACACATCCGGTCAGGGACGGTTCTGTACAATCATTCGCTCCTATTCGCGTGGCGCTCAGGGCATTATACTCGTGTACGACATCACGAACAAGTGGAGCTTCGACGGACTGAACCGGTGGCTAAAGGAGGTCGAAGAGCACGCACCGGGCGTACCGAAGGTGCTGGTCGGGAACCGGCTGCATCTCGCCTTCAAGCGACAGGTCGCCGCAAAACAGGCGGAACTGTACGCATCGCGCAACAAGATGGCCTGCTTCGAGATATCTCCGCTGTGCGATTTCAACATACGCGAATCGTTCTGCGAGCTCGCCCGGATGGCGTTGCATCGCAATGGGATGGAGCGGATCTGGCGCACGAACAAAGTACTTTCCCTGCAAGAGCTGTGCTGCCGCAGTATCTGCCGGCGGACGAATGTATATACCATCGATAGCCTTCCGCTGCCACCGTCCGTAAAATCGTATCTGCGATCGTACGCGCTCACCTCGTCCCAGTGCTTGAACACGGTGCTGAACAATTCCGCGTCGATCGCGAAGAATCTCAAAAGCAAATCCTCCACCACATACCATCTGAAGCATAACGTCCGCAACGGATGCGTAATTTCTTGATTGTCATTCTTAAGCCCGCCGCGCGCGCGTTGGGTTTTGAACGGTGGATTTGGTTTGCCACTACCTGGGCGGGTTCGGTAAAAGCAAGCGATGGGGACGCAACAGAGTCATAGAGCACAATATCGTTTTTTTTCATAGATTGTAAAAGGTCCTCTGTTTGTATTGTTTTTTCAAACACTCGGCACGATATTCTCAGAAGTATTTTAAACTAACACTAATTACCTCACACACAAAAGTGATGCTGCCACATAAACACATTCGCGTGATTTTTGTTTGTTTTGTCTGTAACGGCGAAACGAATTAACTGAAAACTAATCGGTTGCGGGGATCAGTGCAACATTAACCTGCCCGAAACTCTTAGACCACCTATCATCACCGTCATTACGCTATCAAAAAATCTTCCCCAAATGGTCAAACGGATGAGTACAGTGTAGGGGCAGTAGAAAGTCCATTATCTTCTCCAACGTTCCCTCAAGCTGGATAAAGGTAATGAATATGTATTTCATTAAATACTGATAACAAAGTGTGACACGAAAATTCTCATGTATAGATTTAAATGTACAACACAGCCTCAAGACCCCTCACCGTACTTTTCTGGTGCGACCTGTGGGCTGAAGACAAGCAAATGAACCAAATACTAATTTTATTAACCTAATAATTACAAATACGTATGGTATGATTAAAAGTATCGCTACCCGCACACAATTAAGAGACGTCAGACGTTTTTGGGTGACCTATATGTCGAAGAATCATTTCGACACAGCAGCAGAAAACGTGTGATTACCGATTAATGTTAACGTGGAATTGCGCGCCAGATCTACTATAGCTTGATATCATATGCGTTTCTGGCGTGATACGGTATGCAAACAATTAGACATTGTGCTTTTTTGTTGTTGTTTTTTTTACGAGTTAATCCCACACCGAGTCATGTAAGTTTTAGGTTACGACACTAAATCATCTATTTCAAAATGAGCACAAGGAAAATGGAAAATGCAAACAATGCGAGATAACGAAATGGAAGGTCGTGTGCATAGAAACTTAACTTTTTTTTATTAGTTTCAAAATGGCGTACAGAATTTAACTAGCTTTAGTAAGAGTAGAATAATTGCGCAAAAGTCGTCAGCATAATAAAGCATAGAGAGAAAGAAAGAGAGAGAGAGAGAAAAAGAAAGAGAGTGAGAGAGAAAGAGAAACAGGATTGGTAGAATTTACGATAATGTGTGCGGAGAATCCCCTTTTCTACGAAACTTTCTATTTCGATAAAAAATGAATAGATAAGAGGGTTGCATCATAATAGTTGTGTGTGTGTTGGCTAGATTCCATGAGCAAAAACATATTTTCTAGACTCCGTGCAACATTCAAAATGTTGCACATGAATCTAAACGAAACAAACAAAAACCAAAACCACAAAGAGAAAACGAACGATTTATAACCAACCAAGCCAACCACCGCAAATAAGTGTTTTTCTTTTTCTAGTATTAAATGTCGTATATATTTGAAAAAAGGGTTAGGTACTGTGAAAATGTGACACAAAATTTGGAAAAGGGAAGAAACGAAATAACAACAACCAACTGATAATACAACCCACGATGGTTAATAACAAAACAAAAACAAGTACTCATGTAAAGTTAAGAAACAAGTACAATCTAATATTGTTTTTTCCTGCCTAGTTCTGAGGAGTGCAAAACAAAACATAAAAATCAATCGACGCACAAACGTCTGCAAAGTAGAATTGAAAAAGGAGACGATAAAAACAGGAAACGGAATATACAAAAGAAAAAGAAAAACGCCCTAGTCTGGTAACCCTTTGATGATGGGGTATCGGAACTCTGGGACATGGAACACGCATAACACGAGCGAGATTCGAGCGTACGAGCTATGATTTCAATTTATTTATGAGGTGTTTTTATTTCTTTAAGTAGCAATGTACAATACGAAACTTGTGAATGAATTATTAAAAAAAAAACAGAAATCGTAGCTAACAAGTTTGCGCGTGTGTTTTGGAAAGAAGCAAGCAACACACACCGTATGGTGAAAGCGAAGGTGTTTATGGTAAATATCCATCGTAGATGTAGTTGCTACCGTCAGAGTAGTGGATTGTCTTTTTTTCCGCGTACTTAACATGGTTTGCGTAGTTCCCGTGACCAAGCTGAAACATGTTTTGCTTTCGTTGGCTTTGACCATTCAGCTGGTTGATTCGGTGTCGGTTCAGCCCCGGGTAGGATGCGTCCGTGGTGAGATACTGCTGGGCCGCCTTGTAATCGTTGGTGATGAGTTTGACAAACACCTGCTGCTTGTCGGCTGACGGTGGTACGTCCAGGGTGTCATATACCGGCACGGTTGGTGTCGATGGAGCGGCGATCGGTTTGAGACCCAACTCGTGGCGACTCATCGACTTGATGATCTGCTCCTTCTCGATCGCTTCCAGCTCGTCCCGATTTTTGTACAGCATGCAGAATGCGCGCATGGTGAAGAAGTACAGGATCTCTACGCCGGACAGTAAGCTAAAGCCTAAAAAGAGGCCGGCAATACCGCCGAACGATACCAGGAGATCGACCCAACCGAACAGTACCTCCCGTTTGTACCGGATGATTGGCCAGGTGAGATACTCGATCGTTACCTGTGCTTCCTGCTGCTCCTCTTCCGTTTTCATACTATAGAAAGAAGAGAGAGAGCGAGAGCGAGAGAGAGAGAGAGAGATAAAGAGAGAAGGAGTGAAAAAAGAGATAGAAAGAGAAGGAGAAAAAGAGAGAAAGACAGAGAGAGAAAGAGAGAAGGAAAGTGAGAGAAAGAGGGAAGGAGAGATACAACACTGCGTCGGACATCCAGTTACGGTGTAATTTGGAGTGTTACTTACATCTTCGAGTACTTCTCAATATCATACACGGTGTTCAGGCAACCGAGCTCGCAATCCTGACAGCTGTAAATGCTCGTAATGTTTTCCGTGTATTCGCTCAAACACTGGAAGCTACCGGCAGGGCAGCTCTGTATCGAACGCACCGGTGCATAGAACGGTGGTACACACTTGCAGTACTTCAAGCTTTTCGAAATTCGGCACTCCTTCATGCAGCCGGAAAATGTGTACGCATCCTGGTAGTACTGGAGCTTCTCCTCCTCGGGAAAGATGCACTTCCGCTGGCCGATCGATAGCTGCTGCGCGTCCTCGGTCGTGTACGTTTGCTTCATCGAGATCAGAAACTCCACCTTCGAGTCTATGTCCCACATTACCTGGGGCTGAAAGTCCCAGCCGGATATTTCATTGTACGAGTGCACAAAGATGTTGCTCTCTCGAAGCGGTTCGAACGTTAGCGCCCACTTCTTGTCCGTTTCGAACAGCACGTACACCTCGGTGTTGAGTATTCTGGGCAGTACGGTGCAGAAAAATTAAGATTAGTTGAATACAGTGAAGAAGAAACGTTCTAAAATGTGAGAATGTCGCTGATGTATGCAATGAGTTTATTCACACTGGGTAACACAGGGTAAGAAACAATGCAAAGATTTTTAGGATATGTTATCCATTGCTTCGACGAGACTTCTCACTATTGCGACGCTTGCAAAATTTGAAAAATTCGAGTATTGCCTGAACGAACTCTTTATGTTGTTTATACTTCCTATTTTGGTGCTATAACTCGAAAGCCTCTTCAACGTGGTGTCATACGAAGGTGTCATACGAAGCGCGAGGCTAGACAACGACATCCGTGGCACGGTATTGTACTGATCACTCCAATTTCTTGGCTAAGAGGGATGACGGCGGAAGACATCAACATCATTGGCAAGAAGACAGTAAAGGTATGTGAGGTGTCGCGACTCAATCGTTAAGCAGCAAGAATTGGATTCTCAGAATCAATGTATCGTTTCCGAAATACCTGCTTGTCGGATGTTCAGCCCGTGATAGGGCCCAATTGGAGGGTAACGTATCAGTTGACGGCGATAACCTCGAGAAATTCTGGTAGGAATTCTGCTATCTTGGGACGGTCGTTACTTCGGACAATGACATCACCAGCAAAATCCGAAGATGCATTGTGCAGGGGAATCGTGCGGACTTCACAATCTGCTGAGATGCAGATCCCGGTGGTCCTCTATGGACACGAGTCTTGGACCATCCGAGCAATGGCTGGGACATGTATGCGAATGTCGGCCTCATTCCCCAACAAGAAGGTGTTCGACAGTGACAGTGAGCTCGTTGGCAGGATCAGGTGAAGCAAAACCTGTCGGAATTCGGAAGTCTTCTCGGGATGGGATGCTGCAGTCAGGGACGGAACAACCTGGAGAATAATTGTTGACCGGGCCATGATACGACGGCGTGTTCAATCGTGAGCAGGCCAATAAAAGAAAGAAAGCGTGAGAACTCGAAAGCCTCGAAGAGGATTTAGTTATGCGACCTCGTCATTAGAGGGATGTGTTAGCCACTCAACCTTTTGGAAGAAAGGATTTTTATGAAATCCAAATTTCAACTACCGCTTCAGGTCTCGAAGGGGTTTGATCTGCCTCGGAGCAGGTGTTTTGAGTGAAGAAGTTACATGACAAATTAGTGCTGCAGACACCAACAATGGCGTATGAGGACTACTTACTCCACCTGCTTGTTATTGGTGTAGCGTGCGTTGAACGCATAACAGAAACCGTGTTCCGTGTACATTGGTTTGAACATTTCGCAGCATTCAATATCCTCGTCCTTGTAGCGACAGGACGCGAACGTATCGTTACAGCGCACCGCCACTCGGAACACTAGCTCCCGCAGGTTAGTTGTTCGCAGCGCCGGCGTCGTCGGCATATCGCTCAGCATTGCGGAAACCTCGCGTATGTTGTCGTACGACAGCTGGGTCAGCAGCTTCAGGAACGGTTCGTACACTTCACTGCCCTGCTCGTACCCGCCGAGCGTCTGGAACGCCTCCCGTCGTACCGCTTCCTCGTCGTACGGTGCGGTCGGACACACCAGCACGGTCGGAAAGATGACCTGCTGATTGTGAAAGTCCGTATCCAGCCCGGTGATGGTGGGATTCGTTTGAAACTTTTCCCACAGGCTGAAGATGATCACCACCGCCGCAATGAAGCCGAACGCAACGAAGCAAAACCACATGAATCGCTCGAAGAACGGGCGGCCCTCCTCGGCGATGTACCGCACACCGTGCAGCGTTGAGTTGTCGAAGAACTCCTTCGTTTGGAATATGAAGCTGCGCCGAAACAGGCGCAACGTGTTGAAGGTCGCTTTCGACTTACCGTTCGGCGTCGTCCTTGATTTGCCTTTCTTGATCGCTTTCATCGTCTTGGTGAGCCGCTTACCGTGCGGTCGGCCATGATCCGGCGGTTGATTGCTGTGCTTGGTTTGCTCCATACCTTCGGCCGGACGAACTGATACTAGAGTGCGCGCGGACAAAGGGTTCGTACGGCGTCGTGATTCTACACCACGCCTGGCGTGATTGTGTGTCATTAGTGAGGATGGCTAATTGCATCTATCCGTCGTCTTATCGGATCCAATTAGTCACGTACATGCGCCCATAGGTGATAGAATGTGCTGGCAAACTTTCGACAAAAATCAATACTATAATACGTGGGGAGAAGTTATTCGATTCTAGCCATTACAATGGCTGTATTAGTGCTGAGTGAAAAGTTGTCTAAACGTTTGTTGATAATTTCTTTGCAGTATTACACTTTCCAAAAATTCGGAAAAAACTCAAAGATCCAATCATTAAACTGGATTTTTACGAAATTATGTTTTGAAAATTGGTGAAACTCAGTGCTACAGTTCTCGTATTTCCCCGAGAATTCATATATTCCCTCCAAACCTGTTTGCTTCTTCATCATGAAGCTAGGTCCTATGACCTACTAGTTGACGTGAATAGAATAGTCTTCATTGATGGTATCGTAAATGGGTTAACAATCTAGTGGTTTACGATCGATTTGACCTCATCATGTTCTGTGTACATGTAACACTACTATTACTTCTTCCGGTACCAACATGTGGTAAAAGCTTTACTGATTGATATCCGTGGAGACGCCCAGTACCTGTAGGTAATATTTATTTTGCAGCATAAGTTTATTCAAACTTCATTCTTTATTTAACTATATAATAATATATAATAAGTATTATTAATATTTTAATAGTGTGTTCAAGGCGACTCTTCTTTACAAACTGATGATACACACATATGTCGTCACATCTCGCAACTCCTAACAAATATCTTCTTAAAAGCAAAGCACTAGAATCGCAGAGTTCATTTATAACATAAAATCTAATTAAAAGGGTAAAAAAATGATCGAAAATATCTTTGGATTTTATATATCCTTGGTTATAAAAAACATTTGTTTCTATGTGATTAACTATATCGGCCCGGTTACACGGCTACGCAAGAGAAGTTTGCAGTGTATTCAAACTCCTTTTTCTTTATCGGCACGACATCTTTAGGATGCTTAAGCCTACCATTTCTAGTTAATTTTTAATTTATTTACCCGTAGGATAGTCAGTGCTGCGTACGGAGGTTTGGTGAACCAAATGAAATTTTTCCGTGGTCCTGATTGTGCAGACCGGTTGCGCTACCAATACACCATCTGGCCGCACCGTGAACCCTTATATGCCCTTTTACTTCAACCTGTTTATGTATTCTATTTCTTGGACGGTATTTTTTCATATGTTCGTTTCTCTGTTGGATTTCTTGACGCACGGACAACCGACCTAAAATTGGAGCATCAAACTTAATACGCGAAATTCAAGCGAACGATCGAAATTTACATTAATGAGTGCAGGGCCACGAGAGTTGACAAAATGCTGACAAATTTGTCCAATGACCATGAAAATTTCATGAAATATTTCATGAATTGTTGGGCGCCATCTTGGTCTGCTGGTAGTGTTTAAACATTGCATACCTTCAGGCGGGCAAAATTACCAGGTGCTACCTCTTTCGTGGATGCTCTCCTGGTACTATACATTCGGAAATCGTGGTGCAACTTCGTCTGTACTTTAAAGTCACAGAGTCGATAATCTTCTCTGCATTTAATTTATCAAATAGAAACAAATGTTTTCATATGGAATGGAACAAATGGAAAACTCTTAATTAGATATAAATTAACTCTGCTGCTAAATTTCCAAAAATCGCACAATCGGTACCAATTTTTCGAGGCCCCCAACACGGCGAGGCTCTAGGCGACCGCCTACTCCGCCTACCGTTTGATCCGCCGCTGGTAGGGGAATTATCGTAATCGAAAAATCGAACACAACTGTTGAAACCGGACACCTTCTCTAAATGACTCACACGCACCAGAGCTGTACATAGCCCTAATGGTCATATTGTACCTGTACCTGTGCAACAGAATCGGACAATTGTCACGATTCTATCGATGTCAGTGCCAGTGCGGACGGTGCGGACCAACCGATTACGCAGTTGGTGGCTGAATAATTTTACGGGTTTCCCAACGTTTATTAGTCATTCGCTCACCGGCGGTAGTAGCTCTGCTGATCACTGTTCTTCTCCAATCTACAACCCTAGCGGTACTTCTTCATCTATACGAAGACCAAACAGACCGGTAAGTAACGTGACATCAATGTTGACTGTATAGATCTGCAGGAAGCTCTGTTTGTTTCCATCTTTGCAACTTTGTTTCGCAATGGTGAAAATTTTAACTCATGTTTTGAATCCGTTTTAACAAACTGAACATAGTTGGTCTTGCACAGCTGTGATTCAATGCATGATTCATTGAAGTTACGGTAGTACTTTTCCTATGAGTCTTCTGACGTAATGACGAACACCAAGAACAAACTCTTTCCGGAACCTTTGCAATGCATTCCTGATGCAGATGCCTGAAGGCGCTCACTTTTTGGAGAATACAACACTATTGAAATCTTCTCGGCTATCGGCAAAAAAAATCAATAAAGAGTATTTTGAACTATTAGGTAAGGCTTTCTGTCGTGTTACAAGTTGTTATGCGTAGGGGGCTCTTCTATTTTGGATCGCCATTTTAACCTCAATCTGCAACGTTTAAAGAGAAATTAATGATACCGTTCGCCAAAAAAAAAAAACAAGAACAAGATGGTTCGAAATAAGAATCACTAGTAAATTAGAACTCGCTGAAGAACAGTTTGACCATCATCCAGGACCAAACCAGGATGACCAAGATAAAACAAACAGCAACAAAAACGCAACATAAAAGCAGGAATCGATTGCTGCCTAAGCGAAATTGGTCGCTTCCGAAGGAGCAGTCACTTGGGTGTTGCCAAAAAAAAAACCAAACGTCATGCAAAGTAGCGGAGAAAAGGCACCCAAAAGCACGCTCAAATGGTTAAATTTAGGTGTTGGATGAGGAGCAAAAGGAAATTAACAGCAAAACAAAACCATCCCCCCCCCCCCCCCCCCCCCTCCAATTCACCCCAAAAATCCACTGCTGCGGTTTGTCGAACCTTGAACGAAACCATTCATTAGAAGATGCCGTTTTTTACTGATAGCGGTGGAGAGAGAGAGACAAAAAAAGCCGAGCTACAAATCTGAAGGGTTGTTTTTTTTGTGTGTGTGTGTTCTGACGTTCTTATAAGATAACTTAACCCTTTAAAGGATTGCGCCTTCTCGCTCGCTCTCGCACACGGTTGCGCCGCCCGGAGGGAATTTGTAGCAAAACGACAAACGAGTTGCGGCCACAAGCAAATTCGCCAACATGGTGAATCATCGCTTGAACTCATCGCTTGGCGAATGCTGGCGACGAACCCGAATGCGTCGTGGTCGGGTATAAACGGCTTTTGGTTTTTTTTGTGTGTTACGGTCGTAAAGACGGTAGGGCCCCATATTTTTCGGCGCCAATTTCGGGGCCCGTTGCGTTTCGCACGCCAACTGGCACGCCGGCCTTCAAAAGCTGATCGGACCGAAGCCGCCCCAAAATAAAGGACTTGGGCAGCTTATGTCTTATGTCTGCTGCGATTGATTTGCTGCCTCGCCTGATACCGGCTAACCAATAGGCAACAGCACAACGGTATATTAAGTGTAATAAAATGCTCAAATTTATCATGCACTGGAAGAATGACTGACTGCAGCACTGGAGGGTTTGTGAAGTTGCTAGAATGTCTTCCATTCGGTAATCGAATTCTGATGCTCCGGGGACCGTGGAGTGTGGTATGAAGACAAATATCATCATCTTTTTTTTTCCGGCAGGAATGATGCTCCTCAAGAGTGATCTAGACCATCGGACAGCAACACTTACCGCACACAGCGAGTAATGTCATGCGCGCAAAGACTACCTCCCAAACATGGAGGATGTTGTCTCTAGGTCGTGCGTCTGTTTGCAGACGGGCCCCCGTCAGGGAACCACGCCGTACACCGGTTCGGCAAATGGTGTACCAAATCCAATGCCTGGAGTTCTGACCATTTGCGCAAATTGCACTTCGCGCGTGACGCAATTGCGGCGTACGGTGCTCCGGGTAAACAGTTGAAGTCGCTTTGAAGGCTGGCGCGCTTCAGTTCCACTCTAGCTGGGATGGGATCGCTGAATTGGATCACACCTGCCGAACCTCCTGTGCCTGCGCGGGATATTGACCCAACGGATCTGACGCATTCCCAGACGTCAGTGGCTTCCACCGGAAAGGCGACAGTAATCCTACTCTTCTTCCACACGCTTGACACATAACACAGCGGCCACTGCGATGGGCCGGGAGATGGTATGAGACGCGTGAATATCTTCGGCCACATCTCGTACATCTTGCCACGGCACCTCGTCCATTTGTTCCGTTCGGATGTATTGCAGAGGTAGAGATGTTTATGAAATAGTACCATACCAGGAGGTTATTAATATTCATAGACGAATGGACCGTTGGGATCAGCATCGGGTAACTGGATCACGGTGGCCTTGTTGGTGTCCAACATGTCTAACTGGCGGTGGCGTTGTTGGAATACATTGTAACATTGTTTCAACTCTCGATTTCTAACTTTTCTCGGACATTTCCTAAACCTAGACCTCAAATCTTGCAGATAGAACCGCGGCATTACGATCGAATGTTTTACCTTTTACATTAAAAAGACTTAAATATTAGTAGTTGGAGAGTCGCGTTGCACGCAAGATCTATCTTTGATTACCTAAACTCGCACATTACAATTTGATTCATCGCGTTTTTGATGCTTAAAGTGTCCAAATCGTTTCCTTCTCTGCTGCCTTTACGCCCTGGCATTTAATTCCACCGTGCTTCAATCTCTCGCAGTCGCTTTGCTCTGCTTGCCGTTGTGACAGATACAGCCGCAACCATGCCTATATGACTCTCGCAGCACTGTCTGTTTGCGGGCACGTAATGAAGTGTCTGGTTTGTGGTAGGTAATACGATAATCTATCTACTTCTCATTTTCCACATCCGAGCCCTTGCGGTGTGCCCGGTTCGGTGCGGGCCGGTCTGATGCGAATGAGGTGTGACGTACACCCTAAGCAACGGCGACGGCGAAGATAGCCACAAAAGACAAACGTCTCCATATCTGATAAAAACACATACACCTTTTTGGGGCGGTACGTGAGAGCATTTTGGGCAATGAGGTGCCGAGCACCGTGCAACGTATTCACCACCAAAGGATTTATCTGACCACCTATCTTGCGCCGCTCGGGCAGCAGAACTCGTTAGTACCGTTGTTACCAGTGTGTAGGATAATATTTGCTGAAAGGGTCGTATTTTCGGCTCCAGAAGCTCCTCAGGGATCCACCAGGGTGTCCAGCGGTAGACGTTTGACGTCCGGTTCGGCTTGCTTCGTACAGGCATCTCGGGCCCATCACGACCCATCCGGACGATCCTTTTTCGTCCAGCATCTCCCGGTAGCATACCCGGTGGCTAGCCGGGGCCTTCGTCAGATTATAAAAAGCCTTCGCCTTCGTCCCTTTTCGGCCCGGCCGGTGCCGGAGCGTTTTCTGATGTCCAGAGCGTCCTGTTGCAGATGCAGATTCCGACGTGCTCGGGTGGTTGATGTGGTGTTGCGAGCCTGTGTTGGCACCCTCACGAGAGCCCTATCTCGAGGGGGGACCCCTTCGCAACGCTAGCCCAGCTTGGGTGATTCATAAATCAGCGCGCCGTTGATAGAATCCCCGGGGGGTACTCTCTGGACGACGGCGAAGACGTGGGCAGAACGCACGGACAGAAGGAGATGACTCGTCCCGGTAGCCTCCCATCATGCCGGGCGTATCCTGTGGCGCTGGGCCTGTCGACTTGCCGTAGCCGCTCCTTGTACCTGGAGTGGAGCCCGAAATACACATTAAAGCAAATGATCAAACTGCGACACTTTTGGTGGCGCAGGTATATAAGAGAAGCAAACTAGTTTAGTTAGGCTACAACACACCGTTTTGTCGCTTTTTTTTGTTGTTGTTGCTCGTGGTCGAGACCGCTAATCTTTGATCTACAAACTTCAAAACACACTGCCACAGGCGGGAGCAGGGTACACACAGGCACTACACGAGACGATGAGGGCTAAAACGTCGTTAGGGTACGAGAACCACCATTCAAGAATGCTTTTGTTTCCGGTCCACTCCGGTGGAATGCTGTGAGAAGCTGGGAGTTACGGAGTTTCGTGCGCCGAACTCCACCAGCGACCTGTCCCCGCCCGGGGCCCGGTGCTTGAATCGCACCCGGCGCGAGGGATGTGAGCCGGTGGCGAGTGGGAGGGAAGAAAATAAATTAAAAGAAAAGCGTCTATCTGTCCCTCGCAAAGCGCGGGTCATCTCTCATAGCTGCGTCTAGGTTCTAGCGCCTTTGCGGACCTACTCCGGATCCGTACGGTGGTGTGCATTGTTTTGTTCGTTTTTCCGTCCCCTTCCCCCTTCCGTCCCTCACCTTTCTTCACTAAAACATACATGTGTAAAACTTTTTAACTTCCACTTCTCTCCGGTGTCGGGGCCAAGATCTCGTGCCTCTAAATAGACATTTGGGCAGCGAACCCCGTAGAAGATGCGCTCTGCCGTCCACTTTCGGTGACTTATTTTATGTGTTGGCCCATCGTGTTCGGCCCTTTATGCTTTCCGAGTGCGGAGCGCTCACCCAGGGCACCGGTGTCACACCGGTGAAGATAAGAAGCGAAAAAAGGTAACGAAATAACAACTACAAAACAACACTACACTAACCACCCAAAAAAACAACACCCGAAAACCAGAAGAAAAAAGGCAACAAATAAAAGTAACAAAAAAAAAGGTATACAAAACGATTGCTTGCGTGGTCCAGCGAACGAAGATTTGATTTTTGTTTTGCTTTGCTGCACGATTGTATTGCATGAGTGTTTCTTCCTTCATATGGGAAGAATAGTTCCTTTTTTTTCAAATTGTTGTTGAATTTTGTTTTACATTCCTTCCTCCCGGCGTTCCCAGGCCAAAGGTGTGAAGAGGCTTTGCAATAAAAGGAGAACATAAAAAAACGAACGATTATGTTGATCCGGAGAAGCGAGCATATATGTGCTGATGGGACGGTACTTGTGCATGTGCATATACCACCAACAACTTCGGATTTTGAATGCAAATCAATCGATCTTAACAGCTGTACTTCACCTTAAACTCGGCTTCTAGAAGTTGGTTGTCCAGATTAATTTTGAAGCAAAATCCCACGATGTCCCTTTCCAACTAAACCTATTTTTTACCTATGTAATATGGTATTATTCTGTCAGATGTTATACTACATTTGTTGCTCTATATCTTTACTAGTGTTTGGTTGCTTTTGTTCAGCAAAAATACGTCTACAGCCGAATTCGCATTGGGTTTTCTGCCGCATTGAGATCCGTCGGTTCGCAATCGTTTAACAAGATTTGGTCAGCACTTTCAAGGCTTTCGGCAATGTTTTAGCAATTCAATTATTCTACTAATTCATACAGCTCTATTGCATTATATTCAGGTGTATTTGGACTATTCAGACAGTTGTTTAGAATTCTAAGAAAATTATCCTTTTCTGTGAGCTTCAACATATTATTCACACCACGTCCAAACAGCAATCCGAAACCCATCTAGAAGCGGTAATCTCTGCATTCTATTTGTATATTGGATACCGATTTTCCACAACAATTTCTTCACTAATTCTATCTTCTGTTCTTGATCACTTCGTCTCATGGAGCCCACGTACCAGGCTCAGCAGCGGCGAACGCGTTTATTTCACTTTTATGAGGCGTTTTATGTGAACCCCGAGGCCGGTTTACAGACTGCAGCAACCTAACCTTCCTTTGTGTTATTTTTGGAATGCGATTTTCTTGCTGAGATTGTGAGCCACTTACGAGAACAATGCGTGCGTGAGGTGACCGGGCACCTGGAAGTTAATTGTTGCACTGGGTCAATCCCGCCGCACCGAACGGGAACACCACGAGTGAAACATCAGAGGATTTATGAATAGGCAAGGAATAGCAAGAACACAACCACCGCACAATACGGCACCACTGAAACGAAAGTGTCCTGCGTTGTTCCACACGGTGAGGTTAAACATCTTCGGCCGACCGGCATTGTTACACGGTGTCCCGAAACCGGGCTAGACCATACGCGGTGCTATGGCTTTAACGGACCTCCAGTCGGACCAACGCACATTCTCTATCTCTGACGTTTTCGCACAATCGACATCATCTGATCAATCGGTTTGGCCGAATGTGCTTGGAACGGAAAATCACCCAGCGAGCTCCAGGAATTGGACGCTGCGAGCAATCCTCGATCCCGCCCGGGCTGTGTGTGTGTGTGTGTTTGTTCCCCCAGGGCAGGTCCTTTCCAGTCGATTACGGCCTCTGGAATGTTGGATGATTTGGTATTCTATTTTTTATGAATGGATGCGAAAGTCCTTTTGTTCGGTGTCTGCATTCCGTTCCCTTTTCTTTCGGCTCGGTGGCGGCATTCGTTTCAGATTCGCCCTGATGAGGGAATCGTATGCGTGGGAGAACGACTTCATCTGCCGTTCGATACAATCGGTTCGTTTTGGTGGTTGGGCTATGGGAGGTATAACAATCGGGGCAGCTGTATTTACGCTTCCTTCCAACTGTTGCCATGGCGTCAGCAAGCGGTGGTAAATTGTGTAGATGATGGTAGAAAACAATATTCATTGAGTAACACCCAGCCCCGGGATGCCGTTGGAAATATTCGTGGAATTTCATCTAGTGTACTGCAGGTATCGAATTGGATCTTTCGGAAGATCTTACCGGATATTGAATATACACTTTGAAACTTCAACTTATCTTCGGCTTCTGCATACAGCGTAATCTTTATTCCAGAATTCGAGTTCCTCAGTACTGCAGAGAAGATTATCGACTCTGTGACTTTAAAGTACAAACGAAGTTGCACCAGGATTTCCGAATGTATAATACCAGGAGAGCATCCACGGAAGAGGTAGCACCTGGTAATTTTGCCCGCCTGAAGGTATGCAATGTTTAAACACTACCAGCAGACCAAGATGGCGCCCAACAATTCATGAAATATTTCATGAAATTTTCATGGTCATTGGACAATTTTGTCAGCATTTTGTCAACTCTCGTGGCCCTGCACACATTAATGTAAATTTCGATCGTTCGCTTGAATTTCGCGTATTAAGTTTGATGCTCCAATTTTAGGTCGGTTGTCCGTGCGTCAAGAAATCCAACAGAGAAACGAACAGATGAAAAAATACCGTCCAAGAAATAGAATACATAAACAGGTTGAAGTAAAAGGGCATATAAGGGTTCACGGTGCGGCCAGATGGTGTATTGGTAGCGCAACCGGTCTGCACAATCAGGACCACGGAAAAATTTCATTTGGACCACCAAACCTCCGTACGCAGCACTGACTATCCAACGGGTAAATAAATTAAAAATGGTAGGCTTAAACATCCTAAAGATGTCGTGCCGATAAAGAAGAAGGAGTTTGAATACACTGCATACTTCTCTTGCGTAGCCGTGTAACCGGGCCGATATAGCTAATCAAATAGAAAAAAATTATCTAACCAAGGATAACCAATTTTCTACCTTTTTAATTACATTTTATGCTATAAATTAACTCTGCTGCTAAATTTCCAAAAATCGCACAATCGGCACAAGTTGTTTGGGGCCCCCAACACGGCGTGGCCCTAGGCGACCGCCTACTCCGCCTACCGTTTGATCCGCCGCTGGTAACGGACACTTGAGACTTTGTGATGATTGATTGATATTGTCCACATCAACACCGCTTTTTGACCGACATTGACATGTCTTCCCATCAGTGCCCGCTTTTCCAGAGGGGCGGTTTTCTTTTCGTTTTTCTTTACTTCTTTCATTTGGCGTTCTGTAGTCAAATTACAAAAAAAAAAAACAAGTCCTCGGGAAGGAGGCCCGATACAGAAAGATATCGAGATAGTATATGCTCAGCTGATCCGTCTGGTTGGCGGCCAACTCCGTCCCGCACTCCAGAAAATCCTCGCGCAAAGGTGTGCATGTTGCCGCTCCCGCGCTAATTAGGATCGCAAACAAGTCAATTCAGATCCCCGCTGACATCGCCGTGTGGCCGTGTGTGTCTGCGCTGTTGTTTTATGTTCTTTTCGTAACATTATATCGCATCTCGCGGATCGCATCGTTGACGATGATGGTGATCTTACGCAACGTATTCCCACGGCACCGGCGGTGGCCTGTCATCAGCATATTTATCCAATATAAGTGTTGGTTGGCGTCTCCTTCCGTCTACCGGTGGTTCCGTGGTTCTCGGCGTGTTGGGGTTGCTTATTTTGCCATGTTTTTTTTTCTCCCGCTTCCCCTTCCTTCCTTTCCGTCGCCCTTCTCCCCTGTAACCGTGCTCTCGTTTTTTTTTCTTCGTTCTCTTCGCTTTGGTAGAATTGGTTCTCTCTCTCTCTCTCTCTCTTTCTCTCTCTCTACACCTTTTTGCACCCGCTGTCGCTTCCCGCGTAACCGTGCGGGATCGCGTTTACACCGTGGCCGTTTTCGTACCTGTTTATTAACCCAATTTGCAAAACATAAAACAATTTGCAAAACATATACCTTTCAGGCTGACCATGACGGGGCGGCATGTGTGTGTGGAAATCGGGACCAAAACCTTTGCCGGTTTGGTTAAAAATAATAAACGTCAGTTCCATTTCAGCGGGCCGGATTTCACACTTGATGCCGACACTAGATCCATTTCGTCACATACCCATGCCGCACGGAACCGACCTGAAGCTGATGTACAGTGTGTTCAAGGCACACGTTATGTCACAATCATCGATTCGGTAGGAAGAGGAAGATAACATTTTTTTTATTTTTGGCTTTACGTATTCACTATGTACTAATGTACTTTCATTTTTTATTGAATAATTAATAATAATTTACTATTATTTATAAAACCAAGAGAAGGATATGAACGCGAAGCAGTTCGATAAATCTAACAACTTGTTTAATTCCTTGCTCATTCAAGCGATTTTGTTTATTTAATTATAAATGTCCGCTCATTAGGCTTAACGACGGTTATGTCAAATATTACAAATCTAATATAGCGATAGGGAAAAAAAATAATCGAGTCTGGTAATAATCGAGTCCTAATCCTATCAAATTTGTACTAAAAATACTAATACTAGTACTAATAATCCTGATACTTGTACTAAAAAATTACACAAAGTGTCAAAATTTGAAGATCCGCGTATCTCGAATTCGCGTAAGTCGAGTGTCGCGTACCTCGGGAAATGATGGTATAATATTAAAATGAAACGGAAAAAATTGAAATTTTACTAATAAAAAATCAATTCCACATACAGTCTCACGTAATGCGCGCCAGAGTAAATTCGCGTAATCCGAATTTTCACGTAACTCGAATTCCCTTCATAGTATCGTTTATATTAAATATTCAGGGATCAATTTCTGCTTTTCACGTTTCGAAGCACATTGATAATTGATATTTTTACAACTATTTGGACAATTAAGGCAAATATTTTTACCAAAATTATGTATGTAATATAAAAATTACCGTATTTTTGGGAAAAGTTTAAAATTCGACAAATTCAAAATGCAATTCTACATACAAAATTACACGAACTGTCAAAATTTTAGGATTCACGTATTTTTAATTCGCGTAACCCGGGAAATGATTGTAACTATTACGAAATGTATAAAATAAACTTGTTTGCAATGTTTAATATTTGCTTTTGCTTATTACCTCTGTTTCAATAAAAAAGTTGTGAATTGATACAATATTATTAGCGTATTATAATCAATGTTTAATTATAATAATTGTTTTTTTTTTCTATTTCATTGCTTTCCTTTCTCTTTTTTGATGATTATTTTTAGTACCTTTTCTAATATTCATATCATTATTAACTGCTCAAAACGTAATAAATGTTTACTCATTATTATTAGTGTACTGCAAGTAGTCCACTTACGCATCTGCACCATCAATTTAATAATAACCAATCGCTAATGAATGTTTATTTCTTCTCTAATTTGCATCACAAGATTTGACTTCTTTTGCAGCATCCGTTAGCATTTCTATTATACTAATCCTGTCATTGCTTGCGCTCCCTCGTTAACGCACTGTTTTCATCCGGGCGCTTCGTGCGCTTCTCGGAACGCTTTTTCTTCCAACGGGGCCCGGACAGGGAATCCTGTTTGGGAAGTTCCCAACCCAACCAGCGACTCATTATTTCAATTAGTCGCAGATAATTTTCCATAAACACGTCTCGTGTACACCTTCCCTGTTTCTACCCTGTGCCGGACCCCTCCCCCACCGCTCACGTCCGCTCAGCCATCGGGCACCGAGTGCGATAATTACCATTCTGCGATGCGGTTCTTGCAATGCGTCTGCCAAGCATGCGAGTGGGCCATGCTGCATTTATTATATGCACTCGGCGTGCTGTGTGTTTTCGCAGCGTTATTGTTACTCTCCACCACCCTTTGCTTCCAACTGCGGGGCCAACGCGTGTTAGGCAGTAATTTCGATGTGATTATGTCGATCTTAATTACATTACACTTTTGAAAAGTTAAACTAACATTTCACCGGCACGTACACGAACAAAAAAAGGGAACGGGCGGTTGTAGCAAAAACGGTTTAAAGATATGTGAAGATATGTATTTGTTTCTTGTGGTTATTTTTTTTTCTTTCTTTCTCCCTCTCCCGTGTGCAATATTTTTGCACCCTTTATTTATTTATTTTGCCCGGTTATGGCATCGGCTTTCTTTCTTCGCTTCGGGTTTATCGGTTTATTTATTTTTCTACCCTTCCTGTTTGCGTTGTAATTTGCCTGCATCTTCTTTTGACGTCGTGCTTCGTCGTGGAGCTGGACAGGGCCACTGGCCACCGCACTTGTATTGCGTGCAATGTGTCATTTCTTTTCGGTGGTCTTCGCTGCGGGCTCTGATGGATGTCCTCAAAAGATGCTAATTTAAGTGTTTAGTAGCCCACTGCTTCGACGGAGTGACCAGCTGAGGTCGAAGTCCTTGGTGGTGGCGTTGGGCGAGGAGTCCCTTTTTTTCTCAGGGTTTCCGACTCAGGGCGGCCGACAGCTCTGCAGAGCTGAGATTTATTTTTAACGCTGGATTGTATTTTCCCGATTGATACCGGGAAGCGTTATAGATTAGACGTAATAAGTTTGACCTGGTGTGGTGGTTGCTTTGATAAGGAGTGAACCATTACCGTCAACTAATGCAAGGTGCGTATCGGTAGTTATTCCTATTAAAACAGAACAGCGCTCCTGCCGCACTCAATTGCCCTGACCCCATTCCACAACCCTTAAACGATTCTATGCGGCAGCGATATTTGTTCGCTTTTCGTTTTGTCCGGCTCATTTATCTGCACACCTCGATCGCTCTCCAAACCCTGCCGTGCACATTAATCTACTTGCTAGCTGAACCATCTTTATCTGAGAACCCGGATCGGTTCCAATGCTGCTGCTGCGGTCGGTGCGCTATGTTTGAGTATTCCCACTCGCGACTCCCCAGGGGGGATTCGTCACCGGGCTCGCCTGCGTGTGACTCACTGCGCGACCACACATCATCGATCAATCGGGCATCGATCACACGGGAGTACATTTGTTAGATTGATTGATTCGCTGGCGCTCAGGCACCGAACAATGGGTTCGGACTACGAACGGTAAGGGAAGATACCGAAAAAAGAACATAAACTGTTCGCTCTGCGATGGAGAACGTTGTGGAAGTGACGGTGTCACGGATCGGCTTCAAAGCAGAAGTCAAAGCAACACCCAGAAACGCAAAGAACGGACGAAGCAAGTGGACACGTGAAGTGATACACGACCGAACAAACAATGACAATAGACAAAAAAGGTGAAAGAAAGACGGGGAAAAAAGCGAACAAGGTAAATATATGAAGACGAGGTACAACTTAAACAAGAGCAAAAAAGAGAAGAAAAAAAAAGGTAAGGAGCAAAGAAATAAACAAATAACTACAAATCAATTATCGACGAATTTTCATTGATTCATTTAAGAAACGCACCAGAAACGATCTCAAGGGACCGGAGGAAGCGAACAGAATGTCTAGAAGTTGAAGATGAACGACGGGAATGAGAAAAAAAGGCAAGATGAAAGGAATAGACGATGGTTAAAGCGACAACAAAGCGCAAAACCACCCCGAATTGGAAGCGAAGTCGAAAGCAACAGTGGAAAAAGTAGAATAAAACGCTGAGGAAACGTAAGGAACAGAGCGAACCGTACAATAAAATAAAACAGGCGCACCGAAACTAACATCATCATCATCAACATAACTATCGTTCGCCGTGTTCAAGCTCATGTTCATCACACCGAATTATGCGTCCGCGGTAACCGATATGCAGGCATGAATGGTATTTACACGTTTCGCAGAGCGCGTAAAACCCGTCAAACATTGGCAAGCTAGCGAGGACGAACAGTTTAATGCGATGGAACCTCAACGGTATAAGAACGAGGGCGAATGGCTCCGACCTTTTAGGAAAGGCTTTCGAAATAGTTACAAACAAAGTTAGGTTTAAGAATTCATGTGCGAAAGCATCTAATGTGAAACACGACGCTCCTCGTTCAAGCTGCAACAAGAGCAAGTGGGCAAGTACTCACACCTGAAGTAGATTATTGTAAAGATTCCACGTACATAGGTAATAGAATATTAAAAAAAAAACTGAATACATTTAAGTGTGTGTCCGAGAATTAAGAGGGAACCAGGGAAAACGATGTACTTGTTCCACCTAACACGCTTTGCTCTGGAAGACTTTAGAGACGCTAAACATATCCCTTATGTGGAATGCGAATAGTTAACAGTAGACATGACGGGGCGATCAATTAAATCTTTGATAAAAACACACTTATTTCTAAGCGTAATTTCATCGTAGCACATGTCCAGTTGTAAAATTTTAATTCTTGGTCTACTTACAGCTGAAGTCACCTGTGCGTTCAAAGTACCAGGATTTCCGGTTTTGGATATCAATCGCTCATTCCCGACTGTATTGCATGGGTTCGGCGTCCCCATCGTATGCTCCAACTAACGTGTTCTTCCAAAATTTGCCACCATCAGGATGTCTGCAATCTCAAACTGTGAAGATGGCTAGTACTTCATTCTCGTTATTCTCACTTTCTACCCACAAATATCGCCAAAGATAATTCGTAGGATTCAAAACCCCCCAAAAATTCAAGATGACTCTAAATGGAAAATGGACGTATCAGACGCTGCTTTTCGTGTCAAGACATGGAATCTTCTTGATCGTAGTAGTTAGAGGAGTCCATAGTAGGCACAAGATCTTTAAAATTGTAAATGGAACTATTAAACCTAGACGAGATTTATAGAGAGGAAACTTCTAAATAGTGAGTTTTACAATGATATCAAGGAACTCCGATAATTTATACAAAGACTTTCAGCTGATAAAGCTCTTGTATCATATATCTTGTATTGAATGTAAGCTATCCTTTATGGCTTCGCTTTTGAGGAAGATCACCTCGATAGACCAAAAGGTGGAGACCATACGTCACCTGAGATGTTAGACAAACAGAGATCCCTGGTTTAGTTTCATTGATTGGTTGACTTTGTTATTTAAAGTGAATTTCTTAGTAGTATTATAAGATGATGAGAAATGTTAATAGCCCGATTGTACCGTTCAGTACCACGTGTTGTTTGTCGTGCGAGGATTGATCTTTCACGGTAAGCTGATGCATTGGTTACTCTTCAATGGGAAATTAGCTACGCCAGTCGTCGCTGGTCCAGCGCTCCCGTGCTGAGATTTATGGGACTGTTTACACAACGTCTTGCTTCCGTCGTGTTGATGCTTGCAAACCAAACGAATAAGTGATTGTGCGCATTCGTAAACCGTCCTTACTGCAAGCTGTCAGATTCTTAAACGAAAACAAATACAAACTATTTACTTAGCCTGTGCTCTTGGGAAGTGGCAAGTGAGTGCGTGAGGGCGAAAAGGGAGTTATTAAAATGTAACGATGCAAGGCGTGGAGGAACGCGCTGTTTGTTAGCATAAACGGTTTGATTCTTTGTTGTTTTTTTTCCGTGGCGCAACAGCCTAATGCCACACTCGGGGTAAACTGTGACTCCCAGGCTGCCAACATTGAACCACACTGGCAGAACCCGGAGAAGCCAGGGAGCTGTGTGGGAGAAAATAAAATACAAAATAAAAGCGACAGCCAACAACAAGCTACAAATTAATTGATCCCTGTTTACAGAGGTAACCAACCATAAAGTCAGCAGCATCGGCCGCCAGCACTGACCGGCACTCCGAAGACGTGTGAGGTGAAAACACAGAAGACAAAATAGAAGAATCACTTTTTATAAAGCTTTGCTTGTGTTTTTGTTGTTGTTGAAGGCGCGCCCCGTTGACTGCTGGCGGTGAACAAAAACAAATCCGGAGGCTGCAACGGGGGCGTACATGGGAGACACAAAAGAACCCTAGCAGCGCTGCCAAAAAGGGATGATGATGAGTCGGTCCCGAAAGGAATCATGATTTGGGACCACCGGATTTTTTGTTGTCCGCCGTTCATTTTGTTACTTCTTTCGAGCGTTGGATATATATTTCTTTACGAAGTGATAACTAACTAAATCAGCTCTAACGACCAACGAAGGCCAGCGGAAAGAACACGGCGCAAGAGACATGTGTGTGTGTGTATGAGTGAGAAAGGTGGAATAAAACAAAAGAAGACATAACCCCCTGGACCAACTCGTGCGCGGTAGATGAATCTGAAGACATTCAAGGATTTTTTCGTCTGTCTGTCTGTCTGTCACCAGGAGTGCCTGGAAGGTGAAGAACAAAGGTAGCTACAAATCCGTCCAAAAACGAAAGGAAACAAAACTACTGAATGAAGAGAGTTTTGGGATTTTCAGCCGCCCCAAAAGGCGGAGGGCTCTCTCTGGTAATGACGTGACGAATATTGTTGTTGCCGGGCACTTTTGGCCATCGTTTTACCGGCGGTGAAAATGCATGCATATGCTCGCAGCGGACATGGCTACTTTTAACTGCCGAATTTGTTTAAAATACTTTCATTTATCTTGGGGTGAGTTAAGGTAATTTGCAGCGGCGGATCAAACGGTAGGCGGAGTAGGCGGTCGCCTAGGGCCTCGCCGTGTTGGGGGCCCCAAAAAATTTGTGCCGATTGTGCGATTTTTGAAAATTTTACAACAAAGTTAATTTATAGCAAAACAATTAATTTACAAGGTAAAAAAATTATCAAAAATATCTTCCTTGGTTATATAAAACATTTGTTACTATGTGATAAATTAAATGCAGAGAGGAAAATCGACTTAATGACTTTAAAGTATAAACGAAATTGTACCAGGACCAGGACACTAATTTTCCCGTTGGTCGAGAAAAATTTCTTCGAAAACTACCTGTTTCCGAATGTATAATACCAGGAAAGCATCCACGGAAGAGATAGCACCTTGTACAGCAATTTTGCTCGAAAACCGCCGAAAGGTATGCAATGTTTAAACACTAACTTTCCCGTTTTTCGTGAAAAATTTCTTCGAAAACTACCAGTTTCCGAATTTAAAGTACCAGGAGAGCATGCACAGAAGAGGTAGCTCCTGGTACTGCGCCGTAAGGTATGCAATGTTTATACACTAACCTTGCAACCAACTTGCAATGCAATGCGCCGTAAGGTATGCAATGTTTATACACTAACCTTGCAACCAACTTGCAATGCAAGTTTGGTGCATGCAAGCAACTTGCAGCAAGATGGCGCGCAAGATGGCGCCCAACTTCGTACTTGCATGCAACAAACTTGCATGCAAGCTTGCATGCAAACTTGCATGCAAGTTCTTGCAAGCAAATTCTTGCATGCAAACTTGCATGCAAGTTTGCATGCAAGTTTGCATGCAAGTTTGCATGCAAGTTTGCATGCAAGTTTGCATGCAAGTTTGCATGCAAGAACTTGCATGCAAGAACTTGCATGCAAGAACTTGCATACAAGAAATTGCATGCAAACTTGCATGCAAGTTCTTGCATGCAAACTTCCATACAAGTTCTTGCATGCAAACTTGCATACAAACTTGCATGCAAACTTGCATGCAAGTTTGCATGCAAGAATTTGCTTACAAGAACTTGCATGCAAGTTTGCATGCAAGCTTGCATGCAAGTTTGTTGCATGCAAGTACGAAGTTGGGCGCCATCTTGCGCGCCATCTTGCTGCAAGTTTCTTGCATGCACCAAACTTGCATTGCAAGTTGGTTGCAAGGTTAGTGTATAAACATTGCATACCTTACGGCGCATTGCGTTGCAAGTTGGTTGCAAAGTTAGTGTATAAACATTGCATACCTTACGGCGCAGTACCAGGAGCTACCTCTTCTGTGCATGCTCTCCTGGTACTTTAAATTCGGAAACTGGTAGTTTTCGAAGAAATTTTTCACGAAAAACGGGAAAGTTAGTGTTTAAACATTGCATACCTTTCGGCGGTTTTCGAGCAAAATTGCTGTACAAGGTGCTATCTTTTCCGTGGATGCTTTCCTGGTATCGGCAATCTGAAAATAGCTGGTTTGTATGGAATTTCGTACCAGCCGACCGGAAGTTTGAGCGAGATGAAGGATGCTTTCCGTTTCATCCATCTTCCTTACACTAGCGATCGCTCTCACGGGTTTGATAGTATGCAATAGCAATAGTGATAGGCAAATTTATTCCACACTGCAGGTGTCACCTCTTGAAAAGCATGCTTTCCTGATTTCGCAAATCTGAAAACAATTGTGTTGTTCATCGCCTAAATCTTCAACATGAGCGAAACAGGTTTCTTAGAAATTTATCTGATTGTTTCCGTAAAGTAAACCGATTGAAAACTGTACCTTTATACGTACGTTTATATATATGTACGTTTATATATAGACTAGCTTACTAGGCCCGTTTACAGGGCTATGCAACAGAACTCTGAGATGTACGCAAGGGAGCTTTCTTTCCGAGACTTTGCTGGTGTTGTTAAATCATGTTTGAAGTACATCTCCCTAACACCGATAATGCCGTAGCAAAATTATGGGCCCCCCTTTAAAAATTCCGCCCTGGGCCTCCAAAAGGATTGATCCTCCACTGGTAATTTGTGAGAAGCAACTGCTAAAAGTTGTCACCTTTTATGTACTTAAACCTCTGGGAGCACTGGTCCAGATGTGTTTCGTTGCAGGTCGTTGAAAGACCCAAGTTCCGATAAATGCCAGAATATGCACTGAGGAGTACTAGAAATTGGAAATGATTCTATTGGTTCGTGGGCAACAGGAGCGTCCAGGTTTTTCCCTGATTTGGGTTTCTTAATAAACTTCCAGTTCCAACTTCAACTTCCAATTTCTTTGTATCTATCGTCAGGTTTTTTGCGCCTTTTCATGTTCATGGAGCGATGGTTGGTGAAAGTGTCATAACAAGATCTTCTAGACAGCGTACATCACCGTTCGACTGCCCTTCTTTTGACGTATAAAGTGTGTATTTTCATCTTGCATCTTACATCACCATTCGACTGCCCTTCTTTTGACGTATAAAGTGTGTATTTTCATCTTGCATCTTATCTTGAAACCCCCCCCCCCCCCCAAGAGTTTTCACCAATCGCTCTCCTAACCTAACAAGCACAATCATCCAGGCAGGACGCAATTGACGTCAGAACAGCGCGTAAACGTGTTGTCAACCAAACAAACGATGGCTGCAATATTCCAGACGTGGGATCTTTGGACTGGCAAGCGAGCATAAATTTGGCAACATTTTATCATACACCGAACCAGTAAATTTGCGAAGTTTGTGATTTCTGCACGGTGGTACTCAAATGTAGCAAAGGGTTTGTATACATCGCTGCACAAGGCTGCCGCATGTTGTCATCGCTCATAAGCATTGACATATGGGAATTTGTACTAACGATAACATATTTAAATAAAGAGACAAAAAAAATCAGAATATATATAGTCGCTCTTGGCGTCATAACTTCAAAAGTCCCCCATTAATGTTTGCACTAACGTCGAGCGAAGATATTCTATGCAGATTATGAGCATAACTAATAATGGCGCTATTAAACCTTCATTCGGTATTGAATTAAAGATTTTATTATTGTTGCACATATTGTTATTTATAACACTACTTGTATAACAACAAGAACATGTGATTCGAACAAATTATTTGGAGGCCACTCAAGCACCTGAATGCCACTAAGTACAACTCGAAGTATAAAACAAGCTCCAGAGAGGTAAAGGGATGCTATGGAGTAGCGTGCAAGTAACTGGATGCCGCTAGGATGCAGCTAAGCAGCGGGCAAGTCTACAGCTGCCACTGCGGAGAATAGCATTTCAAATTTAGCTCGATGTAGAATACATGAATACTCCGAGGCGTTCAACAGTCTCTTAGTTGCTAAAAGCAGTATTGAAGGAGAAGTTTAAGAGAGAATAAGCTTATATTCTACTCGGAGGAGGTGTTTTCAAGACAATAAGCCGCTATTTCTCCATCAAAGCTGATTTTTTCCTACTCGGTTGTAATATCCAAATGATAAAAACCTTTAAATTCTATTACACCTTGTAATTTTTAACAAGTCTAATAAACTATGCGGCTTTGTTGTATAATCTCGAATGAATACCCGGTTGAAGCGCGTGCATAGTGCCACTCATATCAATATGTTTAGCTCATCTGGTTTAAAAAACCATTAAAAGGAAGCTCTCCATTTACAAAACACTCCAAGATCTTCCACCATTGATGTGACGATATCAAACAGCAATAAAATTACCAGCACTAGCTGCCACAATGTTTAATGAAGACTCTTATTAGCGATTGTTCGTGTTGATCTTCGTCATCAAAACCGGTGGGCCGGTCTAGAGGATAATAAGACACACGGGACAACGGTTTACGACTGGTTCCACAACCAAACCATCAACGGATCAGCTTCTCTCGGCCGCACTTATCTATGTGTAAATAGGATGTACCCGCGCACAATACGCCTGAACCTGGCGGGGAATACATCGCCCAAAAGATGTCACCCTGCCATTTCCCAAGCGCACATCATAAAAAAAAAACAAACTAAAAAAACACATAAATTTAAACAAAATCGTGCAGAGTGTAAATGAAGTACCAAACGGACACGGGTATTTGATGTGAAAGAGAAACAAAACCAAAAAAAAGAAAAGAAAGACGTGAAAGAAAGAAGGAAAACCAGAACATAAGTGAAGTAAACACCGCGAAAAAGCGTAAAAGTGATGAGAGCAGAAAACTCGAAGACCTCCCGCCTCGCGCAAGTACCGAAAAGATGGTCACACGTTTTCGTTGGGGCAGCAGTAACGTTCGCAAAAGAATGCGCTCCCGCTCCGTTTTGGTCCTTCTTCCGCCTTCCCCACATTCCCTCTGTTTCTTTCCCCATCCCATCCCAACGCCCTGTGGCTTTGAAATGCCATTTGGACGATGGGTGTTTTCTTGTAGTGTCTGATTTAAATTAGCGTTTGAGCGGGTTTGATACACTTGCACACGTGCATTACTGGGCTCAACGATGAGAAGCTGAGCTGAGGTAGAGTGTGCTCCCCAAACAAAACAAAAAAAAACATTCAAGAAGTTGCACGTAATGGCTTAATTAAAAAAACATTAAAGCTACCATTAATCGCCTTCGAAACGGGGCGATCGAATGCGTGCTGGTTGATAATTTGGACCACTCACTCGCGCTACCACATCGTCCCCTGGTGCTGTTTAGAGGTTCGCAAGAGAGAGAGAGAAAGAGAAAGAGAGAGAGAGAGAGAGAGAGAGAGAGAGAGGGAGAGAGAGAGAGAGAGAAGAAAAAAGGTTTGGCTGTGTTTGAGTGAGGGGTAAAGCATGAAACCACCGAAAGATTAACAACAAAGATGACTGCCCGCGAGGATATTCTGATGGGAGTGGAAGGGGTGACCGGGGGTGGGGGGTGTTGGTTATTGGATCGGTTCAACCGATTCCGGTTCGCTTCCGAGCGGCACTAGCCACCCCAAAATAAAAAAAGTGGTCGGGAGCTATTAAAATTAATGATTTGTATGTCTTCCTCGTCGTTCCCGACGCGAGGCGTTTTAAACGGATCAAAAAACACCTTTCACGGTTTTACAGCGGTTCCCGTGGCGATTTCTGGTCGGGTAGCCGGTCTGCTAGGCGGTTGACACAAGCAGAATGCCCTCTTGACACCACCGGTAAAGCCACAATCTCGCCATAATCTTGGATACGGCGGGATCAATTCTACATATACTGCCTCGCAACCCCCGTTCCGGCATCATGGCGGTCCCGCGTAAGCGCTGCCCGGAATGTAGGGACATTATCATACGCCGGCTAATGCAAACCCCCTTTCAAGCGATGGAACGCCGGCGAACGGCGCGCTAACAAGATAACCGGCGGCCAGAAATTCGCTACGACAACAGTGGCGTTTTGGCAAAATCAGTGAAAAGTGAACACTTCAAACCGGAGCAAAAAACCTCGACGAAACACCGAGCAGATTGGTCGCTACACATATATTTCATAAAAAAACCATTCAAATTGAGAATGGAAGCACAACAGAAAAAAGGGGCAGAAAAACATAATATGACGGTATAAAACAGCAAAATCAAAAGGCAGCGAAATCAAACGGTAACAACAACAACAATATACGAAACATGCTCTTGTTCTTCGCAGCAAAGCGTGGAAGCATGAGGGAAGCAATAGAATAAAAAAAGGGACGCACAAGGAAAGAAAAAAAAAACAGAAAAGGAAAGACACAAGGAAAAAAAACGGCGACGTCCAAAAACTCCCGAAACAAGGGCATCAATAAGAGCGCAAGGGTGGCAATAATAAGCACAACATTAGAAACCGAGCAACAGCGGGATGGTTGCAACGCTAAAAAGGTGCCCAGGGAAGCGGAGTTATATGTTCAATTGCTCAAGGGAAGGAGGAAAAATAAAGCCACACAGGCGCACACCGCGCATGGTTCTAGTGGGCGCACAAGAAAAGCAAGCAAACAATTCGTGGCTAACGACTGTACACAACAACAACAACAAAAAGAGGAAGAAGAAGAAGAAAGGGAGAGCCTTAAGCACATAATTGAGTTATCACACGGTTAAACTGTGCACTTACACGTCTTACCGAACTTCTGGGGTGGTGAGATCTCGGGTAGACCTGTTGCATCACCTTCCCCGTTCGTTAACTCCCTAAATCCCCCGCTGTCAAACATTCTCTCTCTCTCTCTCTCTCTCTCTCTCTCTCTCTCTCTTTTTATATCTCTTTTCCCTCTTGTTAAACGGGGGTAGGGTGAAGTTTATGATTTGAAGCATTATTTCAACATCTCGTTCAAGTCTTCTCCACTGTCACTGTCATTGACGGCATTTTCGGCTAGTATTATGCAGGACATGCGGTACTGGGTGGTAAGGAGTAGAAGGAGCTGGGTGCTAGAACAAAAATAGGGCAAAAAGGCTTCAAAGCTGATCTGGGTGGGTTGGGTGGTTTTCTATTTAGGGGTGGGGGAGGGGGGACTCATGTTCTGGGGCGGGTGGATAGAAGGACGACACTGATTCATTTATTCAATTTGTTAGCAGAATAATGAAATTTTATCTTTGTTTTGTTTGTCCTAACCTCAAGTGGTGCTTGCCCAAGTCAGCACCAGGCGGGAAGGGAATGGTGCGGAGAGGTTAGGCGAGAGGTACCCGAAAACTTGTACTTACATGCTGCATCTCGCCGTCTTTCGCCTCGGTACGCTAGTGTTTTATTGTTGCTGTCGCTTGCCTTTACCTTTTTACTTGTTCACTGTGTTTTTTTTCCTTTCATTTCTTCAATGTTTTCACATTCTTTCAACTGTTTTGTTTTCCGTTTCTTTTTTTTTATGTTTCATATCTGATTTCTAGTTTTGGCTGTGTCTGTCTGGTTTTTGTGATGTGTTTTGTCTTTTTCCTTTACCTTGTTTAGATGTTTCTTTTATTGTTTTCGCTTTCCTCCCAATCTCCTTCAAACCATCCGCTTGGTGTACAGGGTTTCCTAATCTTCTTAACCCGCCTGCTACTACTGTCACTTTTTCGCTCTCTCTTTCTCTATCTCTCGCTCTTTCTTTCCCTCCCGTTCGCTCCATAACCCTGTTTTATCCTGGGACTGTTCTCACCCATGCTGGAAGTTCTGAAGATCTACTAATAGAGATATAAACAGGGAGCTAACGACGGACTACACGGCACAAGGGTTGGAAAGGCAAGGTAAAGATTTGTTCTATCGGATTCCAGCCAGGAGTTTCGGTCGTTCATTCTTTGGCGGTCTCCTCAGCTGGACGGTGTAGATAGGGTCGCATGTAACCACATTTTCTACCAGAAGACAAAAAAAGGAATCAAAAATTATAAACGCTGTGTCAAAGTGTAATTCCCTTTCCTTTCATTCGCCGTGTCATCCTTCCACGTCTGACCATTAGGCGTGCTCTCTGTCGCCCGTATCTGTGTTCCTAGATTCTGAATCGCACACCGCCGGGCAGCCGTTACTGCTGGCGTTACGATAACGATCACCGGTTCCGTCTGGATTGCTGGCGCTCGCTGTAGAATTTCCGAGCAACTGCAGTGTTCTAAAGCGACTACATATCTCTCTCCCAATTCAAGTAGAGCTGGGTGGTGTGTTGCCAAATGCGCATTAAAACAATCAGCCTGAAGCAAAAAATGTGCTGAAGACCCACTGGTAGACTAACTACCTACATTGATCTCAGCAATCGCCAGCTTGGCAGCTAATTTGCAGTTCCACGAATTGAGGATCTAGCGACCGTACCGGTTTTGCTTGGTAATTCGACACGCGATAATTGGCGCCCATATCTCACTGAGCATCACCAGGTACCAGGCGATAAGTACGGGCGCAGATCAATTAATAACGGAAACCTGAACCCCACGAGTCTTCCGGATCGCGTACCGGATGCTACTGCCGCCCGCAACACAAAAGCACCACAAGAAACATAACCCCTCTGAGATGATTACCTGACCAGGGATAATCGTCCAAATAAAGCACGCTTCACTTATCGCCTACAATGCAGTGACCTGAAAGTGTCGAGCTTGTGGGATACGCAAGAAGCGTTTTTGTACTTTCTCGGTTTAGGATTTTCCAAGTCCAAGGTGTCGGGTTACCTTGCAGGAGGCAATGTCTGATGACCGGCGGAACCAATTGGTCTAGTAGTCTAAATGGTGGCGAGCAGTGTTTCACAATCCTCGCTATTGATGCACCTTTGGCATCTTCTCGTTTGCACGTCTTCGACAGCTAAGCATCCAAGATCCAGGATAATCCGGACACTGGGCTGTTCATTGTCAGCGACCATGCGAAACAAAAGTAACAACGGATGCTCATTTGGCTTGAGCTGCTTCGGTAGAATGAAATCATTTCTACCGATACCATTACCAGCCATTTTACTCAGCTTTGAAGAGCTGAATCTGAAGTGTATAATACAGACATTACCCGATTGAACTGATTAGCGCGGTTTGTGGGATGTACCACTAATAATGTGCAATGGGGATTTTGCCTTGTTTAGTATAACAACGATAAATCAAATATTTGTTTCCAAATTTTTCATACGCTGAATCGTCAATCGGATATCGTTACGGATGCCTTTTTGAATTAAACTATTTGTAAACCGTTATCTAGCTGTATTTACATTAAGGTTGAGCTATGCTACACATTCCACACTTTAGCAATACTATGTAACGAGTTTACAATGTATGAACTCTTATCTGCACGCAGTAAAGTACCCTGCCGGGATATAACACTGGTATGGTTTTGATATGCGTAACGATGATTCATTAGCGTTTGTATTTCCGTTCGTATTTTTAAATCTATTTTCAGTCTAATCGAGGGTTAATATTATGTCGTGGGAATTTAAGCCGTAACGCTTTTGAGGAACTTAGGGATTTTGGAGCACTGGCGTTTGGCTTAAAGATAACAGCACCGGTTTCCAAACTACATGATAAACCTCAGTTTCCTGGGGAATGTTTCCTCTTAGGTAGGACAGAGTTGCTAATGGGCCTGATTTTTGCTATGGGCGATTTGCCTGAGGTTTTGCTGTCAGAATGGAAGACAGAGATGATTAAGATAGAGTTTAGAAAAAGTGGAAATGGATAATGAAAGTTATAACGATTTGTCAAAGTTAGAAAAGATCAATGTTGGATTTGATCGTTGTCAACTATCCAGAACCATTCATGTTTTGCGGTGCTTTCGATGTGGTCAATACAACAATAAGAGCACCGATTGTAAAATGAAAGAAGCGTGTTCTACATGCTGTAGTGATCACAGAACATTGCATTGCAAATCGTCTACCTTAATTATGTGTAAATTGTGTGTTGGCCAAAGCTACCAGAAACTTTCATCTTGAAGTTGAACCAACACACGGCCAATAGTTCTAATTGTCTCTTGTTTAAAAAACAGATTGATAGAAGGATGCAACTCACTCAATAGCATGGAGGGATGGAGTTCGGACGATACAGAGAGGGTTTATGTCTCAATGTGGCCGGACTTCCATCTACTTCATGTTGGACTTCATATTTTGTGAGACAGTAGAAAACGTCCAACCAATGTTGGTCTTCATCTCTGAAACTGAAGAAAGAAGCATATCAACAATTCCATGTTAAGATGTCCATGATAAGACACGTCAATGAGATCACATTTGATCACAAAACATTGATTGATCACGTCTATAGTAGCATGGGTTTAATCAAACTTGCTACTGATCCGATCATGAAACACCTGTTTTCAATATAGACGCTGAACGTTGTAAAACAGTTGAACGAAAAGTAAAATACTGGAAAAGGTACTTGAAATATGCTCTTTGCATCAATGTGTCACACAGACTGCAGCATGCAACTTCCAACATGGATGAGGCTGCAGACTTGTTATGGCATACATTGGAAAATGCAATGAACATCTTGGTTGAATTTAAAACAATCCTAACGAAAGAGGTTAGTAAATTAGATACCTCGGATCTCCCACGTGCCAAACAGAAGAGGGACAAGGCATACACATCATTTATTAGAACAAACTTGAAGCAGATGGTCTGGATAAACCAAGCTTAGGAACTTATCTAATAGGAGTCTCAAAACAACACGTAGAAATTACTTTTGTAATGAGATATCTAAACATAAAGGTAACAGAAAAGAGCTTTGGAAAGCACTGAAAAAACACTGCAAACACTGGAAAGCACTGAGCAAACTTTTTCTGGAAACTTTAAATCAGAAGCTATAGAAAACACCCTTGGAGCTCCGCAAGGAATAGTTCTTGGACCAATTTAAGGAACGGAACGGTGCGGAACTAAGGAACTCTGCGAACATCACGGCTGGCAGACGGATGAAATAAGTCTTTTACTGTCACAAGGCTGTCAAACATAATTTATTGAAAGTTTTATAGCCTTCGCGAGCGGTCTTGCTTGAATACCAAAGCAACCATGAAGAGCATGCCCATCACACAATCCATCATTGCCACTGAGCACCCCTTTCCTTATTTGCACGGACAATAACTTTAATATATGCGCATACTTTCACAGCATTGCTGGCGGTAGGATACAATTTCATTGGGATGTCAAGTGATGTCCCCGGGATACAAAACAAGAAAACAAAAGAAAGAAAACTTCAACAAACAAACCAATCATGCACTCTCAATAAAATCAGATCAATCTTTGGCTTTTGGGGGAATTGGTGGTGGTGTGTGAAACGGGCGCCACCCTATGACGAAATCTGACACTTGTCGCTCACCACGGTGTTCTGGAGCGGTTTTTTTCCCTCCCGGAGACAGCTCATGTCGTCGAATTTTGTGATTTTCCTTTCACCCCTTTTCGCCTTACCCAAATAGCATCCCTCCGATACGGTTGTAATGGAACCGAGAAAGGGAAGTTTGAGACGGTTCCGAAAATGACGCTTTAATAGCGTTACTTACGTGTTAATACGTCAACCACAACATCTGACACCGTGTTCGGCCACCGGTGTGGAATCTTATTGGGTGATATTATATTATATGGTTAGCAATCTACTGCTCTGTGTCTAATGCGAGAACACAACGGTTGTCGAAATATAGCGACCAACTCCATCAGTAATGCTGTGGTAAGATTAAAGAATGACGTCTTCTGAGCAGGGGTTTTCATTGATCCGCTGCAAGTCTTGCATGGTCTTACAAGGTTTTGCCGTGGTATTACCGCTGTAAAGTTTTTATTTTGCGCAAAGATAATCGTAGTGTGAATCATAACAAGGCCTAGAAGTTTCTTGTAAATGGTCGTATATTTGTTCTATTGAAAAATTCTTTGATTTACGATAAAATTGAGCTCCGTAGTAGAGCTCTACTACGCGTATTTCACCATTCGCAGATTACATTGCTTATCTGCGTTAAAATCTTCAGAATTGTTATTAATAAGTATTTATTCGACATCCGGACATTTGATATCCGATGTATATTTCCGTGCTCTAATGTTATCATATTTTTCCTGTCTAGTGCTCCAAGCATTTCTAATTGAAATTGATGTCGCTCCAAAAGTTCCAGGTTACTTATAATTTTCTAAATAACAAACCGTTTACCATAAAACCATTGGTAAATCTAAAGTTCTTCTTGGAGTTCTTGGAGTGACCTACTAGGTCATGCCTGCCACCACTTATGGCTTTTACTAGATTTGATTTTAACCACGTAGCCGGATAGTCAGTCCTTGCTACGGGAGAATGGCCCGGATGGGATTTTGGTCCGGTCCGTCCGTGTGAAGACCAGCACCACTACCATCATGCCACCAGGCCGCCCCTAAATCTAGAGTTATTTCCTCCATTTATACTGATTTGATTACGCGAAATAAATGCGAAACAAAATCTTGTGTTCCGAGTTACTTGAATAATGAGTGCCAGAGAAATTCGCGTAACTCGAATTCCATTCATAATATCGTTTATGTTTAGTAACAAGGGATCGATTTCTTCTTTTCACGTTAAAAGGCACATAGATAATTGATATTATTACGTGCATTACGACAATTAGGTCAAATTTTTACCAAAATTTTTGTTTCTAATATAAAAATGTAACGTATTTTTGGGGAAATTTTAAAATTGACAAATATAAAATGCCATTCTGCTTAAAAAATTACACAAACTGTCAACACTTTGAGATTCGCGTATCTCAAATTCGCGTAACTCGAGTGTCGCATAACTCGGGAAATGACTGTATTCTAAATGATGGATCAGTTGGAAATGCTTCGGAAAGCTAAAGTTGAGCTTGAGAGGATCCAGAAGCATGAAGAATATTCCACATATTAAACAACATACATGAACTTAAAAGGAATTTTAGAAATTATACCAACCTTTCACGTTTTACTCAAACATCCGAAAAAATTCTTTAGGTACTTTGGAACGTCAGGATCTTAATGATCTTCGTTGACAGTTATGAAACCATTTTTTTCTGTGATGTGTGTTTCTGTAATGTGACATAATAAAATCTTATTTAAAGATACATATTTACAGAGTAACATCCATACATTCAGCGGAAAACCATAGAGACCAACTAATCTGAAGCGGAGAATTGCCAATCGTGGCTTAATAATGTTTTTGCAATGTGATCAAAAAGCCTGTTTTGATACTTGGTGCCATCGATGTATATTCCAGAATAGTCCAACGGATGTTTGTGCTTGTCATACAAACGATAATAAATAAAATGTTGCAGTATTGAAAGTTCAATGATATTTAAAAATTTGCATTTGGACCATATTTGGACATAAAAAAACAACCGATTTGAACAATTTCGTTTGTTCGCATATTGAAATTTTTACATTTTAATTTTTCTTTGCTTTATTGCGTTCAGCATACCAACTTACACTAAAAAAATCGACACATAATGAAAAAGGAAAAGCAGTCAAAAGCAAAAAAAGCCGAAACAAAATGAAACATATGACCGAAATGCCTGACAGGAGCTGCGACAAAATCAAATCCGTGCCAGAAAGTGAATGGAGCGGTGACACCACAATAATACAACCCGGCAACAGGATCCTTCGGCCGTTTCGAACACGCCCTCGGTGTGTCAAAATGGGGCGGTTCCGAAGATAAATAACAACGGGAAGCCGTCGCGGTACGAGCCGATTCACCACGCACCGCACGCATGCAACCGAGGGCAGCAACAAAAACGAAAAACGGGCCCCGAAAAAAAGGGCACCGTCGGAACGCGCATTAAATCAACGCCACCGGCGGACGATGAGAGCAGAGGAAATCGATCCACCGGCGATTATGTGGGATCATTAAAGAGAAGGTGTAGGGATGACAGGCATGCGGTACGGCAGCGGCTAACGGACCAATCACACCGCGACGAAAGTGCACGTAAAAGGGCACACGCAAGGCAAAAAAAACGATAATAAACCCAGGTAGTGGCGACGACCGCGGGTAACAAGAAGAAACTGTACGCGGGTTGGATACGCCAGCAGCGCAACGAAAAACGATGACGGCCAGACGGACCGCTTCTACTGGCTGGCTGTCAGGCGAACATGCCGAGCGATTCTTTTCGCCCATGGAACGCAGTGATGTTTGTTTTTTTTTCTTGGTTGCTCGCAATCTTTCTTGCAGCAAACATTCTCTCCTTTTGGTGTGGTCGCAACGCGTTCGTATGCGTGATATGACATGAAATTTCTTGAATTTCAAACGAAGGGGTCACATTTTTTTATATTAAATGTAGAAACGCTAGCAATAATATTTACACAGCTTACACAATAAACACAAATCATATTTTGAGAAAACAAGTTATTGAATATATTGTACAAAGTAGTTGAACATCTTTAAAAACTGTTGTAGGAATATCCGAAACTACTCTTCTGTTCAGTATCGCCATCAACCAATCGGCATTTGGGCCCTTTAATGGACACGCGTTTCTATTATGCCATGCCAATTTCTGAGCCTACCACACCTCCTTTGTCCATGTGGGTGGCCCTCACGGACTTAAGAGTCTAAAAATGTCTGATGTCGAAACATGACTAACCAAGCACCGAGCAGCAGGAAAATATTTGAACAGGATTCTGTATTATAAAAGTTTTTCTTATATTTAATAAACTATATAACTGTTTGCTTCATTTGGTCGATCAAAAATTCCAGAGAACCTCTGATTTATATAAAGATATCACAATTTTTCAGTCAACTGTTCTATGTCATTTTGTAATTTCCGTCAGTAGTTTAAGTTAGTTCTACTAGCCTCTTAGACATGAGCTCTGGGAATAGTTGCTAGACTGCAATACGCCTCTCAGACATGAGTTCTGGCCAGAGTTACTTAGAAGGTACCAGAAGGAGTCAGATTCGAATCAGCCCCTTTTATCTACTTACTCCATTCTTCTCTTATCATACTCTTAAACGGCTGTGGTTGCAGCAGACTGGTTAGACCTCCAGGAATGACTTCCAGAAACGGTTTGCTTGAGCAACAATTTGTTTAACTTCTGTTGGTAGATGATCTTTAAATGCATGCAGTACTAGCATTACTGATTTTTCATAAGAGATCCAGCTCTCTTGTTCTAAGTATTTTGAAACCACAGATTCATCCTTGTCTTGTCAATCCATTCTTTTATTTCAACAAAACAACCTTTAATCCTTAACACTAGATCGGAAAAGTTAACACCCTTGTATAACGACCTTCTTAATCGGACTTTGGTCATTTTTGACCTCGTTATATACGCTAAAATACCAAGAGAATGCAGGAATGATTTCAGTCACGAACTCTGCGACGATCTCACTGTTGTAAGTTGAAATTCAAACATTCAAAGATGATTTACGATTGCTTTTAATGTTAAGATTACTGAGGTTATTGATGATTGGAAGCTACAAAATAATTTAGTTCGGTGAAGTTGAAGTGCTTTGATATCTTATGATGTCTGGCCACATTGTTGACCTCTTAAGGCCTTTTAATTAGAATATAAATCAGAAATGCTAAACTCGTCAGACTCGATTACACTGATCATGTCATTTAAATGATACCGGACAACCCTGGAATATTAGGCCGCAAAGCCTTTGAAAGTCGTCCATACGGACAAAGCTGTTCTAAACAAACACAGAGTGATGGCGTTGATGCATAAACACATTCAAACGACCATCTGCCTGTTACACAGTGTGACCTACATTGATTACTTGTTGTATCATCCCAGCTACCGAAGATCCGCAATCGTCCGATCGCTATACGACCAGATAATTGACGACAAATGGTGTTCAAATGGGCATATCTAGGCAAGACCACTCGCTAATTTGCACCTATTGAGTTCGATCGAGCAGAATAAATGACGGGCTCGGCTGAGGGGTCAGGGCCCACAAACACGTGTTGCATCGTTGCCGGTGATCGGTGGCAGAGCAATAGGAAATCAAAACTCCTATTGTATGACCGAGTCCGCTGTAACAAGCGTCAAATTGTGATGCTTTCGTACGTTCGATTCGGTTGTTTCACGCCAAACTCAAATCTGCCTGGGGGTTCGGTGCAGTGGGTCGAAATGGGTAGAAGTCACAGCACGCCAGTACGTACGGCGAATGGTGGTCGATATGGTGAGGACCAAGGGTGTCGAAGGTTGCCAATTACGGTGTGATTGAGCCATCAACCCAGTCTCTGATGGAAGGCCGCAGCTGTATGAGCTTTCCTTTCTCTCTTTCTATCTGGGTGTGTGTGAGTTTTCTTTCTTCTTTTCAGTGCTACTCATAACTCCATTTTAATGGAGGAAAGCTCTAAAGAGCCAAAGATTGAACGTGGTAGAGAATCAGGAACCGAGCGTGAACCAAGCACGAGAAACAACAAACACATTCGGCCCATCTGCCCGTTCAACCTCGACAACCCGGAGGCTTAAAAGGACCTTTTCGGCTACCCTGGGGGATCAGCGGGACATCTAAGCTGACCCTGGAAGTTTTCCTTTCAAGACGGTCTGCCTCGTTGACACCTCGCCTGATGCAAGTGATAATGGTGCACATTTTTGGAAAGGAAAGAAACTGACCGATCGATACCCTAACGGGAGATCCATATCCCAGGGGGTCCTTGTCTCAGCGGCAAAACAGCCAAAGTTCCAGAGGTGGGTAAAAGTTAAAGAACACACACATACACACGGGCACACAAGGTGCAAACGGGGGGGAAAAATGAAAAGCAACATTTGTTGTAGATTGAAAAGTCGTAAAACAAAAACGACAAAAGACATATAAAAAGCCATGGGAGCGAGCAACCGACGTCGAGAGAACTAAAGTAGAGCAATAAGATGAGAAAAAAAAACAAGAAAAAAAAGTAAATGGGAAATAGAATGATGCGAAAAAGTAAGAAAAAAGAGAAGAAAAGAGAGCCAAACCAAAAAAAAAACAAGCCATGACAACTCAAATCCCGAAAAGACAGGCTAGAGAAAACAATAATTGTCAAACCAAAGGAAAAGGGGATTTGTTTCGGTGCCATTGAAGAAAGTGTTGGGTGTCGATTGGATTAGAAGCGGTATTTGGGTGATTCGGTATGCAACGGCAAACAATTAGAGTGGCAGAGTGGTGAACAGCTAAACGGAAGGCCCAAAATGAAAGGGAAACAACAGAAGGATCGAATAGGGACGCACTTAAATCACTTCTCATAATCGGTAACATGTGTAAGTACACAACACACACACACACGCAGACATATGCTGCTTGACACCGGCGTGGCCAGAAGAAAATTGCTGTAATTCTACACCAATTGACACCTAACCCCGGGCGACAGGGATGAGGCGAGAGCGGATCTCTTTTTCCCAATTTTTCCCATTGGAACGGCATCGGCACATCGTCGTCGTGTGTTGGTCCTGTTGGTCGTTATGGAAGCTTTGCTTTGAATTATGCATGCACTTGAATGAATTTGTGGGAGCTTTTTTTTTAAATCATAAAATTAGGTCTTCCCTTTTCGAATTCGTTTCTCTTTCGTGAATGGGAATTTTTGAAACGGTAAGAAACATTAAAATTGAAGAACTTAATTTTAAATAAAATTTTTACATAAATTACTTTTATAAAAATATAAAAAAATGTTATTGTTTAGTAATTATTTACTAAAATAAAATTATTTTTTTAGTAAGTGAGACTAATATTGAGAGGCAAAGAGTAGCAGGTTAATAGAACCAGAATACCTCACTGCCATAAAACTTAACTCGATTCTTTACGTAGGCGATTTCAATGCAAGTTATTCTTTGTAGAAACCTTGTCCAGACACTTATTTAACTAAATAAGCGTTTAAAGGTCTGATTAAACAGGTTCGCATTGAGATCATCTGGCTTCCCGTACGTTTCAAGTTGTCGAGGACATCATGAAGCAGTTTCACAAAATGCCCACCTCTGAGAGTGCTTCCTGAAGGCACCCGGTGGTCCCTTGGTCATGCCTATCATCATGTAGAGCACAATCGTTCTAACGCTCTATGGGATCCAGAAAACCGTAAAATACACCAAAAGCAATAACAGACAGCTAGCGGCACTAGAGTGTCGCAGTACACCACGGTATGCTGTGTGCGTAGACTAGTAGGCGTGTACACGTTGTGGTACATCTTCTCACATCTTGGTGAAAGAAACGGTTCCTTGCGGAGTGGGCGAGGGAAAGCAAAAAAGGAACAGTTTGAATCATTGTTAAAATCAACCAGCAATTAAACCCGAACTCCCGAAGCAAAGCTGGCTGTTGCAGGGTGCGAGGGACACAAGCGTGGTCCTTTCGGGCGACTTCCTCGCCACCGCCCCGATCGCAAACCTCTCGGTGGTGTGTTTGACATGACAAACGTGTAATAAAACAAAACGGTTACTGGAGAAGCTACATCGGCCACAGCTTTTCGGTACAGCGGCTACAGCGGACCACCTTTGCTTTCCCCCGGTGCGGCTTCTGACGCTGCCTGGAATGTTACCTTTCGTTTGTTCTTTCCTTTTATGAGGCGAACCTTATTTTCATCGTTTCTCTAACGATAAGCAGCAACCATCTAAACGGCTGCTGCTGCTACTGCACCTTTCTTACTTACTTTTTTTCCACAACGCAAACTCACGCGAAACAATCTACATTGCTGCCAGTTTGCAGGATTTGATTGATGAATATTTCAAGTATCGAAGTTATTGGCAAATTTATGAAATTCCTGCTTTTTACAATAATATTAGAAATTAAATCCTCGTTCAATTGGTAAATATTTAAACGAAATTGAATACATTTGAATTTATTATCTTCAACCAGCATCTGAAACGTTCAATTATAGTAAAGTTTTGTGAAAAACCTATTTTTGCTAATAAACTGAGCGGTGCAATGTTGAACTACGCTACGCAAGTCGTATCAATATTGTGAACTGTTTCAATACGAAAGACTTCTGCGCGCGGCTAAGCAACGAATTCAAATCCTATCTATGTATATGCAATTATAGTGGCATTATTGGTTGTACCATAACAAAACTGAACATTTATCTAACTTTACCTAGTGGTTCTCAACTGTTTAGAACTCTTCGTGAAACATCCAGAGATATTAAATCCATTTAGGGTTGGAAATATTATGAAAATTATTAATTATTAAAATCTAGATCTGGATGATTCTGATCAAGACATCGCACTACTTGTCCTACGACTTCTGGACATACTCTGGAACTACTAGAGCGAATGCTACTGTATACTTTTGATGTAATAGAAACAACTCTAATAGCGATTCCAATTCAACAAAATTCTTCTGATAGCGGATGATAAAATTGAACTCCTTTGCAAGAATAGGGTATCTTGGAAAGAAGTTTAATTTTATCATCCACATGAAGAATTTGTTGAACTGAAGTCGCTATTACAGTTGTTTGTATTACATCAAAAGTCTGCTCTTTACCGACAGGTAGCTTCTATCGTCTATGGCTAGTTTTTTCGTCAGATATACCACTTCTTATTTAACAAGCATCAAGTACAGGGTGTTCAGCAAAATCACAGCGAGAATTTACCGGCTACAACCTAATTTAGATTTCATCGCTTTGTACAGATGTCTCTGTAGTCTTGACAATCATTCCCATTAGTACCCACAGGGACCGAACAATAACAAATCAAAATGCCAAGCTGCCTTATTAATGATGTGAATTGATTTGAATTAAGTTTATTTTCAAATTGTTGCCCAAAGAGAAAAATCGTTTTTAATAGCAATCGATAATCTTAGAATGTCCAAATCAAATGATTATGCATCATAATTAGACCAGTATCAAGTTATGACAAAATGACAGCTACATCACATCAGTTCCAATTTCACATTGGCGGAAAGAGTATGCGCGATGATCAAAATGGTTGCCGTCAGCAGCATGTATGCGGTGGCTTATATGTGAGTGGTGTGGTAATAAGCAAAGTTATGGCGACCTTCTTTCTTCTCTTCTCGCTTCGCTAAAAAAAAATTGCATGCGACGTCTTGCAACCGATTCAGTGTGATTATGCTGTCGAAATAAGAGATCATTGCGTGTGTTGTGGGCACCTCCGTACGGTGGTGAGCAAAATTTAAGCAGTAAGAAGTAAAGTCCACCAGGACCGACCAATATGGTAAACATTCCAAATCATTCGCTGTCTGTAAAAATCTGCCTGAATCCCGTAAACGGTAAAGATTTTAACCGCCACGGAAAGAAGCGCCCGTGCTTCCATGCTATTTCGGCAATCTGGAACTCCTTCGAAGCATGTTAGAATCTTAATGTACAACACTGAAGTTTGAAGGGAGGAAAGTAAAACGCTGGATTTTCCCTTTGCAAAAGCAAAGAAATAAAGTATCACAAGATGCTAAGGGCTCCAACGGGAGTGGACCATGAACAAACACAAAGGAAGAAGTTAGCTGCAAAAAAAAAAAAATGCTGCAAAAACGTCCTGTAGAATGGCCAGAGAAGTCAAATGTGCAACAACATTAATAAAACAAAAATAACAACACATACACATTGTAGACCTCCAACAGGCACAACACACAGGACATTCCTTCGGTTGTACGATTCATCACAACATTGTCACCATGTTTCTACCACCTACTGCAACCACTCCACCTTAAGCGACACTCACAACCGGGGCCGGCCCACCCAAACAACGGGAAACGGACTCCAAATGCCCGACGACCCTTTTGGGGCGGATAGATTGGAATGTGGAGATTTCTCAGCGTTTTTCCCTTTTGTACCGTCCCTTTTCGCTCGTTTTTTTCTGTTGTTGATTATATTCGATTTGTTCATTCTTTTGTTATTTCACATCAATGTTGTCCTTTTATTTTTACTGCCCCTTTTTTTTTTTTGTTTGCTTTGGCTTATTTTTTGTTTAACATCAATGTTCTTTTTTGGTTGGTTGGTTTGGTTGCAAATTCTTTGCAGCACGGGACGCTTGTCATGCGAGTGTCACCGGCGCAACCATGGCACGATTCTTCAATTGCGATTTCGGCACGATAGCGACCGCGTTATGCATTTGGTTTCCGTATCCTGTATGCGCTCGTTCGCCCTTCGCTTCTTCTAGTGGCGGTTGTCACGCTCCTGGAGCACATCCCGCGTGCCTTAAGCTCATCATGAGCAGTTGATTAGCCCCGTTCAGCCAATCAGACGTATTGGGCGGTTTTAAATCATGCACACTAGGAGACCGACGGTGTGTTGTATTAAAATTCGTCTAGGATAATGTTGGAAATGAGACTGGTCAAAACCCTGACAACAGTAAGGGAGATAATGTATATTTTAGTCTAACAATCTCTGTACTTTCAATAAAGTATACGACTTAAAAGAGGCAGTTTTGTTGGACGAACGATGTACGTTGCGATGAGTTGAAAGAGTTTGAAGTTGGTGGTCCATCACACACGCAAGACGAACACGCAAAGATATCCGAAGCAACTGATTTGTTTGTAAGCTTTGGGGAATGATCCGGAAGCTGATAAATTAGGTGCCTTCCTCCTCCTAATCGGCACAACAACCTCAAGAGGTCTATAGAGAGGACTATCAGTTCTGGCTCTCTTTGGACTTTATTTGCACGTAGCTAGTTAGTCATTCCTGCGTATGGAGGATTGGTCCGGATGGGATTTTGAACCGGTCCTGTCATGTGAAGACCGGCCCCGCTACCAATACACCACCGGGGCGCCCCTAATTAGATGCCGTACGTACTGATTAAACATCGAGCAATGTATCAAATACTGTTGAGTAATTCAGATCGAGATTCGTAAACCAGAGATTCACAACCGAGATTCATAAACCATAATGAATCTCTATGACGAAGATTCAGGAATCCTCAAAGCTTCATTAATTGATTAATCTTTCCAGATTGTAGTACTCTGATATTTGATATTATATGATGATCATAAGATTATTTTGATTATTTTTGTTTCTAAAATAGGATATTTTGACAGAAGAAATAATTATTATTAAAACATGATTGGCCCGGATGGGATTTTGGTCCGGTCCGTTCGTATGAAGATCGGCGGCCAGCATGCCACCGGGCCGACCCTATTCTCTGACACTATACATTTTTTTAAAGCAAAAAGTCAGCAAAAGTATCATTGTCTATCATATAATTAAAATATGTTGAACTCAACCCGTTGAACTTAGAATGCATAATCACAAAACAAATTCCAAAATTACATTTGTTGAAACTGTTCTGTTTGACAAAAGATGTATATTTTATTAAAAAATTACCTATTTCAGAAACAGTAACAATAAAGATTATGAAAAAAAATTTTTCGAGAGATTCTTGAACCTTTGGGGATTCATGAAGCTTTTGGGAGACGACTCCTGGTTTGAATGACTCCTCGCAAAAGATTTATTAACACTAGTATCAATATATTGGTCATGTATTTATCATGATCAGAAGATTATTCTGTGTACATGGTGGGACTAGACAGAGTCGAACAGATCACAAGGTGGAGTAACTCTGATTGCACATTATTAGTCAAGCTCAAAGCAGAGGCATAAAGCACTCACTTTGTTTTTCGAAGATCGTACAGCATCTTGCATCTCTGTACAATATGCAACAGTGGTTAGTTATTGTAAACCAATGTCGCTTCCTTTGACTCGAGCTATTACCATAACTTTAAACCTTTTTGCGTTTGCTAACGATCGTGTGAGATCCAGGACACCAATTCCTGAACGCAAGAAAGAAAAGAAGATATCGGATAACCACCCATTTTAGGGTGAACAGCGCACGAAAATTCCATCGTCCGGCAAAATCCTTCACAAAAGCGACGAACCGAACCCGAGTGTGGACGTCTGCTGGGCGTTCGTTTATGATGGTGTGTGAGAATGTTAGGTGTAAAGCATCCTTTCCCGGGTCGGGCAAGGACTCCCGCTGTTACTGGCTCCACCTTCCCATTTTCATAACCCCCCCCCCCCCCCTCCCCCCCCTCGTAATCTTCAGCGCGGCACTCGGCACCAGGTTCAAAGAAGCGTTTTATACCTTTTTTTTGTAGGTTGCAAAATGCCGATAGTTACTGCCCGGCCCGTTGCAATCTCCGCGCCCGGGGTGTTCGGCTTCTAGTTGGGCGGCTTTCTCGGCTAATATTTACTGTTCGCCTGGACAAATCAGCAATAAATCACAGCGTGAAGCCAATATTTGAAAATTATAATACGGCTTTACGGCCTGAGAAGTCTGCCCTATATGCACCGGGAGATCCGGTGTCGCACGTGGGTTTTATCTCTTTGTTTTTCTAGTACTCCCCAGAATCCCGGCAACTATTGACATAAAAGAAAACACCTTTTTTTTGTTGTTTAATTTCACTTCGGCTCGTACTTTTCACTCTTGGCTGTACTTTCGATACAGTACTTAACATTAGTTCCATTGGTTTTCCGTTGGCGTTTATGTGTGCGTGCTAGCGTTGGTTTTGTTGCTGTTGTTGTTCACTCTGTTTCTTATTCATTTGTTTTTAACAAACTGGCCGAACCGTGTCCGAACGCTGTAGTGTTTGCCCTTTTGCACTTATTCGCTCGTTATCTGTTTCTGTTTTCTTCTGCTTTTCGTACTGTTGTCCAATTGTTTCACTTCACCTACCTTTTGTTCTTCGTTTCTTCGCTTCTTTTTTTTAGTTTTTTCCATGTGTTTTTGTTACCCGTTGATGTTATTTTAGTAGATGTTTCTTTGTTTTCCAGCGCTTCTATTCATGCACTTTTCGTTATTCTTTAGCTTAATTTTCTTGTCACCCTTGCTGCGTTACCGATTTCTATCGGTTCGTATCGTCACCATCAGCTTCTTGCAGCTTCTGGAGCGATAACACTACCTGTGAAATGTATTTGTCTGTTTGGCCGATGAGTGGTTGATCACTTCATTGCCTGCATCCGTCTACCGAGGGTTGCTTCCTGCTAAGCACACCATCCTGCTCGGTCCTCATGATCTGGGCTGGTGTGCTGCGAAATGCAGAGATTATTTAAGAATTTTCCGATTTGGGTCGAGGCTTTCCCAGCAATGGATGGCATGTCATGGCGTTGTTTGATTTCATCCAATTTTCTATTGTCGAAAGCATCTTCAAATGTAGTTGCATAAAACATTCGAGCAAAAACTAAGCCAGCTCATAAGTGCTTAGCCAACATATTGCCGATATTAACCGACCAAAAACAAACGGGTTTTTGGTGTGACTCGGTAGAAACACCCTTTTTAGACGGCTTATCCCTTGCTTGTAACCGCTGTAATCTTGGGTATGTTTTATTGTTTTTACACATTTTGCTTTGCGGTGTTTGTTTCGCTAAGATTACCGTCCGCAAGGAGTGAGACGAACGTTGCCACCTCTGTTTGCAACTCTGCCACTTACACGTGCAAAAGCTGCTATTGTATTGCTACTATTGTTGTATGAAATGGTTCTTGAAATGGTTGTTCACTATATTTGGCGAGCGTCAAACACAAATATATCCGCGCAAGGAAGCGCATCCCCAACCAGGAAGCTAGTCAGGAAGGTGACTAGAAAAACTTTGCGGAATAGTTTTCGCTCTTTCTTCTTCTTGATATTTTGAGGTTTTTTCGATGCCGAACTTATATGCAAAGCACCGCAAACTATCGAACCAACTCTTGCGAATGTTTGTGATTGACATTGTACGGTGAAGTCTCGATACGGTTTAAATAAATAAAATCACCAAATCGTGTAAATTCCCTTTATGCTGACCAAACACGCTGGTAACGGTTTGCCGTACGGTTGGAATCGTCCGTAACATCCGGTAATCCTTGCTTGGTGACTTTTTATTTACACTTCTGGGCGAACATGATCCAGCAGACAGTCTTCCGGGCGTGGTCCAACACCTTTACGGCTGCTGATGGGGTTCCCCATTTCAGCATTGCACAGCTGGCTGATTTTTACTGTCCAAAAATTTTTCACTGTCTATTTATAGTACAAGATCGAAATGTGTTGAGGGTTTACAATGGAAAACATTGTATCGAATAAGCTAGCTGGCGTTACCAGCGCTGATAACGAATGTAGAATTAATGTCAATAGACATTCGACAGAAACTCCACTGTGATTTACAACCGGTGGAAACGTTCTAATGGAATGTGTATGCCAAGACGTTGCCCGCACGCCGTTAGAAATAGTTTTTCAATTCAATAGAAATAAACATTTCAATTTTTTTTTGCGTTTATGTCTCATCTAAAGAATATTTCCATATAAGGGACTACCAACCGACTAACCTATTTTGGGCTGATGTCGTTGTATTGTAGCTGTTCACAAGCTGTTCCTGTTGTTTTATGTGATGGTCTCGATCCGGTGCTATTGTTGCAGTTGTTGTTGCGATTGTGGAGCTATTGCTTGTGGAGCTATTGCATCAGCCACACCTGATGGTGATGTAGTCGCACTTCACTGGAGCAACCTCCTGTGTTCACCATCCGAGTGTTCTGATGTGTTTGAACGAGCCTTCAAGGATACACCTATCAGTTTACATCCACCCCCCCCCCCCCTTTTCGAATTTATGTGAATTTTAAGACAACACATAACAGATAATGCGGAACGAAGGGATACTACTGTGATGAGGTCCAAAGCAGTAGACCGTTGTCTCTGGTGAAGCGGAAGATAAGCCTCATGAACTCCATGTCCCAAAAAGCCCAAACATCTTTTATCGGTGTATCCGGGATTCTACCGCTGGCTGCGACTGCTTCTATCAAGAAGAGTCTGGCGGTTTCGAATTTCACACAGTACTATAGAAGATGTTCCACATCATGGAATCCGACCCTACAGCCACACACTTTTGGCTCTGCCAGATTGATTGACGCACTGTAAATGTGCATTCAGCGTGAAATGATTAGTCGGGAGCGATCGAAAAATAGAACTGCCCGTGTTTATCCGCCTCCCACATGCTCTGCCATCGAGACCGGAAAAGTTGCTGTGGAGTGCGTAGGAACTCTTGGTAAGAGATGGGTTGGTCGTTAAAAATCCAAACGACCCTTTGTTGGTGGCAAAATCTGGAAAGTTTGCCATTCGCCTTCATTTGACCGGTAATAGCAATCAAGCTCATTTCAACAAGCCTTGATATACTTGATCGGTGTTTCAAAAGAGCTTTACTTTGTCTCCTGTGTCATAATTTTAGGAACGAATCTCGACGAATTCTACGAATATATCAAGTCACTGGAACTCTGTATCAGCATCTCGGTATTAGTTTTAGTGATAATTACTTTATATCGGAATTCTCCAGTTATTCGCTATTGGAAAAGGGGTAAGTAGATTTTGAAGTCTGTGGGAAAAAAAATCAGCTCCATGATACCCTTGTAATCATTATCTCTTTTTAGTACAAGGGATAGTGATATTAACTATACTGCGATTCGTTATCTCCTATCACTAAAACAATGTACACTCTTCGCTTATAAGTTCGTCGCTGTTTGAGGTTTATTTATCGCTTCTGAGTGCCATTCGAGGGGCGTTGATAAAAAAAAATTATCATATTTCATAATTGTCTTGGGCTTAACACCTATTATATACGTGTTATTATATTATGAGCATTCAAGTCTTTTGTATCTAGGAAGGAACATCAGAGTAAACGGAACATTGTATCCAGTTGGCAAACAACCAATTTAGTGTTGTGCGTACCAAGTATCTTTAACGAGGAGTCATTCAAATCATGAGTCGATTCGCAAAAGATTCATGAATCTTCGAGATTCTTCGAGATTCGTGAATCCTCATAAGAATCGAGATTCTTCGAGATCCATGAATTCTGAGAGATTACTGAATCCTCATAGATTCATGAATCTCTTCGGAAACATATTGTTTTTCAATGGGGCATACTTCGCCGGTCTCGAAATGCATTTCCTATCCTATGAAGTATTTCCACCCGTTCAAATTGTAAATCCACCTGCTCGATATGATTTTAGCTGCGATTGGTTTTATTTCTTCAGTGGGATTTCAGACCGCGAAAAGCCAAAGGGTCTTGTTAAACCCTGTAATAACTACATCTGTACAAAATTTCTTATTTTAGATGCGAAAATCATAAAAAAACAGGCCAAAAATTATGTTTCCGAAGAGATTCATGAATCTGTGGGGATTCAGTAATCTTTGATGATTTATGAATCTATGAGGATTCAGTAATCTTTGATGATTTATGAATCTATTCATTCATGAATCTTCAGAATTCAATCATTTTGTTCAAAGATTAATTCAGAGTCATGAATCGGAATCGGAATACCCAACACTATACCAATTTTGTACACTGTTGCAGTTACTCAAAGTATATGTGAATGGTTGCTTATCGTTGAATTCTACGAAAATATTACCTTTATGCCCGTATGCTAAAATTAATACATCAAACGTCAATGCTCAACATGGGTAAGGCAAATATCGTGATACTCGGTACGGGCTCGTTACACAACCGGAACGAGAGCTATGACGTAGCGGCCGCTCATACTACGACCGTATTACGTTAGCGAGGGCCCGACCGTGTGACGTTTAGTGTGACGAGTCTGATTTGACCGTTCCACCACCTGCACGCACTACGT